>NC_133468.1:34332500-34932500 GCF_048565385.1 Saimiri boliviensis | reverse complement strand
TACAGGCATGAGCCACCACACCCAGCTAATTTTTGTATTTTGGTTTTTTTTTTTTTGAAACAGAGGCTGGCTCTGTCACCAGGCACCAGGCTGGAGTACAGGAGCAATCTCGGCTCACTGCAACCTCCACCTCCTGGGTTCAGCCAATTCTCCTGCCTCAGCCTCCTGAGTAGCTGGGATTACAGGCACGCGCCACCATGCCCAGCTAATTTTTGTATTTTTAGTAGAGACAGGGTTTCACCATGTTGGCCAGGATGGTCTCACTCTCTTGATCTCGTGATCCATCTGCCTCGGCCTACCAAAGTGCTGGGATTACAGGAGTGAGCCACCCTCCCAGGCCTGAAATGTGTTTTTAAAAAGCTGGCACTCCCTGTTTTTGTAAGAGGTAAGCAAGAAGGAGGGGAGGCTCTATATCTAGCTCGGGGTCTAGCCTCGTGTGACCTGAGGCTGTGGGATCCACCCCTAGGTGCCGGCTCAGTCCTTCCAAGCAGAAGATGATGCAGGAGAGGAGGGGGAGGTGACTGGAGCGCCAGGGCAGGGCCCAGGGGCAGGCAGCCTGGCGTACCTGGGAAAATGGGAGACAGTCCGAAGCCGGGTCTTGCCGCCACTCCTGCGGGAGAGACTTTGGGTTGGTGGGTTGGTGTGGGTGGGACCCGGGTCCAGACTCACCAGCTCACCCCAGACCCTCTGTCTGGGACCACCTCTTCTCCATTCCCCCAACTATAGCATTTTTTATATTTTATTTCATTATTTTTTTGAGATGGGATCTTGCTCTGTGGCCCAGGCTGGAGTGCAGTGGCGCGATCTTGGCTCACTGCAGCCTCTGCTTCCCCAGCTCTAGCCATTCCGCCTCAGCCTCCTGAGTTGCTGAGGTTACAGGCAGCCCACCACACCCAGTCAATTTTTGCTTTTTTTTTTTTTTTTTTTTTTTTTTTTAGTAGAGACCAGGTTTCTCCATGTTGATCAGGCTGGTCTTAACTCCTGATCTCAAGAGATCCTCCCATCTCAGCCTCCCAAAGTGCTGGGATTCCAGGCAGGAGCCACCGTGCTCAGCCCGTCCCTCCCACTATAGCCAGAGTGGCTGTCTCAATATAACATGCCCCCACCTAGCAACCAGGTGTGGCCTGAGCTCAGCTTGGCCCTGTCCCCAACCTTTCAGCTTGCCCCTTTGCCCAGGACACCCTCTGGAGCCCCTGTCTCCTGTCCTTGTGTGGTCATAGGCTTTAGGAGTCCCCATTGCTAGACAGACAGGCCCCCTTTAGAGCTGGGCAGAGCTGAGGATTACACAGCAGGGCTGGCTGCCCCTACCTCCAAGTGGGAACTGCCCGGCACCCCCTAGGACGCCTCCAAGGCCAGCAGCACCTGAGAAGAGGCAGGTGGGGTCAGGACAAGGTACACCCATTGGGAGGAGGCCCTGAGGTCCCTGCTGGGTTCTGGGGTAAGGAATGCCCTAGATAAGATCTTCAGGGGTAGGAGGAACCAGAGGGAGGCCCGAGCTGGGTTGGGGGAGGGTGGGGGAGGGTGGTGATGGGCATGGCAGGGGGTGCAGGCCACTGGCAGGAAAGCCTGGGGGGAACTCACCGTATTTAGCTGCTTTGGCAGCTACAGCTGGAGATATACCTGGAGAGATGAGGGACAGGAGAGCTCAGGAATGCCACCTCCCTGCCAGAGTCAGGCCCTGTCTTCTTTTTTTTTTTTTTTTTTTTTGTCTTGAGGCAGAGTCTTGCTCTGTCACCCAGGCTGGAGTACAGTGGTGCGATCTCAGCTCACTGCAACCTCCGCCTCCCAGTTTCAAGCGATTCTCCTGCCTCAGCCTCCCGAGCAGCTGGGATTACAGGGATCCACCACCAGGCCCAGCTAATTTTTGTATTTTAGGTAGAGACAGATTTCACTATGTGGGCCAGGCTGGTCTCGAACCCCGGACCTCAGGTGATCCACCCACCTTGGCCTCCCAAAGTGCTGGGATTACAGGTGTGAGCCACCGCGCCTGCCTGGGCCCTGTCTTCTGACCTACTCACCTTTTGCCATCTGCTCATGGACTCACCCTCCCAGTATCTCTTCCTCACCTCCCCCTTCATTTAATCCAGGGTCTTGCCCTGTTGCCCAGGCTGGAATGTAGTGGCTTGATCATAGCTCATTGCAGCCGTGAACTCCTGGCTTCAAGTGATCCTCCTGCCTCAGCCTCCCAAGTAGCTGAAATTACAGGCCCACACCATGCCTGGCTAATTTTTAAATATTTCGTAAAGATGGCAGGTGAGGGGTGGTCTTGCTACGTTGTCCAGGCTGGTCTCGAACTCCTGGCCTCAAGCGATCCACCCAATTCAGTCTCCCAAAGTGCTGAGATTACAGGCATGAGCCACAGTGCCCAGCCCCAAAAGTCTTAATTGTTAAGCTCCTACTGTGTATTTGGCCTGCGGCACTCACAGGAAGAGCCGTGTAGGCGGGTTTAGGGAGGGAGACACAGTGACAGCTCAACAGAGCGGCACAATCTCGGGTCACCCCAACCTCTGCCTCCTGGGTTCAAGCGATTCTCCTGCCTCAGTTCACTGAGTAGCTGGGATTACAGGCATGCATCACCACGCCCAGCTAATTTTTTACAGTTGTAGTAGAGACACTGGTGGAATCACTGGAGCCCATGTTGGCCAGACTGGTCTTGACTCCTGATCTCAGGGGATCAGCCCGCCTCAGCCTCCCAAAGTGCTGGGATTATAGGTGTGAACCACTATGCTCGGCCTTTTTTAAAATTTTTATTTTTAATGACAGGGTCTCACTCTGCTGCCCAGGCTGGAGTGCAGTGGCACAATCTCAGCTCATTGCAGCCTCCGTCTCCTGGCCTCAAGCGATCCTCTGGCCTCAGCCTCCCACCAAGCCCGGCTAATTTTTGCATTTTTGGTAGAGATGAGGTTTCGCCTTGTCGCCCAGGCTGGTCTCAAACTCCTGACCTCAAGTGATCCACCCGCCTTGGCCTACCAGGGTGCTGGGATTGCAGATGTGAGCCGCTGCACCTGGCCGAGAGGGACATCTTGAGCAAGGGTGTGGCAAGGCTGGGAGAGAAAGACACTCTTTCCTTCTGTGTGCCTCTCACACACAGACATACACACACACACACCCCCCGCATGCACTCACTGATTTCCGAATAACGCTCACCTCCGAGGCCAACACCTGGGACGACCCCAAGCCCTCCAACTCCGAGTCCTCCAACACCAAGCCCAGCAGCTCCCGGCAGGCCTGCGGAGAGAGCTGAGCATTAGACTCGGCTGGTCAGAAAGTGGGGACTCAAGCTCAGCCTGCGGAGGGTGCAGGTGTCCTCGGGGGACCCAGGTGGAGCCTGAGCTCTCCCGGCCTTCTGTGGCACAGTGGGGCCAGGAGGTGCCTGGGGCAGGGAGTCTGAGTCTACAGTGCCTGGTCGGAAGCTCCTCCCACACCCTGGGGACCTTGGGGGGGGGGCCGGGGGCAGCTCCACCCCCACCCAGCGCTCACCAAACTGGGCAGCTTTGGCAGCGGCTTTGGCTGCAGCCGCAGCGGCGGCGGGTCCGGCTCCTGGGGACACAGACCGAGTTCAGGGAGGGACTCTGTCCCGGTTAACCTCGCTCCCCACCCAGCCCCTCCTGGCATTTCAACTCACCCACCACACCGCCTGGGACGACCCCTCCTGCTCCTGCGGGGAAGGAAGAAAGATGAGTCCCCCATTTCTAAAGGATGGGGTGTCCCTGCCCCAGGTACTCAGGGCAAGCAGACAGGTGGCAGGGCATGTGACACAGTGGAGGAGCCCTGGACAGGAAGTCCAGTCCTTGTTTTTGTTTCATTTTGGGATGGGGTCTTGCTCTGCTGCCCAGGCGGGAGGGCAGTGGCGCTCATAG
The DNA here is from genome assembly GCF_048565385.1 of Saimiri boliviensis. Classification (NCBI taxonomy): domain Eukaryota; kingdom Metazoa; phylum Chordata; class Mammalia; order Primates; family Cebidae; genus Saimiri; species Saimiri boliviensis. The sequence continues at coordinate 34,928,640 of NC_133468.1, read as the reverse complement.
CTCACTGCAAGCCTCCCACTCCTGCGCTCACTCGATCCTCCCGCCTTAGTCTCCCAAAGGACTGTGCCTGGACTTAAAAGTTCTTTTGAAGGCCGAGTGTGGTGGCTCATGCCTGTAATCCCAGCACTTTGAAAAGCCTAGGCCAGTGGATCACCTGAGGTCAGGAGTTCGAGACCAGGCTGATCAACATAGTGAAACCCCGTCTCTACTAAAAAATACAAAAATTAGCTGGGCAGGGTAGTAGGGGCCTGTAATCCCAGCTTGAAGGCCGAGGCTGGAGAATCGCATGAACCCAGGAGGTGGAGGCTGCAGTGAGCCAAGATCGAAGCACTACACTCCAGCCTGGGTGACAGAGAGCGAGACTCCACCAAAAAAAAAAAAAAAAAAAAAAAGCAGTGATAGTATCTACAGTAGGCACTTAAGGTTCTGAGTGCTTCACACTCAGCAGCCCTTTTTTTTTTTTTTTGGTGGCGGAGTTTTGCTCTTGTTGCCCAGGCTGGAGTGCAATGGCGCGATCTCGGCTCACCGCAACCTCCGCCTCCTGGGTTCAGGCAATTCTCCTGCCTCAGCCTCCCGAGTAGCTGGGATTACAGGCACGCGCCACCACGCCCAGCTAATTTTTTGTATTTTTAGTAGAGACGGGGTTTCACCATGTTGACCAGGATGGTCTTGAACTCTTGACCTCGTGATTCACCCGCCTCGGCCTCCCAAAGTGCTGGGATTACAGGCTTGAGCCATCACGCCCGGCCCCAGCAGCCCATTTTTTATGCACTGCAGCAGGAAAGGCAGGCGCTCTTGTCATTCCCATTTTACAGATGAGAACGCTGAGGCAGAGCAGAGGTTAAGCAATGTGCTCAGGGCTTCCAGGCTGGGAAGCGGCTCTGCTCACCACATGACACCCCTCTGTTTCCCTGGCAATGTCTGTTGACTCAGGCAGGCCAAGCAGTCAGCAGTGAAGAGGGGAGGAGGCCAGGGCCGCTGGGGGTCCGGGCTGAGGAAGCTGGGATTTTCCAAGGTGGAAACTGGTCCCAAGTGGACCTGCCCGGCCGGTTAGTGGATCGCTGGTGGAGTCCCCTGCCTCCCCCCAACTCTGCTCACAAGAGGCCAGGAATGCAGAGGCCACAGACAGCGTGGGTCTGGCCAGGCGGGGCTGCCAGGGTGCCAAGTGCAGAGGCTGTGGGACTGCCACGTCCTCTGGGCTGGCTTATGGCAGCAGCAGTCTTGCTGGCAGGATGGGAAGGCGGGCGGGGGCCGGGGGTGCCCAGATGAGGAACAGCAGCTCCTCTGCTAGGGCCAGAGAGCTGGGGTGGAGGCAGAGACTGCCCGGCCTCCTCATACCCACAGCGGGCCCGGCCCCTCCCTGGCCCCGGTGATCACGAAACTGTCCGGGTCTGAGGGGCCTTAGGGCCGGTGGAATCGCCTCCTGGGGAGCAACTGGGATTTCGGGGGTGGTTTTGGTGGTCACAGGGGTTGAAGGCACCACAGACATTTAGTGGGCAGGGGCCGGATTTTTAAACTGTCATAAATGTGTCCTAGAAGCCACCTTTTTCTTTTCTCTCTCTCCTTCCTTTCTTCCCTCCCTCCCTCCCCCCTCTCTCTTTCGCTCCCTCCCTCCCTCCCACCCTTCCTTCCTTCCTCTCTCTCTCTTTTTCTCTCTTTTCTCTCGCTCTGTCATCCAGGCTGGAGTGCAATGACAGTGATCTCGGCTCACTGCAGCCTCCATCTCTTGGGTCCAAGCGATTCTCCTGCGTCAGCCTCCCAAGTCACTAGGATTGCAGGCGCCCGCCACCACGCCTGGCTGATTTTTGTATTTTTGGCAGAGACAGGTTTTCACCATGTTGGCCAGGCCGGTCTCGAACTCTTGGCCTCAAGTGATCTCCCTGCCTCGGCCTCCCAAAGTGCTGGGATGGCAGCCACTGTGCCCGGCCTGAAACTGCCTTTTTCTATCTCGTCAACCCCTGTCCTGTGCTGTTAGAGATGGCAGGGTGGCAAGGGAACCACAAGGGGTTGTGGGGTGCACTCACCATATTTGGCTGCTTTAGCAGCAGCCAGGGATCCAGGTACTGGGAAGAAAAAAAAAGTAGGGGGGTGGTCAGTAGCCGAGCTCTGTGCCTGGGAGTTCTGCCGCTTCCTCTAGGGAGCCCTCTCTGATTTCCTTGGCCTTCATTGCTTTCTCAAAACCCTGAAGCTGTGCAGGCACAGAGCTCTAGGGCAGGACAGTGCCTCCACCTTCCATCTGCCCCCTCCTTCTCTCCCCAGGCCCAGCATGGCCTGCCTGAGGCAGGGCACAGAGCGGTGCTCAGTAACCACCTGGTGAAGAACTGGAGTTCCTAGTGGCCCCCTGGCCACAGACCACTGCTGAAGGGGAGCCAGGCTGATCTACCTGCTCCTTCTCTGGGTGGAGGGTGGGCTGTTTCTCAGTCTGGAACCCCATCACCCCTCTACTGAGGAGGCAGATACTCTGCAATGTGGCAGCCCGGGATCCCTTTGCCTGCTCTTCCCTCCGCCTGCCTTCTGTTACCCCCAGATGCTTAGGAGAATCTAACGAGGAATTTACTATGCACCCTGGGGTGGTGAGGGGGTGCTGGGGAGGTGCTGGGAGGACGAGGGATTGCCTTCCCTGAGCTCAGGGGACAGGCTCTGCCTAGTCCCTAGACGCCCCCTCACCCTCACCTGCCCCGAAGCCAGGCACACCAGCACCAACTCCGAGTCCGGGCACACCAGCACCAACTCCAAATCCAGGGACGCCGGCACCAAGCCCAGCTGCAGCTCCTGCAGACAGAGGGCAGTGGTGGTGACAGCAGGTAGGGAGCGCGTCCCTAGGGGGGTGTCCTGTCCAGGGAGCTGAGCCCAGTCTCAAAGGAAGGGATTCACCCAGATCCAAGCAGCGGCCTCCTCCCTGGCCCTCTCTTCAGACTTGGCCTGCTTAATCCATTCTCTATGCAGCCGCTGGCTGGTTTTTCTTTTCTCTCTCTCTCTCTCTCTCTCTCTCTCTCTCTCTCTCTCTCTCTCTCTTTTGAGACAGGCTCTTGCTCTGCTGCCCAGGCTGGAGTGCAGTGGCACAATCGTGACTCACTGCAGCCTCAAACTCCCAGGCTCAAGCAATCCTCCCTCAGCCTCCCGAGTAGCTGACACACACTACGGGTGTGTGCCACCATGCCTGGCTAATTTTGTTATTATTATTTTTGAGATAGAGTTTCGCTCTTGTTGCCCAGGCTGGACTGCAATGGCGCGATCTTGGCTCACTGCAACCTCTACCTCCTGGGTTTAAGTGATTCTCGTGCCTCAGGCTCCCGAGTAGGTTACCACCCCCAGCTAATTTTGTATTTTTAGTAGAGACAGGGTTTCTCCATGTCGGTGGGGCTGCTCTCGAACTCCCGACTGCTGCTCTCAGGTGATCCGCCCACCTCAGCCTCCCAAAGTGCTGGAATTATAGGTGTGAGCCACATGCCCAGCCTGGGATTGGATTCTGTAAAACTCCCACTGACCCTCTAGTCCTGCTGGCTGGCCTTCGGGACCACACCCTGTGGGTGCCACTTCCCTTTCCAGCCTCATCTCCTGTTCTTCTCTCTTGGTTGATGTTGTTTAATTCTCCTAAAAGCCTTCTGTGGAAGGTGCTGTCTGTACCCACACTTAACACGCAAGGACACAGTCACTCAGAGGTCCCTTAGCTAGTGTGGAGCCCAGGACTTGAACCCAGGTCCTCCTCAAGCCAAATCTGCACTTCTGACTCCTCTGCCCACTGCCCTAGGGATCTAAGGAGGCTGCAGGGCCCTGCCCTGGCTCCCATTCAGGCTTGGGAGCTGGGTTCCCAAGGACAGAGGGCAGTGGTGGTGGCAGCAGGCAGGGAGCATGCCCCAAGGAGGGGTCCTGTCCAGGGGGCTGAGCCCAGTCCCAGAGGAAGGCGCCCAGATCCAAGCAGAGGCCTCCTCCCTGGCCCTTGCCCCTAACCAGCCCTGGGCTCTTTGGAGAGAGGAGAGAAAGGTGGGCGAGGCACTCACGGAGCTGGGCTTTGGCAGCTGCCTTGGCAGCGGATTTTGCTGCAGCTGGGGCTCCTGCGCCTGGAGGGAGAGAGAGGGGATTAGAGATGGAGATGGGGCCCACGGAGGCTTCAGGGGCCCCTCAGGGTCATGGACTCATGCAGCTCACCTATAACTCCACCGGGGCCGATGCCAATGCCGGGAGCCACGCCCACACCTGGAACCACGCCCACACCCGGAGCCACGCCCACACCCGGAGCCACGCCCACTCCGGGAGCCACGCCCACTCCGGGAGCCACGCCCACTCCGGGAGCCACACCAGGAGCCACACCAGCACCCGGAACTAAGCCTGTAAGATGGAGAAGAGCCTGATGCAAGAGAACAGAGCTGATGAAAAGAGCTGGAGCCTCGGCCTGGCAGAGACTTGCTGTGTGGCCCTGATCGGTTGCTTTCCCTTGCTGGGCCTCAGCTTCCTCACCCCTAAGATGAAGCCTGCGGCAGGTTCAGGAGTTCCTTTTTTTTTTTTTTTTTTTGAGACAGGATCTCACTGTCGCCCAGGCTGGAGTGCAGTGGCACAATCTCAGCTCACTGCAACCACCATCTCCCGGGTTCAAGTGATTCTCCTGCCTCAGCCTCCCGAATAGCTGGGACTACAGGTATGCACTATCACACCTGGCTAATTTTCTTGTATTTTTAGTAGAGACAGGGTTTTGCCATGTTGGTCGTGCTGGTCTTGAACTCCTAACCTTGGGTGATCCACCTGCCTTGGCCTCCCAAACTGCTGGGATTAGAGGCGTGAGCCACTGCACCTGGCCAGGAGTTCTTAATCTTTTCAGTGACAAGGACTCCTTGGAGATTTGAGGGTGATAGAGGCAGAGTTACATGATATAAGGGGGTTTGTAAGACAGAAAGCCTTTGTGTTCAAATCTCAGCTTGGGCATCAGTAAGCTGTGCAACTGCAGGCAAGTTACTTAAGCTCCAGGAACCTGAGTCTGCACACCTGTAAAATGGGAAAAATGAAACCAACTGTGTAAGACTGTATGCCTGGTGTGGTGGCTCATGCCTACCATCCCAGCACTTTGAGAGGCCAACGTGGAAGGATCACCTACAATTTTTTTTTTTTTTTTTTTTTTTTTTTTTTGAGACGGAGTTTCGCTCTTGTTACCCAGGCTGGAGTGCAATGGCGCGATCTCGGCTCACCGCAACCTCCACCTCCTGGGTTCAGGCAATTCTCCTGCCTCAGCCTCCTGAGTAGCTGGGATTATAGGCACCCGCCACCATGCCCAGCTAGTTTTTGTATTTTTAGTAGAGACGGGGTTTCACCATGTTGACCAGGTTGGTCTCGATCTCTCGACCTCGTGATCCACCCACCTCGGCCTCCCAAAGTGCTGGGATTACAGGCTTGAGCCACCGCGCCCGGCAATTTTTTTTTTTTAAAACTGGGCATGGTGGCATGTGCCTGTAGCCTCAGCTAAGAGGGAGGCATTGCTTAAGCCAGGAGTCCGAGGCCTGCAGTGAGCTCTGATGGCATCATAGCCTGGGCAATGAAGTGAGACCCTGTCTCAAATAAATACAGATTGCTGTGTGTGAGCATTTCGGGCTCTGCAGACCTGCAGTCGAAATGCTCTCTGGACTATTCAGCCTTAGAGACTCTGATCTGAACCTTTCAGCTCACAGGTCCCTAACACCAAGGCCTGCAGACTCCACGCCCAGGGCCTGACACACAGCCGGGCTCTACAATTGGTGCTGCCATAATTTGTCATGTTGAGAAAGGTGTAGGCACCTGGGGCTGCCAGGGTGGCCCTCAGATATAGCAAGAGATCTCGAACCAGAAGTACTGCAGGCCGGGCGCAGGGGCTTATGCCTGGAATCCCAGCACTGTGGGAGGCAGAGGCTGGAGGATCGCTTGAACCCAGGAGTTTGAGACCAGCCTGGGCCACATAGTGAGACTCCTGTCTCTACAAAACAATCAAAAAATTAGCTAGGCATGGTGGTGTGCACCTGTGGTCCCAGCTACTTGGGAGGCTGAGGCAGGCAGATTGCTTGAGCCTGGGAGGTCGAGGATGCAGTGAGCTAGACGATTGTGCCACTGTACCCCAGCCTGGGTGACAGAGCCATACCCTGTCTCAAGAAGAAGGAGAAGGAGGAGGAGGAGGAGAAAGGAGAAAGAAAATGGAAGAAAAAGAAGAGGAGGAGGGAGGGGGAGGAGGAAGAAAAATAAGAAAAAGGGGGAGGAGGAAGAAGGAAGGAGGAGGAGGAGGGGGAGGAGGAGGAGGGGGAGGAGGAGGGGGAGGAGGAGGGGGAGGAGGAGGAGGGGGAGGAGGAGGAGGAGGAGGGGGAGGAGGAGGAGGAGGGGGAGGAGGAGGAGGAGGGGGAGGAGGAGGAGGAGGGGGAGGAGGGGGAGGGGGAGGAGGAGGAGGAGGGGGAGGAGGGGGAGGAGGAGGAGGAGGAGGAGGAGGGGGAGGAGGGGGAGGAGGGGGAGGAGGGGGAGGAGGGGGAGGAGGAGGAGGGGGAGGAGGAGGAGGAGGAGGGAGAGGAGGAGAACTGGAGTCCCTCAAGGCGGCTGGAGCTCACGTGAGGTCAGGAGGGGTCAGGTCCCCACTAGACCGAGAGGCTCCGGGACTTTGGGAACAGGGAGGCTTACACTGCTTCCCTCATCAGAAACGTTACCACTACTCCTAGAGGCTGTTGTTGGGCCAAAAGCCCGAAGGAGGGCCCACCCCAGAATGTGACAGCCTGGGGGGGCGGGGTGGAAAGGAGCAGGGAGCTGGGCAGTGAGACCCCGGAGCAGGGCACCTGAGAGAGCAGTGATCTGTGAGCGACGGCGGGGGTGAGGGGACTCACCAAACTGGGCAGCTTTGGCGGCTGCTTTAGCGGCGGCAGCTGCTGGGGTCCCGACTCCTGGGGGCGGGAAGAGAAGGGGTGAGGGAGCGGTCCGAACACCCCTCCCTGCTTCCCACCTCTAGGTAGGTCTTCCCGTTTGTAAAATGGTGCAGTCGATCTTGATCAACTCCAGGGACCCTTCCACGAGACAAACCAAACCCGTCTCTGGGCTGGACACACCGCTCACCTGGCACTCCTCCCACTCCCGGCACACCTGGGACGGCGACTCCGGCACCTGGCACCAGCCCACCCAGCACTCCTGCGCCCCCAGCACCTGCGTGAGTGGAGAACTTTCAGCCTCGCCCCTCCCAGTGCTCACTTTTTGGGGGAGCAAGGGTGAGTGGGAGAATACGGGGAAAAGAGAATGGCTTCCTGGCACCTTCAATTCTTTTTTTTTTTTTTTTTTGAGACGGAGTTTCGCTCTTGTTACCCAGGCTGGAGTGCAGTGGCGCGATCTCGGCTCACCGCAACCTCCACCTCCTGGGTTCAGGCAATTCTCCTGCCTCAGCCTCCTGAGTGGCTGGGATTACAGGCACGCGCCACCACGCCCAGCTAATTTTTTGTATTTTTAGTAGAGACGGGGTTTCACCATGTTGACCAGGATGGTCTCGATCTCTTGACCTTGTGGTCTACCTGCCTCAGCCTCCCAAAGTGCTGGGATTACAGGCTTGAGCCCGGCCTTCAATTCTTTTTATATTTTATTTTATTTTAATTTTTTGAGACGGAGTCTTGCCCTGTCGCCCAGGCTGGAGTGCAGTGACGTGATCTCGGCACACTGCAACCTCCGCCTCCCAGGTTCAAGCGATTCTCCTGCCTCAGCCTCCCGAGTAGCTGGGATTACAGGTGTGCACCACCATGCCCGGCTAATTTTTGTAATTTTAGTAGAGACGGGGTTTCACCATGTTGGCCAGGCTGGTCTTGAACTCCTGACCTCAAGGGATCCATCTGCCTCGGCCTCCCAAAGTGCTGGGATTACAGGTGTGAGCCAGCACACCGGGCCAGGACACCTTGAATTCTGGGGGTGGGGGTGGGGTGGTGAGCAGGTCACCAACCGTCCTAACATCGGGCATCTGAAAAGGACAGTAGAGTGGGGTGTGGGGCTTTGGAAGGTGGGGCCTCATGACCTGGGGCCAGGCCATTCCGGTCCTGGAGGCCTGGGAGCCGGTTTGCTGAGGTTGGACCCTGCGCCCCGTGGGAGAACAGGGCTTAGGGATGGGCAGGGTAGGGGCACTTACCATACTTGGCAGCTTTGGCGGCAGCCGCTGCCTGGGCTTCAGCTGCAGGGAAACGAGAAAGATGGAGACCCTCAGAAGCCTTGCCTGGGTCTCCTCCGCGCCGTGCTTAAAGCTCTTCTGCCCTGCAAGGCACGGACGGCCTCCCTATCCTCTCCCCCAGCCCCTCCCTGAGCACGCTCAAGCCTGATCTACACTCTTCACTGACCGTGCACAGCCAGCAGAAGAGAAGCCCCCAGCCCTTCTCAACGATGTCCCCAGATGTGACTAAGGCTCACGGGAAATGGCAGCTCCCGGGACGGCTCCGACTCCAGGGACACCATAGCCGGGAAAGGCCCCAGGTCCAACCCCAAAAGTAGGAATGCCTCCAACTCCGACTCCGGCCCCTGCAGAGGGAAGAGAATCAATTGGAAAAGCAGCTCAGTGAGAGAGGCAGGGCGGGCTCCGAGGCGTGCTGATTTCCTGGCAAAGAGGATCCAAGTTTCCCCCAAGCCTTGTCCATAAAAGACAGAAAACTGGGCTGCCTGGGTCCCCAGCAGCCTCCACCATGAAGCCTCTAAAAAAAAAATTTGGGTGGGATGCAGTGGCTCACACCTATAATTTTAGCACTTTGGGAGGCTGAGGCAGGCAGATCACCTGAGGTCAGGAGTTCGAGACCAGCTAGGCCAATATGGAGAAACTGGGTCTCTACTAAAAAAACAAAAATTAGCCGGATGTGGTGGTGCATCCCTGTAATCCCAGCTACTCAGGAGGCTGAGGCAGGAGAATCACTTGAATCCGGAAGGTGGAGGTTGCAGTGAGCTGAGATTGCGCCACTGTACTCCAGCCTGTGTGACAGAGTGAGACTCCATACAAAAAAAAAAAAAAAATTTTTTTTTTGGCTGGGTGGGGTGGCTCATGCCCGTAATCCCAGCACTTTGGGAGTCCAGGACAGGTGGATCACCTGAGGCCAGGAGTTCGAGACCAGCCTGGCCAACATGGCAAAACCCTGTCTCTACTAAAAATACAAAAATTAGCCAAGCATGGTGGTGGACGTCTGTGAGCCTAGCTTCTTCGGAGGCTGATGCAGGAGAATTGCTTGAACCTGGGAGGCAGAGATTGCAGTGAGCCAAGATCATGCCACGGCACTCCAGCCTGGGCAACAGAGTAAAACTTTGTCTCAAAAAAAAAAAAAAGAAAAAAAATTAAATTTTTTTATTTTTAATTTTTTGTATAGATGGGGTCTTGCTATGTTGCTCAGGCTGGTCTCAGACTCCTAGGCTCGAGCAGTCCTCCTGCCTCAACCTCCCAAGTAGCTGGAACAGCTACAGGCACACGCCACTATGCCCAGCCACCTTTTACTTTTTTTTTTTTTTTTTTTTTTTTTTTTGAGACGGAGTTTCGCTCTTGTTACCCAGGCTGGAGTGCAATGGCGGGATCTCGGCTCACCGCAACCTCCGCCTCCTGGGCTCAGGCAATTCTCCTGCCTCAGCCTCCTGAGTAGCTGGGATGACAGGCACGCGCCACCATGCCCAGCTAATTTTTTGTATTTTTAGTAGAGACGGGGTTTCACCATGTTGACCAGGATGGTCTCGATCTCTCGACCTCGTGATCCACCCGTCTCGGCCTCCCCAAGTGTTGGGATTATAGGTGTGAGCCACTGCACCTGGCCTAATTTTTACATTTTATGTAGAGACAGGGTCTTGCTATTTTGCCCGCACTGCTCTCTAATTCCTGGCCTCAAATGATCCTCCTACCTTGGCCTCCAAAAATGCTGGGATTACAGGTGAGAGCCGAGCCCAGCCCCACCGTGAAGCCTTTACTGACACCCTTCAGTCGTTCTCCAGCCCCTCTCCTCTCTGAGCACTTGGGGAAGACCCCCTTTGTTGGACGCAGAGAGACTACTGGCAGAATCCACATCCCCAGGCAGTTTTGGGCTCCTCTGAGGGGCTCTTGGCCAGAGCAGGGAGGGTCAGGGTCACTGTCCCCCACTGGGAATGCCATCCTGGGACTTCCCCGCCACTCAGCCCCATGGCCCTGTGGTGGGAGACAAATGAGGGAGACGTTGTCCTGAGACCTGCCAGTGACTTGCTGGGCGACCCTGGGCAAGTCACTCCCCTTCTCTGGGCAAGTAGAGGAGAGTCCTTTAGTTCTGGCAAGTAAAGGCCAGGACAGGGTGGGGCAGAGCTGTTAGCACGGCACTCACCGTATTTGGCTGCCTTCGCAGCTGCAGCTGGTGACACGGCTCCTGGAGAGACTGAGAGGGACGCGAATGCTCAGGAGAGGTGGGAGGAGGGCTGCTCAGTTTGTCTCCCTCTGTCCACCCATCTGTGTGTTGGGCCATCTTCTTTCACGCCAACGTAGAGTCGGCTACACATCCATTTATGCACTGATGTCCAGCCACCTGCCCATCTGTCTACCCAGCCACCCGCATCATCCATGTACCCAACGACCCACCTCTGTACCTGTCCATTTGTCTGTCTATCCTTGGATCTCAATCCACCACCCAACCACCTACCTCTCTGTCCACTCATGCACTCATCTATCTACCAACTTATCCCATCTGCCTATCTAGCCATTCATGTAACCATTTAGCCAACCCATTTTATATTTACCTGCCCACCCTTCTACCATCCATATATTCATCTGCTCATAAAATCATGTGTTCCTTCATCCATTCATCCACCCATTCTTTCATCCAGCTTTCCATCTATCCATTCCCCCATCTATCTACCCATTTATGCATTCATCCATCCATTCTCCCATCCATCCATCCATGCCCCCAATCCATCCACCCATCCATCCATCCACTCATCCATCACCCATCCATCTACCCACACATCTACCCACCTACCTATCCATCCACCCATTCATCCATCTACTCCATCCATCCATCCATCCATCCATGCGTACATCCATTCACCCATCTACTCATCCATGCACCCACCCACCCACCCATTCATCCACCCACCCACTCACCCACCCATTCATCCACCCACCAATTCACCCATTCACCCACGCACCTACCCTTCTAGCCACCATAAACTGAGCACCTACTTAGCTAAGGGCTAGAAACATGGAGATGAAAAAGACATGGTTCCTGCCCCCAGGTGAACACTGATAGCCAGAAGGTTAATTGGAAAAGATGACACAGGTTAGGAGCTGATTAGGAGATTGTCATGGCTTCAGGAAGAGAAGACGAGGGGACAGGCACGGTCAAGGGTATAGGTACATTGTTGAGGTGTTAGGGATAAATGTAAAATGTTGGCAATAGTCAGTATTTCTCTTTTACACACACACACACACACACACACACACAGCCCAGCTCACCAACTCCTGGAACCCCAGCACCTGGGATCCCAGCACCTGGGACACCTGGAACCCCAGCTCCTGGGACGCCAACTACTCCTGGGCCAAAGGCTGTAGGCGCTCCTGTGAAAGAAAAGGCATTGCCCTCCTGACCTATGGGTCCCTCGCAGGGGCTCCAAGGGTGGTTAGTGGAGTATGGAAGTGACAGTTGGTCCTGATTGCAGGATTACAGGGGGTGGACATTTCCTCTGCATAGATCCAACTCATCAGAGAGATGCGGAGAGATTGAGGGTCCCTGAAGAGAGCTCCAAGGGTTTGGATCTGTGGGCTGGAAGCAACGTGATCGATTTCTCTTTCTTTCTTTCTTCCTTTTCTTTCTTTCTTTCTTCCTTCCTTTCTCTCTCTCTCTCTCTCTCTCTCTCTTTCTCTTTCCCTCCCTTTCTCCCTTCCTTCCTTCCTGTCTTCCTTCCTCCCTCCACTCCACTCTCCTCCCCCACTCTCTCCCTCCCTCCCTCCATCCCTCCCTCCCTCCTTTCCTCCCTTCCTTCCTTCCTCTCTCTCTTTCTGTCTCTCTTTCCTTTTTTTTTGGACCAAATTCTCACTCACCCAGGCTGGAGTGCAGTGGCATGATCATAGCTCACTGCAGCCTTGAACTACTGGGCTCAAGCGATCCTCCCACCTCAGCCTCGCAGGTAGCTGAGACCACGGGCATGTGCCACTATGGCTAGCTAATTTTTAAATAATTTCTGGAAAGATGGGGGTCTCAGTGTGTTGCTCAGGCTGGTCTCTAACTCCTGGTTTCGAGCGATCCTCCTCAGCCTCCCAAATTGTTGGGATTACAGGCATGAGCCACCGTCCCTAGCTAGAATGTGACCTATTTCTAAGGCGCAATCAGAATTCTCGCCACTGGGCACCCACTTAGTTGATGCAGCAGATGCCTGTGGGCCGGCCCTGGAGGGGATGGACTGGGAGCAGCCAGGTGTTCTGCTGGGTACCCCCCTCTGCTGAGTTAATCAGGGCAAAACAATAGAGATGGCATCTCAGGTAGAGTGACCAGAAGGAGTGAAGGTGAGGAGGCATGAACAGTGTATATTTGGGGAGGGACAAACGCCAAGTCCCCCTGGTTTTAGGATTAGGGTCCCCAAGGCCCACGCAGGGGCCCGAGCCCTGGGCTTGCCGCCCCCGGAGGCACTCACCGTACTTGGCTGCTTTGGCGGCAGCAGCTGCAGCAGCTGCGGCTGCAGCTGGGGTCGCGGCGCCTGAAGAGACAGCCAGAAAGGGTGAGGTCCTTGCCCTGTGGCCATCTCAAGGACACACCCACCCCGTGTGGGGTCAGACGTTACCTGCGATGCCTCCAATCCCAGGAATTGCACCAGCTGCCCCAGGAACTCCAATGCCAGGGAGGACTCCGGCTCCAGCACCTGTTGAGATGGGGCAGTGCAATGTCGTTTCCCGAGGACCCTCCTGAGGACAGGCAGGATGGCCACTTACACGCCAGCATGTTCACCAGCGTGATCTCATCCAGGAATGGGGCCCGGGGGTCTCCAGATGGACCTGTTTGAGGAGGTTCCCCACCCCACTCCGCTGTTCCTTGACTCACCCCCAAAGTGTCTGTTTCAACACGCTCATTAAGGGACTTGTATGTTTTCAGACAGATCCCATTCTAATCACTGCCACATACTGAGAAACCACAAGTGGCCACTCCCCGGGCCAGAGGGGCCCCTGCAGGAATGTTCAAGACTTCCTCTCCCTGTGTTCCGAAGACGAAGCCAAGTTTGTAATCCAAGCGCCTGGCCGCTTGGCTCTGGCAGCCCCTTGCAGCCCCGCTCTCCCGCTCCCACATTCCAGCCAGCCCCACCAGCCGCTGGGGCCAAGGAGCCTTGGGTGCTGGGAGGGGGGCCTGTGGGGCCTCTGAGGGGGAAGCTCCAGGCTTCTCCCCACATTCTTGCTCCTTGGATGGGTGGGGAGAGAAGGAAAGGGCTTCCCTGGGGCTGAGGATGCAGGAGGACTTCAACCCTAGTGATCTGACCCTGAGCTGGGGACTAGCTGGGGTGGGGGACAGATGCCCACTCCACCCACTGCATAGGTACAGGAATACGACATTCCATCTGCAGCCATGCTATCCAAGAGCTCACTGGCTTGAGCAGTGAGTTAACATTTTCATAGCACACATTAAATTAATACATAACTATTAAACGTCTTAAATGCTCCTATATGCACCACCTAAAATGATCTTTGCAACCACCATGGTACCCATTCCCTCTGCTTGGCCTCCTCTTTCCTGTTCTAACCACATGGTAAGCTCCATCTTTATTTTTAAGGCCTGAATCAAATGTCACTTTCTCTGGGAAGCCTTTCTAACTTTCCCAAGGTAGAAAGAATGCCTCCCGTTATGAATGAATGGATGCATGGCGGAATGGATGGATGGGTGCATGAATGCATGGAGGAATGGATGGATAGATGGCTGGCTGGATGGAGGAATGAACGGATGGCTGGAGGATGGATGGATCACGGGGAAATGGATGGATGGGTGGATGGGAGATGGAAGAATGGAGGAATGGATGGATGAATGGATGGATGGGTAGAAGAATGGACGGAGGGAGGGATGGATGGGTGCATGGATGCGAGGAGGAACGGATGGATGGATGGTTGGATGAAGGAATGAATGGATGGATGGAAGGATGGATGGATCATGGAGAAATGGATGGATGGGAGGATGGATAGATGGAAGAATGGAGGAACGGATGGATGGATGGTTGGATGGAGGAATGAATGGATGGATGGAGGATGGATGGACCATGGAGAAATGGATGGATGGATGGTTGAGTGGATGGATGGATGCATGGATGGGTAGATGAGTAGATGAATGGATGGATGAATGGATGGATGATAGATGCATGGCGGAATGAATGGAGGGAGGGAGGGATGAATGGATGAGTAGATGGATGGAGGGAAAGATGGATGGATGAATAAGTGGATGGATGAGTAGATGGATGGATGCATGGATGGTTAGATGAATGAATGGATGAGTGGATGGATGGATAGATGGATGCATGGGAGAATGGGAATGGAAGGAGGGAGGGATGGATGGATGAAAGGATGTCTGGATGAGTAGGTGGATGTATAGATGGATACATAGAGGAATAGATGGGGGAGGGAGGGATGGAGAAAGCAACAGATGGATGGAAGGATGAATGGATGCATGAAAGAATGGATGGAAGGAGGAATATATAGATGGGTGATGTTGAAAATCTTGAGTAAATGGGGGAAGTAGGGCACTTTGGTCATTCGTCTGTGAAGCAGGCTCTCAACAGTAATGGGAATGGAGAGGCTGGGGGGCTGGAGGCCACCAGGCGGGGACCCCAGGGGCACTCACCAAACTTTGCTGCCTTAGCTGCTGCCGCTGCTGCTGCCTGAGGGCCAACACCTGGAGGAGGGGGGCAGAGGGGAGAGACCCTGAAACGGTGCTCCTGTGTCTCCAGAGCCCGCTCGTTCCCAGCCTGGAGAGAACCGCTCCACTGACACGGGGGTGTGAGTGGGGCTCCCAGCAGGCAGAGGCGACAGAGCTGCCCCACCCCTCCCCCAGGATCCTGTTCCAGGTTCGGACCAGGGTCTGGATGCAGGGTGGGCTGGCCTGCTTTAGAACCTTGCCCACCCCAGGGCTCTGGAGCCCACAAGATCAGGGCTCCCTCAGCGGGAAGTGAGGAGAGGCTTTCGTTACCTGTCCCTGTTGGGTATCCAGCCTTGCCCGCTGCACCAGCCACCCCGCCAGGCCCATAGCCTGCAGAACAGAGAGGCTCGGTGTCATCTGTGCAGACGTCACCACTGCTGCCCTCCCCCTCTCCCTGCCCTGCTCTCGCGGGCCCGGCTGTCTTGAGTCTGCACCGTCACCCCCAGCATGGAATTGTTCCGCCCATTTTACAGATGAGAACACAGACGCTCAAAGAAGCACCACGGCTCACCTGAGGTCTCATTATTGATAGGTGGGAGGGCAGGGATGGAGACCCACGCTGAGACCAAATTCCAAGCCCTTTCCTTCTGAGACTCCCACTCCGAGCCCCTAACCCTCCCTCAGCGAGGTGCTCTCCTGGCCAGGGCTGGGAGCGTAGCACCTTCCCTAGAACCCTGGAGCGGGAAAGGGCTGGATGGTCCACAGTCTAGAAGGGTCTCACTCACCAAAGGGCAGTTTCCCAGTACTGTAGGGAAGTCCATAGCCACCTGGGGAGAGGACATGGCGGACTCAGGAGTCGCCCCACGCCTTGCTGGGCTCCCACTGACCTGGGCGGACAGATGTGCCCCCACAGGTGCGGAGGCCTGAGACCCCCTGCCCCCAGACCAGGGTCCTGAGCTGCTCCCAGGAGAGCAGAGGCGCTGGGTGGAGGAGGGAGAGGCCAGTTCTGCCGCTGGGCCCGATGGAACACCCATCCCCCTACAAATTCAAGTCCCACCACGGTCCTGGGGTCTGAGTATTTCCCTCCTCAGTGGAAAGCATCTCACTGGCTAAGCTGATTGCGGAGGTAGGGGCGGGAGCACGGGTGGGTGGATGGCAGAGGGACCTTTCCAGTGAACGGCGTTCCCTTCCATCAGCACAATGGCTTCCGATCGGGACTACGGGTCTCTGTGCATGAGCGTGTGTGTGTGAGTTCGGTATCTGCAGATGAGTTCCCACGCTCTCCTTGGCTGGGGACCATACGGGGGCTTCAATACCCCTCCCCTGTCACCAGAGACGCCTCTACCCAGGCTGACTTCTCTGCAGGGAGGCTCAGTGAGTGGTGCATTATTTGTTTTTATTATTTTTTTTTGGAGACAAGAGTCTCACTCTGTTACCCAAGCTGGGGCGCAGTGGCATGATCTCGGCTCACTGCAACCTCTGCCTCCCGGAGTCAAGTGATTCTCCCACCTTCGCCTCTCCAGTAGCTGGGATTACAGGCCTGTGCCACCACGCCTGGCTAATTTTTGTATTTTTAGTAGGGACAGGGTTTTGTCATGTTGGCCAGGCTGGTCTCGAACTCCTGACCTCAAGTGATCCTCCCGCCTCGGCCTCCCAGAGTGCCGGGACTACAGGCATGAGCCACGGCGCCTGGCCGAGTGGTGCCTTTTGAAGCATCCCTCTGACTTACCGGGCAGCTTGGGGGCCTTGATGGGGTACCCCAGTGGGACTCCAGGTTGCTGTCCCGCAAAGGGTCCAACTCCTGTGGGAATAAAGAGAGCCAGTTCAGGTCCCGGCAGCCCCTTCCAAACCCTCCGCTACCTGCTCCGCTTTCCGCTCAGACCATCCTGTCCCCAGGGCCTCCCTGAATCTCCATCTTGGGTCAGCTGAGAAATTCCCAATGATAAGCTACTTCCTCCAGGAAGCTGCAGGATTCTCTCCCTCCTGGGGTAGATGAAGGGATAGCTGGATGCATGGAAGACTAGACGGATAGATGGTGGATGGATGGATGAATGGACGGATGGAGGCAGAGACGGATGGATGAGTGAATGAATGGATGAGTGGACGGATGGATGCATGGATGGGTAGATGAGCAGATGAAGGAATGTGTGAGTGGATGGACGGATAGATGGATGCATCAAGGAATGGATGGAAGGAGGGAGGGATGGGCCCCAGCTCCGGCCTGCAGGTTGGGCCTGCAGCCCTCGGCACAGGCTGGCGGGTTTTCTGGGCTTCGTTGGGCTGCTGTGCTGGCGGGGGAAGCAGGCCTGGGGGAAATCAGGCAGGCTTGGATGGGATCTTGGGTGCCCAAGATTTTGTATTATTAGTAGAGACAGGGCTTCACCTTGTTGGTCAGGCTGACCTCAGGTGGTCTGCCCACCTCCCAAGGGCTCTCCCCTCCCAAGACAAGAGCCCCTGCCTGGCTGGCCACCCTGCTTCTCCCACCATCCTTGCCTCACCTGGGATTCCAGCAAAAGCTCCAGCTCCAACTGTAATGATAAAAGAGCTGTCACCACAGCCCTGGCACCGTGGGCACCGGGCCAGACAGCACTGAGGGGCCAGGAGGCCCAAGGAATGGCCAGTTCTTCCCAGCCCAGTCGTCCCATGCTGCCCTCACATGCATTCTGGGATTTCTTTTTTCAGAGATGGAGTTTCTCTCTTGTCGCCAAGGCTGGAGTGCAGTGGCGTGATCTCAGCTCACTGCAACCTCCACCTCCCAGGTTCCAGTGATTCTCCTGCCTCAGACTCCCAAGTAGCTGGATTACAGGCACATGCCACCATGCCCAGCTAATTTTCGTATTATTAGTAGAGACAGTGCTTCATATTGGTCAGGCTGACGTCAGGTGATCTGCCCACCTTGGCCTCACAAAGTGCTGAGATTACAGGCGTGAGCACCGGGCCCAGCCTTTTTTTTTTTTTTTTTTTTTTTTTTTGAGACAGAGTCTTGCTCTTTTGTCCAGGCTGGAATGCAGTGGTGCAATCTCAGCTCACTGCAACCTCTGCCTCCCTAGTTCGTGATTCTCCTGCCTCAGCCTCCCAAGTAGCTGGGACTACAGGCACGTGCCACCACACCTGGCTAAATTTGGTATTTTTAGTAATAATGAGGTTTTATCATGTGGGTCAGGCTGCTCTCAAACTTCTGACCTCAGGTGATCTGCCCACCTTGGCCTCCCAAAGTGCTGGGATTACAGGCACGAGCCACTGCATCTGGCCTTTTCTTTCTTTTTTTTTTTTTTATGGGGGGACAGGGTCTCTCTCTGTTGCCCAAGCTGGAGTGCAGTAGTGAGATCATAGCTTACTACAACCTTGATCTCCTGGGCTCAAGAGATCCTCCTGTCTCAGCCTCCTGAGTAGTTGGGACCACAGGTGTGTGTGACCACGTCTGGGTAATTTTTTTATCGTGTTTTTGTAGAGATAAGGTCTTGCTATGTTGCCCAGGCTGGTCTTGAACTCCTGGGCTCAAGCGATCCTCCCAGCTCACCCTCCCAAAACACTAGGATTACAGGTGTGAGCCAGTGTACCCAGCCATACTCTGGGGTTTCTCAGGAACATAAAAGGTGTCACCCAGAGGGCCCTGAGTCCAGGATCCCACCACATTTTACACCCTGGGCCAGAAGGTGGCTGGAGAGGCCCCGCCGTTAGCCCGCTGCCCAGACACCTGCATACCTGGAGCCTTGGGCTTGACTCCTGTTCCAGTAGGAACACCAGGGAGCACCCCGACACCGGGGAACCGAACTCCTGCCGGGGAACAAAGCGGTGAGCACAGAAAGGCAGGTCTCGCAGGCCCTGCCAGAAACCCCTCCCCTCCTCGGGTCCCCCAGCTGACCTCCCTCGGGACCGACCGTCAGTGACAGGCACGGCTCTGGGGGGGCAGGTGGAGAAAGGACCTGTTTAGCGCTGACTTTCCTCCCCTGTCTGGCTCAAGGTCAGAAGATCTGAATGTTAATCCTATTTCCCAGCCATGTGAGCTCGTGCCTCAGTCAGCCTCATCTCTAGGCGGAGTTAATCACAAAAGCCGTCCCGACCACCCTCCGCAGAAAAGGCAAAGCTGCCGGGCGGTGCCACGCATCCGTAGACCAAGGAAGCCTGTGCTCTCTGGGGCTCTCGCCCACAACCCATGCCCCCAAAGCAGACATCCGGCTACAGCTGGGACCCATGCCAGCGTCTCCCACCTCTCCCGTCTCCCCTGGGGCTGGGTAGCCCTGGCTCTCGGTGTAGCGGGGGAGAGAGGGAGGAAGGGCCACTGTCAGCAAATCCCACAGAAGAGCCTAAATCTGGGCTTTTGGGGGAATTCAGGCGATCACATGCCGGGTGGGGTGGTCAGGCCCTGGCGGGGAAGGAGGGTGAGGGGCAGCTCTTCAGGGTCTCCTGCAGGGCAGACTCACTGGGTGGCCCCCTGGTGACTCACAGCTTTTGGGAAGCAGCGGGTCACACTGGGGTCTGCCCTCGGGGGCCGGCCTAGGGCTGTGATGATGGTCTGGGCCTGGGATCAGGGTTTGGGTGGGGCACAGGAAGCCTGTTGACCTTTGGGGGAGGGAGGGACTGCCAGGGGACCTTATGTCTGTTAAGCCCAGCGTTGGTGTCTGGGGAAATGACTCAGGTCAAGCCCCAGGTGTTCTGGTGGCCTTTGCTTTTTGGGAAGGCAGCGGGGGTACTAGGGAGGCTGACGGAGGCTGCTTTTCTTTTTTTCTTCTTTTTTTTCTTTTGAGACTGAACTCTCGCTCTTGTTGCCCAGGCTGGAGTGCAGTGGCGTAATCTCAGCTCGCTGCAACCTCCGCCTCCTGGGTTCAAGCTATTCTCCTGCCTCAGCCTCCCGAGTAGCTGGGACTACAGGCCTGCGCCACCACCCCCGGCCAATTTTTGTGTTTTTAGTAGAGACGGGGTTTCTCCCTGTTGGTCAGGCTGGTCTCGAACTCTTGACCTCAGGCGATCCGCCCGCCTCCACCTCCCAAAGTGCTGGGATTCTAGGCATGAGCCACCTCGCCCAGCCTTCTTTTTCTTATTTTGAGACAGGGTCTTGTTCTGTCCCCCAGGCTGCAGCGCAGTGACGCCATTGTACCTCACTGCGGCCTGGGCCTCCTGGGCTCGAGCAATCCTCCCACCTCAGCCTCCCGAGTAGGAGGCCACCACACCTGGATGATTTTTTTTTTTGTAGAGACAGAGTGTTACTCTGTTGCCCAGGCTGGTCTCAAACTCCTGGCCTCAAGCCATCCTCCCACCTCAGCCTCCCAAAGTTGTGGGATTACAGGTATGAGCCACCATGTCCAGGCTGCTTTCTTCCTATAGAGTCCCTGTTTCCCTCCTTGCCCTCACCTGTGCCTGGGAGCACGCCACCTGGGTATACACCTGGCAGCCCCACACCTGTGCCCAAAAGAAAGCAAAGTCAGGAGCAGCAGCTCAGCCTCCAGGGACCCCCTCCCGGCCCTTCCCACCCAGGCAGCTCCGGGGCTCTCAAACCAACAGCCCCTGTGCCCGACAGGGACAGCCAGGGACAGACGTGGGGTGGCCACCACCCTCCTCCCACGAGTTTCGGAAGTCATCTGCAAACTCTTCGGTGTGTGGATTTATCTCTGTCTCCTGGAGCCTATTTACATGGCTGGGCCAGCCCACCTCTGGCTAACAGCTTCCAGATGTCCCTCCCTGCTGTGTGGACTCAAGCAGCCTTTTGTTTAACCTGAAGTCACTTCCTAAAGGGCTTGGTGAGGCACAAGGGGTATACCAGATGGGGAGGCAGAGGACACGGGGCTCCCCCAGCTCTGCCGGGACTCCCTGCAAGCCCTTCCACACTGATTCGCCCCTTTGAGCCTCAGTTTCCCCCTCTGTTGCCTGTCGAGACAGCCTGCCACAGAGCCTGTCCCTCTACCCTAAGATCCTGGGAGAAGGGCCCGGGAAGTAGGCCAGGCCCCTCCTCTCTGTTTCACAGATGCAGGCACCACACTTTGGGCTTGGCTATTTTCTCTGCCCAGCTGGAGCCATGCCCTGCCCTTCGTCCCCAAGCGCGGTGGCACGGAGAGGGCTCTGCTCGTCCCTGCCCTCTGCCCCTCCCTGCCCTCTGTCCTGCAGCCCCAGGGATTCTGCACTGACCTGGCACTTTCCCCGGCTTCACTCCGGCTCCAGGCTGAGGAACCACTGCACCTGGTACAGACGGGGACTCGTGAGAATGGGCTCCACCCAGGCCTGCCACCTTGACCCCGGGAGCTCGGGGATAGCCGCTGTACCTGTAGACACTCCTAGGCCACCGACTCCCGGGACGCCACCAACTCCTGGGACGCCACCAACTCCCGGGACGCCACCAACTCCCGGGACGCCACCAACTCCCGGGACAGCACCAAGCCCAGCGCCTGCAGAGCCAGGACAGGTGAGGCATCGCACGAGGAGCAGTGGGGAGGCAGAGGGGCCCAGCATTGAGGTCTGGCCCCATTGCCAACTCACTGGTGGACTGGGCACAGCTAGCTGCCCCCCCTGAGCCCCAGTAGATTGGAGCTGACAATCCCACCCACCCGGCTCCCAGGCCTGGGTTGAGGGAAGGCTCTTGGCAAAGCAGAAGGCCCCATTGAAGCCAGAGGGCTTGGGGCATGTCCCAAGGAGCATCACTCACCAGCCTTGGCAGCTTTATAGGCTGCAGCAGCGGCAGCCGCTCCGCCAGGCACCAGAGCCCCCGGAAAGGTCCCTGCAGGGAAGGTACCGAGCCCTGCGGGAGGGGAGGATGGGATGAGGTCCTGAGCTACCACCCGCCCCCCCAGACTCCTATGCTCTGGCCCCACCAGGCCGTACCCCTCTCAGGGAGCACATTGGTGGCTCTTCCGCTCTCGGCCAGACGTCAGCGCCTGCAGGACATCGATGTGACCACTGCTCACCAGGACTGGGCTGTTTTTTTTTTTTTTTTTTTTTTTGAGACAGGGTCTCACTCTGTCACTGAGGCTGGTGTGCAGTGGTGTGACCTCGGCTCACTGCAGCCTTGACCTCCCAGGCTCAAGCCGTCCTTCCATCTCAGCCTTCTGAGTAGCTGGGACTACAGTTGCATGACATCGTGCCTGGATAATTTTTTTTTTTTTTTTTTTTTTTGTATTTTTTGTAGTGACAGGGTTTCACCATGTTGCCCAGGCTGGTCTTGAACTCCCAGGCTCAAGCGATCTGCCCATCATGGCCTCCCAAAGTGCTAGGATTACAGGCATGGGCCACTGAACCCAAGCATCAGGACTAGATTCTGTGCAGAGGTTAATGTGTCAGACAGCTCTAACAAAACTGCATGGGTCTTTTTTTGTTTGTTTGCCTTTAGAGATGGGGTCTTGTGGCCGGGCACAGTGGCTCACGCCTGTATTCCCAGCGCTTTGGGAGGCCGAGGTGAGCAGATCACTCGAGACCAGGAGTTTGAGACCAGCCTGGTCAACATGGTGAAACCGCATCTCTATTAAAAATACAAAAATTAGCTGAGTGTGGTGGCACGTGCCTATAATTCCAGCTATTTGGGAGGCTGAGGCAGGAGAATCACTTGAACGTGGGAGGTGGAGGTTGCAGCAAGTTGAGATCAAACGATTGCATCCAGCCTGGGCGACAGAGCGGGACGCTGTCTCAGCAACAGCAACAAAAGAGATGGAGTCTTGCTCTGTCGCCCAGGCTGGAGTGCAGTGACGTGATCACAGCTCCCCGAAGCCTCGACCTCCTGGGCTCAAGTGATCCTCTCGCCTCAGCCTTCCTGAAAACTGCATGGATCTTTTGGGGTTCGGTTTCCCCACCCACCTCCCCTAGAATGCCTTCCTGAACCCCTGCTGAGTTAAGCGACTCCTCTGGGCTCCCTCTGTTCATGGGGCTTCCTCCATATTTATAACATAGGGCCTTCGCCACTCTGTTATAAATGACCCCAAGTACCCAGCTGTGATTCCTCACATCCTGGGCAGATGCTTGGGGCAGGCAGTATCGGCATCAGACCCCATCAGTGCCCAGGATGGAACCCGGCCTGTACCCCCGTCCGCTGACCGTGCTCCATACCAGCCCTGGGTTGAGCTCGGGGGCTGGTCCGAGCAAGGGGCATCTTGTCTGGGGGTCTGCACTCACCTGCCCCGGGGCCAACGCCCACGAGCCCTCCAGGACCTGTGGAAAGGAAAGAAAGACATGAGTGGAGGCAGCATTCCGGGGCCCAGAGTGGGAAGGGTCTGATGGAGTTAGGACAGTGCTGTGGTCAGCCATCTGGGTCCCTGGGCTGGTCCCTAAGCTGGTCCCTGAGCCTGTGACGCTCAGGGGCGATTCTGATAAAATAGTGTAGTGAGCAGCTACTATGTGCAGTGCCAAGTGTGATTGCATCGACCCCTAACAAACCCAGGCCGGGCCTGTGCCTCTCCTAGAAGAGGAGGATTCAGCAGGGCTTTCTGCAAGGGCCGGGGCTGAGCAGAGTCTGTGAGCGAGGCCTGACTCCCCTTCACCTGCATCGGGGAACTCCCGTGTCCCCACCATCTGCCTGTCCTTCCGTCCAGCCTGCCCTGCAGCTCAGAAGTCTCCTTGATCGGATGTTTACTAGACGCCAAATGGGTCCCTCTGGCTCTCTCTTCCCCACATCTGGGCCCAATCGCTTCATCTCCCACTCCGGGAGACATTCCACTGGCCTGGGCCAGGACCAACGGGCCATCAGGTTGGAGTTCACAAGCACACTGGGTTTGCTTCTAATTATGTGAGGATCTCTCCTACAAGTGCCATTCCTGAGCCCCAGGGACGAGTCCTCTCCAGGGACGGATCCCGAACCTGGAGCCCACTGGGCCGTGCCACGGAGAGGTGCCCCTCTGGCTTCCCCTGGGTGTGGTCCCTGTTACTAACCACGCCTCGTCCCCATTTCCTGCTAGTGGGAACTGGACCCCTCTAAGACTCAGCCAGCCTCATGTAAGAGGCATCTCTGCCCCTGGGCGGGAGCGCCTGGTGATGAGGCAGGACTCAGTTCCCAGCACCCGGGCCCTGCCCCACCAGCTTTGGCAGCTGCTTCTCTCAAGCCAGGCCTGTTTCCTGAGCTCAGAGAGGGCAACGGACGGGCTCAGATCTTTCCTTTCCACAGAGGCGCTGGGAGGGGAAGCTGAGGACTGGATAGGAAGTGAGAAGAGGCTGGGGCTGCAGCAGGGGACGGGCCGCCCTCTGCAGTCATCTGCCCTTTTCCCCACGGTCCCCGCCTGCACGTCCTGTCCCCTGGCCTGACCACTTCCACCCCTGCCTGCCCTCCTTTCTTTGCACTCACCTGCCCCAAATGCCCCAAGGAGTCCAGCACCTGGAAAGGAGGGGTGAGCGAAGAGGGGCTGACCGCAGCTGGGAGGCCAGGGACCTGCGCAGCCCCGTCCTTCTTTCTGGAGTCAGAGTTCTTGATTCAGACCCCACTGCTGCTACCCCGTCTCCATGAGCATGAGCAGGTCAATTTCCCTCTCTGATGAGGCTCAGTTTCCCCCGTCTACCAAATGGCTGTTACATCGCCTGCCTTCCTGGGACCAGTGAGCATGTGCGCAGAAAGCACCTAGTGCGTGCAACCTGCCCTGGGCGCACAGTGGCTGCTCCCAGCTCTTTCTCGTCCTTGCCCCTCTGGCTAGGGCTCGGGGTGTGGGGCATGCTGGCTCCCAGCTGCCTGGTCCCCCGCTGAGAACTGAGGCAGGGCGGGGCCAGCTTGGGCCCGAGGTGGCGCCCACGTGGAAAAGCAGCTGCCAGGCCACCCACCCTCTATCGCCAAGGGATTAATTGTTCCCAAGCACGACACGCGCTGCTTGTGCCCCATTCCACCCTGCCTGGGCAGGCCCGGACGTCCCTGAAGCCCAGATGTGGGGGCCTCCCTGGGGGTGCCATGGGGACTCTGCCAACCCCTTTGTCGTCCTGAGTCTTCAGGGAGGTCATGGAATCCAGCCCCTTGCCTGGAAGGAAACAGTGCCCTTTTTATCAGAAGGCGATGCTCTGACTTTCCTTTGGATCGACTCCTTCGCCCTGGGCTGGAAGTTCTTTCAGAAGTCTAACCTAAATCTTTGCTTAACAAAAGCTTCACTTTCGGAGCTGTACATCCTGGAGCTCTTCAGGGTGTTGTGTCCTTCTCTGGTATTTAACCACCACCTGCTATGTGTCTCTTGCTGCTAGTGGGATCAGTGAATGCACCCTCCAGCTTTGCAGACACAACCTCCACAATTTGGGTCTTCTAGGCCAAGCACAGTCTCACCTCCACACCTCTGTGCCAGTCTCATCTTCCCTGTCCGCTCTCCACCATCAAAGACCCTGCCAAGACCCCTCACCCGCTCCAGGAAGACAGGGTGCTGGCAGGGATAAGTGGCAACCCCCCCGGTCTCCTGGCCTTGCAGAGCCCCGTAGACCCCAGGCACCCCATTCTCCTCCCGCCTCTCCTGGCCCCAGCCCCGGCGTTTCACAACCCAGATGGACTTTCAGCGCAGGGGAATCTGGGGCTTGAAGATTCATTTGCACTTGGATTATCAACGGTCAGGATTTCATAAGAGCTCTTGGACATCTAAACTGCGTCCCAGAGCCTTGGGCTTCTGAGCCAGGGCAACACAGCTCAGGGTGTGGGGCAGCCAAAGTCACATGTGGAGCATGTCACGCTGAGGGGCCATCAATCTGGACAGAGATGCTGTGTCGTCCACCTGCTCCTTATCCAGCAGTGTTTCCCGCACCCTCCTTCCTGGGGGTACATTCCCCAGAGCTGAGAGTGGATCCTGGGGGCAGATCCCAGTCCCTTGGGTGAGGCCGGGATAGATCCGGCCACACCTTCTTACTGGAAATCTCCATGGTCTGGATACAGCTGGAAGGGGCCTGAGATCAGGAGGGGAGCTCATCTGGGCCCGGGGTCGGCGCTCAGCTTGGGCTGGGGGACAGGGCCTGAGGCAAGGGTTGGGGGTCCTGTGAGACCAGGATCAACAGGATCAGCGTTCAACCTGGGGTTAGGCTTGGCTTGGGCTGGGGTCAGGCGTCAGCTTGAGACCAGGGCTCTGTCCGGAGTCAGGAGAAGAGCTCAGAATGGCATCAAGGTCATGGCTATCTGGGGTGTTGGTTTGGAGTCAAGGGCTAGGGGACCACTCAGGGGACATCTGGGTCTGAGGATCTGCATCTGAGCCCCACAGCGTCTCGTACAGGCTTGGAGGCCACCGGATCCAGAGCAATCCCCACGTTGCCTGTAGGACCGAGGCTGTCTCTGAGCCAGCCTCTCCTTTGCAGAGAGGAGCCTCTGCACGGCTGGGCGCGCACACAGGTGTGTGCAGGGGACATTGCAGGTGGAGCTGCCTCCAGCCTCCTGTTCCTGGAAGCCCTGGGACCTGGCCCCGGCCTGCTCATCCCTGCGATGCTAACCGGGGTCCACACCTCTCTCCTTCCCCCTGCCCGTTGGCTTCCTTGTCCCGTCACCAGCTGGGTAGACCCCTCCCTCTCCAGCCCCCTTGCTTTCTGTCAACGCTCTGAGGCCTTGCGTCTTACCTGGCTTAGGAGGTTTGACTCCAGGTCCCAGCGCTGTAGAGGGAAGAGAAGACAGTGAATGGGGAGGTCCAGCCCATCCATCTACTGCTTATCCAACCCCCATCCCGGGCAGAGTGTGGGCAGTGTGGAATCTCAGGCCCTGGGTCCTCCCCCTCGGACATGGAGGCCCTGGGAGGCTAGCTCTATTTCTAACGCGTGGTTTATACTATCTGAGCCCGAGTCTCAGCCTCAAAAGGGGATAATGGGCTGGGGGCGGTGGCTCACACCTGTAATCCCAGCACTTCGGGAGGCCAAGGCAGGTGAGTCAACTGAGGTCAGGAGTTCGAAATCAGCCTGGCCAACGTGGCAACACCTGTCTCTACTAAAAATACAAAATTGGCCGGGCGTGGTGGCAGGTGCCTGTAATCCCAGTTACTTGGGGAGCCGAGGCAGGAGAATCACCTGAACCTGGGAGGTGGAGGTTGCAGTGAGCCGAGATCTGCCACTGCACTCTAGCTTGGGCAACAAAAGTGACGCTCTGTCTCAAAAAGAAAAGGATGATGGTGTCTGCCTAGCTGGCTTGGCAGGGAGGTTTTTGAGGAGCAAAAGAAATAGAAAGGGGCCGGCCATAGTGGCTCATGCATGTAATCCCAGCACTTTAGGAGGCTGAGGCGGGTGGATCATCTGAGGTCAGGAGTTCGAGACCAGCCTGGCCAACAGGGTGAAACCCCGTCTCTACTAAAAATACAAAAACTACTCAGGAGGCTGAGGCAGGAGAATTGCCTGAGCCCGGGAGGCGGAGGTTGCGGTGAGCCGAGATCGCGCCATTGCACTCCAGCCTGGGCGACAGAATGAGACTGTCTCGAAAAAAAAAAAAAAAAAATGCCGGGCGCGGTGGCTCAAGCCTGTAATCCCAGCACTTTGGGAGGCCAAGGCGGGTGGATCACGAGGTCGAGAGCTCGAGACCATCCTGGTCAACATGGTGAAACCCCGTCTCTACTAAAAATACAAAAAATTAGCTGGGCATGGTGGCGCATGCCTGGAATCCCAGCTACTCAGGAGGCTGAGGCAGGAGAATTGCCTGAGCCCAGGAGGCGGAGGTTGCGGTGAGCCGAGATCGCGCCATTGCACTCCAGCCTGGGTAACAAGAGCGAAACTCCGTCTCAAAAAAAAAAAAAAAACGAAAAAAAAAAAAAAAAAAAAGAAGGAAGAAGAAATAGGAAGGCAGAGGCACCAGGGATGAAGCCTGGTGGGGGACGGGGAAGGACAGTGGATTCTGGTTCTTGGACAAGCCTCCTCCCCCTGCCTGGATGCTGCCTGTGAAATCGGGGAGTCCTCGATGCGCAGGCCTCGGGATGCCCAGGTCTGAGGTGTGTGTGCCCGGGTGAGACCCAGGCCCCTTCAGTGAAGAGCAAGTGTGGTTTCTGAGCTCACCTCCTACTCCAAGGCCTCCGAGACCAGCCCCTGTTGGGGGAAAGAGAGAGAGAGGGCATTGGTACTCCTGCCCGGCGAGCCCGCTCCACCCCAGCCGTGCTGACTCCACCCCTGCCGAACGACCCGACCCTGGGCAAGCCCTGCCCTCTGCGAGCCTCCATTTCCTCTTCTGCTTTGCCAACAACCTTGTGCCAGTTTGTATCTGGGGGGGGGGGGGTGCTGGTGTCTCTCCCTACTTCCATGTCAGCTCTGCACACTTAAATTATTTTTAAGTATTGGATGTATTACTCTTGATTTTTCTTTCTTTTTTTTTTTGAGACAGGGTCTCATTCTGTCACCAGGCTAGAGTGCAGTGGCATGATCTCAGCTCACCGCAACCTCCCCTGCCCCAGTTCAAGGGATTCTCCTGCCTCAGCCTTCTGAGTAGCTGGGATTACAGGCACGCACCACCATGCCTGGCTAATTTTTGTATTTTTAGTTGAGATGGGGTTTACCATGTTGGCCAGGATGGTCTCGAACTCTTGACCTCGTGATCCACCCTCCTCAGCCTCCCAGAATGCTTGCATTACAGGTGTGAGCCACTGTGCCTGGCCTCCTTTTTCTTTTTAGAGACAGGGTTTTACTGTCACCCAGACTTCAGTGCAGTGATGCGATTAGAGCTCACGGTAGCCTTGAACTCCTAAGCTCAGGTGATCCTCCTGCCTCAGCCTCCCCAGTAGCTGGGACTACAGACATGCACCACCATGTCCAGCTAATTTTTTTTTTTTTTAATTTCTATGCTTCATTTTCGTTTTTCTCAACATAGAATGTAGGTAATTTAAAAATTTTTTTGGTGTGTGTAGAGAGAGGGGTCTCACTATGTTGTCCAGGCTGGTCTCAAACTCCTGACCTCAAGCAATCCTCCCTTCTCTGCCTCCTAAAATATTGAGATTACAGGCGTAAGCCTGTATGCTCTTAACAGCTGTAAATCAGTGTCTTCTTAATTGCATTTTGAAGTGGGCATCGCTTCTGGCAGGCGTGTCAATGTGCCTACCTTCTAGGATGTGAACATGTGCATCTATTATGGACATCATCATCATCCGCGCGACTTGGGTGTGTGGAAGTTTCATGTACATTACCTGGATAATAGACTCCACCAGGAACTCCGGCTCCAGGGACCCCTGCAAGGAAACAGGCCGAGTCAGTCCTCCGGGAGCCAGAATGATCAGGTGGGTGCAAGAGTGACTGTGGTTTTGCCGTTACTTTCAGTGGAAACAAGAATGACGCTGATGGCGACAGTGACACCGCTTGTCTCCAGGACGATTTCTATTTACAAAGTGTGTTCTCGTTCCTGCTCTTTGAAATGGGCCTGTGAAGTTGGAAGGCGGAGCTTACTACCACGGTTTTTTTTTTTTTTTTTTTTTGAGGCTGCGATGAGGTCTTGCCCCGTTCCCCATGCTGGAGTGCAGAGGCATGATCTTGGCTCACTGCAACCTCCGCCTCCCAGGTTCAAGTGATTCTCCTGCCTCGGCCTCCTGAGTAGCTGGGATGACAGGCGTGTGCCACCATGCGCAGCTAATTTCTGTGTTTTTAGTAGAGACTGGGTTTCACCATGTTGGGCAGGCTGATCTCAAACTCCTGACCTCAAGTGATCTGCCTGCCTCGGCCTCCCACAGAGCTGGGATGACAGGTGTGAGCCACTGCGTCCGGAGATTATCATTTTAACAGACATGAAATCAGGCTCAGAGAGGTTAAGGGGCATGCCTGGGGCCACACAGCTGGAGAGAGATGGAGCCTGGATTCAAGCTCAGGCCAGTCCTTTATTTTTGAGATGGAGTCTCGCTCTGTGGCCCAGGCTGGAGTGTAGTGGCGCGATCTTGGCTCTGTGATCTTCGGCCTCCTGGGTTCAAGCTATTCTCCTGCCTCAGCCTCCCAAATAGCTGGGACTACAGGCATGCACCACCATGCCTGGCTAATTTATTCTTTTGTAAAGACGGTGGGGGGGGGGTCTCAGTATGTTGCCCAGGCTGGTCTTGAACTCCTGGGCTCAAGCTGTCTTCCTACCTTGGCCTCCCGAAGTGCTAGGATGACAGACCTCTGCGCCCTGCTTCCAGTCCTTTGAGTATGGTTTGATGGTTCTCACTGTGTTACCTGGTTCTCCCTGGAGTCGGGGAGGGGCCTGGGGCGGGAGACACGAGGTCTGAGCGCCTCTCACCAGGCGGCCCAGTCTCTCCCGGAGCCGAGCCACCGGGTAGAGGCCAGAGCTTCGGGAAGGGCAGGCCGGGCTGCCACGGCGAGCATGCAGGAGGCGCAGCATTCCCACACTGATAGGACGGCGTGAGGTCAGCGTCCTCAGCCACTGGGCAGCCGAGCTTGGGTGGGGCTCTGGCCGTCTGACACCAGCTGTCTTAGGAGGCGCCGGGGCCGCAGGGGGACGCCGTGAATGAGCACAGTGAATAGTTTCCTAAGGAAAAGCGAATTCACCGGCCAGGCAGGATCACGAGTTCAGTCCCCATGGGCCAGTGAAGCTCTCACTGGGGAATGCCGCGACGCTGGCTCCAGACCCTCGCTGTCGCCATGGCAACAGACCCGGTCCCAAACCGGGGCCCTGGCTCCACCTCACCAGGCCCCCCTCTGAGCTTGACAAGCCACCTTGCCAACGCCCCAGCCCTGCCCTCCCTGGCTCCTTTCGCTGAAAGGGGCCGGGAGTCCCGTGGGGCATGGGTGGAGCTCAGGGACTGTGTCTGGCACATGGGCAGTGTGTCCAGGGAGGCCTCGCGGCCAGACGTCTGGCCTCCGAGGCCTGGCGACGCTGCCCAGCTGGGCTTGCTGGCCTCAGGGCCCTGTCAGCCTCAGCTGCAGCCCAGCAGGGTCGGGGCCGCGGAGCCGTCACAGCCATCCCGTGCCAAGACCCCAGTGCCACCCGCTCCCCGACTTGTGGTTCCCCAGTCCTTGCAATCCAGGCCTGAAGTGTGCAAGTGATCTGGTCAGGACCTCGAGGCTCGGAGCAGTGGCCCCGCGGGGGCTGGGCCTGCTGGGAAGGAGCACTCGGGCCCTGCCATCACTGCCAAGCGCACACATGGCCCGCCCCGGGCCTCAGATGCCTTCTCTGGCTCCGGCCTCCAGCTCTGCACAGTGTCTTACGCGCCTTTCTCTGCCTCGGCTTCTCCCTCCTCCTCTTCCTCCCACCTCCCTCCTTCTTCACGTCCCTCTGTTCCTTCCTCTCTGCTCTCCGGCTCCAGAGCAGACTGCACGGAACAGTGTGATGGAGGTCGGGGGAAGAGCAAGAGAGCAAGACACTCAGGACAGACCCCTCTGGCTTCTAATTCTGGCTTTGCTGCTTCTGACCAGCTGTGTGACCTTGGGCAGGTCACTCAACCTCTCTGAATATCCGTTGCCTTTTTTGCAACAGGAGGCAGATGATCACTTGGTTGCTGCAAGGTTGCCAAGTTGCTGCAAGTTGTAAAAGGGTTCAAGTAACGGGCCGGGTTCTCTTCTGGACCTGGCACACAGTCATTGCCCAACGGTAAAAAGACAGTGGCCCTTCCGTTTCATTTTTTCCACTTCACTGCACGGTCCCCTGCCCGGGGCTAGGTATACAGCAGTTACTCAATACGTGATGGGTGAATCAAGTGGAGAGGAGACAGGGAGGTTGTCTGTGGATCCGGCTCTAACCTTCATCCCCATCTGCCCTAGGGGTCCCCCTGCCTCAGGCTTGTTGACGCTCCGGGCCTGGCTGAACCTGCCTTTCTTTCTCCTGGGGTTCTGCCCTCCCACACCCCAGGAGTCTTTCTGGGGGAAGACTCAGCTTTCCCTCCCCCAGCTCTCCTCCGTCCTCACTCTCCACCCCCCGCCCCCGTTCAGATCCTGATGGTGACGGCATTTGCCAGACTTCACGCCTGAACCGTGAGGGCCTGGGGAGGCCCGAAGTTTTAATCCCCATTTTGCAATGAGGAAATGTAGAAGATTCAGGGGCTGCAAAGGGTTCCTGTCTGTCGGCAGGCGCAGAGAGGCGGGAATACGGTGAGGCAGCAGCTGGATGCTGGAAGGGCCTTTGGAAAGGTGACCAGCCTCTTCCCCGTGCCCCGCGGGGCATCCTCACTTCTCCCTCCGCTCCTTGGCACAAGCCGTTTCTCCTGCCAGGAATGTCCTCGCGTCCGTCCAAGCCCTACCCTTGCACCAGGGCTGAGCGGAGACTCTCCCGACTGCCTTTCCCCAGCCTCCGGCTCTCCCTGACTGCGCTGCTCAGCTGGCGCTCGGCAGTTGGCTTGGAGAATGCTTGTCTTGTTTTATGTGGTTTTGGCATGTTTCACCGACTAGCCCAGGGTGGAACTTGTCTCTTGCATCTTAGAATCACGATCCGAGACTCTCAGGGATCATAATAGCCTTCTGGCCTGGGCTGGACCTCCTTCCGCAAACATCCTTCGTGTTCTGCTTGCATACCTCCCGTGACGGGAAAATCACCACCTCCAGATGCTGTTAGCACTGCCCGCAGACGGGGTTTCCTCCAATCAAGAAGGAGTCTGCTCCTCTGTCTCTTCAGTTCTGCCTGCTAGATCCTGTGAGTGTGAGACTTGCCCCTCATCCCCGGACTGCCCCTGCCACATTTACCTTTCTTTCTTATTTATTGATTTTTAAATGTTTATTTATTTATCTTTTATTTTTATTTTTATTTTTATTTTTTTTTTGAGACGGAGTTTCGCCCTTGTTACCCAGGCTGGAGTGCAATGGCGCAATCTCGGCTCACCGCAACCTCCGCCCCCTGGGTTCAGGCAATTCTCCTGCCTCAGCCTCCTGAGTAGCTGGGATGACAGGCACGTGCCACCATGCCCAGCTAGTTTTTAGTATTTTTAGTAGAGACGGGGTTTCACCATGTTGACCAGGATGGTCTCGATCTCTCGACCTCGTGATCCACCCGCCTCGGCCTCCCAAAGTGCTGGGATTACAGGCCTGAGCCACCGCGCCCGGCCTATTTATCTTTTAAATAGAGACGGGGGCCTCCCTATGTTGCCCAGGCTGGTCTCAAACTCCTGAGCTCAAGCGATCTGCCCACATAGGCCTCCCAAAGTACTGGGATTGCAGGCATGAGCCACTGCATCTGGCCCCGTTTACTTTTAGTTTGAGGTCTAACTCAAATGTCACCTCTGCTGGGAAGCCTTCCTGGATTTCCCCATGCTCCTTCTGGCCACTCCCAACCCTGTCCTGTCTTCGTCTTTTATCACCGCACGTCTATTTACACGTGAGCCGCCTCCCCACCCGACAAAACCTGGCGTACGTAGCGAGAGGGAGAATGAACCCTTAGAAATGTGAACGAATTCCAGAATCAAGAGCCCAAATGAGCAGACTCTGAATAAGAGAAGAGATTGTTTTGAAAGGCCCAGCCCCACGGTCATTTTATTGGATGCGTTTTTTTCCCCCCCAGATATTACATTGCTGGAAGCTCTCATTGGCCCTAGGAGATACTGCAGGCAGGGATGTTTCTCCCCATTTTGCAACTGGGGAAACGGAGAACCAGCGAGCTGTAGTGCCTGGTCTGGGACCCCCAGCTGACCCCAAGTCTCATGTAGGGCTGTCTGCCCGGGCCCTGGGCTCCAGGTTCAAAGAGCTGGGAGCGGGCTGTTTGGGAGCGAGCCTGGGGCCAGCCGGCCTTGGCAGGGGCTTTGCCAAACCGAAGTCCAAGGGGCCGGCTCAGAGAGCAGATAAGACCACACGAGGCTGTTTGTTGTTTGTGTGCAGAAGGCTGCCAAGGGTTTTTCAAAA
Source organism: Saimiri boliviensis (assembly GCF_048565385.1). Taxonomy (NCBI): domain Eukaryota; kingdom Metazoa; phylum Chordata; class Mammalia; order Primates; family Cebidae; genus Saimiri; species Saimiri boliviensis. The sequence goes on along the minus strand of NC_133468.1, from coordinate 34,895,242 downwards.
ACAAGCTGTCCTCTACTCGGTGACTGTCCCCTCCCACGCAGGGCACATTCGCCCTCATGCTGGGGACCAGCAGACAGACATACGGAGTGGGATCCACCTCCGAACCCGTGCTGTCTGCCCCGGCGACCCACTGTCATCTGGGGAGCTTGAAAAGGCTCCGGGTCCAGGTCCCTCCCCAACCAAAGCGAGCAGGGATTCTTGGAGGGGGGAAACTCTGGTAGATAGCCAGGTTGAAAACTCCTGTTGCTACGTCAGGACAGGGAAAAAAATCATTAAAAAATATTTAAAAAGAGGCGGTGGCTCATGCCTGTAATCTAAGCACTTCGGGAGGCCAAGGTGGGAGGATCCATTGAGCCCAGGGATTCAGACCAGCCTGGACAACACAGTGAGACCCCATCTCAAATTTTAAAAAAAGCAAGGTAAACAAATAAAAAACGGAAAAGAAAGAAAAGGAAACCCCTGTTTCAACTATCTTTAGTTCTGAAATCAGAAAACAAAATAAAAACCCCAAATCTGATACTATTTCTGGGGAATGGGGAAGAATGATACCTGGGTTCATTTCTGATGCTCACTTTTGAAACAGGGTGGGGGCTGGGTGGCTTGTCCCCTCCTCCTGCTCCCCCACCCCGCCCCCAACAGGGTCCCTTGGAGATGAGGAGCTTGCATAAATGACACCCCCCTCTTTGAGGGAGAAGCCAGGCTTCCCAGGGCGGCCAGGTGCGCGGCCGTGAGCGCGTGACAGAGCGCCCCACGGCCTGTTCGGCTCCCTGACCTCTGCAGACTTCAGTAGGACGTCTGTGCAAAACCCCAGAAGAGCCCATCAGTTCACACGCCCCTTATTTGGACCTCGAAAGTCCAGCCACCTGGGACAGAGCTGAGATTGATCTCTGCGAAGAGCCGGGCCAGCTGGGCTTTTCGCAGTGTCGCTGAGGACACGGACGAGGGCTGATTCCGCCCAGGGCATGCCCGCTATGAAGGACTGGACTGAACCCCAGACCTTTCCTGAATGCTGCCTGCTAGCTCACTCCTGACCCCCTCGCTCTCTGACCTGGGGCAGAGAGTTGACTGATATTAACGTCCCAGGGACTGTCACAGCCTGCCGAAGCGTTTGCCAAGCGATGCCAATCATTTCTAACTCCCAAGGTTCCTCGATGATGAGCAGCCACGCTATAGGTGGTGGCTCCATCTGGGAAGGCGGGTGGCTGGGTGTTTGGGGGGGGTACACCTGGGGAGGAGGCTGAGATGGACCCGAACTGCGGCTTTCGGACCTGGCTTGTTGCCCCCGCCAGGCCCCGCCTATTGGTACCCACGTCCCTTGGGCTCTCCCAGGTCCAGCAGCCGGCCCTGAACAGGAAGACCGTCCAATCTCACGGAAACAGCTGCAGCTCCTGCCCGGGCCCCTGACTCCACCCTGTGGCCCCCCTGCCCCCTACTCAGCGCCTGGTTCTCATGGCAAGGAGGACTCCCAAGGAAACCAGACCCCATCCAGACCCCCCTACCAAATGCCCTCCTCTTTCCCATGCCCAGGGAGCATCCTCGGTGTCCCCCAGTTGTCCACATCATAGCAGCCCCGCAAGGGACACCCTCAAACTCCATCCCCAACTGTGCCTGGGTCGGGGCACACAGCAGATGCCCTAGCGTCAAACAGCAGAGCTCTGACTTTCCTCATGGGGGATCCCGGCTTCCCAGGGAAGTCAAGGAGCCTGCTGAGGTCGCACAGTTCACTGCGGCTGAGCTGGTCTCAAACCCAGGTGCCCCGTCCACACGGCCACACGGCCTCTGCCAGGAGACAGACGCCTTCTCCAGCCCGCCTCTTCGTGCCCGCATGCCACATCACACGCACATTCACACACACAGACGCTCACGCCCCGTCACACACACAGTGACAATCCACACCAGTGCCACACCTGGAGGCCAGATCGCCCGTGTCTGCACGCGCACAGGTCCACCTGTCCGTCGGTGGCAGGCTTTCCCACACGCTCCGGAGCAGCTTCGTGGACCTCCCCCAAACACACGCACACCTGTCTCAGCGTGGACCCGTCAACAGACCTATGTACCTTCCGGAAGTCGCTTGCCCTGTCCGGTGACATAGGCGGCATCTGCACAGTGCGCACCTGTGCACTCACACATACACACACGAGCAATCGTTCCTGCACGCGCACGCACGCATACCAGGAGTCCCCACCCTGGCGGCAGCTTCCCAACCTGCACACCGTGCCCTTCCTCACGGGGGATCCCGGCTTCCCAGGGAGGCGAGGAACCTGCTGAGGTCACACAGCTCACTGCGGCCGAGCCGGTCTCAAACCCAGGTCCCCGTCCCCAGGGCCGGCGTGTCCACACCCGGCTGTGTCCACAGGTGTGCAGACTGCGGCGCCTCCAGACCCAGGGGTTCCCGCTGGGCCCTCCCCCAGGATGCTCTGACCCCCCCCCCACGGGGCAGGCACCTGAGTGGGGACCCCCTCAGCCCTCGCAGAGCAGCAAAGCCTGGATGCCGGGTTGGGACTATTCTGAGCCAAGGGTGTGTTTGGCAGGTTCCTGCTGGGCATGGGGCCGGCTCCTGGACGGGCAGCGGCCGAGGGGCTCCCACCTGGGACCCCTTGGAGGACCCCGGGGTGAAGGTCTCCCTCTTGCGCGTCCAGTCACCTGGCCCGAAGGGCCCGCGGCTGCGGGCAGCGCTGGGGACGGGGCGAGGGGCCCTTACCTCCAGGCCGAGAGGGGTGGAGGATCGACAGCAGGAGCAGGAGGACTCCGGGCCGCGGGGCCGCCGCCGTCAGACCCGCCATCTCGGGGAGAAATGCCCCAGCCGGCTCTCCGCACCTCGTTTTATCCCCAAAGCCTAATTGCTGCCTCGTCGGCTGCGAGGGAAGGAGGGAGGGAGAGAGGGCGGGCGGGAGGGCGGGAGAGGGGGGAGGCCCGGGGGAGGGGGCCGCGGGGAGGGGACAATTACGAAAGGCCGGGCTCACAAGCCTCCCGGGCTCGGGCTGCTGGACCGCAGGCTCTCTTCCTTGACACACACACGCACACACGGGCGCACAAGCGCACACTCACACACACACTCTCCCCCATCTCTTTCCCGCTTTCCCTCCGCGACTGTTCTCTCGCTGCTGGCCCTGTTCCCGCCAGAAAGTGCGAGGGGGGCCCCTGCCAGGACAGCCCTCGGGAGAGGAAGCGGGAGGGAGGGCCTGGCGGCCCGGCCAAAAAATCCCAGCCCCAGCCAAGGCCCGAGTGGCCAGGCTCCCGCCCCTCCGGCTGGGCCCCGGGCCCAGTGTGGGGACACAGGCCAGCTGTCCCGCGCCTCGGCCCCCACCCCGGCCCTCCAGACTCCCCGACCCCCCCAGGCCTGGCTAGAGACAGGTTCTGCCCAAAGCTAGGGAGGGGAGGTGTCGGGCAGGTCTGGGTTTTCCCGGGGTGGGGGTGGGGGTGGGAGGCCATGTCTGCAGAGGTCAGGGGGCTGCAGGTTGAATGGCCTGGAAGGTGGGATCAGGATGGGATGGCTCTGGGAGGGACCCGGCGGGTGGTAGGGGACCCCGGACAGGGCTGCCTTTTGCGGTGGCCGAGGTCTCAGCCTCCTGCCTGCAGCTGGGGCGGAGGTGTTGGGTCTGGGGTGGATGCCTGCAGGGGCCAGCGGGCTAGAGGCAGGGGAATGGCCTGGGAGTTAAGGCCGTTGTCAGTGCTGTTCCTGGGACATCTGGAGCACAGGGAGGACCCCGACACTCAGGGTTCTATTCTGCATGGGTCAAGGTCACAGCCTGTACTCCGCCCCGTGCAGGCCTCAGGGGCTGGCAAAAATCAGGCTGGATCCCCAGGTGCCCTGTGGTCCCGGGAACGGGGAGGTGGGAGCCCCCTGCAGACTGAGAGGCAGCCCGGCTTCCCGTGATCACTGGGTCACCTCCCACCCCCACGCTGAGCTCGGCTGGCCCAGATCAGCCTGGGAGCCTCTGGACTGCGGTTCTCCGGCCCCTCTGGGAAGGCTTGGGGCTGACATTCCTCGGGTGGCCAGGAGGGGGCGACCTGCATTAGAACAGCTGGGACCGCATTCCTGTAGAACTCCGCGTTGCTGCTCCCAGGACCGAGCTGGACCCGGGCCCTGGGGAATTTTGGGTGTTGGAATGTGTGGGGCAGAACAGGAGAGGGTCGTGGCCCCGACTCTTCACTTCCCACTGTTGCTAGTGGGGAAGAAATGTGAGGCCCACAGAGAACAGGAGAGGGAAACTTGCTGGTCCTGGGTCACAGCCGGTCAGGACTCAGCATGGAAGCCACACGCTCCGTGGGCCTTTCGCTGAAGCATGGTGGCTCCAAGGGATGGGTTAAAGGCCACCTTGTGCAGCCAGGATCACTGTTGCAGTCTGGAGTGCCAGCACGGGTGGCCCTGAGTGGCAAGGTCAAATGCAGGCACTGGTCAAAGGCAGACATTGGTGGACCTAGAAGTAAATTTCTGGCTCTAGCCTTTCTAGTGGGATAACCTCTCCATAGAGCGTCGGTTTCCTCATCTGTCTAAGGGTGATCCACATTCCCAGCTAAGAGATTATTGCAGAGGTAAATACATTGTGGTCCTGTAGTTCTTCTAGATCAAAAATGCTCTGTGTTCAGCTGGCACTAGGACTGGCGTTAATACCATGACTGCCATCACTCATCCTGGAAGAGCTGTTCTTGTTTCGAGGACAGCTATCAGGCTCCGGTCTATAAGGGGCCACCCCGGGACCCTGGACAAACTCTTCCCTTTCCTGGGTCTTTGGAGGGAGCAGCTCTGTAATTTTGGAAGGTGGGGACGTGCCAGGAGAATTGTCTTGAAGATGTACACACGTAGCCCATGTACAGCTGTTACTTATGGTATGTATTTATTTGGGGGTGGCTTGAGGGTGGCTGATGAAGATTGTGCTGAGGTGAAAGCCCCACCCCAAGCCAGCCTTTGTTGGTGGGGGTCGGGGCTGCTCAGGGGCAGGGTCCGAGGCTCGATGCCTGGGATGTGCCTGCTGAAAGGGAGGGGAAGTCAGTGGCGCATCTTGGTGTCTCCCACTTCCTGGGAAGGAGGAAGGCAGGGGGTGCTGTGGGGAGCTGGACCCTTTTCCTCTTGAGGCAGTGACGTGGGCAGGAACCAGCTTTCAGACTTGCAAACCGCAGTCTGCACACAGTCTTTATTAATTCCAGGACGGGGAGAGTCCGGAGCCAGGGGGAGAGAGCTTGCAGTGGGGGGATCCAGGAGGGGTGTGGAGGGGCCCTCGCAGGGATAGACTTGAGGTGGCTGGAATAGACCTCTCCCCCGGGCCCCGGGCCCTGCGTCCTGTCTCAGCCTGTGCGCTGCTTCTGCTTAGCAGCCTCTGCTCATGGCAGGAGTTCCACGAACATACATGCAATGGGACTGCACACATGCAATCTGTACCTGCAATCTGTACATGTAAATCTGTACATGTAAATCTGTACATGCGATCTGTACACGCAATCTGTACCTGCAATCTGTACATGTAAATCTGTACATGTAAGTCTGTACATGCAATCTGTACATGTGATCTGTACACACAATCTGTACCTGCAATCTGTACATGTAAATCTGTACATCAAATCTGTACATCAAAAGAGGCCTCAATTCAGAATCAAATCCATCGTACTGAATATCCGTGCTGTGTAGCCCAAAGCATGCAATATATAATGTAAGGACTGGAGACGACAGTCATCAGCCTTCATTCATTCATTCATTCATTCACTTGTTCATTCAAGACCTCATCAGTGCTCAACGGCTTGGTGTCCCCTTGTTGCCTAGCTGTATGATTAACTAAGGTCAGACACGCGGAACTGCCCACAGGGGGCTACTGGGTGCACTCGGCTGCCTGGTGAGCTCTGGTTTTGCTGTTTTCATCGACAAGCCTTGCACGCTTGTTGCCTGGCTCAATGCTACCAAGGAGCAACCAGATGAGTCACCTACAGGCCATCTCTGTCTTCCAGCTCCTCTCGGTGCGCCCATTTTGGAAGGACAGAGTTCCCAGCCTCTGGAGAGCTCTGAGAATGTCATTGCTTTGTTCAGACACCCTCAGTTGCTATCCAGACAAAGTTCAGATTTCTTTTGTTATTTTTGTTGAGACAGAGTCTCGCTCTGTTGCCCAGGCTGGAGTGCAGTGGCATGATCTCGGTTCACTGCAAACTCTGCCTTCTGAATTCAAGCGATTCTCTTGCCTTGGCCTCCCAAGTAGCTGGGACTATGGGCATGCGCCACCATGCCCGGCAGTAGAGACAGGGTTTCACCATGTTGGCCAGGCTGGTCTTGAACTCCTGACCTCAGGTGATCCGCCCGCCTCGGCCTCCCAAAATGCAGGGATTACAGATGTGAGCCACCAAGTCCAGCCCCTCCTCTGATCTTAAATTTACGAGTAGTCATACATAAAATAAAACGTAATTAATACTATTCTCAATAATATATTTAACACAACATATCTAAGGTATAATCCTTTCAACATGCAATCAAAATAAAAATTATTGAGATATTTTGCATTCGGTTTTTGTACCAAGTCTTAAAACTGGTGTGTATTTGACGTCAAGCGTGGGTCTCAGTTTGGACTTGTCACATTTCAAGTGCTCCATCTGCCACACGTGGCCAGCAGCCGCCGCCGGGGACAGCGCCGGCTTAGACCGTAAGAGGATTGGCGAGATGAGCTGGTCTTAGTTCTGATATTCTTGGAGGGGGAATCTGGATCCTGCAGAGGTGCAAGGTGGGACGGGGCTTGGGGACAGGGGAGAGGGACAGAGCAGGAGGCATGTCCTTGCTTGGGGGCGGGCAAGGGGCATCCGTGACCAGCAGTCCCAAAGGAGAGGCCCTGCCTTCGTGCTGGTGATCGAGCCAGAGAGGGCGGTCACCTTCTGTGGGGTGCTCGGCAGCGTCGGCCCAGAGCCAGCAGCTCAGCTGGAAAATGAAAGGGATCCCTGCAGCTCCCCTCTTCCCAGAGGCCACCAGGGACCCCTCAGATGGCCGGCCGGGAAAAGGAAGGGGTCTGGCGCAGGGGTCAGACTTTATTGGAGGTAAAGGGACTGCAGCCGAAAATCGCTCGAATGCCGTGGGCCTGGGCCATTTGCTGGGTGTCACTTCATCACACAAAGTCAGCCCAAAAGAGGGACAGGCTGTGCTTCGAGGGGGTGCGTTGGACGGTGGGGGAGGGAGGCTGGGATTCTGGAACACGGTGCTCCTGCGACCCCCAAGGCTGGGAGTCCGGTCGGAAGGGCCAGTAGTCATTGTTGTGGTTGTGACGGGGACTAATATTGATTAGTGTGTAAGCTTGGCCAGATTACCTAATAATAGCAAAGGATGGTGACATCAACAGTAATTTACCCCTAGAATCCCTGGTTTTGTCCTATGACCGGCAAGAATCTTCATGACCACTTAGGAGTCCACACGTATCTGTAAGAATCTGGTATAGAGCAATTGCTCAGAATGGGAGGGGTCCGTGGCACCATTTCAGGCCACTGATGGTGGCTGGGTGGAGGGGTGGGGTACAGGAGGAAGCCCCATCCCTGTGAGTGCCGCCACCTGCAACCCCTGGCTGTGCCGAGTTTCCTCTGAGCCGAGGGTGTTTGCGTGTCTGAGTCATTTCTCAGTCTGGATCTCTGGCCAGTGTGAGCCGGGGGTGGGGAGGTGGGTGTCCCGGACGGGCTGTTCCGCCCTGTGCTGTTCCTACATCGCCTCACGGGGCTGTCTGTTGCCATCTGGAGGGGAACATCGTGGGCCGGGCCCGCTCTGCGCACCCCCTTCCCATGGGCCCCGGGATGGAGGAGGCCAGAGCACGCCTCTCCTTTGCTTGACGCTTGACTGTTTACGGAGCTCATTTCCATTCCCAGCGGGGGATATTATTATCCCGGTTCACAAACAGAAGGGTTAGGAGCCCTGTCTACAAACTCGGGCCACCAGAAACAGCATCTTGGGGTCTTCTACAGATCTGTTTAATTAAATTTAAGCCAATGTCACACGGGTGGGTGGCAGTGAATTCATCCCAGTTGCTGGGTCTGTCTTCCCCCCACTCTCCACCCCCCACTAAAATCCAGGCATCTTAGGGCGACCCTGGAGATAATAGGGGTCCTGCCTCCCCCTGACGTCCTTGTTGGAGGCTGTGTGCTCCTGTGCACCCCAAGACGGTGCTGGAGTCTTGCTGAGGCTGGCAGAGCTCGGGGCTGGACCGCCTCCGGAGACGCTTCCAAGGGAGCGGATCTGCAGGACATTCTGTGACCTCCGGGCCGCAGGAGACCTTCCCAGGCTAAGACACTCACTCTCAACTCAAAGATGACTTCAGGCCGCTTTGCGCTTGCAACCTGGGGAGCTGCTCGGGAAGTGGTGAGAGGGGAGGGTGACAGGGTGGACAAGCACACATATTTATGACTCAAGAAACTGTCCTGCTGCACAGGTGAGGAAACTGATCCTCGAGGAAGCACGTGACCGGAGCAAGGTCGCCCAAAGGCACGGTGACCTGGAGCTCAAGCCTCTGGGGCATCTCATTCCTCCAGCCACGCAGCTCTAGGGTGCAAGGTCGGCTCAGCACCTGGAAGGCAAAGCCTTCCCTTCCCTGGACTGGAGGCGTGGTGGGACCCGGGGCTGAGCTGCCTGCTCCCCCGAGCTGGCTCTGGGAACCGGTGGGCAAAGCTGCAGCGGCTGTCACCGCACCCAAGCGCCCTCCCTGTCATCCTTATCTGCCTGGCCTCCCGCAGCCCTCCGTGCTCGGGAGCCCTTCCAAGCGCCTGAGCCAGAACGCTGCCGGGTGTGGGGCGCTCTCCTCCTCCTGGGTTTGCTGGTCTCCATCCCCACACCACGTTCGGCCGCTCCCCGCTCCCCGCCCTGGGCAGAGCCCTCCACCCTTGCCCGGAACCCTCAGCTGGCCTGATCCCTGTGGCGCCAGGCGGGTCCCGCAGGGCGGGCAGGGCAGCTGCCAGGATGCTGGGTGGGAGGCAGGGGAGGCTGGGCCAGGGGCTCCCGCTGGGCCTGGGGTGATCCACTCCCTTGTTCATTCTGTTCTTCGCATTCCTGAGCAGGGGGAGGGGAGACAGACAGAGAGGACACCGGTACCTGCAGTCCTGGGAACGGGGGGTCAGAGTCTCCAGCGGGAGGGGAGGCAATTGGGAAGGCTTCCTGGAGGAGTCGATGCTGCCGGAGCTGAATCCCGTTCCTGTCCCCCAAAGGGAGTTGCTTTTCAGGTGGTACCCACAAAAGCAGGACGGCTGAAGGCAGCCGTGACCGGGCACCCAGGCTTTGTCCTCCCGCCCACCCACACGGCCGCCTGCAGGGCGCATCTGAGAGCACAGACCCCACATGTCCCCGCCCTGCTTAAAGCCTGCCAGTAATAGACTGTCGGAGGACGCTGGCCCTTCCTACTCGGCCCAGGCCACCTTCAGGGCTCCCTGGAAGAGCCTTCACTCAATCAGCACATTTCCAATTTCAGGTTGTGACCCATTCGTGGGGCTTGAAATCACTTTAGTGGGTCAGGAACAGCATTTCCGTTTTATTTATTTATTTTTGTATCTAGAGACAGGGTTTCACTCTGTCACCCAGGCTGGAGTGCAGCGGCACGATCTCGGCTCACTGCAACCTCCGCCTCCCGGGTTCAAGTGATTCTCCCACCTCAGCCTCCCGAGTAGCTGGGATTACAGGCGTGCGCCACCACGCCTGGCCAGGAATGGTGTTTTCAGATGGGATGCAATGTTATAGACTAGAATGGAGTGAAATAAAATGGAACAGAACAGAACAGAATCGAATAAATGCAGTTGATCAAATTCAGCACTGTCTCTTGCACTTTTTAATCTTTCCTTGTTTCTTTTATCTTTTGAGACAGGGTCTTGCTCTGTTGTCCAGGCTGGAGTGCAGTGGCATGATTATAGCTCACTGCAGCCTCGAACCCCTGCACTCAAGGGATACTCCTGAGTAGCTGGGACTGCAGCTGCATGTCACCACATCTGGCTAATTTTTTAAGTAATTAATTATCATTATTATTATTATTTTGAGGCAGAGTCTCGCTCTGTCACCTAGGCTGCTGTTCAAAGGCTCGATCTCAGCTCACTACAACCTCTGCCCCCCGGGTTCAAGCGATTCTCCTGCCTCAGCCTCCCAAGTAGCTGGGACTACAGGCACGCGCCACCACGCCTGGCTACTTTTGTGTGTTTTTAGTAGAAACGGGGTTTTACCGTGTTAGCCAGGATGGTCTTGATCTCCTGACCTCATGATCTGCCTGCCTTGGGCTCCCCGTGCTGGGATTATAGGCGTGAGCCACAGTAACCGGTCAATTATTTTTTTTTTACAAAAATAGAAACAGGGTTTCACTATGTTACTCAGGGTGATCTCAAACTCCTGGCCTCAAGTGATCCTCCCGCCTCAGCACAATTGCAGGCGTGAGCCATCGCACCTGGCCCGCACCTTCATGGGTTTGCTGGGTCCTGATGGACTGTTTTTCTGCTCAGCATTGTCAAAAAGTCTAAAAGGCACGGTCGTCATGACTATTTATATGTCATTCTCTCCGTCTACGCTGAGGGATGTTGTCGTTTCTATAGCAGGCATCTGCAATGCAGCTGAGTGAATGTGTGAGTGAAAAAGACGAGTAGGGGTTCGGGGAGACCCCTATTGCCACACAGCTCCCTAGCCCCCCTTGGTGGTCATGGGTCAGGCTCCTGCTAAGCAGGCAAGAGCTGGGTGCTGGGGTCCTGGGCCCCCAGTGGGTCACAGGCAGGGTCATGATTCTCAGGTGGGACGGTGTCCACTCCTGGCCCCATAAGCCCTCCAGACTCACAGGAGGACGATCAATAGGTTCAGGCCCTCGGGATCCCGAGGACAGGGCCAGGCACGGTGGTTCATGCCTGTAACCCCAGCACCCCAGCACTTCGGGAGGCCACGGCACCCTGGGGCTACTCCTGCAGGTCTGAGGCTCTGGTTCCCTGGGTTTGCATCACATTGTCCATCCAGAGGAGACCCCGCTGCCTGAACTCTCCTTCCAGCTCCCGGAGGAGGACGCTTGCCCAGCGGGGTGGCCCCGTGACCCCTCATGCAGCTTTTGGCTTTCGGCTCTGGGCAGACACCGCTTTTCTCTGCCTTGTGCTCTATCCTTGAAATCACCAGGGAAGCCTGGATGATCTTCCTGCTGCCCCTGCCCTCCCAGAGGAGGAGGCTGAAGCCTGCTGGGGATGTAGCAGTGAGGGTGTGCGTCTGTGTGTGTGTCTGTCAGTGTATCTGTGGCTGTGTGGCACTGTGTGAGCGTGGTGTCATGTTGACTTGTCAGATAACATCTACTCACGCAACTGCTAATGCAACTCCATAGAGTGCTTTATTTATTTTTGAGACAGGGTCTTGCTCTGTTATCCAGGCTGCAATGCAGTGGTGTGATCATAGCTTACTGCAGCCTCCACCCTCCAGACTCAAGTGATCCTCCTGCCTCAGCCTCCTGAGTAGCTGGGACTACAGGTGCGTGCCACCATGCCTGGCTACTTTTTACGTCTTTTTGTAGAGATGGAGTCTCACGATGTTGCCCAGGCTGGTCTCGAACTTCTGGCCTCAAGTGATCCTCCTGCCTTGGCCTCCCAAAGTGCTGGGATAACAGGCGGGAGCCTCTGCATCAGGCTCCCAGTGTGATCTTAACTTTCATTTCCCCGATGAGTAATGACGGTGAGCACTTTCTCACTTGCATTTTAGGCATTCGATTATCCTTGTTTGTGACATGACTTTTTACATCTTACGCACATTTTTGAAAATGGGATTCGTTTTACCGTTCACAATTGGGTCTGTGATCTACGTTGATGCAGAGTGTTTTAAATCTCCCCAGAGCCAGAATTCAGTCTGCCTACCCTCGCCCTTCCCAAAGCGTGGTGGTCCCAGCGTTTGGAAAACACTCTCCCCTCCTGGGTCGCCAGCTGCACGGCCTAGGGCCCCAGCCCTTCCTCCAGGCCCTGGAATTAATAAAAGCTCCAAGCTGCCTGTGGTTTTCAGGCTGAGAGCTGGTTCCAACGTCTGTTAGGATTCAGGCAGGAAGCTGGGGGCCACCATCCTTTCTCCATGTGGGTTTTTATGTTCCCCCTCCTGATGGGGGAGAAGCTTGTCGTTCATGAAACTCTGAGAGTCCCCAAACCGGAATAAAAAAATCTCTCTCTCTTTTTTTTTTTTTTTTTTTTTGAGACAGAGTCTCACTTTGTCGCCCAGGCTGGAGTACACTGGTGCGATCTCAGCTCACTGCAACCTCCACCTCCTGGATTCAAGCGATTCTGCCTCAGCCTCCTGAGTAGCTGGGATGACAGGCGCCCGCCACCATGCCCGGCTAATTTTTCTATTTTTAGTAGAGTCGGGGTTTCGCCATGTTGGCCAGGCTGGTCTCAAACTCCTGACCTCAGGTGATCTGCGCCCCCTTTAGCCTCCCAAAGCGCTACCACGCCAGGCCCAGAATTAGGAATCTTGGCCGGGCGAGGTCATGTACCCCTGTAATCCTAGCACTCTGGGAGGCTGAGGCGGGCAGATCACTTGATGTCAGGAGTTCGAGACCAGTCTGGCCCACATGGTGAAACCTCATTTCCACTAAAAATAAAACAATAAGCTGGGCGTAGCGTGCCTAGAGTCCCAGCTACTCAGGAGGCTGAGGCAGGAGAATTGCTTGAACCCGGGAGGTGGAGGTTGCAGTGAGCTGAGATTGCGCCAGGGTACTCCAGCCTCGGTGACAGAGTCAAGAAAAAAAAAACAAAAAAAAACAAAAAAAACAAAAACCCTCTTATCTAGTCTCTTCTGACTCCAGCCTAACCACTGCCCTCACCGCCCCGCAGCACAGACTTCTCCGGCTGCCTCTCTCTCGTAGGCTGGAGGAGCTCATTCCAACCAGGATGGCAGATAAGTTCCATCACCAACCGTGTTCGATGGGCAGTGGCCACCAGAAGTGGTGTTAAGAAGGATTCTGAGGATATCCAGGCGTTGCAGATGGGAATTACACAGTCAATGGGTCATGTCTGCTGGGAGCAAGAGGTGGGCGTGGCCTGTACTTTGTGTCTTAAATGACCCTGATCTAGCCTAAACCCCTTATTAGTATTAATCCAAAGTAGAGGTTTTGTTTTGTTTTGTTTTTGAGATGGAGTCTCGCTCTGTCACCCAGGCTAGAGAGTAACAGCACGATCTCGGCTCACTGCAACTGAGCCTGCTGGGTTCAAGCAATTCTCCTGCCTCGGCCTCCCAAGTAGCTGGAACTACAGGCGCACACTGCCACGCCCAGCTAGGTTTTGTATTTTTGGTAGAGACGGGGTTTCACCATGTTGTCCAGGCTGGTCTCGAACTCCTGACCTCGAGATCCACCCACCTCAGCCTCCCAAAGTGCTGGGATTACAAGTGTGAGCCACCGTGCCTAACGCGAAGTTGAGTTTAAGTGATTCACTCAGTGGTACTCAGCCATTAATTAACAGAGATGGTTTGTCTGGGCGCAGTGGCTCACACCTGCAATCCCAGCACTTTGGGAGGCCGATGTGGAAGGACTGCTCGAGTCCAGGAGTTTGAGGCCAGCTTGGGCAACATGGCAAAACCCTATCTCTACAAAAAATACACACACACACACACACAATTAGCCAGGCTTAGTGGAGTGTGCCTGTAGTCTCAGCTACCTGGGGGGGCTGAGGCTGAGGCTGAGAGGCTGAGGCTGGAGGATCGCTTGAGCCTGGAGGGTGGAGGCTGCAGTGAGCCGAGATCGTGCCACTGCACTGCAGCCTGGGTGACAGACTGCAATCCTGTCTCAAAAAAAGGAAGGAAGTCGGGGGTACTCGGAGTTCTGACGTTGCACTGTTTCTCTCCAAGTACCTTTGCTGAGACAGGTCCCCGAATGAGGCTTGTAGATGAAAGGATGTGAAAGCACAAATTGCTAATGACGGACCAGCGGGGCTCCTCTGGGGGGCGTCTGTGATGGTCTTTGAAGACTGTTGGGACACTATTCAGCGGCCGGCCCTCCCTTGGCTCTGCACGCCTGCCATGCCTGTCATGCCTGTCTTCCTCTGAGCCGCCTCGGGGCCTGAAAACCTTCCCCAGACACACCCTTCCCACTCCACCCCCGTGGTCAGGGTCCTCAGCCCACGCGGCGCAAGTTCAAGTCCCTCTTGCTCCACTTTGGGCACGTTGGCCTTGGGCGAGATACCCTCCCCGAGCCTCAGTTTCCCCATCTCTCAGAGAAAGTGTGGCAGGGGGTCGGGGAGCTCAAGCACATGGCCTGCCCCTGGCACAAAGGAGCCGCTCAGCCAAATCTTAGCTGCAGCCCTGCTCAGATCCCTGGCTCAGGGCCGTGTGGAGAAACTGGGGCAGAGAAGAGGCGTGGCCGTGTCCTGGGGCTCCGTAGAAAATTCCTCTCGGCGTCCCCTACCCGGAGCTCCGCACTGAGCCTGGGACGTGCTGGGGACTCGATCAAGGCCTGTCGCAGGAGGGAGAACCAGGGTTTTGCTCTTAACCTTCTGCTTCCTTCCCCCTGGGAAAACCCTGATTTGTTTGGGGGGTGTGAAGGAGCAGGGTCTGGATGTTTTCTGGACCAGGTGGGCTCTGAGAAGGCCCTGCAACCTCCATCGGACGAGAGGGGCCCCAGGAGGGGACCCTACAGCGGAGCCACTCACTGGGGTCCAGCTGAACCCCCACTGCCCGCCAGGCCCCATGTTCTAGGCTTTAATCATGTCCACCGCCCTGGCTGGGCCCCAGCCAAGCCGTCGCTCGCTGGCGAGGGCCAAGCCGAGGCCGTGCCAGGCTCAGTGGAGGCCGTTGGCCAAGAACAGCAGAGCCATTCTCAGGAAAGCTGGGGGATTAAGCTGGGAGGCGGGCAGGGACTCAGGTATCCGCCCTCTGGCCCGGCTTGGCCGCAGGAGGCAGGGCGACCTCACAGCTGTAAAGCAAAGGACTGACCAGAGCCACCCACCCGGGGACCTGAGGACACAGCGTGGCCTGGGCCAGCTCGCCCCTGCGGCTGCCTCTGGGGAGGGGTTGAGACCACATGCCTCCTGCCCTCTGCCCCCAAACAGGCCTGGATCTCGCTACCTGGCGCGCTCTGTCCTCCAGCCCAGGCGGAGCCCAGAGCCCACTCTAGAAAGACACCGAAGGACCCTGGCCTAGGACTTGACCCTGACCTCGGGCCGCACCCGGCCCTGGTGTTGGAGTCTTAGCTCTTCTGGGTCCCGGGGGGCTGGCGCTCACCTGGAGGGATGGCTAGGATGATGTGGACGGCTCAGCTCAGTGTCCCTTCTGCTGGGGCCACCTTTGTGTCTAGCCGGCCTGGTGTCAGGTGCACAGGCCTGGCCATGGCTGCTGGGCTTTGGTGGCAGAGGCGATTGGGGTCAGAGGGCTGTGTGTGTGTCTGCCCAGCCCCCAGGCGGAGGGTCTCCAGCTTGGCTCTGGTACGGGTCCCTGAGCTTCTGGGTCTCCCTCTCCTCCGCCTCCCCCTGTGGAAGGGCTTCTGCTGCCTGACTCCCCATGGGTAGAATGTGGTTCCCAGATGCCGGTCTAGTCCAGATCCAACCCATGCTCAGGACTTGCTTGTCTCTAGGGACCCCAGACTGGGCCTCGTGCTCCCACCTGCTCCCAGCCCCCTCTTCTCCCTCCAGGGCGACGTCAGCCGCAGTGACCTGCCACCATCTGCAGTCAGCCCTGCCTCCCTCACACTGGAGCCCACCCGGCAGGGCTGCCCGCTTCCCCTTCTCCTGCCCAGTCTCCCTCTCCCCACCTGGCTGATCCCAACATCCCTGGGCCATGCTGGCCGCTGGCTGGGCCCCACCAGAGCAGGTGGCCGCCTGACCTGGCCTGGTCCCCGTCTGGGCCGCCTCTAAGCCCCTCCCTATGGGCCCAGGCGGATGGGGGTGTCTGCAGGGATGCTGACTCACTGCTATTCTGGCTCCCCGTGGGCCCGGCGGGCTCTGGGGCCTCAGGCCTGTTTAGACGGCTGAGCCGGATGTGACCGATTCCAGGCCCCGGGCCTCCACCGACCGGGTGAGAGCCAGGCCACTGCAGGTGCCCTGGGCAGGGGGCAGGCAGGTTGGGCAGGCCTGGCGGGTCCAGAGATCCCAGTGCCGGCCCAGCCTCCTCCTGGACTCCGGTTGCCTGGAGGCCCTGCCTCCCTCATGCCTGGGTCTCAGCACCAAGGGTCCCAGCTGAGGCCTTGAGCCTGGGGGCTACCATCCTGGGCACTGAGGGGTCATTTTCTTTTCCTTTCTTTCTTTCTTTTTCTTTTTTTTTGAGACAGTCTCACTCTGTCGCCCAGGCTGGAGTGCAGTGGCACAATCTTGACTCACTACAACGTCCTCCTCCCGGATTCAAGCAATTCACCTGCCTCAGCCTCCCAAGAAGATGGGATTACAGGCGCACACCACCACACCTGGCTAGTTTCTGTACTGTTAGTAGAGACAGGGTCTCACCATGTTGGCCAGGCTGATCTCCAACTACTGACATCAAGTTACCCACCTGCCTTGGCCTCCCAAAGTGCTGGGATTCCAGACATGAATCACGGCGCCCGGCCTTGGAGGATTTTCAATCCCAGAATCCCTGAGTTAGAATGCCAGACCTCCAAAGGCATAGCCTCAGTATCCCCTCGGCCCCAGATACACACCTGTGCCCCCATGGTAGGGGACTCGAGGCCCAGAGGCGCAGAGACAGGCCCATTCCGACCTGGGTCTCTGACTCCCAGAAGACACCCGCTCTTCAAAGCTGTCACCAAAGCTGATCAGTGGAAGGCCAAGGGACGAGTCCTCTGGGCTCCCCGTGCCCGACGTGGGTTCTGCACCGGGTGTCCCAGGCACTAAGAAAGCTCTCTCTGCTCAGTGGGTCTTGGCTTCCTCATCTGTCAAAGTCAAAGTCACTCATTGGGAGACCACGGTCCTGGACAATCCCCAGATCTGCTGTCATGAAATGACCATCCAGACAGGGGCAGCTGGTACTGCTGGTCTTGGGGACAAGGCTTCACCATCCACCCCCACTCCGGAGTAATATATACTTCTATTACTTGTGTTCTGAGAAGCTGACTGTTATATCTAGAGGCTTGATTAAGGCGATATTCTGGGCGGGCGTGGTGGCTCACGCCTGTAATCTCAACATTTTGGGAGGCCGAGGTTGGGGCGGGTCACGTGAGGTCAGGAATTTGAGACCAGCCTCACCAACATGGTAAAACCCCATCTCTACTGAAAATACAAGAAATTAGCCGGGCATGGTGGTGCACGCCGGTCATCCCAGCAGCTTGGCTGAGGCAGGAGAATCAATTGAACCTGCCTCAGGTTCAAGAGGAGGTTGCAGTGAGCCGAGATTGTGCCATTGCACTCCATCCAGGGCAACAAGATAAAAACTCCATTTCAAAAAAAGAAAAGAAAAGAAGGTAATATTATTTCTTGGTTACCCAGCCTGGAGTGCAGTGGCACAACCACAGCTCACTGCAGCCTCAACCTCCCGGCCCAAGCGATCCGTAGCTGGGACCCCAGGTGCGTGCCACCACGACTGGCTAATTTTTGTATTTTTGTGTAGAGACAGGGTTTCACCATGTTAGCCAGGCTGGTCTCGAACTCCTGACCTCGAGCAATCCACCTGCCTCGGGCCCTAGCCCGGAAATGTTCAAGGAAGCATGCAAATCCTCAAGCTTGGTCCACCGTGTCCAAATTGAAAACAGGAGCAGGCTGGAGTCTGCAGCTAACCCCCGAGGAGCGGGTGATTGGCCAGGGCTGGGGGCTGGGGGCTGGGGGCAGGTGCCACCCGCCCACCTCTGCCCCTGAAAGCCTCCAGCCCTTCTGGCCTGTGTAAGACCTGCCACCCCGTCTGCAGGCTCTATTGCTGGTACATCTAGGACCGGCTGGCCGGTGGGGACACGATGTCTGCCACCTTGTGCATTGGGCTCAGTGACAGCCTGACCTGCTGTCTAGGTGGGAGGCGTTTCTGAGGGACAGGAGGGTGGTGGGTCGGCGGGGAAAGACTGGCAGCTGCTCAGGAATTAACACTGTCTCCCTTGACACCACTGGGTCCCCAAGGAAGCCCACCACGGCGGAGACTCAGAGCCCATTGTATGGAGAAGCAGCCTGGGGCTCAGAGGGCTGTGCCTCCCAGAGTCTCTCTCTGGCAAAGACAATGCCGGTCGGCAGGGCTGGGTGGCGGGCTGGGGTGAGCTCTCTTCCCTACACACTCTCTCCCTCTGGATCCCAGCGCCAGAGCGGTCTCCCAGGTTTCCCAGGCTGGTGGTGCTGGGGTGGCTCTGCGGAGGTCAGGCCCCACCGGAATGAGAACATGACTGGCATGGGTGGCCTGGGCCCGGCAGCCGCCCAAGTATGCAGGCGGCCGTGTGGACGGCGGTTCTCGCCCCGTTCCCAGAGCACGCACCAAGGAAAACAGAGAATGTTTCTTGGATGACACAGTCTCCAGCCAAAGTCGTGCATTCCGGTGGGAGGGCAGTGAGGAGGGGGTCGCAGCTGGCCGCGGCGGCGGGGGCTGGCCGCGGCACGCACAGTGCTGCCTTGTGGCTGCCGGGCTTTGGTGGCAGGGGCAATTGGGGTCAGAGGGCTGTGTGTGTCTGCCCAGGCCCTGGGCGGAGGGTCTCCAGCTTGGCTCTAGCAGGGGTCCCGGGACTCCTGGGGCTCCCTCTCTTCCACCTCCGTCTGCGGACGGCCTTCTGCTGCCAGGATCCCTCTGGGTAGAATGTGGTTCCCGCATCCCTGTCCAGTTCAAATGCAACCCACGCTCAGGACTTGTTTGCCTCTAGGGACCCCAGACTGGGTCACATGCTCCCACCTGCCCCCAACCCCCTCTTCTCCCTCGTGGGAAGAGGAGGTTGCAGTGAGCCGAGATTGTGCCATTGCACTCCATCCAGGGCAACAAGATAAAAACTCCATTTCAAAAAAAGAAAAGAAAAGAAGGTAATATTATTTCTTGGTTACCCAGCCTGGAGTGCAGTGGCACAACCACAGCTCACTGCAGCCTCAACCTCCCGGCCCAAGCGATCCGTAGCTGGGACCCCAGGTGCGTGCCACCACGACTGGCTAATTTTTGTATTTTTGTGTAGAGACAGGGTTTCACCATGTTAGCCAGGCTGGTCTCGAACTCCTGACCTCGAGCAATCCACCACACTGGCCACATTCTGCCACCATCTGCAGTGGCGTCTCGGCCACACACATAACCACGGGTACACCGTCGAGTGGCTGTGCTGTGGGCCCGCAGCTGTGTTCCCGTTCACGCAGACGGTTGGCGGCTCCCCGGCCTGTGCCCATGGCCCCTGCCTGGGTTCTGTTTCCTGCTGGGTTACTCAGCTTGTACATCTCTCTGCTTCATGGGGACAACTGGTGTGACCCTGCCTGTGGTGCGTGTCCATAGCCCTGGGAGCAGGCAGCGATGCCTCCAGGTCCCTGCGTGCACCTGCCAGTCCCTTGCCTGGACATGCCCTGCCATTTTCCTGCCCGGGCACCAGCTGGCATGTCCGCGGAGTGTGTGTGCCCTCAACCTACTCTGTACAAAGGTCACTTTAGAGAGTCAAACAGCTTTGCTCTCCCACCGTTCGCGGCAGGGCGTGGGTAGATATGTCTCCCCACCTCCAGCCTCAGTTTCCCCTCTGTCAGTGGGCCAGGTCATTTCCCCTCACATGGCCGCTGTGACCAGGATGAAGGGTCACGGCCAGGCTGAGCTAGCGGGGACTGCAGAGAGAGTGTGCAGCGGGGGATTCTGTTGGATGTCTGATCATTTTCCTCTTGGCACAGGGTCTCTTCAGAAAAGGGGGGAGCCTCTAGCCTCGAATTTGGAGATTTCTTTTTTAAAGACAGGATCCTGCTCTGTCGCTCAGGCTGGAGTGCAGTGGTGCAATCATACCTCACTGCAGTCTCGACCTCCGGGGCTCAAGTGATCCTCCCACCTCAGCCTCTCCTGTAGCTGGGACCACAGACGTGCACCAGCATATCTGGATAATTTTTTCAACTTGTTTTTGTAGACATGGGGTCTTACTTTGTTGCCCAGGTTGGTCTTGAACTCCCGGGCTCAAGTGATCCTCCTGTCTCCACCTCTGAAGTGTGGCAATTACAGGCATGAGCCAGTATGCCCGGCCGTGAACTTGGAGATTCTGAATCCTCAGCTCAAGGTGGAGGTCGGGATCTGCAGAGGGCATACCTGAGGCCTTCGCCCTGGAGAGCCCCCATCCAGGCTTGCAAGATGCTGAGCGCTGTGACTGAGAGGACTGGATTGGGGTGAGGGAGCTGCAGGAGAGGAGGGCAACCCCTACCTTACCTTAGAGAGGCAGGAATGACTCTGGAGGAGGGCACCTATGAGACGGGTTTTGAAGGTTTCATAGGAGTTCACCAGCGGATTAAAGCAGAGAAGGACATGAGAGTTAAGGCATCATGTCTGCAAAGGCCCAGAGGTGGCAAGAGGTGCTGGGCACACTCAGGGAAGTGCAGGAGGTCGGAGAGGCTGGCAGGGTCTGATCGGGAGGGCCTCATGTCCGGGCTGAGGGGCTCGGGTGTCATCCTGAAGGCAGCAGGGACCCAGCAGCAGAGTGACACAATCGTGGAAGATGGACGCGGTGGTCTAAGTGAGAGGTGAGGTGGCCTGGAGCAGGGATGATGGGGTGTGATGGAGCCAGGGAACGTTCTGGGAGGAGGCTTACCTTCAGAGAGGATGCCGAATTGGGCAGGGTTGAAATGTTAACGTGGAACGAGGGGTCCAGGCTGGCTGGAGGGGGACTGAGGCCCGTCCTGGGAGGCCATGGGGCCTCCTTCCATTCGAGGTGGCTGCTCTGTCCTTCCCTGGCCTGGGTGTCTCTGGCTGGTACGGGAGAGCTGGGGTGCCCGCTCCCAGCTGTTTACATCGCTTGCATACCTCTGGGCTCTTATCTCTCAGGGTCTGTCGTGGATGCCCCCCTTGCCAAGTAGTCCCATCCCTGCTTGCCTCATAAATCAGGCTGGCTTCTCCCCAACACCTCCGGCTCCTACCCACCCTTTTGGCACTGCCCACCTTTGCCCCGCCCAGAGACAGAGAGGAGCCCTGAGGTTAGCCTGGGGCCTGCCCAGAAGCTCCTGGCTCTGCAGAACAGGTCTCCTGGGTGCTCCAGTCCCCAGAAGGGTCCTCAAAGGTCCCTAAAGATGGCTCCAGAGGTCACCTCCGTCCTGGTCCTAGAGGGGTGGTTGATCTGCTGTTCCCTGCTGGGGCCTGACCCTGAGTGAGGAGGGAATGCGTGGATCATGGTCCCTCGTCTCAGGGTGCCCAGAAACCAGCTCACGCCCTCTGAAGAGCTCTCGCAGAAGGCCTGTACTCCGCTGTGGCCCAGAGCCACTGTCGCTGCTCTGTTGGGACTCACGTGCCTTGTCTATAAAATAGGTGTGTTCACTTATTCATTCAACAAACATTTACTGTGTGCCAGGCCCAGGCATGGAGATGAGCCAAGTAGAGCCTCAGCCCTGAGTCCACAGTCTGGAATGGGTGATGGATAAGGGCAAAGCGGTGACCCGAAGTGTCTCATGGCCCAGGACAGGGGGCAAGAGCTGCTCGGGGGGCCTGAGGTGGAGCAGTCAGAGAGAAAAGGCATGGTGAAGAGCGTGCTGGTGTGCGGTGAGCCGAGATCGCGCCATTGCACTCCAGCCTGGGTAACAAGAGCGAAACTCCGTCTCAAAAAAAAAAACAAAAATAGTGTGCTGGTGGCCAGTGGGTGGGTAGAATGAGCTCTCCAGGTGCAGGCAGTGAGGGGGACAAAGGCCAAAGGGGATGATAGTTTGGGGACCTGCCCCTGTTTTCTCTGATAGGGTGAGGGCCAGGGAGGGGGCAGTAGACCCTGGGAATCAGACCAAGGCTTTGTCCTGAGGCACTAGGGAGCCATGGGGGGTTTGAGGCAGGGAGTATCACAGATCTGAGTAGGGGCTCTCTGCCTGCCAAGTAGCGAAGGAGCTGAGGCAGGTGGGGAGCCCTGGTAGCGGGCTGTGGGATCTTGGTAGGGCGGCAGTTGAGGGCTCAGAGGAAGCTCAAATCAGAGGCGCCATCCAAGGCTGGCTTTGACTCCAAAGTCTCACAACGGCCTTGACACCTGCTGGCCCAGTGTGGAGGAGAAGGGGGCACATCCCTGGGAGACATTCCTCATGTGGGGCATCTGGCCAGGACTCCCCGACATCTTCCCGTGGAAGGACGCACCCAGGGCCCTGGGCTAGCCCACACCCTGCGGGCCCGGGCATGGGGGCTGTGAGAGGTCAGATGACCGCCTGGGCAATCAAGGAAGGCTTCCTGGTGGAAAGGCACTTTCAGCCGAGTCTTTGAAGACAAAGAGAAATTGCTAGTTTAAAGCAGGGCAGGGAGCATTGCAATCGGCTGGCCCCAATCCAAAAAATACAAAGACAAGAAATAGCAGGCGAGGCTTGGGGTGGGAGCCTGGGAGGGGAGAGTGGAAAGAGACGGAGGCCGGGGGCACAGGTCCTGCTGAACGGAGGAGTCGGAGTGTCTTGGTGCAGGTCACTGGGAACCACGGGGGGTTTCCAGCAGAGGATGACATGGACCGTTTGCATCCTGGAATGATGCACCCCCTCTTATGTAAGAAACAGAACCGGGCACAGGCACCAGCGGTCCTCAGGAAGGGGCTGCCGGGGTCTAGGAGGGACGGGGACAGAGGGTCACGGTGGCGTCACAGGGGAGTTACTCACTCTGGGCCTTGGAGGAGAAGGATGTCTGGACCGTAGAGTGTGGCCCATATCTGAGTCCCTGGGCCTGCTACAGACCCAGGGCGTGGGAAGGGAGCAGGTGGGTGATTGTCCCGCAGATGCCATCCCGTCTCGGAGAGAGGGGCAGACAGTTTGGGGGTCTGAGGCTGCCGGCTGCAGGCCGAAGAGGCTCCTCGTCCTGCCCGGGAGGCAGCTGTTTGCTCTCAGCACCTGCTCGTAGCTTGCTTTTCCACGATGCGTTCCTAGAAGGACGAGGGAGGGTCCGGGGAACGTGGGAGCGGCTCCCTCGTCTCATTCCCGCCGTCCAGGCAGAGATCTGGGAGCTCAGCAGAAACCCCAGAGACCATCTCCTGTCTTGGTGGATCACAACTTCATGGAGCTAGAGATGTTTGTTTCCTTGCAAAGGCTTCCCCTTCCCTCCCCTCCCCTCCCCTCCCCTCCCCTCCCCTCCCCCATCCCCCTCCCTCCCCCCTCCCTCCCCCTCCCCTCCCCTTCCCCTTCCCCCTCCCCTTCCCCTTCCCCTTCCCCTTCCCCTTCCCCTTCCCCTTCCCTCTTTCTTTTTTGATAGAGTCTCCCTCTGTTGCCCAGGCTGGAGTGCAGTGGCGCCATCATAGCTCAGTGCAGCCTCGACCTCCTGGGCTCAGGCAATCCTCCTGCCTCAGCCTCCCGAGTAGCTGGGACTACAGGCACATGCCACCTAAGCCTGGTTAATTTTTTGTGTGGTTTTTGGAGAGACAGGGTCTTGATATGTTGCCCAGGCTGGTCTCGAACTCTTGGCCTCAAGCGATCCTCCTACCTTGGCCTCCCAAAGTGCCGGGATTACAGGCATGAGGCACCGTGCCTTGTCTCCCCTGGGACTTGCTTCCCAGCGGTGGGCTCCCGAGAACTCGGTGGGAGAGGGGCAGAGGCGTGGGAAGCACAGGCTGTAGCATGCATAAAATAAATAAATAAATAAATAAATAAATAAATAACATAAATCATGCAACAGCTCTGATGAATCTGAAACATAAGGGTAGATAATCTAGGATTCTGTTTAGATCAAAGATTAAAAATGGCAGAAGGAATCGATGTCGAAGTCAGAGCAATGGTTGTCCTCAGGGGAGATGCGGGACTGGGAGGGGAGCACGGGAAATGGGGTCGGGGGCTGGTCAAGTTCTGTATGTGGATCTGAGTGCTGCTGACGACAATGTGTGCAGCTGGTGAAAATTCACATTTGATCTGATGCAAGCTCACCTATGCTGTGTGCACGTCTCTGTATAAATAATACCTTAGGTCAGGCTCGGTGGCTCACACCTGTAACCCCCAGCACTTTGGGAGGCTCAGGCAGCAAATCACTTGAGGTCAGGAGTTTGAGACCAGCCTGGCCAACATGGTTAAACCCTATCTCTACTAAAAACCCAAAAAATTAGCCAGGCATGGTGGCGGGCGCCTGTAATCCCAGCTACTCGGGAGGCTAAGGCAGGAGAATCGCCTGAACCCAGGAGGTGGAGGTTGCAGTGAGCTAAGATTGCGCTACTGCGCTCCAGCCTGGGCAACACAGTGAGACTCCATCTCAAAAATAAAATAAAATAACATAAAATGATAAAACCATTCTAAATAAATAAAATCTTTTTTTTTTTTTTTTTTTTTTTAAGACAGGGTTTCACCATGTTGGTCAGACTGGTCTTGAACTCCCGACCTCAGGTGATCCGCCTGCCTTGGCCTCCAAAGTGCTTGGATTACAGGCATGAGCCACCACACCCGGCCTAAAATCTTGATTTAAAAGTTTAGGCCAGGCCCTGTGGCTGACACCTGAAATCCTAGCACTTTGGGAAGCCAAGGCAGGTAGACTGCTTGAGCCCAGGAGTTTGAAACCAGCCTGGATAAGATAACAAGACCCTGCCTCTATAAAAGACACAAAAATCAGCCGAATGTGCTGGAACACACCTGTAGTCCCAGCTACTTGGGAGGCTGAGGTGGGAGGATCACTTGAACCTGGGAGGCGGAGGCTACAGTGAGCTGAGATAGCACTACCACACTCCAGCCTGAGCGACAGAGTGAGAGTCTGTCTCAAAAACTAATAATAATAATACTAAAAAAATTAAAATTAATTAAAAGTTTAGACGTCTTAGAGTATTATTATTTTTAATTGAGACAGAGTCTTGCTCTGTTACCAGTCTGGAGTGCATTGGCGCGATCTCGGCTCACTGCGATCTCTGCCTCCTGGGTTCAGGCGATTCTCCTGCCTCAGCCTCCTGAGTAGCTGGGATTGTAGGAGCTGCCACCACGCCCGGCTAATTTTTTGTATTTTAGTAGAGACGGGGTTTCATCATGTTGGCCAGGATGGTCTCAATCTCCTGACCTTATGATCCACCTGCCTCAGCCTTTCAATGTGCTGGGATTACAGGTGTGAGCCAGTGCGCCCGGCCAGAGTACTTTATTCTGTATGATATCTATGGATGTGTGTATACGTACATATATGGATGGATGGATGCATGTGTAGACACACATATACACATGTATATGCATCTATTTTGGGGACAGTTGGGCCAGTGCTCTTTCTCTGTGTACATTTGGGTTTCCTGCTGGGGAGTGGAGGGGAAGTATGGACTGTGGCCCCTGCTGGCCAGGACAGAAACCCCACAGACCCAGCACCCACGGAAGGGGAAGGGCTCCAGGGTACACCTTTAACTACAGAGACACACAGCAACACTGGCCAGAGGTCCCTGCAGACGGGTGGATGGAGGCAGATCAGACAGCAAGCCCCCAGGACCGCCTCTATATACCCCCAAATAAACATCTGCTGACCGACTGACTGCCCACCCACAAACTGCTGCCTAGCACTGCCCAGGGACCCCAGTCAACAGGCCGGAGGACACACTGACTTGTCCCAGTTACCAGGAATCTTCTGGAAAAAGTGACATCGGCACAGTCAGCCCAGACTCAGAGACAAAGGATGGGGGACAGACAGCCGGACACTTGCATGCACGGGTCACATGCAGAAACATCCGCAGTCACACAGGTGGGCCGCACGCAGGCTTGCACCCAGGTAACAGGCGGAACCTGAAAGCCCTGGGACCCAGACCCAGCACCACAGAAGGCCTCAGCCCTCGTGGGACGGAGGCTGGTGCTGGTGTTTAGTGACCCATGGCTGGATGACCAAAGGGGTAAGACACAGATGCCCAAAGAGCTCCAGGGACACCCCGGTGGGCACAGACATCTATGCTTGTTCTCTCAATGGCTTTCCTGTCTGGCTGTGTGTTTTGGCTGGAAGGGAGTTGGCCTCAAAGGGAGAAACAAAAGAAGATTCTAGAAGGGGTAGGGGGTGCAGACTGTCTCAGATTGGAGATTCTAATCTGGGGCCCTCACTCCCCTGGAAAGAAGATTCTGGAAGAGGTAGGGGTTGCATACTGTTTCAGATCAGAGATCCTGATCTGGGGCCTTTTCTCCCCCAGAAAGAAGATTCTAGAAGTGGCAGGGGGTGCGCCAGGCTCAGGTCGGAGATTCTAATCTGAGGCCCTCTTTCCCCTGGAAAGAAGATTCTGGAAGGGGTTGGGGGTTCGGACAGGCTCCGATAGACAATCCTGATCTGGGGCCCTCTCTCCCCTGGAAAGAAGATTCTAGAAGGGGTAGGGGGTGAGGACCATCTCAGATTGGAGATCCTAATCTGAGGCTCTCTCTCCCCTGGAGAGAAGATTCTGGAAGGGGAAGGAGGTTCAGACAGTCTCAGATCAGAGACTCTAATCTGGGGCCCTCTCTCCCCTGGCCTGGCACACCTGTCCCTGTCCCCCTACCCAGCCACACAGTGATGAAATGAAGCCCTCGCCATCCCCAGGCCCGGGGCCCGGCCGGGGTCCCTCAAGGGTCTGCTTCGCCTCTCACCCTCACCTCCAAAGTGCAGCGACAGCTTTGCCAGAGAGCTCTGACCTCTCCCTGACCCTCCACTGCCTCCCGCCTCCCACCCCCATCCCATCCCTGCCCTGACCTCATGTCTGCGGGTGAGATAAGGCGGCCATTGCAGGCTGTGCCCCCTCCTGGGTACCGACGGGAAGGGCGGGCCAGGACGCCAGCCTCGGAAGAGAGTGGCCCATGACTCACCAGGTGGGCAGCGCCCAGGCCGGCGTCCGGGAGGAAACGCCACTTCCTCTGGGTGAGGCTGTAGGCTTTCTGGTTTGCGGATTTGTCTCAGGAGTCCTTCACTTCTGCGTCAAAAGATCTCCAGCGATTTATCCTAGCAACTTCAGAGTCTTTTTGGTTTTGTTTTGTTTTGTTTTTAGAGACAGGTTCTCCATCTGTGGCCCAGGCTGGAGTACGGTGGTGTGACCTTAGCTCACTGCAACCTCAAACTCTTGGGCTCAAGCGACCCTCCCACCTCAGCTTCCCCAGGTAGCTAGGACCACAGGCACAGGCCACCATGCCTGGCTAATCGTTTATTTTTTCTTTTCTTTTTTTTTTTTTTGTTTGTTTTTATGAGAGGGAGTTTCGCTCTTGTTACCCAGGCTGGAGTGCAATGGCGCGATCTCGGCTCACCGCAACCTCCGCCTCCTGGGTTCAAGCAATTCTCCTGCCTCAGCCTCCTGAGTAGCTGGGATTACAGGCACGCGCCACCATGCCCAGCTAATTTTTTGTATTTTTAGTAGAGACGGGGTTTCACCATGTTGACCAGGATGGTCTCGATCTCTCGACCTCGTGATGCACCCGCCTCGGCCTCCCAAAGTGCTGGGATTACAGGCTTGAGCCACCGCGCCCGGCCTATTTTTTATTTTCATCGAGATTAAGTCTCGTTATGTATTCCCAGGACCTTGGGAGGCTGAGATGGGAGGATGGCTTGAGACCAGGAATTCAAGACCAGATGGGGCAACATATTAAGACCCTGTCTCTAGAAAAACATGTTTCAAAAGATTAGCCAGGTGTGGTGGCACGCA
The DNA here is from genome assembly GCF_048565385.1 of Saimiri boliviensis. NCBI lineage: Eukaryota > Metazoa > Chordata > Mammalia > Primates > Cebidae > Saimiri > Saimiri boliviensis. The sequence goes on along the minus strand of NC_133468.1, from coordinate 34,867,742 downwards.
GCTGTAGTTCCAACTACTCAGGAGGCTGAGGCGGGAGGATCGTTTGAGCCCAAGAGTTCAAGGACACAGTGAGCTAGGATCACACCACTGCGCTCCGACCTGGGAGACAGAGCAAAACCTTGTCTCAAAACCAGATAAAAAAAACCAGAGCTCTGAAAAGAAAAAGAAAGAAAGAGATACAGTTGGCCGGGCGCGGTGGCTCACGCGTGTAATCCCAGCACTTTGGGAGGCCGAGGCGGGCAGATCAGGAGGTTAGGAGATCGAGATCATCCTGGACAGCATGGTGAAACCCCGTCTGTACTAAAATACAAAAAAATAAAAAAATTAGCCCGGCATGGTGGCACACGCCTATAGTCCCAGTGACTCAGGAGGCAGAGGCTTGAACCTGGGAGGTGGAGGTTGCAGTGAACTGGGATCACACCACTGTATTCCATCCCGGCGACAGAACCAGACTCCATCTCAAAAAAAAAAAAAAAAGAAAAAAAAGAAAAACGAAAAAAGAAAAGAAAAAGAGAGAAACACAGCCATAGCCCAGTTCCACCTAGGTAAATCAAAACCCCTCCAAAACAGCGAGATACATTGATACCCATTTTAAGAAATGGAAGTAAAATTCACGTAACATAAAACCGACTGTGAACCGCTTACAAAGGGTGCACTTCAATGGCATTTGGCACACTCACCCCTCCCTAGTTCTGAGACACATACGCCATCCCAAAAGGAAGCTCCATCCCCATGAGCAGCCACGAGCGATCCTTGTTTTACAAGAAGGCACATGAATGAATGGGGACACCTTAAATGTACTGGAGAGGTTGCCTGTGGTGAGGGGCGGGGGTGGGTTAGGGTTGATGGGAATGAAAGGGACGAGATAAATGAAACCTCACTACTCCAGGGATTTAAAGACGGAAACAGGCCGGCCATGGGGCTCCTGCCTGTAATAAGCCCAGCACTTTGGGAGGTCAAGGGAGGTGGATCACTTGAGGCCAGGAGTTCAAGGCCAGCCTGGCCAACATGGCAAAACCCCATCTCTTCTAAAAATACGGACACTCGGGAGGTTGAGGCAGAGGTTGCAGTGAGCCGAGATGGCGCCATTGTACTCCAGCCTGGGCAACAGAGCGAGATCCTGTCTCAGGGTAAAAACTAAACTAAACAACTAGACTAAAACAGAAGCTGGAAGTTCTGATTCCCTCTATTCCACGCATTCGGGGAACAGAGACCTGGAAGGACCCTGGACCCCAGGGGGCTTCCCCTCCTCTACTCCCCAGCCTCCTGGTACAGGGTAGGGAACAGGCTGGGGTTGGTGCCTGAGACTGGGCATGGGGAGGTACCCGGGAGGAGCGAGGCGAGGGGGAGGAGGCCATCGGTGTGAGGCCTTGAGGAGGGGACGGGCAGAACAGGGCTTGAGGACCCCCTTGGGGGTGCACGGTGTGGTGCTGTCTGGGTGGCCACCAGGGAAGGGGAGCAGAGACCTGCGAGGTGTGAGGCCACTTTCTCGTGGTCCCCAGGCTCGGGGCAGGGCAGGGCTGCCTTTTCCAAGCAAGAAACCCAGACATGCGGCTTGCCAGAGGCCGTTTTGTTTTCTGGATCTGAGAATTTATTTATATGAAAAGTCTTACCAAGGTATAAACATTCTGGGCCTTTGCACATGCTTTGGCCTCAGCTGGAATGTTCCTTCCAGGCAAGTCCCCTCTCCCACTGCGTGTCCGCCTGGTGAACTCTGCCCCTGTCAGGGTGCAGCCCCCTTCAGAAGGCGGTCTCCAACCCGCGTCCTGCCGGCAGCCCCAGGGCGGCCTCTCTCTCCTAGGGGGGGGACCCACAGCCCCTCCAGCCCCCTGGCGTCAAGTGAAGGTCGCCTCCATTTTTCTATCAGTCTTTCCTCCATGCCCCCACTTGGTGCTGAAGCCTCCTCTGCCTTGGTTTCCCGTTTCCAGGTGCCCGGCACACAGGGGAACTCAGCAGATGTCAGGCCGATGGGTGACACGTGGATGGGGCTCGGGGCTGGGGCCAAGGTCACCTTCTCAGCCTTGGGTCATCGGGTCCGAGTCTGGAGGGTCTCCAGGCTCCTCCCCCCACCCGGGACCACAGGCAGCACCCCCAGTCTCTCTGCTGCCAGAGACCTAGGACCCCGGCTCTGCGAGAGGCTTGCTCTCCGGACAGTCAAGACCCCAGTACCAAGATGGCAGAGGGGAGATGACATGAAGCAGGCTCCCACCTCAGGGGGCTTGGTGACAGGGCCCAGGATGGTGTGTGCCATGTTCATGTCAACTCCTCTTGGTTAGCCAGAGAGGTAGGGCCACCAGGGAGATCCTGCCCACACCCCCTGAGGCCGAGCCGCTGAGCTTGGGTTTGAGAGAAGGAGCAACTCCAGACCCTCCAGGGACCCGAGGGATGCCCCCCTGACAGTGTTGCAGGCCCTGTCTCCAAGGGGAACACTGTTCCCAGACCAGAGGCCTACCCGGGTCATGCTGGCAGCCCTCGTGTGAGCCCCAGTTTGGGAACTCGAGGGAGAGAAGGGATTTCTTTTTTTTTTTTTTTTTTCTTTTTTAATGCATGTCCTTTGGTTTTCTGTGCAACCGATTCCTAAAGCCACGACTCCACTCCCCACTTGGCAGGGATGCCCGCCTCGTGCTGTTGACCTTGGCAGTGGGTCTGTGGGGACTGGAGCTCTCACACCATAAATTCCTGTCTTCTAGGAATTCAGCCTGGGAAAGAAAAGAAACACGGAGGAGAATATTTGATTAACATTTTTCCAACGTGACCACATCACAGGGACGTGTGGCCGGAATTCTCACCCTGGACTGGGTGGGGCGGGACTCGGCTCGTGGCCCGGCTGCTGGGGAGGGTGGGCCTGGGTTTTGGGAGGCCCTTCTGACCTGAAGGAAGAGTGGGGTCTGGGCTGGCATTTCCCCTTGGGATCGGGGTGGGGGAGGTTCCTGGACAGAACCCAAAGGGTTAACAGCTGGGGGAGCTTATCTTCCACCTCAGGGCACCAGGGATGGACCTCAGGGGTCGGGGGCTCTGGCCTGGCCTTCACCATCTGTCCCTGACTCTGGGCAGAACCCTCTCTGACCCCAGATTGAGTCTTTTTTCTTTTTCTTTTTGAGACGAAGTCTCGCTCCGTCACCCAGGCTGGAGTGCAGTGGCGCCGTCTCAGCTCACTGCGACCTCCACCTTCAAGCGATCTTCCTGCCTCAGCCTCCCGAGTAGCTGGGATGATAGACGCCCGCCACCGCGTCTGGCTAATTTCTGTATTGTTAGTAGAGACGGGGTTTCACTATGTTGGCCAGGCTGCTCTCAAACTCCTGACCTCAAGTGATCCTCCTGCCTCAGCCTCCTGAAGTGCTGGGATGACAGGCGTGAGCCACCGCGCCCAGCCTAAGTCTTAACTCTGACTCTAGACCGAGACCTGGCTCCAGTTCTACTGTGTCCTCTGAACCTGGCCCACAGTGACTTATGGCTCAAGCCCCAGCTGGTTTTGGGCTTCCCTCTGAGCTCTCGCACAGCAATCCTCTAGTTCCTCCTTCATTGTCTGAGAACTTTTTTTTTTTTTTCTGAGACAGAGGTTGCAGTGAGCCAAAATCATACCATTGCACTCCAGCCTGGGCAACAGAGTGAGACTCTGTCTCAAAAAAAAAAAAAAAAAAAAAAAGATGCAGTGGATATTAGGTTACTGGTGGGAAAACAGAGCAGAGAAACTAGCCTGGGGCTGTCTTGGAAGAGGAGAAGTGGGTTGGGGGTGTTGGGGATACCCCATCAGCAGGGGAGGGGTTCACAACGTCATGGCACAGACAGGTGCCTCTCCTCTGGCAAAGAGAATCTGAGGCCCAGAGGGGGTTGGCAGCTTGCCCAGACACACACTGGCTGGGGTTAGAGCTGGACACTGGAACCAGGACCCCAGCCTTGGGGCATGGGCTCAGCATCCCCAGGAGACTACGCCAGTCTTGGCTTCGACCTTCACTTCCTGTGCCCACATTGTCACACCTGGTGGGCCCACCTGGCTGTCTATACCGCCTGGCTTTTTCAGAGACTTTTTTCCTCTTCGACCTGCTTATAATATCTGCCCATCAGCCCTCCTGAGCCAGCTTCGCCATGGGCCTCACATACTCTGAAACCCCCTGACCTCTCCCTGCCCACCTCGACCAAGCCCTGCCACTCCCATTATGCACTTGACCCTTGACCCCTCTGTAGTGCAAGCTTCCCTTTCTCTGAGTTTTGCAGGCTATCCCTCTAGTTCCTGCTGCTCTGGTCCTGTCTGGGATTAATTCCCACCCTATCCCCAAGAATCATTTACACGCTGATGTAGGGTGGGGAGTGGGGGGCAGCCAGGGGTCGGAGGAAAGTGGAGACAGGGTCTCACTCTGTTGCCCAGGCTGGAGTACAGTAGGGTGATCATGGCTCACTGCAGCCTCAACTTTCTGGGCTTAAGTGATTTTCCCTCTTTAGCCTCTCGAGTAGCTGGGCTTACAGGTGCACATCACCAAGCCCGGCTAATTTTAAAATGTTTTGTAGAGACAGAATCTTGCTATGTTCCCCAGGCTAATCTTGAACTCCTGGCCTCAAGCCATCCTTCTGCCTCAGCCTCAAAGCCCTGGGATTAGAGGCGTGAGTCACTGTACCCAGCTGGAAATATTTTTCTTAGAACACCACCAAATGATTCTACATTTCATTTAAAAGAAAACACCAATGACAACTGTTTTAGAATTCCAGGACCAGAAGAGAAATGAAATGGAGTAAGACCTTGCACATACCGATATTAAGAACAGTGTTTACCGTACACCTATAAGTGTGTCAGGTGCTAAGCTGAATGCTGCACGGAGGCGATCAGCCTGTGCTCACTGCAGCCCTAGACGAGGCTGTCCCTGGGCAAGTCTCCATCACCACCTCTACCTTAGATGTGACAGGCCTTTTGCTAAAGGAATCTTCCTGTCCTTGCTTTGCACCCTTGTTTCTCCTCTCATGGTATTTTCTGCTGTGCTCCATGGTAATTTTCTGGGGATAGGGTCTATCTGAGAAAGTGTGTGTGGAGGTGAACTACCTGTGACTAGGGAGCCTGAGTCTATCTCAGGCAGGGGTGAATGACGGGATGCTCGCTGAGGCTTTGTTTTTTTTGTCTTGTTTTTTCCATCATCATCCCTTTCATTTCCTTTTCTTGTCTTATTGCATTGGCTAGGAACTCCAGTGCAATGCTAAATACAAGTTGTGACACTGGACAGCAAGCACCTTTACTCAGTCATAAGGCTGATGTCTTCTCAGCCTCATTATCAGCCATCTGACTGATGTCTATGTTTAGTTCTCAGTTTGTTCTGAATGTGTGAGGGAGACAGTACGGGCCTCTGTGTTAATTTGTTCCTGCACTGCTATAAAGAAATGCCCGAGACTGGGTGATGTGTGAAGAAAAGAGGTTTAATTGGCTCATAGTTCTGCAGCCTGGACAGGAGGCATGGCTAGGGAGGCCTCAGGAAACTTACAATCATGGCAGAAGGGTGAAGGGAAAGCAGGCACATCTTCACATGGCCGTAGGAAGGAGAAGAGAGAGAGAGGGAGGTGCTACACATTTTAAATCACCTGATTTCACCTTAACTTACTCATTATGACGAGAAGAACACCAAAGGGGAAATCCCCCACAATGATCCAATCGCCCCCCACAATGATCCAATCGCCCCCACAATGATCCAGCTGCCCCCCACAATGATCCAATCACCCCCCACAAAGATCCAATCACCCCCACAATGATCAAGTTGCCCCCACAATGATCTAGTCACCTCCCACAATGATCCAATCACCCCACAATGATCCAATCACCTCCAACAATGATCCAATCGCCTCCAACAATGATCCAATCGTCCCACAATGAACCAGTCGCCTCCCACAATGATTCAGTTGCCCCCACAAAGATCCAATCACCCCCCACAATGATCAAGTTGACCCCACAATGATCCAATTGCCTCCCACAATGATCCAATCGCCTCCCACAATGATCCAATCACCTCCCACCAGGCCTCGCCTCCAACTTTCGGGATCACAGTTTGACATGAGATTTGGGCAGAGGCGTAGAACCGAACCATTTCAACCTCCCAGAAATCCATTTTCTAGATGCGGAACCGCAAGGTCACTCGCCCAAGGTCACACATTTATTAAGCGGCAAATCTTGTGCGAATCTCCGCCAGTTTGACTTCAAAGCCCATCATCTTAACGACTGTGCTATAAAGTCTTCCGCAAAACATAGTCTAAGAGAGCTATCATTTAATAGCGTGCTGCTGGAGTAAGATCAGGGTTACGCACCATTGGGATAGGCTACAAAGCAGAGATCACGTGTGAGAACGAATCCAACACAAAAACGCAATCCACGGTAACACGAGCATTCCACAGCGGAAAACGGGGCAGCCATTCCAGGTGGTCGGAAATTAGCTAACACTGTATCTAACACTAAAATGACTACCAGACAGATTATAAAGTTAGAACTTATATAAATCAGTAATAAACTCTAGACCAGCTAGTAGGAAATAAATCGAAGTCTTTTTTTACCCTCTGGAAAAGCGTTCATAACTTTTCCTTAACTTCCTTCATGTTCCTTAAACTTCCTAAGGAGTTTTATAAATGTTCTACCAAAGAAAGAAAACACATGGAAAAAGACAAACCTGTTTGACCACGTGGTGAGCGGTGGTGTGGGGTGCTGAGGGGGTCCCTGGGAGGTCACTACTGTGGACACGGGCAGGAGTGACCGACTGCAGGAGGAAGCCACAGTGGCCAGCAGTGGCCAGCATTTTGGAAGACTGAGGAATGACACCAACATACTTTTGTGACTGCCACGTTGTGCTCTCTGGAATCGCCCTGCCCTGGCGGCCTTTGGATGCTCACACAAGTCACACCCTTAGGAACACTTACATCCTTGATTGTGCACCGGACCACACACCCTTGGAGCTCCACAAACGCACTTTACCTCGGCTTCATGCACCCATCTGTCTCCTACAAAAGTGTTCCTTTGAGACCAGGCACGGTGGCTCACGCCTGTGTTCCCAGCACTTTGGGAGGCTGAGGTGAGTGGATCATTCTAGGTCAGGATTTGAGACCAGCCTGATCAACATGGTGAAACCCCATCTCTTCTAAAAAAAAAAAAAATACAAAAATTAGCCAGGCATAGTGGCTCATGCCTGTAATCCCAGTACTTTGGGAGGACGAGGTAGGCAGATCACTTGAGGTCAGGAGTTCTACACCAGCCTGGCCAACACGGTGAAACCCCATCTCTCCAAAAAAACCCCCAAAATTGTCCTTGTGTGGTGGCTCACGCCTGTAATCTCAGCACTTTGGAAGGCCAAGGTGGGCGTATCACTTGAGATCAGGCATTCGAGACCAGCCTGGCCAACACAGCAAAACCCCGTCTCCACTAAAAAAATACAAAAATCAGCGAGGCATGGTGGCACATGCCCTGTAATCCCAGCTACTTGGAAGACTGAGGCAGGAGAATCACTTGAACCCGGGAGGCGGAGGTTGCAGTGAGTGGGATCGTGTCACTGCACTCCAGTCTGGGTGACAGAGCAAGACTCCATCTCAAAAAGAAAAAAAAAAAAAGTCATTGATTGTGAGGCACATCCGTTGCAAGGTGTGCCATTCCTTCTGCAGAGGGCACCACACCGCAGGTGTGCAAACTGCCTGCCCTTCTACCCCGGCCCTTGCTTCTCTGCCTGTCCCGTAACCTGCACACGGTGCCCTGTCCAGCTGCACACTCACAACAGGGCGGAGACCTCTGAAGAGCTCCTGGTGTTGGGAGATGATTCTACCCGTTGCTGGTGCCCCTGATACCCGGCTGGGCTGTGTGTCCCCAAAGCAGAAGACTAACCTACTCCCGCACCCAGGGTCCCTTGTGACCAGGAACAAAGCTTCGAGCCAGGCTCGGGCCTGTTCTGGGCTTCAAGCGCACTGGCCCTTCCAGGGACTTCCCCTGCGAGACTCTGGCTTCATGGGCCTTTGCCCCTGCCAGGACTGGATAAGTACCCCGCCCGCAGGCACCAGCCTCGTTACCGCCCACGTTGCCCTCCAGGTCTTCGCCGAGGGCGGAACATGTTTTTAAAACACACAAAAAAACCATCCTGTCTGAACCGAACATTTTTCCCGGCTTGTTGAACAACACCATTTACATTCCTGGGCCGGTCGGCGGCCAAGATATTTATAGCCCTTCCCTGGCACTCCATCTTGCCGAATTGGCGTGGCCTGACGGGGCCCCTATCTGTCATGGTAAGTGGGCCTCTCACCAGCCTCCAGCGGGCCCTCTGCCAGCCCGGACGTTCCCAGGCCGGGGTGGGGGAGGCGGCCCTCACCCCATCTGCTGCCCAGGCCCTTCTCTGGGGGCTCGGCCATGCCAGGGAAGACCCCAAGAGCCAACGACTGGCCCAGACCATCTGGACCATCCAGCCCAAGGGTGGCCGGGGCTCGCTGATGGCATCTGCCCAGACATTCTCTGGCATCCCCTGTCCTGCAGGATGGAGCCTCAGCTCCTTCGTGGGCTCTGGAAGGACCATCACTGTCTGTCCAGTGACAGCCCTGATGCTTCTCACTTTCTGTCCCAGCCACAAGGAGGGACGTGGCGTTTCCCAGCAAGGGAAGATGGGCTCCAGGCATTTTTTCTTTCTTTTTTTGTTTTTTTTTGAGACAGACTCTCGCTTTGTGGCCTAGACTGGAGTGCAATGGCGTGATCTTGACTCACTGCAATCTCTGCCTTCCGGGTTCAAGGGATTCTCCTGCCTCAGCCCCCCGAGTAGCTGGGATTACAGGCACGCGCCACCACACCCGGCTAATTTTTGTACTTTTAGTAGAGACGGGGTTTCACCATGTTGGCCAGGATGGTCTTGAACTTCTGACCCCAAGTGATCACCCCCGCCTCAGCCTCCCAAAGTCCTGAGATTACAGGCGTGAGCCACTGTGCCCGGCCAGCCAACCCAACTTCTGAGCCTCAGTTTCCACATCTGAAAAACGAGAAACACCAATACTTCCTGCGTCAGAGGATGGTTGAGTCAGATCCAGCAAGAGAAGCACTGTGAAGTGCTAGCTGCTTGAACATTTTTTTCATTTAGAGACAGGGTCTAATGCTATTGTGAATATATGATGTCATTACGCTCTCATGCTGTTATTTCAGTTCAAATTCATTCGACATCGGTGAGTGCCTCCTGGGAGCGCGTCAGGGAGTGAGACGCGTAAGGCTCCTGGCCTCATGGGTCTTACAGTTTGGTGGCAGAGACAGGAGGTGAACATGTCATTATAAATTAAGGTAAATTTCATGAAGGAGACACACAAGGGGCTCTGAGGGAGAAGACAGGAGGAAACCTGGTTTGGGTGGCTGAAGAAAGGAAGCTCTGGCCGGGCGCAATGGCATGAGCCTGTAATCCCAGCACTTTGGGAGGCCGAGCGGGGGGGTGGATCACTTGAGGTCAGGAGTTCGAGACCAGCCTGGCCAACATGGTGAAACCTCGTCTCTACTAAAAATACAAAAATTAGCCGGATGTAGTGGCGGGCACCTGTAATCCCAACTGAGGCTGAGGCAGGAGAATTGCTTGAACCCGGGAGGAGGAGGTTGCGGTGAGCCAAGGGTGCACTACTGCATTCCAGCCTGGGCGACAGAGCGAGACTTCACCTCAAAGAAAAAGAAAGTAAGCTCCCAGCTGAGACCTAAAGTATGAGAAGAGACCAATGGGGAAAGAATTGCAAGGAAGAGCATCCAGGCAGAGGGAACAGCATATGCGAACATACGGATTCCAGGAGAAAATAATGGAGGGAGAGTGAAATTGCGGGGTGAGGCAGCACCAGGTCACAGTGAGCTTCAGAGCCACTTGGGAGGTGTTAATTTAGGTGCAAATGCAATGTGAACCCCGTGGAGAAAGGGGCAGTTTAAGCAGGAGAATGACAGTAGGGCCTGATTTACATTCTCAGAGGTTTATTCTGGCTGGAGAGGAGGCAGGGAGGCGGGGAGGAGGCTGTGCTGGCCTCCAGGGCCGAGCTGGTGGTGGCTTGGCACGGGAGTGGCATCGAGAACAGAGGGAAGTGGGTTTGGGATTTATTTTGGAGGTAAACATGAAGAGTCTTGGCAGTGGCCAGGGTGTGGATGGTGAGGGCCGGATGATCCAAAGATGCCCCCAGTTTTCTGACTGGAGCCACCAGGCAGATGACGGTGCCATTTCCTGAGATGGGGAAGACACAGGGAGGGGCAGGCTGAGGAAGAAACCAAGAGGCGGCTCTCGGACGCGGACGCTCGAGCTGTTATTTGTCCTGCCTGGCTAATGAGTGACAGAGCCCTGCGGGCCTCAGAGTGACATTGCCCCTGTTCCCCTGTGGCCCCTGCTCCTCTGTGGCCCCATGAAGTGTTTCAAGGCACTGAAATCATTCGAGCATCCTCTAGCCCTGCTTCTTGGGGCTGGCACCACCTTCCCAGTTCACAGCGGCAGAAGAACTGGCTCACCCCAACCATGTCATTCTGAAGCAGAGAAAGACCACAGCCTCATCCGCAGGCTCAGTGGGAAGGTGTCCATGTCTCTGGGGGGTCCCCTGGCGGCTGTGAGCTCCAGGCCTTGGGACTGACCCCCTTCCCTCCCCGTCCCCCTAGCCCAGCCCCCACCCCCTGGATCCGCCCTGCAGAACTCTTTATTAGTTTTGTAGAGACAGGGTCTCTGTCTTCCGGGCTGGAGTGCAGTGGTGGGACCACAGGTACATCCTCGAACTCCTGGGCTCAAGCCATCCTCCGACCTCAGCCTCCCAAGTAGCTGGTACCACAGGCGTACGCCACCATGCCTGGCTAATTTTTACATTTTTACAGACACAGGGTCTTGCTGTATGGCCCAGGTTGGTCTTGAACTGTCCTCAAGCAATTCTCCCACTTCAGTCCCCCAAAGTGTTGGGATTACAGGCACATTCCATCATGCCCAGCTAATTTTTAAATTTTTATAGAAAGAGGGTCTTGCTATGTCGCCCAGGCTGGTCTCCAACTCCTGGCCTCCAGTGATCCTCCAGCCCCAGCCCCCCAAAGTGCTGGGATTACAGGCGTGAGCCACCACACCTAGCCCTGCAGAACTCTTTAGAGCCATATAGACTCCACTTTGAACCCCGCCTCTGCCATCCATATCTACTAGTTCTGTGTCTGTGGAATTAAGGTTCCCTTAGGGGTGTGGTGAGCATTCATTGAGACAATATTTATAAAGGTTTCATGTCAAAGCTACTGAAAAGCGAGTGTGAACTTTGCTGTTTTGATTAGTTATTGTTGCCTGATCTCCCCCGCAAGCCCACCATAAAAGTCTGACTATGAAATCCGCAAGCCAGAGGCCCTCAACTCCTTCTCGTCCTTTCCCGCCTCCCGCTCCGGCTCATAGCAACCGTACAAAGCTCTGACGGTGGGATTCCAGGCATCATCAACCAATGGAAAGGCGGGGGTTGGGGGGGCACTGAGTCACCCCATATTGGCGTATGGCAGCCTCTGGGGCTGTGGGCAGGGCTGGCCTCGTCTGGTGGCTGGGGCGGGAGCTGGCAGAAAGCTGGGGAAGGGGGACAACGGGCCTTTGTCTTCGCCGAGGTTTCTCTGTCCAAGCCGCGCTAGCCCCTAGACAAACATGACCTCATGCCTCCTCCAGGCTCCAGGACCCAGGGCAGAGACAGGCCTGGAGTGGGACGCACCCACCCCATTTCACAGACTACAAAACCAAGTCACACAAGGAAAGAAGACAGGAGGACCCCGAGGCTCCAGCCCTAGGACCCAGCCGGAAGTCACGTCCTCCTGGGTTGCTGAGCCCAGGGAGGGGACTCACAAGAGCGTCTTTTTTGTTGTTGTTTGTTTGTTTGAGATGAAGTCTCGCTCTGTCACCAGGCTGGAATGCGGTGGCGCGATCTCGGCTCCCCGCAACCTCTGCCTCCCGGGTTCACACAATTCTCCTGCCTCAGCCTCCCGAGTAGCTGGGATTACAGGCGTGCAGCACCATGCCCGGCTAATTTTTGTATTTTTAGTAGAGACGGGGTTTCACTATGTTGGCCAGGATGGTCTCGATCTCCTGACCTCGGGATCCACCCGCCTCGGCCTCCCATAGTGCTGGCATTACAGGTGTGAGTTACCGCGTTCTGCCCACAAGAGGGTCTTCTAGGCGGCAAAGTTCTAGATACCTCACAAGCTCCTGGTCCAGACAGGTTGTGCTTGGATCTGCCCCTCACAGCTGTGCGACTCTAAGCAGCTTACTCACCCTCTCTGGGCCCTGGTTTCTGCATCTGATGCAGGCCTGGCAGCCTCAGGTTACAGTTCCCTTGGACATCACGGCTAGGGATTCAGACAGGCCTGCTTAAAGCCACACCACCCAGGCCCTCTGCTCTGCCTTCAAAGGGGCAACCACCCGGGGGATACAGTGGGGATGGAGGCCCATTCCAGGCAAGCCTCCAGGGTCTGCAAACGTCCCTCTTTTGCCAGCAGCTCTGCAGTGACAAGGCCTGGTACGGGTCTGGCATAGCTTTCTGGTAGCTTCCCAAGTGACATTCTCCCACACTGGCCCTGCTGGCCTTTCACCCCGTGCCCACAGCAGCCCTCATTTCCTACGCCAATTCCCCCTCCCCAGGGGGTCTTCTCCAACCCAGTCTCCATGCCCATGACCATCTGGGGACACCCCTGCTCCTGAAACCTCAGCAATTCAAGTTGCAAGATGCCAGCCAGAGGGACTCGCAGCCATTCTCTCAGTCTCATCTCTAGAATGGGACGGTGGGGCTGGGCATGGTGGCTCATGGCTGCAATCGCAACACTTTGGGAGGCTAAGGCAGAAGAATGGCTGCAGGCCAGGAGTTCGAGGTCAGCCTGGGCAACATAGCCAGACCCTATCTCTACAAAAAAAAAAAAAAAAAAAAGAAAAGAAAAAATTAGCTGGGCATGGGGGTGTGTGTCTATGGTTTCAGCTGCTCGGTAGGCTGAGGCAGGAGGATGACTGAATCCCGGAGTTCGAGGCCGCAGTGAACTACGATTGCGCCACTGTACTCCAGCTTCAGGGATAGAACAAGCCCCTGTCTCTAAAAATAAGTAAAATGGGGCTGGGCACGGTCACTCGCACCTGTAATCCCAGCACTTTGGGAGGCCGAGGTGGGTGGATCACCTGAGGTCAGAAGTTCGAGACCAGCCTGCCCAATATGGCAAAACCCCATTTCAACTAAAAATACAAAAATGAGCCGGGTGTGGTGGCAGGTGCCTGTAATCCCAGCTACTAAGGAGGCTGAGGCAGGAGAATCCCTTTCACCCAGGAGGTGGAGGTTGCAGTGAGCCGAGATCGAGCCATTGCACTCCAGCCTGGGCGACAGAGCAAGACTCTGTCTCAAAAAATAAACAAATAAATAATAAATAAGTAAAATGGGATAATGGTAATTCTTGGGGACGTGGGAGCATTTGGTAAGAGTGGAGACTCCAGGGTCCCGCACAGGGCTGGGCACAGAGTAGATGCTTATGAAAATGACAGGCTTATTAATACCAACTATTCATCCTCCTCAAAGGTCATTCAGAACAACCTCCCGAGTCACTTACGGAAAGTAAGACCAGAGAGGGTTAGTTCTCAGCCGCCGTCACACAGCCCGTCAGTGCTGCCTTGGGGGGTTCTCAGGCTGGGCTCTGGTTCTCGGCCCAGGGACCAGGTGAGGGAGGAGGCTGAGTGAGGCTGGAGACGGCCCAGGCTCTGGCCTTGCCCTCGGCCCCGTCTTCCAAGGGCTGCATTCCCAGGGAGATAAACAAGGGATCAGTGAGAACAAAATGAAGTAACGGGGAAGATATGAGCGGCCGCGCCCGGCCCCCAGCCCACCCCACCCGCCTGCCGGCCTGCCCGCCAGCAGGGACGGCTTCAGGAGAGGTGCGGCCGGCCCCTGAGTCTCAGCCCGTGCCAGGCACTAAGGGCGCTCAGCGCTGGCAAGCGCCGCCTGATCCCCGGGCTCAGGCGGCAAACCCTGGTGGTGCCCTTGGACCTGGTCCCAACGCCCCACCCTCCCTGAGCTGGGCTTATTTCAAATCCCCTCCACCAGAGCCTTGGAGGAGACGACTGCACGCTCCCAAGTGCAAAGTCAGAGTCCCGGGGCTGTCTGGAGCGGACATGGGGTTTGCCACCCTGGCTCAGCTGGTCTGGGGTTTAGCCTGTCCGTGTCTCCGGGGCACCCGCAGTGCCTTACTGCCGGAGACCAGCTCCCAGCTGCGGTGGAAGGGCTGTGTCTGCCCAAAGCCTCCCCATGCCCAGTGCCAGCTCCTGACCCTGCAAGTTTCTGCCCATCCTGACCTCTCCAAGGAGCCCCGGGACTCAGGGGGCATCTCCAGGGCTAGATGGGAGGCTGGTACTGCTGCCGAAGCCTGGCTACCCACCCAGCCGGGCAGCACCCCAGGCGACCTCCCCTGCAGAGACATAGACAAAGAGCGAGTGTGTTAGCCGGACAGGGCTCCCCCCGCCAGCTGTGAGTAGCCAGGACCTGCAGCCTCGGGCCAGGGACCCCAGAGGCTCCTTGCCTCAGAAGGAAGCAAGAAATGAGCCCTCTGCCTGCCAGGAACCATCACTGGAGTGCCCACCGCTGCCCTGAGCTGGGATCCTGGCACCGATGGGATGTGCAGTAGGTGTCCTGGGCCTGCCTGGCTCACTCCGGCCTCAGTTGCCCCCAGCAAACAGTCCTCAAATTGCCCCAGGTCCTGACCAGGCTAAGAAGGGGCTGTCTCTCCCCGCTCTCAGGTTTTTTTTTTTTTTTTTTTTTTTTTTTTTTTTTTTTTGCAACCAACAGAGCTGGAAAGGTGAGCCCCAGGCCCTGGAATCCGCATTTTGTGACTCCCCGGGTGATAGGAAGGCAGGGGGTCTCTGTGCAGACCTGGGGACTCCGCGCTGATCCCTTCCCCATTTTCCCATCCCCTTCCTGGTTCCAGAGGGTTCTGTCCCTACCTGTAGAGGAGGCTCCATCATCCCAGCTTTCCCGGTACTCGGGCCCCCATTTTTCCGGCTGGCTTTCTGCCCCCCACGCCCCTGGCATCCTCTGTTATGACCACGGAGAACCAAATTTGTTTGCCCAGCAAACAACCACCTTTCCTCTTCACGAGCTGCTGCCTCTGTCGGAAATGCTTGTTCAGTGGTCTCCTTTCTACCCAAAATATTGCCACTCAGCCTTGCAGGCCAGCTCCTACGTTGCCTCCAGGAAGCCTTCCTTGATCTCCTCCTGGTCCATGCTGTCCCTCCGTCCTCATTTATCTTCTCCTAGTGCTTATCATACTGGAATAAAATCGCCTCTCCTCTGGCTAGGAGTTTGTCCAGAACTGAGGCTGCATCTGAGCCTCCCACACTGAGCCAGCCAAAGGCTGCTGGCTGAGCAGGACAGGCCATGGGGCCAGGCCACCCCCCAAGCTACGACAACACACGTGCCCAGACTCAGACGTCTCAGGGGACGTCACGTGTGGAGCGTGGGGAAAAGGGACCGACATTTGCCGAAGTCCTACGAAGTTCTAGGCTCTCTCGTCCCCATTCTTCGAAGGCGAAGACTGAGTCCCAGGGAAGGGAGCTGACTTGTCCAGGGTCACTCAGCTCAGAGGTGATGACGTTGGCCTGGGAACCCCTGTGATCATTCTCCAGACCTCACTGACCCCATGGGACCGCAGTCTCCAGTTCACCCCGTGCCCCAGCAGGGGTGGGTGTTAACTTAACACACTGCGTGAAGTTAAGAAAAATTCTGGGCTGGGCGTGGTGGTTCACTCCTGTAATCCCAGCACTTTGGGAGGCTGAGGTGAGAGGATCACTTGAGTCCAGGAGTTTGAGACCAGCTTGAGCAACATAGTGAGACCCCACTTGTACAAAAAAAAAAGTTACAAAAATTAGCCCGGCCGTGTGGCGGTGTGCACCTGTAGTCCCAGCTACTAGGGAGACTGAGGTGGGAGGATCACTTGAGCCCAGGAGGTCGAAGCTGCAGTGAGCCGACATTGCATCACTGCACTCCAGCTTGGGTGACACAGTGAGATTCTAGCTCAAAAAAAAAAAAAAAAAAAAAAAAAAGAAAGAAAGAAAAAAAGAATTCTGAGAACAAGGACTTGCCCAGAGCCGAGGCCCAGAGCCAGCGGCCTGACTCCAGAGGCTATAACTGAGAAGCTGGCACTCGGGACACACACAGTCCCTGCGTATGTGGCAGACGGTGGATGCACGCGGCCAGACTGGCCAGCTCGTGAGCCCAGGACCTCTGCCGCTCTGGCCAGGGAGCCATCTGCCCTGGGGGTCACGGGTTCCTGAGGCTGCTCCCCCGAGAGTCGCCAGGCAGGGTCTGGATCGCAGAGTTGACACTAAACACACCCTCGTGCGGCCGACAGGCGGGAAGCACCCCCGAAGAGGCCAGCGCTGTTTTGAACAGAGTGGGGATGAGGTGACCCCTGACTCCTTGCCAGGAAGCCACTTAGCGGCAGCTGCCGGCGCACCGGAGACACCCAATCTGTCAGCACGGGCTGCGTGACGGGCCGGCGTCCAGCCATGGCCGCGAGGGGAGCCATCAGAGGGGAGCCAGATGGGCCCCAGGCCCTGGCTCAGGGGGACGCCATGGGGGCTGCCGTTGCCGTCCATAGGGAGCCGCTCTCTCTCTTTTTAATTTAAATTTAAGAGACAGGGTCTCACTCTGTCACCCAGGCTGGAGTGTCGTGGCACAATCACAGCTCCTTGTCTCAGTGCAGCCTCAACCTCCTGGGCTCAAGGAATTTGAGGCAAATCCTCCCACCTCAGCCTCCTGAGTAGCTGGGACGGCAGGTGCACTCCACCGTATCTGACTAATTAAAAAAAAGAAAACTTGTAGATATGGGTTCTTGCTATATTGCCCAGGCTGGTCTTGAACTCCTGGCCTCAAACGATCTTCCTGCCTTGGCCTCCGAAAGTGCTGGGATCACAGACGTGAGTCACCGTGCCCAGCCAGAGCCACCATTTCATGACAAGCTCAGGGTCCTGCAAGCCAGCATCTGCATGGTTCACCTACCACCCAGGCCCATCACGGGCTCTCTGTCTCCATCCTCCTGGTACAGGCAGCAGCAGAGGAGCCCTGGGAGGCACGGCCGTGTGCACGAGACCCACGGGCCAGGCCTCTGCCTCGGGCCACTTACTACATGTGAGGGGACCTCAGCAAGTCCCTCACTTCTGAGCTTCCTTTTCCTTATTGAAAAATGCACTAAAAATTGCCACCTGGAAGGATGGCTGAGGGACGCATTCCAGGCGCTGGTACTGATTTTTCTGCTCCCTCCAAAACCGCCACCAGCCGCTCTCCACCCTTCCGACTGTGCCCCAGAAGACTGACCCCTCGGGCCTGCCTCCCGGGGCTCCCTAGCCCAGTGGCTTCCAATGGGGGGCCCAGGCGAGAGCCTAGTGCTAGAGGAGCAGGGAGAGAGAGAAATTGGGGTGGTTCTTCTGGGACTCTTTTCATGTCTGCTGGCTGGGTCCCCGTGGGGTCCTAGCATCTGAGGTGGGGAGGTCCTTTTGCATAGTACTGGATTCTGGTAACACCTTTCCACCCTGGGCCCCTTCAGGCCTGCAGGTGGGTGCATAAACGCTCTCCTATGGGTGCTACACTGGGTGTCAGCACCCCTTCCTGGGTCCTTTGTCCCACCTGCACTTCTTTTGGGATGCACTCCCTCCCTGAGAGTCACTCCTGTTAATCCCTTTGGCTGTATGCCCCATTCCCTACCAGGACCTCCTGACATGGAGCCCAACACAGGAGCTGGTGCCCCAGAGCTGCCTAGCAAGCGACGCTCTCTTAGCAGGTGGCATTCTCCTGGCAAATGACAAACCTCCCCCACGCCCACAAAGCCTGCAGCTGGTTCCTTCTTCCATGAGACCCCCACTTGGCTGAGTTGTCCCCAAGGGCACAGGCTTTGCTCTTTCCTGTCACCCACGTCACTGGCTGGTCTGCAGGTCCAGGCCTTGACTCAGTTTCCCCACTAGGACAAAAGTCCGTGCTGAACTTCCATGTCCTTCGCCTGGCCCAGCCCTCTCGATGTTTTTCCTTCCTTCCTTCCTGAGACAAAGTCTCACTCTGTTGCTCAGGCTGGAATGCAATGATTGATCTCGGCTCATTGCAACCTCCGCCTCCTGGGTTCAAGTGATTCTCCTGTCTCAGCCTCCTGAGTAGCTGGAATTACAGGCACCCGCCACCATGCCTGGCTAATTTTTGTATTTGTAGTAGAGACGGGGTTTCACCATGTTGGCCAGGCTGATCTCCAACTCCTGACCTCAAGTGATCCACCCACCTCAGCTTCCCAAAGTGCTGGGATTACAGGTGTGAGCCACCGCGCCCGGCCATTCACACTAGTTTTAACTTCCCACTTCATGAATCTATTTTCTCTTCTCCTCTGTGACCTGCATTTTGATTTCCCTCCCCTCTTTTTTGGCTACGCATTCCCCGGCTCCTCCCATCTCTGGCTAGTCTTCCTTTTCCAGCCCTTAAAGTTGGAAAGGTTCAATCTAGGCTTCAATCCTACTCTCTTCTCACTCCCCACACTATTCTCTGGGGTGTGGCTCACCTTGTTCGCCTTCTTCATACCAGCTATGGTCAGTATCAATTGGGCTACAGGCTAGAATCTCCCGGGAGCTTTGGAAAAATTCCAGTGCCAGACAGAATCTCCAGCCATTCTATTGGTCTAGGGGTGGGACCCAGGCATCTTTATGTTTTATTCTATTTCATTTTGAGACAGAGTTTCGCTCTCATTGCCCAGGCTGGAGTGCAATGGTGTGATCTCGGCTCACTGCAACCTCTACCTCCCGGGTTCCAGCGATTCTCCTGCCTCAGCCTCCATAGTAGCTGGGATTACAGGCGTGCGCCACCACACCCAGCTAATTTTGTATTTTTAGTAGAGACGGGGTTTCTCCATGTTGGTCAGGCTGGTCTCGAACCCTCAACCTCAGGCGATCTGCCTGCCTCGGCCTCCCAAAGTGCTGGGATTACAGGCGCGAACCACTGCACTCGGCCAGGCATTATTTTTAAAACCTTTCCAGCTCTCAATCTAATCTGCAGCCCAAGTTGAGAACCACGGGAAGAGACGCTGTTACCTCCCAAATCCTTCATGCCTGTCCCCAGAGGACCCCGGATGTGCTTTTCTGTCACTGTGGATTGCCTTGCAATTTCCAGAATCTTACATACTCTTTTTTTATTGTCTGGCTTTTTTCATTAATGATGATTTTGAGACGCATCCATGTCGCAGCGTGTATCAATGGTTTCATTCTTTTTTTACCGCTGTCATGTCACATTATAGGGTTATAGCTGGATTTGTTTCTCCCTTCACCCACTGATGGATACTTGGGTTGGTTTTACTTTTTGGCTCTTGCAAATAATGCTGCTATGAATATTCATGTCTAATGTGCGCAGAGACGTCTCCATGTCTCTTGGGAAATACCTACGGGTGGAGGGGGTGGGTCTGATGGTAGGTGTATGATTTGGCGTTTTAAGAAACTGCCAAAATGTTTTCCAAAGTGGCTGTGTTTTTTCCACACCCACCCGTCATGAATGAGAGTTCCAGGATTTGCCCACTTTTAAATTGGGTTGTTTGTCTTCCTAGCATTGAGCTGTCTAGATACAACTGAAAAAAGTATTTTAGCCCATGGTATCTCTCTTTATCATTTTTTTCCTTCCTTCCTTCCTTCCTTCCCTCCCTCCCTCCCTCCATTCCTCCTTCCTTTTCTCTCTCTTTCAACAGCGTCTCACTCTGTCACCTAGGCTACAGGACAGTGGCACAGTCTTGGCTTGCTGCAACCCCCACCTCCCGGGTTCAAGCAATTCTCATGCTTCAGCCTCCCAAGTAGCTGGGATTACAGACGCCTGCCACCATGCCCGGCTAATTTTTGTATTTTCAGTACAGATGACCTTTCACCATGTCCAACAGGCTGATCTAGAACCCCTGACCTCAAGTGATCCACCCGCCTCAGCCTCCCAAAGTGCTAGGATTACAAGCAAGACCCACCATGCCCAGCCTACAACCATGTCACTCCCCTGCTTACACTGGTGTCCCCACGCAAACCTCACCCCTGTAGCCCAGCTTTGTAGACGACAACTGGCCGCAGTCCACGGCTCCGGCTTTCATCTCCCTGTTCTGTGGACACTAAGCTCATTTCCCAAACATATCAAATGTCTCTCTCTTGCCTGCAGACTTTGCTTATGCTGTTGGTTCTGCCTGAAAGTTCCACTCATCCATCTCCTCTGTCACTATGACTTTTTTTTTTTTTTTTTTTTGGAGACAGAGTCTCGCTCTATTACCCAGGCTGGAGTGCAGTGGTGCGATATCTCGGCTCACTGCAACATCTGCCTCCTGGGCTCAAGCGATCCTCCTGTCTCAGCCTCCTGAGTAGCTGGGATTACAGGCACCCATCACCACACCCAGCTAATTTTTTGTATTTTTAGTAGAGATTGAGTTTCACCATTTTGGCCAGGCTGATCTCTAATTCCTGACCTCAAGTCATCTGCCCACCTTGGCCTCCCGACGTGCTGAGATTACTAAAGGCGAGCCACCCCACCCACCGTACAACGTTCTGGGGTTTCTCATAGGTCCTTCAGGGGTTCACTGTCCCCCATCCTACCCCAGGAGCCTTGGATAGGGCTGGATGACTCCTTCAAGCCCCTCTGCTGAACACTACTGAGCACTGGATTCATTTATTTATATATTCACTTATTTATTTTGGAGGCAGAGTCTTGCTCTGTTGCCCAGGCTGGAGTGCAGTGGCATGATCCTGGCTCACTGCAACCTCCACCTACTGGGTTTAAGCAATTCTCCTGTCTCAGCCTCCTGAGTAGACAGGACTACAGACAAGCAGCCACCCAGCTAACTTTTTGTATTTTTAGTAGAGATGGGGTCTAACCATGTTGCCCAGGCCGATCTCAAACTGAGCTCAGGCAATCTGCCTGCCTCGGCCTCCCAAAGTGCTGGGATTACAGACATGAGCCACGACGCCCTGAACAGGACTTCAAACATTCTACTGCTGCCTGCCTGCTTCTGCATCTTGACTGTGGGTGCCCTCCAGGTGAAGGCAGACGTTCCTTCATTCTGAATGCCAATCAACACATTTAACCACCTGTACCACCCTTCCAGGCCATACCAGCTACAAAGCAGCCCCGCCACTTGGTGGCAGCATGTGGCATGACGCAGAGGAGGCTGGGGCCTGGCTGTGGACCCTGGGCATGACACCTTCGCACACCTTGTCCTGCATCAACCTCATGGCTGTTTCCCTCGGGAGCTCTTAGTGGGGGCAGGACCTAAGGCTGGGAAGGGAAGCAGAAGCTGAGGTTTTGGCAAAACAGATTCAGGAAGTTGGGGAGAAATGAGCCCAGAAGCTCAGGATGGGTGGAGTGCAGGGCCTGAGTTGGGACACAGAGGGGTGGCCCCAGGTCAGGGCTTGTGCCCCCCTAAGGAGCTCCCACATGAGGCCTTGGGACCCCTTAACAGCTGCTGGACATTTTACACCATCTTCCCAACGCTGTCCAGGGAAGGGGTGAGCCTGAGGTCACCCAAAGCCTCCAGCCGCTCTCTCAAACAGCCGCCTACCACGGGGGACCCAGGAGGCCAAGTCAATAACCCGAAATCATAAAATCTCGAAGGCGTTGAGCATTTGGAAGGAGGAACAGACACAGCAAATGGGGCCTTTTCCCAGGCAGCTCGTGTGGAACAAGAGCCACAGATTTACGAGCGTCTGGTTGAAGCCAGGTTGTGGGGTGGGGCGGGGGTGGGGGATTTGGTCAAGACGCAGACGTTTCTAGTGCACAAGAAGGATGATAAATGGAAATGAGCTGCACAGGCTTCTTGGCTGTGATTTAAGATGCGTGAAATGCGGTCTCTGTCTTTCGTGTGCTCTGTTGCAGGTTTGGAAGAACACGAACACATGTATCGGTGTTTCGTGGACTTTCCCAAGACCTGCAAACTCCGGTCCTCCTTCCTCTGAAAGGGGGCAATCCAAGAACAATGCTGGACACTGGGTGTATACTGGGGAGCACGGGCTGGATGCCCATCCTTGGCCCTGAACTTGGACTTCCAGATGTAGCCACATAGCCCAGACCTCCCCCGACCCCACAGAACAGCGGCTTGAGAAGGGCCTGCCTCTGAGTCACAGGCAAGGCTTTAATGCTGTCTGTGGACTCTGGACTGAGACCCACAGGCTTCAAGGGGTAAGTGCGCTGAGTTTACAGTCATGTTTATGCACACGCACACCTGCACACACATGCCTGCAAATGCACACCTGCACACACACCTACACACACATGCTTGCACACGTACACCTGCACACACATGCCTGCAAATGCACACCTGCACACACACCTACACACGCATGCTTGCACACACACCTCCACACATACGCCTGCAAATGCACACCTGCACACGCACACCTGCACACACATGCTTGCACACATACCCCTGCACACACACCTACACATGCATGCTTGCACACACACGCCTGCAAATGCACACCTGCACACATACACCTGCACACACACCTACACATGCATGCTTGCACGCACACACGCCTGCAAATGCACACCTGCACACACACACCTGCACACACACTTAAGCTCTTCCTGGTGCCAGATTTTGCCCCAGGGAGGCACAAGGAGAGATTCCCTAGAGCCATCCCTCTCTCCAGCCTGTCTCTCGAGAATCAGTTGATGTGTGGGGTCAGGGTCTCCTGACCCATTGGGAAGCCTCCCTGCCTGTCTCTACCTTCCAGCACAGTCCAGGGGATCCGTGGGGTTGATGTCAGCTCCACAGACAGACTCAGCTGGTATGGGACAGGTGGAAGTTTCTCAGGGTCTGGAGCAGACTGGTGGTGGGGACAGGGAGAGGGGGCCATCCAGCCTGATCACCCCAGGCTCTGAAGGTCTCTTCCAGGAGCCTCCTGCCAGCTCAGATCAGCGGAAATGGATTAGAAAGGGTCAGAAAGCCAGGAGATGGGTGGCCCGTATCCTTGTCCTAGGCCCCATGTCCTTGGGGCAACTCTTGTCCCTTTTCAGCTACCCGCTGAGGGCCCTGGGCTGTTTTCCAGTGTGCAGATTCCAGGGCCTGGTACAAGGGGGGACGCCCTGGGGGGCTACAGGAGCACAGAGGCTGTGGCTTTCAGCAGGGCTGGGGGTACCCCAGGAAACCAGCCCCTGCCTGCACAGGGAGGAGTCCTGGGCAGGTGGCCTTGTGAATCGATGTCTTCCAAGAGTTTGCAAACCTTCTGGCCGGGCTTTCAGGGGCCCCAGGAGGTAGTCATCTGACTGCCACGGCCAGCCTTTAGAACTCCAGTCCCGAGGGAAGAGATGGGCTTAGGAAGTGTTCCGCAGCTCTGCCTGGCTGTCAGCACACCATAAAGAATGAGTAAGCGCCACAGAGTCCTGCTGTCTTGCACATGCACCGCGGGGGCGGGGGTGTCCTGCACATCATCCTCGAGCTCCCTCTCCTCGGCCCTAGATTTAGAATGCCCTCCAACTGTGGTCTCTTCTCTATACCTCAACCAGGGGCCCGGTGCAGGCACCTCAGCCCAGGACCACTCCAGTCCCGAACTTCTAGAGCTGGGAAGGGCTACCCTCCTTTTCCATCAAAGCATCCAGGGTACAGGTGTGACCTCGGGTCACCCTCCCTGGCTGGGACTACCTAGCCCCTCTGCGGCCTCAGGCTCTCTGACAACAGCCTTTGACTTCGCTTCCTGGGGATGGGTCTGAGGGGCAGCCTTGGATTGCTTGTTTCTGGGGACACCAGTGAGTGCCCACCCACTCTGTATTTGCTGCAGAACGTTCTGGGCCTCCTGAGGACTTTTCTATTCAGCTCCATAGAGCAGGGTTTCGCTTTTGTTTTCCTGAGACATGGTCTTTCTCTGTTGCCCAGGCTGGAGTGCAGTGGCATGATCTCGGCTCACTGCAGCCTGCACCACCTGGGTTCAAGCGATTCTCCTGCCTCAGCTTCGAAAGCAGCTGGGATTACAGGCACGTGCCACTACACTATGTTTTGTATTTTTAGTAGAGACAGGGTTTCACTATGTTGGCCAGGCTGGTCTTGAACTCCTAAGCTCAGGTGATCTGCCTGCCTCGGCCTCCCAAAGTGCTGGGATTACCGCTGTGAGTCACCATGCCCGGTCCATAAAGGAGGTTTTTAACCAGAAGATTCACAGAGGGACTTCAGGGAACTTAGTGAATTTTGTGTGTATCTGTACTGGTGGTGGTTTTTTTTTTTTTTTTTTCTGGGAAGAGCCCTGAAGATCAGCAACCATAGCTGAGGGAGGTAAGGACAGATGGGCCCTAGGGCTGCAGCCCGAGCCTGGCACAGGCTTTCCATGTCCAAAGCTGTGTTGTAAGGCCGGGTTCAAATGGCTTCCCTTTCACCCCAGGGGAAACTGAGACCCAGCGAGATGAGGACTTGGCTCAAGGCATACACCTCTGCAGGGGAGAGCCAGCCTGGAAGTCCGGCCTGGGCTGCAGTTCTCAGGAGGGCTGGGGGTACCCTGGGAATTCAGCCCCTTTCTGCATAGGACTGCAGAATGCTTCCCACCCGTGTCGTTAGCCGTCCTGGGAAGGTCTCATCAGCAGGTTCTGAGGTGGGATCAGCCTCCTGCAAACCCTGCTATGCACAGGTACACACACATGCACACGTGCATAGAGACATATACACACATGCACACAGGCACACACACGCATATAGACATATGCACACATGCACACACATACACAGTGCAGACATACACACATGCACACACACATGCATACATGCATATAGACATACGCACACATGCATAGACATATACACATATGCACACCTACACACGTGCATATAAACATACACACATGCACGCACATTTACACAAGTACCTATAGACACACACACATGCATACAGACATACACATGCACACACACGAGCATACACATGTGCATATAGACACATACACATATACACATGCATACAGAGAAACACATGCACCCATGTACACATGCACACGTGCACCCACACACATGCACACGCTGTGCCTCAGTGTGCAGCAGAAAGAGAGCAGCTTCCCCAGCCAGCTCGCCCACCCAGCCCTCGCTCGCTCCTCTGTGGGCGTCTGGCCTCCCATGGACTCTGCAGCAAGGCTCCTTGAAATGATGGATGAGAAGCCCGGGGCAGGGAGAGAGGCCACGGCAGGCTGGTACAGAGGCCGCCTCCAGACTGGGGCGTCACCCGGAATAGAATCACGAGGCTGTAAACACAGGCAAACAATAGAGGAGACGGGCCCTGGGGCTTCATCAAGAGCTTGTGGCCAGGACGGAGCTCAGCGCCCGCTTGGCTCGGGGGCAGCCGAGGGGACGGCAGACCGGGGGCTGCTCCGGGCTTGGCTGGGATGGACGTCTCGGGCCGCGACTGGCCCATCCAGCTCAGAGTTGGCTGGGAGGCCTGGCCTCTGCACAATAAACAACACAGAAAGATAAATCGAAAATGTGTCTGGAACTGGGGGGAAGCGGGGAGAGGTGGGCGGGGGTCACAGGGAGGCCTGTCTCCTTCCCTGGCCGCTGCCCCCTCTGGGAGGAGGGCCCAGAGCTCCGGGCTGGCAGGGGTGCTCAATCCTGGAGCCCACAGGCCTGCTGGGGGTTGGAGGTGGTGGCCCAGAGACAAGATGGCTCGAACATGTAGAATCAGAGAGGGCCTTTGAGGAGAATTTCCACCTGGAAAATTCCAGGGGTGTGTGAGGGCTCTGTGGAGTCCAAGTGCTGGAGGGCAGAGAGTGGGGCTGAGCTCAGGCCAGGGCAGGCGGGTCCTGGGGCGCTCACAGACCCTTCTGAGCAAGGCTTCTGGGCCTGGGGACACCTCCTTAGGCGGGACAGCCATGTCCCAAACCACAGGGTCTGGGGGCAGCAAGAAAGTAAAATTCCATGCTTTTTGTTTTTCAGACAGAGTCTCGCTCTGTCACCCAGGCTGGAGTGCAGTGGCGCGATGTCTGCTCACTGCAACCTCTGCTTCCCGTGTTCAAGTGACTCGCCTGCCTCAGCCTCCCGAGTAGTGCTCGCCTTCTTTTTTGTTTGTTTTTGACGGAGTCTTGCTGTGTGGCAGGCTGGAGTGCAGTGGCACCATCTGGGCTCACCGCAACCTCCGCCTCCCAGGTTCAAGCGATTCTCCTGCCTCAGCCTCCCGAGTAGCTGGGATCACAGGCACGCGCCACCACGCCTGGAGAATTTTTTGTATTTTAGTGGAGACGGGATTTCACCAGGTTGCCCAGGATGGTCTCCATCTCCTGACCTCGTGATCCACCCGCCACTGCACTTGTATTTTCTCCCACCTGTTACCCCACCGCTGCACTCCAGCGTGGGGGACAGAGCCAGACTGTCTCAAAAACGAACAAAAAATGCATGGGATTTTACTTTCTTGCTCCTTAGGAGCAAGCCTCAGTCTTTTGGTGTCATAGAGCTACCTGGCCTCCAGCCCCTCCTCCACCATTGTCTGTCCTCCACCCCTGGACTTTCCACCCACAGAGCACCTAGTGGGACCGTGAATTGACCATGTTTCCCCCACCACCGGAAGCTTCTTATGCTAATTCTTTCCGGAATGTTCTTGCACTCCCTCCCCTAGTCTGAGCAGGACACGTGGACTTGCCCAAAAAGTCAGTCAAGCCTGGGCAACACGGCAACACTCTATCTCTACAAAAAAGAAAAAAAGAGTAGAACAAGAAATCGGCCAGGCGTGGTAGTGTGCGCCTGTAATCCGGCACTTTGGGAGACTGAGGCGGGAGGATCGCTTGAGGCCAGGCACTTGAGACCAGCCTGGACAGCAGAGCGAGACCCTGTCTCTACAAAAAATATTCCAGGCCAGGCGTGGTGGCTCATGCCTGTAATCCCAACACTTTGGGAGGCCAAGGCGGGAGGATCACCTGAGGTCAGGAGTTGGAGACCAGCCTGGACAACATGGAGAAACCCTGTCTCTACCAAAAATACAAAAAAGTAGTCAGGTGTGATGGTGCACGCCTGTAATCCCAGCTACTTGGGAGGCTGAGGCAGGAGAATCGTTTGAACCTGGGAGGTGGAGGTTTCGGTGAGCCGAGATCACTCCATTGTACTCCAGCCTCGGCAACAAGGCAAAACTCCATCTCAAAAAAAAAAAAAATTTCTTAAAATTAGCCAGGCATGGTGGTGGTGCGTGCCTATAGTGCCAGCTATTCAGAAGGCTGAGGCAGGAGGATTGCTTGAGCCCAGGAGTTGGGAGATACAATAAGCTGTGACTGTACCATTGCACTCCAGCTTGGCGGATAGAGTGAGATCCTGCCTCAAAAAAAAAAAGTAAGTCAGACACTCTCAGGCTCTGGGAAGGGGTCTGAGTGAGCTCTGGCTCAGAGAGTCTAGTGGGGAGGTGGTGGTGTGGGACACAAGGCCTGTCCCCGAGAAGCCCTAGTCAAAGGTGGCAGTTGGGGACAGGGACCCTCAGAGCATCGGGAGAGATGTGGTCCCACTCCTCAGGCCCTACTCACCAGGCCTCCCTGGAAGGGTCAGCGGGTGTGGGTCTGGCCCAGGCACCTTCAGCTCCTGGAGGAGAGGGCTGGCTGGCACTGGCACAAGCCTGCATCCGCCTGCAGGAAGCCGGTGCCCAGGCAGTGCCAGAGGGATGCCAGGCAGAGGGCCAGGACCAAGGACAGGGCTGACCCTGCCAGTGGCTTCAGGGCCAGGGCTGGGTGCGTCCAGTTCTGGGCCCTGCAGGGCTGCCAAGGAGGGCAGAGAGCGAGGGCTATGGCAGCTTGTGGGCAGGAGGGCACCCTCGTTCCCCCGACTCAGGCAGCCACCTCTTTCAGGGCAGGGACCTCCAGCACTACCCTACTGCCCTGGCATTTCCACAGGGGTGCATCAGGGGGGCTTCTACACTGGAAGGTCCTCAATCCCTGCTTCTCGGAGGATGGGCCCCAAGTGTCCTACGTCGAACCGGAAACGCTGGAAGAATGGGGTGGCGAGTAACTCAACAACCATCGCTTACACTACCCTGGTGGGGAATGGCATCACCCAACTTCATAGACGAGGAAACAGAGGCTCAGAGAAGGTCAGCATCTCACCCAGAACACACAGCTAGGAGGTGGAAGAGCTTATGCCCCAGCCCACACCATCCGAGGCTCTAGGCTGGCCCAGAGCAGGCTTCCCCGGTGGCAGGAGCCGGGTCGCCCCCATCAGACATTGATAACCCATGACTCCTTGCCTCCCAGATCCCATCAGCTGCCCCTGGACTCTGTGGTTTGGGGCATGGCTGTCCCACCTGACAGTGCATCTAATCTTCAAGGAATACCTCAAAAGTATGGAGTGGAGGAATGAATGAATGTGACCCCAGGGCCCCGTTAGCCCGTTAGATCAGTGCTGGACACTAGGGCCACAGAAAAAAGGAAACCGGACCGATGCCTGCTTCTGGGAGTTTTTGTTGCTGTTCTGCTCTGTGGCCCAGGCTGGAGTGCAGTGGCACAATCTTGGCTCATTGCAACCTCTGCCTCCTGGGTCAAGCGGTTCTCCTGCCTCAGTCTCCTGAGTAGCTGGGATTACAGGCGTGCGCCACCACACCAGGCTAATTTTGTATATTTTTGGTAGAGATGGCGTTTCACCATGTTGGCCAGGCTGGTCTTGAATCGCAAGTGATTTGCCCGCCTCAGTCTACCGAAGTGCTGGGATTACAGGTGGGAGACACTGCACCCAGCCTGGAAGGGTTTGTTTTTTTTTTTTTTTTTCCTTGGGACAGAGTGACAGAGTCTTGCTCTGTAGCCCAGGCAGGAGTTCAGTGGCTCGACCTTGGCTCACAGCAACCTCCACCTACCAGGTCCTGGTTCAAACAGTTATCCTGCCTCAGCCTCCCTAGTAGCTGGGATTATAGGAACGCACCACATGCCCAGCTAATTCTTGTATTTTTAGTAGAGACGGGGTTTCACCATGTTGGCCAGATGGTCTTGAACTCCTGACCTTGTGATCTGCCCACCTTGGCCTCCCAAAGTGCTGGGACTACAGGCATGAACCACTGCAAGATTTTATATTAGTGGAGAAGACAGGATAAGGCCCAAATCGGTGCCTGTGTCACATGGGTGCCACATGGGTGACAGCGGCCTAAGTGGGGCGGTCGCCAGGGGGTGGTCAACTCCCCCAGGCTGGGAGGAAGCAGGGAGGTAGTGTGGCTACTTCACGGAGGGCCGGATGCTTTAGCCAAATCTTGAGAGATGGCTATTCCAGGCCTGGACTGCAAGACTTTCCAGGCGGCATCTCACCTGGAAGGCAGGTGAGGTGCACGGGGAGAGGAGCCCAGAGGGCACCAATGCCTTAGGGGTCAGGGTTCCAGGAACCCTGACTACCCAGCTAAGGAGCTGGAACTTTCTCTGCAGTACACAGGGAGCTGGAGAAGGGCACCAGGCTCAGGGGACACCGTCACATGGTTGGACTTGCCACTTTTGCAAGCTCACCCTGACCGCTGAGGGGTTTGGACAGGCAGGATGAGCCTGGGGGCAGGGGATTCTGGCAGAGGCTGGTGCAATGATCCCAGTAAGGGATGGAGAGGTCTGTGCTTAAACACTGCCATGTGGCTGCAGAGAGAGACAGAGGCAGAGACAGAGACAGAGAGAGACAGAGATAGAGAGAGAGAGAGAGAGAGAGAGAAAGAGAGAAACAGAGAGACAGAGAGATAGAGACACACACAGAGAGAGAGAGAGAGAGAGAGAGAGAGAGAGAGAGAGACAGACAGACAGACAGACAGAGAGAGAAAGAGACAGAGAGAGACAGAGGAAGATAACACAAGCTGTCCGGAAAATTGTGAACCACATTTCATGATGACGCGGATCTGAAGTCAAGGGGATGGTTACAGAAGGCTGCCTGGACTCTGGGGAGACCGTCAGTTTCACACTTGATCTTAGCCAAAAGGCCGAGAAGTGATGAGACTGTCAGTTTCACCTGCTAAGATGAGACACCCAGAGGTCGGGGGAGGCTTGCAGAGGGTGAGTGACTGGGGCCACGTGGTGGGAGATGGTCGGGTATGCGGACCTCCTCCTGCCTCCTCTCACCTAGAACGTCCCCCTCTAAAATACCCACTTACTGCCAGGCTCCAGCTCCCCTCTCCTACCTTAGATCTCATCTGCTTCCTCTCACCTCTGGGTGGGCAGTGGGCAGCAGAGGAGCCAAGCCCAGATGCCAGGCCTGAGCCTGAGCCCATCCCCAACCCCAGAGGCCTCACGCCCCCTGCTTAATGAGGCTCCATGTCCAGATGCCAGCCCTGGTGCTGGCTGCGGCTGGCATGAGCCCAGGGCTCGCTTACAGATGGTGCTCCAGGCACCCAGGCACACTGGCATGGGAGCTGCACCTGGGCCATGGGGAGAGAGGGCGGTGGCTGGGAAGCACTGGGCGTTCTGGCCAGCTGTGGTGCCGCAGGCACCAGGCCCTGGCAGAAGCAGGCTGGGCTGGGGGTGGCAGGCAGCCCTGGGCCGCGGGCAGCTGGCTGGGAGAGCAGCTGCTCATCTTGTTTTCCGTCTCCTCCCCAGATCGCCATCCGGTCTTCCCCCACGGGCCCCGGGCGAAGTAGATGGGGACGGGCGCTTCCATACCCGTCTCAGGGTGTCCAATGAACCTTGAATCCTCCCAGCTCTGCTTTCACGGTTTCTCCACTATGACATAAAGTGTCCAGGGCAGCTCTAGATGAAGGTGAGGCAGGCATGACTGTGGCACAAGAGGGTGGCTCTCCTGGTGGACCTCCTGCCAAGAATCCTGATGTAAGGCGCAGTCTCGCACTTTGATGCCCAGGCTGGAGCATAGTGGCACAATCCGGGCTCACTGCAACCTCTGCTTCCCAGGTTCAAGGGATTCCCCTGCCTCAATCTCCCAGAAGATGGGATTACAGGCATCTGCCAGCATGCCTGGCTAATTTTGTATTTTTAGTATAGACAGGGTTTCACCATGTTGGCCAGGCTGGTCTTGAGCTCCTGACCTCAGGTGATCCGCCCGCCTTGGCCTCCCAAAGTGCTGGGATTACAGGCGTGAGCCATCGTGCCCATCATGCCCATGGCTTCCTCTGGTGAAAGACTCATGAATCCCTGGACCCAAAACAACAGGGACAGGAAGGGAAGAAAGCCCGGGACTCAGGCTTGTCCTGGAGTACCAATCTCCATGGACATCAGACCATTTTGCTGATGGCGCAAAAGACAGCATCAGCTCAGGGTGGCAGGAAGGAGAAAAGCCTGGGTATCAACTCCGGCTCCATCCTGGTCTGTTCTGCTCTGGCTTTGATTCTCCTTTGAATGATGAGGATGTGCTGGTGGGCTCCAAGGACCCCCTAGTGCTTGGCTTTAAGGATCCAAGATCCTTGTTTTATTTCTTAGAGAGTCTTGCTCTGTCGCCCAGGCTGGAGTGCAGCGGCACAATCATAGCTCACTGCAGCCTCAAACTCCTGGACGCAAGCCACCCTCCCACTTCAGCCTGCTGAGTGGTGGGAACTCCAGGCGCCACCACAGCTACTTTTTCTTTTTCTTTTCCTTTTTTTCTTTTTGGAGAGACAGGGTTTCACCACATTGCCCAGGCTGATCTTGAACTCCTAGTGCTCAAGCGATCCACCTGCCTTGACCTCTCAAAGTGCTGGGATTGCAGGTGCGAGCCACGGAGCGCAGCCTCCAAGATCCTTCTTATTTGCCAGCCGGGGGTCTGTGCTCTTAGAATCCCCACCCCGAGCAGTGCCTTTTCGGGTCTCCAGCACTTGCCTGTTCTCCCAGATAGCCTCTCCTGTGACCCTCATCTTCCTCTTCTCTGGTTTTCCAAGGCCTCCTGGTTCCCTGACACCCACCTCAGCCCGGCCCTTCCCAGCATTCTTGCCCTTGAACTCCCCAAGGACGTTCTGCTGAGTCCTGCTGCCAGGCCTGGAGCGGCTCACTGCCTCCCAGCCCCGCTCTGCTGCCGTGAGCCTAGCCTCGCCCTTACCTGTGATCTCGGCACTTTGGGAGGCCGAGGCGGTGGATCACCTGAGGTCAGGAGTTCAAGGCCAGCCTGGCCAACACAGTGAAGCCCCGTCTCTACTAAAAATACAAAAATTAGTTGGATGCGGTGGTGGACACCTATAATCCCAGTTACTTGGGAAGCTGAGGCAGGAGAATTGCTTGAACCTGGGAGGCAGAGGTTGCAGGGAGCTATCACACCACTGCACTCCAGCCTAGGCGACAGAGCGAGACTGCCACCAAAATAATAATAAAGAGAAGAGACGAAGTGCTGTATGGCAAGGAGCTCAGGTAATCTGCATAGACTCTACCCCTTAACTGAAGCCCAGGAGGTTGACACTATAGTGAGCTATAATTGCAACACTACGCTCCAGCCTGGGCAACAGGGCAAGACTCTAAAATTAATAATAATAACCTACTATTCAAGATGCCCTTTTGTGGTAGATTCAGTGCTAGAGTCTATTGTTTATCCCCTTTGATAGATGAGGAAACTGGAGCTTGGCAGAAACAATGAGTGACTTCCTCAAGGTCTCAGAACTAGGGAGAGATGGAGGCCGGAAGTGCCCCCAGGTGGTCTGAGACGGACACCCTGCTGTGCAGTCCTCCCTCAGGGGACAGGAGTCTGTGGACATGGCTTGCATCCTGTTGCACTCTCCGTGGATGTGAGGAAGTGCTGCTCTTTTCATCTTAGAGATGAGAAAGGGAGGCCTGAAGAGGAGGCAGTGACTTTTGGAGGCCACCCTGAGTCTATGGCACAGCCGAAGCACTGATGCTGCTTTCAGCTCTTCCCTTATCCTGAAATTTTCTGATTTCTTTGAGATCTGAAGTAAGGGGGACAAGGCTCCCGGGCTCCCATGAGCCAGGTGACCCTGATAATGAGCCACCCACAGATCCTCAGGCAATGATTGCAGGTGCCAGGCAGTCAGCACAGACCTCCACCTCACAGAGGTGAGGATGAAAGGAAGACAGAGGGAAGGCTGGAGCTGAAGCAGAGGGGAGGTGAGGACAAAGAGGAGGGTGAAGGTGAACTTGGAGGTGAACTTGGAGGTGAGGATGGTGGTAAAGGTGGAGGTGAGAATGGAGGGATGGATGGAGATGAAGATGGAGGTGAGCGTGGAGGTGAGTGTGGAGTTGAAGGTGGAGATAAGGATGGAGATAAGTCCTGAGAATAGCTGTTGACCCGGCTCCCTCCATGAGCTTGAGGCTCACCCAGCCACGTGGGTCCCTTCGTTTCGGTCCCAGCAGCCTCCCTCAAGGAGCATCCGGCTCTCCGCAAGACGACAGGCAGGAAGGGAACCCAGTGGCCCCGCAGGCTCAGCTAACGTGAGGGAAGCAACAGGCAGGACCCAGGCAGCAGACAGGTTAAGAGTGTCCAGGCCAGTGCTTGGGGACAGGCCTCCTATTCAGAAACAAAGCAAGGCCCTGGCCACAGCTGGAAGGATGGCAAGGGCATTCCTGAGCAGACACGAAGGAGCCCTGAGCTGCTGGGGGTGCTGAGGAGGGGAGGCAGGGCTGGGCAGAGGGTCTGCAAAGAGTGGCACTGGAAAGGTGGAAGGGGGCCATTGGGCCTGGCGGTTTGGCCTGGAAGAGCTGTCAGGAAATGGGAGGATGAGGTTGGTAAAGATGCCTGAGGCAGTGGTGTCTGGGGGTCTTGTTGGCAGCATGGTGGCAAAGGCTTCACAAGTAGCCACACATGTGTTCCAAGGCAGCCTCCGGGAGTGTCACCACCTCTGGCTCACATGTCCCTCTTCTATTAACACGCACACACGCAGACCTGTCGGGCCCTCCATGATCTGTGCTTGGACTTTTCCATTATCCACGGGCAGCCTGCCACTCGCGGTTCCCCGGGCGTGCCCACTTCTGGTCACTGCCAAGACCCCAGCGAGGGCCTGGCCTGGAGGAGCCTGGCTGGGAGCACGGACCAGCCTTCCCAACTTGCTGCCCAGGCTGTGGGCCTTGCCAGGTGTCAGACTCAATTTCCTGACCCTTCCTGCCCAGAGAACCGAACATATCTCTCCGCCCAAGTGGGGTCCACCCAGGCTGCTGGCTTGGCAGGAGGAAGACCCCTTGGGGTCCAGACCAACTGGCTAGGCAGGGCAGGGTGGGGGCGGAATGCTGAAAGGTCATGGATCCAACTTGTCACCCGTGGGACAAACTGCCAAAGGGAAGGCAACACCATGGGATGGGGTGGCCAGAGAGGCTGCAGGAGGTATTGGAGGGAGCCCCAGGCCCAGAGTCCAGAGCACCCCCCAGCGCGTTCAATGCCCTGACTCACCCTGTCCCATGGGCAAGAGTCAGGGCTGGCTCCGTAGCAAATCAGGTAGTTGAGAAACTGGATTTTTGAGGTCCACCCACCTTCCATTAGTCAGCAAAGATCCCTCCCACGGCCAGTCTCATATCCCTTACACAACTTTGCACTCACTGCTTTTACTAAAAGAATAGCTTCGTTGTGATAGAATTCACACACCATACAATTCAGCCATTTAAAGTGTACAGTTCAGTGGGTTTTGGTATATTCATCCACAGAGTTGTGTGATCATTTCCACAGTCCATTTTATTTTATTTTATTAATTTTTGAGATGGAGTCTTGTTGCGACGACCAGGCTGGAATGTAACGGTGTGATCTCTGCTCACTGCAACCTCCACTTCCTGGGTTCAAGCGATTCTCCTGCTTCAGTCTCCCAAGTAGCTGGGACTACAGGCATGTGCCACCATGCCCAGCTAATTTTTGTAGTTTTAGTAGAGATTGGGTTTCACCATATTGGCCAGGCTGGTTTCGAACGCCTGACCTCAAGTGATCCACCCACCTCGGCCCCCCAAAGTGCTGGGATGATGGGCATGAGCCACCATGCCGGGCCTCACAGTCCATTTTAGAACATTTTCATTATCCTGAAACGAAAAGCTGTGCTTTTTAGGCAGGGTGCAGTGGCTCATGCCTGTAATCCCAGCACTTTGGGAGGCTGGGATTACTTGAGCCCAGGAGCTTGAGACCAGCCTGGGCAATATAGCAAGACTCCATCTCTATAAAAAATTAAAACATTAGCTGAGAGTGGCGGTGCACACCTGTAGTCTCAGCTACTTGGAGGCTGAGGTGGGAGGATCACTTGAGCCCAGGAGTTGGAGGCTGCAGTGAGCTATGATGGCACCACTGCACTCCAGCCTGGGCAACAGGCTGAGACTCTGTCCCACTAAATAAAATGCTTAAATCCCTCCTAATGTCTGGGCAGCCTCCTGGTCTTTGAGCCTGGAGTGAAGCTGAACCCACAGGTGAGAGAAGAGGCTCCAGCTACAGGAGAGAGGATTGCAGAGCCGGAGGCAGGTGGCCCCACTACCACCCAGCAGATATGAATAAGCACCCACTGACTAGGTGCTCCCACAGTCATTGGACAGCTCTAGGTCCCAGCTGTGGGCAAAGCCCGGGCTGGGTGCTTTAGGATTCTGGCTCTGTGCCTGGCATCCCTTCTGCTCCTGTCGGAGTGGCAACTTCCTGCAGATGGATGTGACTTCGTGCCCTGTGCTGGCTGGTCCTCCCCAGAGCTGAAGGTGCCTCAGACCCAGGCCAATGCCTGCTGACCACTTATCAAGGGAGATCTGATGACTGGGGGCTTTTCTAAGTGGGACCACATCTCTCTTCAGGTCACAGTTCCCAAGGAAGGGTCACAGCTTCCCCTTTTGCTTGGGGCTTCTCAGGGAAGGGCCCATGCCCCGCTTAGATCAGACTTTCCAAAGCATGGCTGTACCTCCCTCATCGGACTAGCTTAATTTTTGAAGGAGCTCTATGTGGCTTCCCTCAGACCTTTTGCAAAGCATGGCTATGTCTCTCCCCTTAGGGCAAGGCCACGTCCTCTCTGTCATACCAGCTTCCTGGGAGTTCCACCCATCGTATGGCCTTCTATCTGAGCCACACTTTCCCATCCATAAAGTAAGGAGTGTCATATCTGCTTCGTAGCATTGCTAGGGACGGAACACAAGAACAACGGAACATCACAATATTCACCATCCAATCAAAACTTACTGTATCTCTACCATGGAATGTTATCGGCCATGAAAAGAGACCAGAACTGATGCATGCCACAATGTGCATGGACTTTGAACACATTATGCTAAGTCACAAAGAATCACAGACTGTATTATTCCATTTGTATGAAGGGACAAATCTCTAAAGACAAAAAGTAGACTCGTGGTTGCCTCAGGCTGAGGGAGGGGGCAGAGTGGAGGGACTGGGGGATGAGGGCTAAGGGGAGTGAAGCTTTTTTTAGGATAAGGAACCTATTGTGAAATTGATTGTGATGATGGATGTACAATTCTGGGAATATACTAAAAGTCATTAAAGAGTGCATGTTAAATTAGTGAATTGCATGGTAAGGTAAACTGTATTTCGATAAACCTGTAAAAGGATGTACAGACATATATGAAAGTAGGAAAACATGACCTGTAATTTTTTTTAAATCAATGAAACAGATCCAGAAGTGACAAAGATGATCAAATTAGTTTGCAAGACGTTAAATCAGCTACAGAAATATCAAATTAGTTTGTAAGACTTTAAATCAGCTACAGAAATCTGTTCAAGATCTTAAAGGGAAAACAAACATAATGAGAAGAGAAATCAAAGATTTAAAAGAGAACCAGTGGAATTTCTGGAGCTGAAAATATGCCTAGGATAAAAAAAAATATGAAACGGGCTTAGCAGCAGACTTGACACTACAAAAACAAGATTAATGAGCCTGAATCTATCCAAACTAAAGCACTGAGGGAAAAAAGCAAGCCAAAAATATTTCAACAGAGCCTTGGTGACCTGTAGGACAATATTAATCCATCCAACACACCTATAATTGGAGTACCAGGGCAGAAAAAATAATTGGTGAATTTTTTTCAAATTACAAATTTGATAAAAACCAAGAACCCAAAGATCCAAGGAGCTCAAAGGGCTACAAGAAGAATAAATATTAATTCAAAGAGAACCACACCAAAACATATCACGACCAAGTTGCTGAATATCAAAAATAAAGAGAAAAATATTAAAAGCAGCCAGAGGGAGACACGACACATTACGTAAAAGGAACAAAGATAAGAATGACTGCTGACTTACTGTCAGAAACAGTGAAAGCTACAGGACAATAAAAGGACATCTTTAGAGTCCTGGGGCGAAGCAGCAGGGAGCTGTCAACTTAGAAGTCTTTACTCAATTGAAATAGTTTCCCCCAAATGAAGACAAAATAAAGATTTTTTTAAAAAAAATAAAAGGTGAGAAAATTTATTGGCCAGCAGAAATTGCACTACAAACATTATAAAATTAAAATTTCAGGTTAAAAAAAAAATACATGTAAACATGAGATACAAGGCAATGGGAAGCACTAGAAATAGCAAATATGTGGACTAATGTAACAGAAATGTTCTCTTTTTATTTCTTTAAAAGATAATTGGCTGGGCGTGGTGGCTCATGCCTGTAATTCCAGCCCTTTGGGAGGCCAAGGCAGGTGGATCACCTGAGATCAGGAGTTTGAGACCAGACTGACCAATGTGGAGAAACCTCGTCTCTACCAAAAATACAAAATTAGCTGGGCATGGTGGCACATGCCTCTAATCCCAGCTACTGGGGAGGCTGAGGCAGGAGAATCGCTTGAATCCGGGAGGCGGAGGTTGTGGTGAGCTGAGATCGTGTCATTGCACTCTAGCCTGGGCAACAAGAGCGAAACTCCATCTAAAAAAAAAAGGTAATTTTTTTTTTTTTTAGAGACAGGTTTTCACCATATTGGCTGGTCTCAAACCTGACCTCAGGTGATCCACCCACCTCAGCCTCCCAAAGTGCTGGGATTACAGGCGTGAGCCACTGTGCCTGGCCAAAAAAGGTAATTGTTTAAAGAAAAAAATAGTAGTGTTTTGTGGGGTTTATAACTTCATAGATGTAAAATGCATGACTACAGTAGAATAAAGGATGGAAGAGTAAAATGAAAGTATGCTGTCGTAAGGTTTTTATATTATTCATAAAGTGTGTCATGCAACTTAAGGGTAGACCGTGAAAAGTTAGAAACTCAAATTATAAACTTAGGATACTCACACACAAAGAAATAGCTAATAGGTCAAAGGTGACGAGATGGCAAATAAAAACCAAAACAAACAAACTTAAATCTAAAGGAAAGTAGGATGTCAGGTGTGGTGACTCATGCCTGTAATCCCACCACTTGAGGAGGCCGAGGTGGGCAGATCACTTGAGGTCAGGAGTTCAAGATCTGCCTGGCCAACGTGGTGAAACCTCATCTCTACTAAAAATATAAAAAATTAGCTGGGTGTGGTAGCAGGCACCTGTAATTCCAGCTACTTGGAAGGCTGAGATATGAGAAGTGCTTGAACCTGGGAGGCGGAAGCTGCAGTGAGCCGAGATCACGCCACCGCACTCCAGCCTGGGCAGCAGATGGAGACTTCATTGAAAAAAATAAAAATCAAAAAAGGCGGTAGGAAAATAAGCAAAGAACAGAAGAAACAGATAAGCAAATAGCAAGATGGTAGAGTTAAACCCAAACATAGAACTCTGCATCTAGCCACATGGAACGGCAGGGACTGGATTGATCCTTCTAGCTTCAAAACTGGAAAATGCAACAAAACACGTGAAACAGCAGTTGTCTGACATGAAGCACAGGCAGTGCTGAGGTGTGATCCCTCAGAGAAGGAAAATAAAATGAATTCTAAGATCTGAAAAATTTGCAAATATTAGGAAATTATCATACTTCGAAATAGCCCATGGGTGAAGGAAGAAACCACATGGGAAATTACATAATATCTTGAATTAAATAGAAATGAAAAACAACATATAATACTTGAGCGGTGTAGCTATAGCAATGCTTTGAGGGTAATTTATAGCTCTAATTGCTATACACAAGAAGAAATTTCTAAAATAAATGAGTGAAGGCTCTACCTGTGTGTATGTGGGGTGTGTGTGTGGCGGGTGTGTGTGTGGGGGTGTGAGAGAGAGAGACACAGACAGACAGATAGACAGGCAGGCAGGCAGGCAGGCAGACAGACAGACAGACAGACAGACAGGGTCTCTCTTTGTTGCCCAGGCTGGAGTGCAGTGGTACAACCACAGCTCACTGCAGCCTCAACCTCTCAGGCTCAATAAATCCTCTCACCTTAGCCTCCCAAGTAGCTGGGGCTACAGGCATATGCCATTACGCCCAGCTAACTTTTTTATTATTATTATTATTTTTGTAGAGACGGTGTCTCACTATATTGCCTGGGCTAGTCTCAAACTCCTAGGCTCAAGTAATCTTCCTGCCTCGACCTCCACATGCTAGAAAACGAAAGAGCAAATTAAACCTGATGTAGAAAAACATGAATCACAAAGAGAAATCAATCAAATAGAAAATGAACAAACTGAAGAAAATAACTGATACCAAAAGCAGCTTCTTTGAAAAGTCCAGTTGTATTCATTATCTACCGCTGTATAGCAAAACAACCACCACAAACACAGTGGCTTTAAACAACATATATTTATTTTCTCCTAGTTTCTGGGGGCCGGGAGTCCAGGCACAGCTTAGCTAGGTCCTCTGCTTCCAGCTCACAAAGTTGCATTGCAATAAAGGTGTCTCATCTGAGGCCAACTGGTGAAGAATCTACTTCCAACTCATGCGGTGGTTGACAGAATTCAGTTCCTTGCAGGCTGCCGGACTGAGAGCTTCAGTTTCCACCAGGCTGCTGTCAACCAGAGGCCACCTCTATCTCTTTGCCACATGGCAGCTTATTTCCTCAAAGCCATTAGGTGTAGGGTGGGGAGGAGAGTGTCCTAGCGAGATGGATTGCTAAAATGTAATCACATACGCATTACCATGTATATGCCTTCACCTGCGTTGTATTCCATGGCTTAGAAGCAAGTCGCAAGTCACATCCACACTCAAGGAGAGATCACACAAAGGTGTGATGACGGGGGGCTGGGACTCACAGAGCTACCATAGTCTCGATAAGACTCAAGCTGTATCCTTTAAACCAAAAATGGAGAATACTGCATTATCAGTATTAGTAATGAAAGAAGAGATATTACTAAAGCTTCTGTATATATTAAATAGATAATAAGGGAATATTATGAGCAATAGCATGCCAGTACCTTTGATAGCTCAAGTAGCATGGACAAATTCTTTGAAGACACAAACGACAAAAACTGGCTCAAGAAGAAATCAAAGTTTAGAAGGAAAACAGAGTTGTAAATTTTTTTTTTTTTTTTTTTTTGAGATGAAGTCTTGCTCTGTTGCCTAGGCTAGAGTGCAGTAGCTCAATCTCGGCTCACTGCAACCTCTGCCTCTCGGGTTTAAGCGATTCTCCTGCCTCAGGCTCCCTAGTAGCTGGGACTACAGGTGCCCACCATCACACCCGGCTAATTTAGTAGAGATGGGGTTTCACATATTGGCCAGGCTGGTCTCGATCTCCTGAGCTTGTGATCTGCCTGCCTCAGCCTCCCAAAGTGCTGGGATTACAGGCGTGAGCCCCTGTGCCTGGCCAGAGCTGTTAAGTTTTTGTATTAAAAATGAAGCGAGATCTCAAAGCAATAACCTAAACTTCCACCCTAAGAAACAAGAAAAAAATGAAAAAGGTAAATTCAAAGCAAATACAAAGAAAGATAATATAGATTAAGGGGAAACAAACGAAATAGAGACAGAAAAGCAACAGAGAAAATGAATGAAACCAAAAAGTTGGTTCTTCAAAAAGACCAACAAAATTCTCAAATCTTTAGGAGAACTAAAGATTTGTGATCCCCAAGAAAAAGAGAGAAAAAAAAATCAAATTACTGAAATTGAGAATGGAGAACGGACATTACTACTAACCTCACGGAAAGATAGAGAATAATAAGGGAAAACTATGAACAACTGTACCCCAGGGACAAATTCTTAGAAAGGCTCAAGCTACTAGAACAGACTCAAAAAGAAATGGACAATCTCAAAATATCTATAACAAGAGATTAAATTAATAATTAAAAAACAAAACAAAACAAAAACTAAAGAACTCCTCGCAAAGAAAAGCCCAGGACCCGATGGCTTCACTGATGATTTCTGCCAAACATTTAAAGAAGAATTGATAGCTATCCTTCCAAAACTCTTCCAAAAATAGGGGGGAAATTTTCCAACTCATTTTGAGGTCCTGACACTAAAACCACGCAAAGACAAAACAAGAAAACGAAAACCATAGACCAATAATCCTTATGAATAGACACATGAAACTTCTCAGCAAAATACTGGAAAATGAATCGTTAACATATAAAAAAGGATGACATACCAGTGATCAAGCGGGATTTAAGCTAGGAACGTAAGTTTGCCTCCAAATCCAGTTAATACACTCTATTAATGGAATAAAAGGCAAAACCATACGATCATCTTCATAGATGTAGAGAAAGCGCTGTCAAAATCCAACACCCTTTTATGATAAAAACAATCACCAAACTAGGAAAAGAAAGATCATTTCTCAACCTGACAAAGGTCATCCATAAAAAACCCACCTAACATTATACATAGTGAAGAAAGATAGAAAGCTTTCCTCCTAAGATCAAAAACAGGACAAGGGTGTCCCCTGTCAACACTGATATTCCACATCGCATCAGATGTTCTAGTCAGGGCCGTTACACAAGAGAAAGAAAGAAAGGCATCCAGATTGGAAAGGATTAATTATAATTGCCTCTATTTGCAGAGGATGTGGCCTTGTATAGAGAAAATCCCAAGGACGACACAAACACACAGACATACACACACAGACATATACGCATACACACACACAACTATTAGAATAAACGACTTCAGCAAGGTTGCAAAATACAAGATAAATATATAAAAATCGGTTATATTTTTGGAATTGAACAATCCAAAAGATTAGATTAAGAAAACAATTCCATTTATAATATAAAAATAAAATAGGAACAAATTTAAACTATATTAGTTTGCTAAAAAATTTTTTTGTAAATTATGAATGGGGCAGGGACAGTGGCTCATGCCTATATTGCAAGCACTTTGGGAGGTTGAGGTGAATGGATCACTTGAGGCCAGGAGTTTGAGACCAGCCTGGCCAACATGGCGAAACCCTGTTTCTACTAAAAATACAAAAATTGGGCATGGTGGCGCCTGCCTGTAGTCCTAGCTACTGGGGTGGCTGAGGCATGAGAATTGCTTGAGCCTGGGAGGCGGAGGTGGAGGCTGCAGTGAACCAAGATCACGCCTCTGCACTCCAGCCTGGGCAATGGAGTGAGACTCTCGCTCTCTCAAAAAATAATAACAATAATGAATGGATGCTGAGTGTTGTCAAATGCTTCTTTTCTGCTACTATTGAGATGATCATGACATTATAAACCTTTCTTCTGTTCATATATTGTATTACATTGACTTATTTTTGCTTTAGTTGCTAAAGCAACATTGTATTTCTGGGATGAATTTCATTGATCTTGATATTTTTACCTCTTCTATTTATTGGGTTTTATTTGCTAATCTTCTTAAAGCATTTTTGCATCTTTTTCCATGAAGCCTGCTGGTCCATATCAGGGACCAGCAAACCTTGTTCTGTAAAGAATCAGTAAATATTTGAGGTTTTTCAGGCAATACAACTTCTGCTATAACTACTCAATGCTATTACTGTAACAGGAAAACAGGAAGAGACAGTATGTAATTTAATCAATGTGGCGTGTTTCAATAAAACTTTATTTATAGAAACAGATCATAGTCTGGTTTGGCCCCACAAGCCATGGTTTGCTGACTCCTGGTCTATATTCATTAGATGTTTGGTTTTGGTATCAGAATTAACACTAGCCTCATAAAATTACTTGGGAAGTATTCTCTTCTACATTTTCTAAAAGTTTTGTGAGATTTGCATGACTCCCTCCTTAATTCTTTGATAGGATTTACCAGTCAACCCATATGGACCTGAAAGTTTTAGCAGAAAGATTTATATTAAAAAATGAAAATTTTGGCCAGGCATGGTGGCTCATGCCTGTAATCCCAGCACTTTGGGAAGCCAAGGTACTTGAGGCCAGCAGTTTCAGACCAGCCTGGGCAACATAGCAAGATCCCATCTCTACAAAAAATATTTAAGAATTAGCTGGGCTTGGTAGCGCGCACCAGTGGTTCCCAACTACTCGGGAGACTGAGATGGTAAACCAGGTGCAGACAGAAAGATCTCTAAGAGCTCTCTATTGGTGGTCCAGAGTGCAAAAGGGGCCCCTACAGGTCAAGAAGAATGGAGACAGCCCCAGTCTGTCCTGAT
The DNA here is from genome assembly GCF_048565385.1 of Saimiri boliviensis. NCBI lineage: Eukaryota > Metazoa > Chordata > Mammalia > Primates > Cebidae > Saimiri > Saimiri boliviensis. The sequence continues at coordinate 34,824,638 of NC_133468.1, read as the reverse complement.
GCAGTACTTATGGGGTGGCTGGTTTTCCATGTTAATTGCCGTTCCCTCCTGTCCCAGCTTCCAGGCAATCCCATGACACAGGGAGACAAGCCAAAGCAGCTGGGTAGCCACCAAATACTCTGTGAGGGGACACTTCTCTCAAGAGTCTGTGGCCCCAAGAGTGCTGTCTCTCTCTCCATGCTCTTGTCACATGGCACTGAAGGAAGATGCGGTGATAAGTATGTTGCAGAGCAGAGAAACTGAAGCTCTGGATTTAGAGTCCCAGGACGAGGGAGGGGCCCTTGGGAGCTGAAACGTGTCAGTGAAATTGTTGAGAAGAGGGAGTCAAGATGACAATTTGATAATAAATTTATATAAACTCCTCAGCTCACCCCTGAGCTATGTGTGGGTACATTTGACCCTAAACAGCCTAGGCTTTGAGAAAAGAAATGACAGGATGGACCAATCCCCAGGATCTGGGCTGGCCACCGTGTGGTACACACTCAGAACATATCTGAATAGTACTGGAGAGTGTCTGGGAACTAAACTGACATTGTAACTGCAGCTCGCTGAGTATAGGCAGGAAGTTGCAGCTTGAATCTAACCAAATCCATTGCCTATTTTTTTAAAAATTAAACTTCTCCATAGAATTTAAGCAAGACTCAGAATCACATAACAATATGTTTGAGACAACCAAAATACAATTCAAAATTATCCAGTATATGAAGAACTAGGAAAACCTAAACATCTTCCATGGAAAAAGATAATTAATAGATGCCAACCCAAAATGGCACAGATGTTGGAATTACCAAACCAGGATTTTTAAAGCAGCTATTCAACTATTTTTCTTATTTTTTATTTTATTTTATTTTTTTTGAGACAGAGTCTTGCTCTGTCATCCAGGCTGGAGTGTGCAGTGGTACGATCTCGGCTCACTGCACCCTTTGCTTCCTGGGTTCAAGCAATCCTCCCACCTGAGCCTCCTGAGTAGCTAGGATTATAGGTGCGCACCACCATGCCTGGCTAATTATTTTTGTATTTTTAGCAGAGATGGGGTTTCACCTTGTTGGCCAGGTTGGTCTCAAATGCCTGGGCTTAAGTGATCTGCCCACCTTGGCCTCCCGACGTGCTGGGATTACAGGTGTGAGCCCCATGCCCGCCCTATTTAACTACTTTTCTAAGAGAGAATATTTTTGAAATGAATAGAAAGATAGAAACCCTCAGCAGGAAAAGAGAAGATACAAAAAAGAACCAAGTGGATATTTTAGAACTGAAAACATACAATTACCAAGTTTTAAAATTAACTCAATGAGCTCAGTAGCAGAATGTGTATGACCGAAGAAAGAGCCAGCAGAGCTGAAGACAGCTTTTAAAACCTTATCTGGTGGCTCATGCCTATAGTCCCAGCACTTTGGGAGGCCAAGGTGGGCGGATCACTTAAGCCCAGGCATTTGAGACCAGCCTGGTCAACACGGCAAAACCCCATCTCTAAAAAAATACAAAAAAAAAAAAAAATTAGATGGGCATGGTGGTGCGCACCTGTAATCTCAGCTACTAGGGAGGCTGAGATGGGAGGATCTTTTCAGCCTGGGGAGGTTGAGGCTGTGGTGAGCTGTGATCGCACCACTGCTCTCCAGCCTGGGTGACAGAATGAGAGCCTGTCTCAAAAAAGAAAAAAAAAAATTTCCAACATGAACTACGGAGAGGAAACAGATTGGGGGAAAACAAAAACAAAATGAACAGTCTCGGTGGGGTAGAAGAATGTGGTGCAAAAGATATTTGAAGCAATAACAGTTTAAAACTTCTGAGACCTGGAAAAAGTAAAAAGCTTACAGATTCAGGAAGCTTAGCAAACTCCAGTTAAGAGCATTTCAAAGAAATCCATACCCAGACACATCATAATCAAACTGCTGAAACCTAAAGACAATGAAACTATCTTGAACACGTCAGAAAAATGACACATCACGTAGACCTAACAGTTAGTTATTTGAACGACCAGGGATTTATCATCTGAAGCCATGGAAGCCGGAAGGAAATAACACAGCCCGGTTGAAGTACTGAAGAAAAAGAATTGTCAATCCAGAATATCGTGTATCTAGTAAAAACATCCTTCAGTAAAGAATGTAAAATAAAGACATTTCAAGATTAAGAAAAACTAAGAGAATTCATTAGCAGCAGAACTATCCTAAAAGAAATGCTAAAGAGAGTTCTTTATTTAAGAGAAGAATAATACCAGAAGGAGTCTTGAAACCTCAGGAAGAGCAAGAGAAATGATAAATATCAGGGTGCATAAAACAGACCATTATTTGAAGTATGACTTTTTTTTTGAGATGGACTCTCACTCTGTAACCCAGGCTGGAGTGCAGTGGTGTGATTCCGGCTCACTGGAAACTCTGCCTCCTGGGTTCAAGTGATTCTCTTTCCTCAGTCTCCGAAGCAGCTGGGATTGCAGGTGCACACCACCACACACGGCTAATTTCTGTATTTTTATAGAGACAGGGTTTCACCATGTTGGCCAGGCTGGTCTGAGGTCAGGAGATCCACCTGCCTCCGCCTCCCAAAGTGCTGGGATTACAGGTGTGAGTCAGCAGGCCCAGCCTTAAATATGTATGACTACTGAAAGCAAAAAGTATGCTATTGTCTAATAAGTATTTAAAAATAAGCTTTATTGCCGGGTGCGGTGGCTCAAGCCTGTAATCCCAGCACTTTGGGAGGCCGAGGCAGGTGGATCACGAGGTCAAGAGATCGAGACCATCCCGGTCAACATAGTGAAACCCCGTCTCTACTAAAAATACAAAAAAAAAAAAAAAAAATTAGCTGGGCATGGTGGCGTGTGCCTGTAATCCCAGCTACTCAGGAGGCTGAGGCAGGAGAATTGCCTGAACCCAGGAGGCGGAGGTTGCGCTGAGCCGAGATCGCGCCATTGCACTCCAGCCTGGGTAACAAGAGCGAAACTCCGTCTCAAAAAAAAAAAAAAAAAAAAGCTTTATTTTTTAGAACAGTTTTAGATTCTAATAGAGTTTTCAACGTTTGCAGATGTAATACATTGGGGAAATGTATTACATAAGATAGCGGAAAGGAATCTTCATGATAGCCACGTTCCTACATTTTACAAGTGGTAAAATATTCATTCAAAGCAGAAAGCAAAAAGTTTGGTGTACAGATTGTAATTCTTAGAGTAACCACTAAAAGAACATTATACAAAGAGATACAGTAAAATAATTAATTGATAAATTAAAATTGAATAGTAAGCAATATTCGAATAACCCAAAAGAAGGCAGGAAAGGAAACAGTGAGGAATAAAAAACAGAGAGCTGCCAGGTTCGGTGACTCATGCCTGTAATCTCAGCACTTTGGGAGGCAGAGACGGGAAGATCACCTGAGGCCAGGAGCTTGAGACCAGCCTGGCCAACATGGTAAAATCCAATCTCTACTAAAAATACAACAATTAGTGGGCAGGGTGGTGGACGCCTGTAATACCAGCTACTCAGGAGGCTGAGGCACAAGGATTGCTTGAACCTGGGAGGCAGAGGTTTCGGTGAACTGAGATGACGCCACTGCACTCCAGCCTGGGTGACAGAGCAAGACCTTGTCTCCTATCTCAAACAAACAAACAAACAAAAGCATAGAGAACAAACAAAATAATGAATAAAATCACAGACCTAAATCCAAGTACATCAATAATAACAATGAATATAAATGGTCTAATTACACAAACTAAAAGACAAAGATTGACAGAGGTTTTTTGTTTGTTGTTTTTGTTTTTGTTTTTGTTTTTTTGAGACGGAGTTTCGCTCTTGTTACCCAGGCTGGAGTGCAATGGCGCGCTCTCGGCTCACCGCAACCTCCGCCTCCTGGGTTCAGGCAATTCTCCTGCCTCAGCCTCCTGAGTAGCTGGGATTACAGGTACGCGCCACCATGCCCAGCTAATTTTTTATATTTTTAGTAGAGATGGGGTTTCACCATGTTGACCAGGATGGTCTCGATCTCTTGACCTCATGATCCACCCGCCTCAGCCTCCCAAAGTGCTGGGATTACAGGCTTGAGCCACTGCGCCCAGCCTATACATTTTAATATAGGTAGATTATGAGTTTAAAAATGGAAAAAGATACGCTATGTAAATGCTGGTCAAAGGAAAACTGAAGTCATTATATTTACATAGGACAAAGTATACCTCAAAGCAAGGAAATGTACTATGGATTAAGAGGGACATTACATAATGATAAAGACCCAAGACAACATCATTTAAAATGTATACGCATCTAAAAACAGAACCTCAAATACATAAAGTGAAACTGATAGAACTGGAGGAGAAATCGACAAATTCACAATTATGATTGGAAACACCAATGCTCCTCTTCAGCAATGGATAGAACAGAGAGAAAATCAGCTAGGATACAGAACGAAACACAATCAGAAACCAACTAATACTGATAAAACACTCCATCCACAACTGCATTCTTTTTGAAGGCATATAGCCAGGTATGATGGCAATCCCAGCTATTCAGGAGGCTGAGGCATGAGGATCACCTGAACCCAGGAGATGGAGGCTGTAGTGCAGTATGATTATGCTGGGAATAGCCACTGCATTGCAGCTTGGGTAACACAGCTGAAGCCCCATCTCTAAAGAAAAAGCACTAAGATAGACCATGTCCTTGGACATAAAATAAACCCCGACATTCACTAAGATAGACCATGTCCTTGGACATAAAAGAAACCCTAACAAGTGTTTGTAATTTAAAATTATGTAAAGTATGTTTTCTGATGATAATCGAATTTAACCAGAAGTCAATAATAGAACATTAGAAAATACTCAAATGCCTAGAAATTAACTACAGGCTTCTACATAATCCTGGGTGAAAGAGGAAGTCTCAAGGGAAGTTGAAAATATTTTAATTTGAATGAAAAAGAAAATAGAAGATGTCAAAATTTACAGGATGCAGCCAAATTAAAGGAGAATTTATATAACTAAATGATTATATTACAGAAGAAGAGGCTGGGCACAGAGGCCCACACCTGTAATCCCAGCATATTGGGAAGCCAAGGTGAGAAGATTGCTTGAGGCTAGGAGCTCCAGATTAGCCTCCACAACATAGCGAGACGCCATGTCTACTAAAATTTTTTTTTTTAATTAGCCTTATGTGGTGGCACATGCCTGTAGTCCCAGCTCCTTCGGAGGCTGAGGCACGAGAATCACTTGAGCCCATGAGTTTGAGGCTGCAGTGAGTTAGTATCCTCTCATGATACTCCAGCTTAAATGACAGAGTGAGACTCTGTCTCAGAAGAAGAAAAAAGAAGGAAGAGGAGGAGTTGGAGGAGGAGGATAGAAGAAGGAGGAGAAGGAGAAGGAAAAAGAGAAAGAAGGAGAAGAAGAAGTGAAGAAGAAAGATTGTCTCCATAGGAAATCCCAAGGGCTAGGTATGCTGATTTATGCCTATAATCCCAGCACTTTGGGAAGCTGAGGCAGGAGGATTGCTTGAGCCCAGGAGTTCGAGACAAGCCCTGTCAACGTAACAAAATCCCATTTCTAAGAAATATACGATAAAATTAGCCAAGTGTAGTGGCATGCCTGCAGTCCCAGCTACTTGGGAGGCTGAGCTAGGAGGATCACTTGGAGGTCAAGACTGCAGTGAGCCATGTTTGCACCATGGCACTCCAGCCTAGGTGACAGAACCAGATCCTGTCTCAAAAAAAAAAAAAAAAAAAAAAAAAAAGAAAGAAAGAAAACTCAAGAAATCTTCAGAAAGAGGCTGGGTGCAGTGGCTCATGCCTATAATCCCAGCACTTTGGGAGGCCAAAGTGGGTGGATCCCTTGAGTCCAGGAGTTCAAGACCAACCTGGGTAACACTGTGAAACCCTGTCTCTCTACAAACAATACAAAAAAACGGCTGGGTGAAGTGGTGCACACCTGTAGTCTCAGCTACTCAGGAGGCTGAGGTGGGAGGATCCCTTCAGCCCAGGAGGTCGAGGCTGAAGTGGGCTGTGATCATGACACTATACTCCAGCCTGGGCAACAAAGTGAGAGACAGTCTCAAGAAAAAGAAAAAAAGAAATCTACAGAAAGAAAAATATATCATAACTATAAATAAGTTTGTAAAGGTTACAACATAGAATTGTGTATTTATGTGCTAGCAACAAAAGATTAGAAACTGAAAGTTCAAAAACCTTTTATAAAACACCAAAACAATGAAATGCTTACGTATCAAATGAATAAAACATGTGCAAGATATTTATGCTAGAAATGTCAAAATGCTTTAAAAAAAATTTAGAAAGACCTAAATAATGAAGAGGTATAGCATGTTCACAGATCAGAAGACTTGATATAAGTAGGATATCACTGCTCCCCAAACTGATCTGTAGATTTAATAAAACACAGATCAAAATCTGAGCAGGATTTTTGTAGATATATACAAGCTGGTTGTAAAATGTATATGCAAATGCAAGGGAATTAGAAAAGCCAGAGCAAATTCGAATAAGAATAAAGTTGGAAGACTCACATTACCTGAATTTAAGACTTACTATAAGGCTGTAGCAATTAAGACGGTGTAGTATTGGCAATGAGCCACAGGTAAATGCAATAGAATGAAATAGAACACATCAAAGCAAAACAATAGAGTATAGACATAGACCCACAGAAATACAGGAAACAGATTTTTGACAAAGGTGCAAAGACATTGCGAGAGAGTAAAGATAATTTTTACAACAAATGGTGCTGGAACACTGGATATTATTTGGCGAAAATAAATGAACTTCAACCTAACCTCATAGCTTAGGCAAACAAACAAACAAACAAACAAACAAAAACCCACTAGCTCAAAAAGATCATAGATCTAAATGTAAGACTAAAACTTTCAGAAGAAAACTTAGAAGAAAATAATCGTGATGCTAAGTTAGGCAAAGAGTTCTTAGATACAACATCAAAACTACAATTTGGAAAATGAAAGACTAATTGGACTTCATTAAAATGATAAACTTTCGTTCTCTGAAAAATTACTATTAAAATGAAAAGACAAGCACAGAAAGAAAAAAACGTTTTTTAAGATGGTCTTACTCTGTCAATAAGGCTGGAGTACAATGGCACAATCACAGCTCACTGCAGCCTCCCTTTTGGGCTCAAGTGATCCTCCCACCTCAGCCTCCTGAGTAGCTGGGACTACAGTTACATGCCACCATACCTGGCTAAGTTTGTTTGTTTATTTATTTATTATTGTTCTTTTTTTTTTTTTTTTTTTTTTTTTGTAGAGACAGGGCCTTGCTATGTTGCCTAGGCTGGTCTCAAACTCCTGGCCTCAAGTAATCCTCCTGCCTTGGCCTCCCAAAATGGTGGGATTACAGGTATGAACCAGTATGCTCAGCCCCAAGAAAGAAAATCTTTACAATACACATACCCAATAAAGGACTTGTAGCTAAAATAGAGAAAGGATTATTAAAACTCAACAGTTAGTCTATTTCCTCAACTTCCTCAGGCAAAATGGGGGGGAAATTGAACAGACACTTCTCCAAAGAAGACAAAACAGGTACAGTACAAATGCTTTATATCATTGGTCATTAGTGAATGCTACATAAAACCACAAGAGGATACCACTAAACACTTCCTTAGAATGGCTAAAATTAAAACTGCTGCTCATATAAGTGCTGACAATGATATAAAATGACTGGAACTCTCATACAGTGCTAGTGGGACCATGTGCTACCACACCTGGATAATTTTTAAAATTATTTTATTTTTGCAGAAATGGAGGCTCCCTATGTTGCCCAAGCTGGTCTCAAACTCCTGGGCTGGCCAGAGGCAGTGGCTCATGCCTGTAATCCCAGCACTCTGGAAGGCCGAGGTCAGGAGTTCAAAACCAGTCTGACCAACATGACAAAACTCCATCTCTACTACAAATACAAAAATTAGCCAGGTGTGGTGGCATGTGCCTGTAGTCTTGGCTACTCTGGAGGCTGAGGCAGGAGAATCACTTGAACCCAGGAGTGGAGGTTGCAGTGATTTGAGATCACACCATGTACTCCAGCCTGGGCAACAGAGCAAGATTCTGTCTCAAAACAAACCACAAAAAAAACCTCCAAAATTCTACTTTTATATAAAAACAACAACAACAGCAAAGTCTGGCAAAAGCCTGTCAGAATCCACTTTTCACAACTCTGGAAATTAATCAAAGACTTGTAGCAGCCCAGGAATACTTACTCAAGAAAAACAGCTGAATCTCAGTAAGAACAGCAAGGTTTGTGGTATTTTAACTTACCCCAGTCCCAACCTCCACTCCTTCAGCTCAGTGGTAGCTTTGAAAATAACAGTTCACATTCTGCTGCTGCAGAATGGTCCTCATTCACCTAGAAATGTGATTCGCTATTTCAACCGGTCTGGTGGTTCCCTGTAAAATCAGCTCAGAACGCTCGTCTTTATTTTGTCTAACTCAGAGCTAGAGCCACTACCTGCCAGGAGCCGGTGAAGGTGTTTATCAAAAACATCTGCAGGCGAATGTTTAGTCACTACTGCCTGAGTCACTGCATAACAATGGGGCAAACAATAGCCTAACCAAAAAGCTTGGCAAGAAAGATTTGACAGCTCCAACATATTCTGGGAATCCAGGAGGCAATACACATGTTCAAGGCTGACTGCATGCTCTTCAGCAAAGCCTGGGACATTTCTTGGTTCCAGAAAGGTTCAAATACATCTTTGTCTAATCATTAGCTGGAATACTTTAGTGGCCATGCTTGACAAAGGACACAGGATTTACAGAATTTGTTCAGACATCACTGAACAAACAATAATGACCACAATAAGCAGAAGCAATGACAAAACCTGGGGATAAAGAGGAAATCTGATTTCCAGAGTTGTATATTATAATATTTCAAAATGTACAGTTTTCAACAACAACAACAAAAAAATGAGGCAGGCAAAGAAATACGAAAGTATGGCTTATACATATGGTGGGATCGGGGAAATGGGAAGCAATCAATAGAAATTGTTCCTGAGGAAGCCCAGACATTGGGTTTTCTAGACAGACTTCATTTATTTAGTTTTATTTTATTTTTGACAGAGTCTTACTCTGCCGCCCAGGCTGGAGTGCAGTGGTGTGATCTTGGTTCACTGCAACCTCTGCCTCCCAGGTTCAAGTGATTCTCCTGCTTCAGCCTCCTGAGCAGCTGGTATTACATGTGTGTGCCACCATGCCTGGCTAATATTTTGTATTTTTAGTGGAGACGGGGTTTTTCCATGTTGGCCAGGCTGATCTCAAACTCCTGACCTCAGGTGATCCACCTGCCTCAGCTTCCCAAAGTGCTGGGATTACAGGCTGGACAGACTTTAAATCAACTATTTTAAAGAGCTAAGGAAACCATGTCTAAAAAACTAAAGGAAAGCACGAGAACAGTATCTCACCAAATAGAGAATATAAAAAAAGAGACTGAAATCATACAAAGTAATGAAATAGAAGTTCTGGATTTGAAAAGTATAACCACTGAAATGAAAAATTCACTAGAAGGGCTCCGCAGATTTTTTTAAATTGCAAACTTGAAGATCAGTCAATTGAAATAATCAAGTCAGATGAACAGAAAAAAATAAAAAAAGAATGAAGAAAAATGAACAGAGCCTCAAAGAACTATGGAAGGCCATAAAGCATATTAACATATGTATAGTAGGAGTCTCAGAAGGGAGAGAGAAAGGAAAAGAAATAACATTTGCAGAAATAATGGACAAACATTCCCAAATTTGATGAAAACATATATAATCTGTACATCTAAGAAGTTCAACAAACCCTAACTAGAATAAATTTAAAGAGATCCACACCTAGATACATCATAATCAAATTGTCAGAGGTCAAGAAGGGGATCTTTTTCCAGCATGAGAACAGAGGTTCATCACAGACAAGATATCCTTAATAAGATGAATGGCTGGTTTTTCACCAAAAACCATGAAGGTCAGAAGGAGTAGGATGATCGATTCAAAGAGATGAAAGAAAATAAAATCAACCAAGAATGCTATATCTGACAACATTATCCTTCAAAAATGAAGGAGAAAGCCGGGCGCGGTGGCTCACACCTGTAATCCCAGCACTTTGGGAGGCCGAGGTGGGTGGATCACGAGGTCAAGAGATTGAGACCATCCTGGTCAACATGGTGAAACCCCGTCTCTACTAAAAATACAAAAAATGAGCTGGGCATGGTGGCGTGTGCCTGTAATCCCAGCTACTCAGGAGGCTGAGGCAGGAGAATTGCCTGAACCCAGGAGGCGGAGGTTGCGGTGAGCCGAGATCGTGCCATTGCGCTCCAGCCTGGGTAACGAGAGCGAAACTCTGCCTCAAAAAAAAAAAAAAAATGAAGGAGAAATTAAACATTCCCAGATAAACAAAAACTGAGAGAATTTGTTCCTAGCACACCTGCCCTATAACAAATGCTAAAGAGAGTCCTTCAGGCTGAAATGAAATAACAGTAGCCGGTGACTCAAATCCACACAAAGAAATAAAGAACACTGGGAAAGATAACTACACAGTTAAATATAAAAGACAGTATCATGTATTTTTTGTTTGTAACTCCTGTTTTTCTATCTGGTTCCAAAGACAATGATACAAAGCAATAATTATAAAAGTATGTTGAGGGGCACGCAACGTATAAGGACGTAACGAGCAAGAACAACATGGGAAGGTGGTGAAGCCATACAACAGCAACACTTTATACACTATTGAAGTTAAGTTGGTATGAATCAAAACTACTATTAGCCAGCACAGTGGGGCATGCCTTTAGCCCCAGTTACGTAGGAGGTCGAGGTAGGAGGACTGCCTAACCCTAGGAGGTCAAGGCTGCAGTGAGCCAACATCATGCCACTGCACTCCAGCTTGGGCAAATTGGAGTGAGACTTCAATTTGAGATTTCAGTGTGAGTGAAATTTCAGATGTGATCCACCTGAAGATTTCAGATGTGAGCCACCATGCCCAGCCTCCATTTTTAATAATAAAAAGAACAACTAGACATCAGATCAGCAAAAAACCAGAATGTATGACAACCAGACCTAATAAGCATCTATAGAACATTCTACCCAACAACACTATGATACACATTCTTCTGATGTACACACGAAACATTTTCCAATGTAAAGTATCTGCCAGGCCATAAAATAAGTCTTAAATTTTTTTAAAAAATTGAAATAATACAAAATATGTTTTCTGACCACAATGGAATGAAATCAGAAATTAATAACAGAAGGATATTTGGAAAATTCACAAATATGTGGAAATTAATCAGCATACTTCTAAATAATCAGTAGGTCAAAGAAGAAAGTAAGTAGAAAATCACAAGATAAGGCTGGGCACAGTGGCTCATGCCTGTAATCCCAGCACTTTGGGAGGCCAAGGCAGGTGGATCATGAGGTCAGGAGTTCAAGACCAGCCTGGCCAAGATAGTGAAACTCCGTCTCTAAAAAAAAAAAGAAAGAAAGAAAGAAAGAAAATCACAAAGTAAATTAGGAAATATTTTGAGTCTGGGCACAGTCGCTCACACCTGTAATCCTAGCACTTTGGGAGACTGAGGCGGCAGATCGCTATAGCTCAGAAGTTCAAGATCAGCCTGGCCAACATGGTGAGACCCAGCCCTACAAAAAATTAGCTGGACATGGTGGTGCACACCTGTGGTCCCAGTTACTTAGGAGACTGAGTGGGAGGATCGCTTAAGCCCAGGAGGTGGAGGTTGCAGTGAGCCAAGATTGCACCACTGCACTCCAGCCAGGGTGACAGAGCAAGACTCTGTCTAAAAAAAAATATATATATATATGTATATTTGTGTGTGAGTGTGTGTTTGTGTGTGGGGGCGTATATATGTATACACAAAGTGCTGGGATTACAGGATTACACACACACACACACACACACACACACACACACACACAGAGAGATAAAAAAACACAACAAAATGAAAACAAAATATAGCATATTAAGATTTGTGGGCTAGAGGGAAAGCAGAGCCCAGAGTGAAATTTATAGCTACAAATATTTATATTTAAAAAGAAGAAAGATGTCAAATCAATGATCTAATATTTTACCTTAAGAAAATATAAAAAAGAACAACATAAGCTTAAAGGCAGCAGAAAGAAGAAAATAATATAAAGTAGAAAAGTTAAATGAATAAAAGGTTAAAGAAAATCAATAAAACCAAAAGTTGGTTATTTGAGAAGATCAACGGTAGACACGTGCCATTATACATTTGTCAAAATCCATAGAATGTTGGCCGGGTGCGGTGGCTCACACCTGTAATCCCAGCACTCTGGGAGGCCGAGGAGGGCGGATTATTTGAGGTCAGGAGTTTGAGACCAGCCTGGCCAACATGGTGGAACCCCGTCTCTACTAAAAATACCAAAATCAGCTGGGTGTGGTGGTGCACGCCTGTAACCTCAGCTGCTGGGGAGGCTGAGGCAGGCGAATCACTTGAACCCAGGAGGCAGAGGTTGCAGTGAGAAGAGCTCATGCCATTGCATTCCAGCCTGGGCAATGAGAGGAAAACTCCATTGGGCGGGGGGGGGGGGGGGGGGGGCGGGCGGGGAAGCCATAGAATGTATAACACCCGGAGTGAATCCTATGGAAACTGTGAACTTGGTTAATAATGATGTGTTAATATAGGTTCATGGCTTGAATATAAAATCATTGCCAAATTCAAGGTTATGAAGGTTTACTCCTGCTTCCTTCTAAGAAGAAAGCAGCTGTTACATTAAGGGCTTTTCTCTATTTTTGAATTATAGTGTCAACTATGAACTATGATATATCCAAATATACCATTGAGATGAGGGATGTCAATGGAGGGGAAGGTTGTATGTGGGGGGCCGGGGAGGCAATATAAGAATTTTCTGTACTTTCTGTGCCATTTTTCTATGAACATAAATCTGCTCTAAAAGATAGTCTAGGCTGGGTACAGTGACTCACACCTGTCATCCCAGTTCTTTAGGAGGCCAAGGGAGGAGGATTGCTTGGAGCTAGGAGTTTGAGACGAGCTTGAGAAACATAGCAAGACTTTGCCTGTGAGCAGTGAGTCATGATCACAGCACGGACCTCCAGCCTAAATGACAGAGTGAGACCCTTTCTCTTAAAAACAGAGAGAGAGAGAGAGAAAGAGAAAAATACAGTCTGTCTAAAAAAGAGGTAATTGACTGTCTAACAGCAAAAATAGTGGCAATGAATTGTATATTTATAGCATATGTAAAAGTAAAAGGGATGACCAAAACCATACCAGCAGGAGGAGGAATTGAGAGTATACTGGAGAAAAGTTTTTACTCTGTACATGAAGCAGTATATTACTTAAAGATACACTTTGATTACATAAACATTTTAGTTGTAAGCCCTCATTTTACATTCTCACTGGCTATATATAGTGTAACATGATACAACCACTTGGAAAAATAGAGTGGCAGTTTTAAAATAAGGCATACAGAGTGATGTCACTAAAAATAGCAGGGTAAGGAATTCTAGAACTCCATCAGCCCACTAAAGCAATAATTAAGCTGACAAAAAGTGTCAGAGTCAACTTTTTGGGAACTCTGAAATTAAAACAACAACAACAACTAAAAGAGCACTTAATTAAGAAATAAACTGTTAAATTTTGGTTAGGAGAATGTTGCAATTTTTTATGTGGTACCTACAGTCTCCCACTGTCCACCTCAGATGTGGCTGCGGTGACGAGAGTTTGTGCTCCTGGTGTGGCTTGCTAGTACAGGGAGTGGTGGGTAAAGAACTTTATTCTATACACTTGCAATAAGCAATGAAAAATAAAATTAAGAAAGCCATTCTATGTGCAATAGCTTCAAAAGGAATAAAATACTTAGGAATAAATTGAACAAAGGAGGTGTAAGACTTGTATGATGAAAAGTACACAACATTGTTGAAAGAGATGAAAGAAAGCCTAAATAAATTGAAAAGCATCCCATACTCATGAACTAGAAAACAGTATTGTTAAGATGGCACTATCCACCAAAATGATCTACAGATTCAAAGCAATCCCTATCAAAATTCCTACTGCCATTTTTTCACAGAAATGGACATGTTTATCCTAAAGTTCAAATGCAAATGCAATAAATCTCAAATAGCCAGAAACAATCTTGAAAAATAACAAAGTTGGAGAACTCAAATGTTCCAATTTCAAAACTTACTTACAAAGCTACAGCAATTAAGACCTTATAATACTGCTGTAAGGATAGACATATAGACCAATGAAATGTAGTTCAGAATCCAGAAAGACAGTAGATCTATTGCCAATTGATTTCCAACCAAGGTATCAGGTTCATTCAACGGGGGAAGAATAGTCTCTCCAACAAATGGTGCTGGGGCAACTGAATGCCCACATGCCAAAAAATAAAGTTAGATCTTTACCTCACCTCATGTGTCTTTACCTGACATCACAGTTCAAAATGGATAAAAGACCTAACTGTAAGAGCAAAAATTATAAAACTCTTAGAAGAAAACAGAGGTAAATCTTCAAGACCTTGGATTTGGCAATAATTTTCTAGATATGACACCAAAAGTACAAGCAACAAAATAAAAAATAGGCTGAACTTCGTCCAAACAAAAAACTTGCATACATTAAAATATACAGTCAAGAAAGCGGAAAAAAAAACCCTACAGAGTGACAGAAAATATTTGCAATTCATGTTGCTAATAAGGATCTAGTTTCCAGAATATGTAAAGAACTCTCGGAACTCAACAATGAAAAGACAAACAACCCAATGAAAATATTGACAAAAGAATAGACATTTCTCTAAGGAAAAAACACAAATTGCCAAAAAGCACATGAAAATATGTTCCACATCATTAATCATTAGGGAAATGTAAGTGAAAGCCACAATAAGACACTACTTCATACCCATGAGGATGACTATAATCAAAAAACGAAACATAAATTTTGTTGAGGGTCTGGAGAAATTGGAGTTCTTATATGTTGCTGGTGGGAATGCAAAATGGTGGAGCCTCTGTGAAAAACAGTGTGGCAGTTCCTCGAAAAGCTAAACACAGAATTGCCCTATGACCCAATATTTCCATTCCTAGCTATATACCCAAGAGAACTGAAAACATAAGTTCACACAAAAACTTGCACATGAAGGTTCACAGCAATACTATTCAAAATCACCAAAAGTCAGACCCTAAAGGAGCTGACAAACACACAAACAAAAAAACAAAAACAAAACAATAGCCAGAAGGAGAAGCAATCCAAATATCCACCAATGGATGAATCAATAAACAAACTGCAGTCTATCCATACAATGAAATATCATCTAGCTCTAAAGGAATGAAATTTTTTATACATTCTACGGAGTAAACGAACCATAAAAACATTGTTAAGTGAAAAAAGCTAGACACAAAAAGTGACATTTTGTTGATTCTATTAATATGAATGTCCAGAATAGGCAAATCCATAGAGACAGAAAGTAGATTAATGATTGTCAGGGCTGGGAAAATGGGGGATTGGGGAGTGACAGCTTAATGGACATTGGATTCCTTATTGGATAACCTCCTACAATATAATGATGTCTAGAGATGGGACATTGGTAGGGCTGATAGTTACACAATATTGTGGATATACTTAATGCTACTGAATTTTACATTTTAAAATGGTTGAGATGATCAGTTTTAGGTTATGCATACTTAACCACAAATTTTAAAAACAGTCATCGGTAAAAAAAAAATTAAGAGATGAACCACAGACTTACAAGAAAATAGTCACAAACCTTGTATCTGATAAAGAACTTGTATCCAGAATATAGCTGGGCATGGTGGTTCACGCCTATAATCCTAGCACTTCAGGAGGCCGAGGAGAGCGGATCATGAAGTCAGGAGATCGAGACCATCCTGGCCAACATGGTGAAACCCAGTCTCTACTAAAAATATAAAAATTAGCTGGGCATGGTGGCAGACACCTGTAGTCCCAGCTACTCCAGAGGCTGAGGCAGGAGAATCGCTTGAACCTGGGAGGTGGAGGTTACAGGGAGCCGAGATCACACCACTGCACTCCAGCCTGGCGACGGAGCAAGAATTCATATTTTTTTAAAAAAAGTTTTCTTAAAAGAACTTGTATCCAGAATATATAAATAGGTCCTACAATCAATTAATTTTTAAAAAAATTAAAACCCCAACATTAAAAAAAAGCAACAGGCAAAACACCTGAACACTAGACACTTCTCTAATAAAGTTGTCCACATGGTAACAAGCTCAACATAATCAGTCAGCAGGAAAATGAACATTAAAATCACAATGAGACACCACTGTGTATCTATCAGGATGGCCAGGCTAAGAAAAAAACCTATAGACTGTATGACTCTACTCTAAAGGCTAAAATTTAAAAGACTGGCAACACCCAGTTTTGGTGCGAACACAGAGCAATCCCATCCATCGTCGGTAGAAATGTAAAGTAACACAAATGCTGTAAGCCGAGTCTTGGATGTTCTTGTTTAGTTAAACTTCCACCTGCCTTATCGCCCAGCTATTCTATCCCTAGTTACCCTACAGAAAATTCTAGAATGTTAAAAATTTTCTCTGTTTTGACTGGTGTTAGGAAGTGAATACGTTTGTCTTTTGCCAAGTTACACATTGAAGCACTAACCTCCCATGATATGATAGTATCTAGAGATGGGACCTTTGGGAGACGGGACCTTAGGTTTAAATGGATTCATGAGGGCGGGGCCTCCATGATGGGATCAATATCCTTATGAGAAGAGGAAGAGAGACCAGTGCTCTCTTTTCCTCCCTCCCTCCCTTTCTTCCTTCTTTCTTTTAGACGAAGTCTTGCTCTGTCACCAGGATAGAGTACAGTGTCGCCATCTTGGCTCGCTGCAACCTCCGCCTCCCGGGTTCAAGTGATTCTCCTGCCTCAGCCTCCTGAGTGGCTGGGACTACAGGAGAGGGCCACCACATCCAGCTAATTTTTTTTTTTTTTTGTATTTTTAGTAGTGATGGGGTTTCATCACGTTGGCCAGGATGGTCTCAATCTCTTGACCTCATGATCCACCTGCCTTGGCCTCCCAAAGTTACTGAGGTTACAAGCATGAGCCCCCACACCTGGCCCTGAAACTCACGCTCTACCATGTGAAGACACAGCAAGAGGGTGGCCATTTGTAAACCATAAAGAGGACCCTTGCTGAGAACCGAATCTGCCAGCATCTCGATCTTGGACCTCTCAGTCTTGAGAACTGTAAAAAAGAAGTCTGTTCTTGTGGCCGGGCGCAGTGGCTCACGCCTGTAATCCCAGCACTTTGGGAGGCCGAGGCGGGTGGATCACGAGGTCGAGAGATCGAGACCATCCCGGTCAACATGGTGAAACCCCGTCTCTATTAAAAATACAAAAAATTAGCTGGGCATGGTGGCTCGTGCCTGTAATCCCAGCTGCTCAGGAGGCTGAGGCAGGAGAACTGCCTGAACCCAGGAGGCGGAGGTTGCGGTGAGCCGAGATCGCGCCATTGCACTCCAGCCTGGGTAACAAGAGCGAAACTCCGTCTCAAAAAAAAAAAAAAAAAAAGGAAGTCTGTTCTTTGAGCCATCCAGTCTATGGTATTGTGTGACGGCAGCCTGAGCAGACCAAGGCAGTCATGCTGTGGGTAGCACAGTTTGTCCAAACGTATCCATTTATAGCCTTAAAACATGTGTATTTTACAATATTAAATTGTATCTTAGGGAACTGTAAAGCAATGTTAGCTGGGCCGGGTGTGGTACCTCACACCTGTAGTCTCAGCACTTGGGGAGGCTAAGGCGGGAGAATCACCTGAGGTCAGGAGTTCAACACCAGCCTGGCCAACCATGATAAAACCCCATCACCACTAAAAATACAAAAAATTAGCCAGGCATGGTGGCGGGCGCCTGTAGTCCCAGCTACTCAGGAGGTTGAGGCAGGAGAATCTCTTTTTTTTTTTTTTGAGACAGAGTTTCGCTCATGTTACCCAGGCTGGAGTGCAATGGCGCGATCTCGGCTCACCGCAACCTCCGCCTCCTGGGTTCAGGCAATAGGAGAATCTCTTGAACTCGAGAGGTGGAGGTTGCAGTGAGCCGAGATCGTGCCACTGCACTCCAGCCTGGGTAGCAGAGGAGGAAACCTATCTCAAAAGAAAATTGGAGCCAGATTTCCCATTGTTGGAGAAGTACGTATCTGGAAAGAGTAAATTTAGACGGTTATCAAACTGGAATTGGGTACATCGATACGAACTCGTGTGTGTGTGCGCATGTCAACAGAAAATGACACAGAGCAAAATCTAAACAAGATGACTCTAGGTTGAAACAAAATTATCACGGAGTTCCTTGAACAATTCTTGCAACTTTTCTGTAAATCCAAAGTTATTTCTAAAAATGTTTCAAAAAAACAACAAAATTTTTTTTTTAATCAGGCGAATTGGAAAAGCCAGATTCCAGAGATGCAGAAAGCAGAGAATGTTTTGAGATCACCCCACCCAAGGGTGCCTAGGAAGGGAAACCCACTTTGCACACTCTATTTTCCCATCCAGAATCAAGGAGAAATGCCACGTGGATTCTCCCTTTTGTAAGAGGCAGCAGCCTGGCAGAAAGAAACGAAACCAGGCCGCGAGCCAGGATACCTGGGCCCCTGTTCCAGCTTAGCCACAGCCTGTGTGGGATGGCCCCTGTCCTCTGGATCTCACAGTCCTGTCCACACCACGAGGTGGCCAGAATCTCCAGCCACTCTGTTTTCACCACTCTGGACGATCCCAAAGCCAGCATGGGGCTCGCCAGCAGCTCAAAGACCCGCTGCAGCCCCCGGGAGGGTTTCTACTTTCCAAGAATTAATCTCTCTGCCTGCACTGGCCGCCTGTTGGACCGTCAGCCTCTCAGCACTCTGCCTGCCTTGTCCCGGGGCCAGCCTCAAGCTCGTGATGCGATTTTCCAGCCTGAGGCATCTCACCCTTGGAGCCTCCAGCTCCTACTCTTCCCTGCCACAGTCTGAGACAACCCCTGCCCCCAGCCTAAAAATGTACAGAGAAGCAGCAGCTGGGGTCTCTATTCTGCTGAGACTCGCGGACCTCCGGGATGGTGGCCACAGACCTGTCCTCAGGACGAGCGCACGTGATGCTCTCCCGACTATGGTAGGCAGGTCTCACCTGCTGGTGCCAGCTGCCCATACCCAAATGTCTTCACTGGAGCCCTGGAGACTTCCTCTGCAGGTTCCAGCCTCCCCAGGACAGAGAGAGATGTCTGGGCGTGGCAAGTAATCCCAGTGCTTTGGGAGGCCGAGGCAGAGAGGATTGCTCGAAGTTAGGATTTGACACAAGCCTGGGCAACATAGCGAGACCCTGTCTCTACAAAAATAAAAAATTAGCTGGGCATGGTGATGTATGCCCACCTGTCGTCCCAGCTATTCCAGAGGCTAATGCAGGAGGATCACTTGATCTTGGGACTTGGAGGCTGTAGGGAGCTATGATCGTGCCACTGCAGGCCACCCCCAAGACTGAGTCTCTGCTCTAGATCCTACTTTCAACCGCCACTGTATTTACACACGGCTTCCTCTAGACACATCTCCTGGCTGGGGTACCTCAACCTCCACAAGCCTCCAGCTGAGGTCACCCTTCTCTGTCCCAAGCTTGCTCTTCCTTGTTCCCTACCCTTGCCAACTCCTGTTCCCAAAATGAGAGGGTCATCCTCCCCCACCTCCACCCCTCTTTATCTACAGCATCCAAGCTGTAGCTCCCTGAGATTGTCTCTTTACTGTCTGGAGGTGTTCTCTCCCCCGCCACACACACCTGGATGCTTGGCTTTTTTTCCTTTTTCTTTTTTCTTTTTCTTTTTTTTTGAGACGGAGTTTTGCTCTTCTTACCCAGGCTGGAGTGCAATGGCGCGATCATAGCTCACTGCAACCTCGAACGCCTGGGCTCAAGCGATCATCCTGCCTCAGCCTCCCAAGTAGCTAGGACTTCAGGTGTATACCACCAGGCTTGCCTAATTAAAAGGATTTTTTTGTTTTAGCTGTGGGGCCTCACTATGTTGCCCAGGCTGGTCTTGAACTCCTGGGCTCAAGCAATCCTCTTGCCTCAGACTCCTGAGTAGCTGGGATTACAGGTGCATACCACCATGCTTGGTTAAAATTTTCGTTTTTTGTAGAGACAGGGTCTCACTATGTTGCCCAGGCTGATCTCAAATTCCTGGGCTCAAGCTATCCTCCCGCCTCAGCCTCCCAAAGCGCCAGGAAGATGGCTTGTGTCAATAACTGGGTGCAGCGTGTCCCTGCTTCACTGCCCTCCCCAGCTCCCTGCTGTCTTCTAGATAACGCATTCCTCAGCATGGTGTTTGAGTCCTCAGGGTCTGGCTTCTTGCTGGCACAGGGGCCGGGTGGTGACGTGGCCTCAGCCCCGCCTGGGCGTGCCCCTCGGGCAGACATCCTTCCCAAGCCCTGTCGCACCAGGCTGCCCTTTTTCCTTCATTTTCAAAAATGAATTTTCATAATGCAATCATGTAGAATTTTTCTGGCAGCGCGTCTCTCATAATCTGATCGCTGTGCTCTGTTTAGCAGCGGGTGTTTATATTTTGACGGTTTCTAGCCGGGCTTTGGGCGATCCCACGTTTCGATTGTTTTCCCGTCGCAGTGATCAGATGTGTCCTCCGGTGTCCCCTGGTTGTGTCTTTGGACTTCCTTCCAGTGCCCTCATGTCTGGCAGCCAGCTTCCTGCGTGAGTTCTTCAAGACATCATCTGGATGCCTTTAGACTGGGGGCCAGGCCGGAAATTACTCCACGGGGTCGCCACTGCCACACCCCCTGCCGGCGCCGCTGTGGGTTCTCTGCACAGGGAGGCCAGCGCCCCCAGGCCTGATCCCACCAAGACATATGGACCTCCCTCCAGACCAGGCCCAGGGGGCCCACTTCCTGGACACCTATCTGGGACCCCCAATCCACCACCCTGGCTTGGCAAAAAAAGCAGGTCTTTCCCACAGGAAACCCACATCCAAGTAGAACCAGAAAGTGGCAACCGTGCCCAGGTGCTTTTTATAGTTGACAAAGTGCTTTCACATGCGCGGATTCCATTTGCATCACATTAGGAGGCTGGGAGGTGGGCGTGATTATAACCATCTCCCACTCACGCACCGAGAGGGCATCGAGGATGCCTTCCGGGTCTCAGGGAGATCGTGGCTGTGCAGCAGGGGCCTCAAGCCTGGACCTCTGGCCTCCGGTGCTGCACTTGAAATAGACAGACACGTAACTATAACCAGCTGCACATGGGAAGAGCCGAACGGTACCGAGTTGAGGGATCTTAGGGGTCCAGGGAGTTTCTTTCGGGGACAGCCCAGAGCTGGACACAGTGTCAAGGAACAGATATAATTCGAACTGTACCTTCCCACCGGCCCTCTCATCTGGGCCTCCTCCCACCTCACACCAGGGGTCACTCTCACGCATCCCGTTTTCCCAATCAGGAAACCAAGGCTCGGTGATGTACAGACCCCGTCAAGGTCACCCAGACAGCGGAGGGGAGGAGCCAGGCTGTGAAGCCAGTGGGCCCCACCTGGGTGACTGCCAGGAGACCACTGGGGACAGAGTGGGCATTAGGAGGAGTGGGGCTGAGGCCAGGGCGGAAGGCAGGTGCCCTCCTGCGCCAGGCAACGAAGCACGGGCTTTATAGGTCCAGGAGCCTGCAGGCCATCGGTGACACGGAGTGGAAGTGTGGCTGTGGCGGGACCTGTCTATAGCCTCCCTAATCAGCAGAGGGGATGAGCAGTTGGTCAGGGAGTGGAGCTCCGGAGAGATCAGCAGGCGTGTTCCACGAAGACCCAGACCACCCGGTTCCCAGCCACCCGAGAGGAAGCCGCCTCTCCGCTCGCTCACTGCAGGGAGCCGGGTCCCGAGCCCCCTCGCTTTCCTCCCCTGCTTTGCTTCGTCTTGTTCTGCTGGGGTGCTGGCCTCTCTACAGAGGCTGGGGGAAGGGCAGGGAAGGAAGGTTTGTTTCCAATTGGTTTCAGGAGGCTGGAGAGAAACGTCTGTTTTTCCGAACCAAAGCAGAGACGGTCCACATTAGGGTTGAGGCATGAAATCCACTCTAAAACGCTCCGTGTGTCTCCAGCACGCGGCTGGTCCTCACCACCACTGTCTCCCATCTGGGCCCATTCCCTGGACCGGAGAGGGAGATGATGCTCTCCGAGTCTCCCCTGACCCGAGTCACAGCAGAATGGCCCAGGGCAGACCAGGCAGCAACAGCTGCCAATCTCACAGCACTTGACATCTTGGAAGCTGGTTGGAGCCAGCTGGAGCTAGTCACTCCCACTCCACCTCCTCCAGGAAGCCCGCCCTGAACACCACCACCCACAGGGTTTCACAACACTGCCTCCCCACCGCCTGGGCTCTGGACAACCCCATTGCCAATGTATGCTAGGTCAGACCCTGCATTGCACGGCCACGTTTTCGAATTTAATATCAATCTCCTTCTATTGTATATTTTCTTCTCATGGATCATTCATTCATTCAATTATTTATTTTAAAAAACTGTTATTAAGTAGTTACTGAGGATGGGTGCAGTGGCTCACACTTATAATCTCAGCACTTCGAGAGGCCACCTGAGGCAGGAGGACAGCTTGAGTGAGCTCAGGAGTTGGAGACCAGCCTGGGCAACATGGCAAAACCCCATCTCTACCAAAAATCCAAAAATCAGCTGTGAATAGTGGCACACGCCTATAATCCCAGCTACTCAGGGAGCTGAGGCAGGAGGATAGTTTGAGCCTGGGAGGCAGAGGCTGCAGTGAGCAAAACCCTGTCTCTAAAAATAATAATGATTGATGATGATAAAGATGCAAACGTTTGTCGGGGTGTCAGAGACCGTTCTGAAGAGATCACTTGTATTAATGTGTTTAATGACCCACAAGGCGGCTAGGCAGGTAGACAGGTGGGTGATATTATCTCCACTTTATAGATGAGGAGATAGAAACACGGAGAGGTTAAGCAAGGTGCCTAAGGTCACACAGCTAGCAAGAGTCAGAGCTAGATCTTGGCTTCAGGCAGTCTGGCCCTAGCGCTGTGCTCTTAACGGTGATAAGGTACCGCCTGACTGGGGTTGTATGACTGTTTCTTCCAAAGGGTTGGACGCGTTTCAGCCTAAGTTAGCATTCCCAAGTCAAACAATTGATAGCATCTCCCCCGCGACCCCTAAAAGTCCCTCCAACCTTTTTCTCTCATTGTTTCCTTGTGAATCTCCTTTCCCCAACAAGAGCTCAAGCTGGAGGTCGCCCCAGCCCTGGCGGTACTTACGGGTTGGAAGGACTGACCAGGGTCCCACCACAAGACACCTGAGCTGCCAAACACACAGAGGCTGGCCACGTGACCACGCTGAGCGTTTTCCAACGCGCCTGCCCGGCCCCGCTCACCCCTGAGCCCCGCCGCCCCAGGAAAGACGGGAAAGACGAGCTCACACGCAAGGACGCTCCCGCACCTCGCGGGCTCCGAACTGCAAATGGGCGCTGGAATCCCTTCCAATTCCCTAACTCGAAAAACCTGCCTGCGCGCCCCAGCTGCCGAGCGTGTCCGCCACGCACACGCAGGATTGGTGCTAAGGAATGGTGCCTGAGGCTGACTTACTGCAGCCCAGACCCAAGAGCTGGGGCCTTGAGAGCGTGGCCTTGCCCAGGCGGACACGCAGACCCGGCTGTGGGGACCATGTCTGGAGCTTCAGGCCAAGTTGCTTAGCAAAGGCGAGGCTGGAGGTCGGAAGATTGGCAAGGAGGTAAGGGCTGAAGAAAGATGATGAGTTTTGAACTAGGGTGGAAGCCACGAAGCTGGAGAAGACAGGAGGCTCCCTAAGACATTGGAAGGGTGCTGGGAACAGGGTTTGGGCTCTCCAGCTTGGTTGCTGAAGGGAAGAAAACAGGCCTAGTGGCCGGGCGCGGTGGCTCACGCCTGTAATCCCAGCACTTTGGGAGGCCGAGGTGGGCGGATCACAAAGTCAAGACATCAAGACCATCCTGGCCAACGTGGTGAAACCCCATCTCCATTAAAAATACAAAAGTTAGCCTGGTGAGGTGGCACACACCTATAATCCCAGCTACTTGGGAGGCTGAGGCAGGGGAATTGCTTGAAACTGGGAGGCAGAGGTTGCAGTGAGCCAAAATCGTGCCATTGCACTCCAGTCTGGGTGACAAAGTGAGACTCTGTCTCAAAAATGGAGAGAGAGAGAAGGACAGACGGAAGGAAGAAAGAGTGAGGAAGGGCTGAATGGAGACTCTCGGATGCCGTCTTCACTGGACTGAGGGTCAAAGCCTCAGAAGGGCATCAGACAGACAAGGTGGTGCCCTAACCCTAATGTAGATGGGGTCCAGAAGTGTTTAGGGGGACGGTCCATCCAAGGCTTTAGGAGAATCAAGAGAGTGACAAATGAGAATTCAGAGGGCAGGGAGGACCTGGCAGAGCAAGCCCATGGCATTCTTGAGAAGACTGGGGTTCAAGAAGCAGGGACTGGGGTGTTTTCTACAGCAACAGCAAATAGCCTGATTCTCCAGACACCAACTGGGTGTCCAACAATTCAACTCAGGCTGGGCGTGGTGACTCATGGCTGTAATTCCAGCACATTTAAACCAGGAAGGCTGAGACAGAAGGATTGCTTGAGAGCCCAGGAGGCCAGGTCTAGCCTGGGCAACCTAGCAAGAACTCGTCTCTAAAAAGAAAACAAAAACACACACACAGAGCCAGGTGCAGTGACGCACCTATAGTCCCAGCTACTCGGGAGGGTGAGGTGGGAGGATCGCTTGAGCCTGGGAGGTTGAGCCTGCGGTGAGCTATGATCACACCATTGCTCTTCAGCCTGGGCAACAGAGCAAGATCTTGTCGCAAAAAAAAAAAAAAAAAAAAAAAAGAAAAATCAATTCAATTCTGAAACTAACCACCCAGAGTTTGTGCAGGCTCCACGGGTTAAAGGCTTGGTCGCACAAGACTGCCCCTGCTTCAGGCACCAGGGGCAGGTCCTGGGTCACCTTCTGACCAACTGGCTATACATCAAGGCTGCCCATAGTCCCCTCTTCATTTCGCTAGCATGGCTCCTAGAGCTCGAGAAGGCACCTATTACCTGCATGCCATTACCTTTTTATTATAGCAAGTACAACTCAGTGACAGCCATGGGGGAGTGGAACAGAGAGCAAGATATGGGGCTGGGGGTGTGTTGATATTCACTCAGGTGGCTGGCAAGATATTAACTATTAGGAAAAGTTATAGATTGTAATCTCAAACCTTTTGGAAGGCCAAAAGGTTTCACTGGGGCAGGCTGAAGGCAGCCGCTGGAAGACTTTACCCCACATCCCTTTCTCTCTACTCTGTTTACTCATATAAATTTTGTGCTGGGTGGCCTGGAAGATCAAAGGGAAATTACCTGTTAATAGCATTTACTCTGAGCCCTGGAGCCTAAAGCTTTTATCCATCATAAAACCATGCTCTTAACCATGTTAATTATCCGCAAGTGCATTAACTTAGAACCTCTGTTGTAACCTCGACAGAATAAACGTGTGATGAACAGAGGGTCTGGGTCCACTGGTTGCATTTCACACTCTGAAAGCAGCCAACGGCCAGCCCTAGCCCACTTGCATCACTGTAATGGTGTGAGAGTGCATTCATTCATCCGTGGTTGAGTAAGGGTCTGCAGGCCAGACGTCCGCAGGTGGTGGTCGGTGTCTCAGGGGTGTGTGGATCCCCCTCTCCAGGCGCCACCACCTTCCCTGCACCTCAATTTGTTGACCAGCCCAGAAGCTCTCCAGATCCTGTAGCTTAGGGTTTTAAATTTTTTATTTATTTTATATTTTTTATTTTTTGAGACAGAGTCTTAGTCGCCCAGGCTGGAGTGTAATGGCGCGATCTCGGCTCACTGCAACCTCCGCCTCCTGGGTTCAAGCAATTATCCTGCCTAAGCCTCCTGAGTAGCTGGGATTACAGGCACCTGCCACCACGCCTGGCGAATTTTTGTATTTTTAGTAGAGACGGGGTTTCACCATGTTGGCCAGGCTGGTCTCAAACTCCTGACCTCAGATGATCTGCCCCTCTTCAGCCTCCCAAAGTTCTAGGATTCTAAAGGTTTTAGGAGCTTGGCACCAGGCTCCTAATGTGTTCCAAACACCAGAGACAAAGACCAAGTAATATTTCTTATAATGCCACAGGGGTTCAGGCTGGGTGAACACAGAATAAGGGCCACTGGGTAGAGAGGAGGGCATCTGCCAACAGTTAAATGACAGAGAGAATCCTCTCCTTCATGAAGCCAAAAGGAAATAAGTTCATAGATCATATCAAGAGACACGTGCAATGCCAGGCACAGTGGCTACACCTGTAATCCCAGCACTTTGGGAGGCTGAGGCAGGCAAATCACTTGAGGTCAGGAGTTCAAGATCAGCTTGGCCAACATGATGAAACTCTACTAAAAATACAAAAAAAAAAAAAAAAAAAAAAAGAGAGAGAAAGAAAAGAAAAGAAAAAGAAAGAAATTAGCTGGATGTGGTGCCGGGCACCTGTAATCCCAGCTATTCTGAGGCATGAGAATGGCTGGAAACCAGGAGGCAGAGGTTGTAGTGAGCCAAGATCATGCTACTGCACTCCAGCCTGGGCGACAAAGCAAGACTCTATCTCAAAAAAAAAAAAAAAGAAAAAAAAAGAAAAAAAAGAAATAAAAAAAAATAGTGGGAGTAAACTTCTCAGTAAAGAAGAGCCCAACCCTGTAATCCAAGCACTTTGGAGGCCAAGGCGGGTGGATCACCTGAGGTCGGGAGTTCAAGACCAGCCTGACCAACATGGTGAAACCCTGTCTTAAAATTAATAATAATAAACAAATAAACAGTAAATACTTCCAAAAAAAAAAAAAAAAAAGAAGAGCCCAGGACAATGTCACTTCATTGGTGAATTCTACCAAACATTTGAAGAAAAAATTAATGCCAATTTCTTCTTAAACTCTTCCCAGAATTGCAAGAGGAGAGCGTGCTTCCTAACTCATTCTATGAAGCCAGCATTACCTTGACACCAAAGTCGGAGAAAGACACAGAACCACTACAGATTTGTATCTCTTATGAGTACAGATGCAACCGAATACTAGCAAACCAAACTCTGCAGCATATTAAAAGAATTTTAAACCATGACCAACGACCAAATGTGAATTCTCCCCAGAACTCGAGAGTGGTTCCACATATGAAAATCAAGCTATGTAACACACCACATGAATAGATGAAGGGAGGGGGAAAAAAAAGCCGTGATTGTTTCACTTGATGCCGACAGAGCATTTGACAAAACCCAGCTCCATTCATGATTTAAAAAATCCACTAAGAATTAAAGGAAACTTCCTCAACAAGAAAAAGGCAGCAATGCTGGGCATGGTGGCTCATGCCTGTAATCTCAGCATTTTGGGAGGCCAAGGCAGGCAGATCACTTGAGGCCCGCAGTTCGAGACCAGCCTGGCCAACATGACGAAACTCCCACCTCTACTAAAAGCAAAAATACAAAAATTGGCCAATGTGGTTGTGAGTGCCGGTAGTCCCAGCTACTTGGGAGGGTGAGACAGGCGAATCACTTGAACCTGGGAGGTAGAGGTTGCAGTGAGCCAAGATGGCACCACTGCACTCCAGCCTGGGCGACATAGCAAGACTTCATCTCAAAAGAACAAAAAGAAAATGACAACACCGGCCGGGTGTGGTGGCTCACACCAACACTTTGGGAGCCAAGGTGGGCGGATCACCTGAGGTCAGGAGTTTGAGACCAGCCTGGTCAACATGGTAAAACCTCATCTCTTTTAAAAATACAAAAATTAGCCAGGCATGGTGGCATGTGCCTGTAATCCCAGCTACTAGGGAGACTGAGGCAGGAGGATCGCTTGACCCTGGGAGGTGGAAGTTTCAGTGAGCTGAGATTGTGCCACTGCACTCCAGCCTGGGCAACAGAGCGAGACTCTATCTCAAAAAAGAAAGAAAGAGAGAGAGAGAGAGAGAGAAAGAGAGAAGGAAAGAAAGAAAGAAAGAAAAAGAAAGAAAGAAGAAAGAAAGGAAGGAAGGAACAAAGAAAGAAAAAATAACAACACCAAATGTTGCAGACGATATGGGTTAATGAAAACTCTCATATATTGTTGGTGGGTCTATAAACTGGTAGCAGCCACGCTGGCAGACAGTTTGACAGTTTCTTAAATGGTAAGCCGCACACCTGCCATACAGTACAGTAATTCCATATATCCCTAGGCATTTGCCCAAGAGAAATCAAAAATATACATCTACACGAAGACTTGAGCACAAATATTCAAGGCAGCTTTATTCCTAATAGTACAGACTGTACACAGCCCAGATGTCTGCACACAGAAGAGTGGAAAATAAATGATGGTGTATCCATACAGTGGATAGTACTCAGAACAAAATATATGCAGAATCATGAATGGATGTAAAAAAAATATTATACTGGGTGAAAAAAGCTGACTCAAAAAACATATACACACGGTCCCTGACTTACAATGGTTTGACTTAACGATTTTTCAACTTTATGATGCCACAGAAGCAATATGCATTCAGTCGAATCTGTAGGTACACATAAAACCCTCCTGTTTTTCAGTTTCAGTATTCAATAAATTACATGAGAAATTCAACACCTTATTACAAAATAGACTTTGCATTAAATAATTTTGTCAGACTGAAGGCTAATGTAAGGGTTCTGAAAACGTTTAAGACAGGCTAGGCTAAGGCTTGGCACCGTGGCTCACATCTGTAATCCCAACACTGGGAGACTGAGGCGGGAGGATCACTTGAGTCTAGGAGTTCGAGACCAGGCTAAGCAATGTAGCAAGATCCCATTTCTACAACAACAACAAAAAAAGAAAGAAAAAAAAAAAGACCAGGTGTGCTGGCTCACGCCTGTGATCCCTGCACTTTGGGAGGCTGCAGTATGACAATCACTTGAACCTGGGAGGCGGAGGTTGCAGTGAGCTGAGATCGTGCCACAGCATTCCAGCCTGGCGACTGAGTGAGACCCTGTCTCAAGGAGTAAAAAAAAAAGGATCTCTGGAAGGGGTCTGGGATGAGAGCTGAGATCTGAGGGCCGCCCACAAGAAAGAAGAGCTCAGAGGAAGGGTCTGGAAGAGAGACGCGGGAAGAGACCGTCATGGGTCAGAGCTTTGCAGAAAGAGGTTTTGCAGTGGCTCGCACCACACATCAGGGAGGAAGAGTGGCCACTCAGTGACAAGAGCTGCTGCAGCCTCCGTCTGTCCATCTGCCCAGGGAGGACTGGGGACAAAAGCCAGACAGGAGACAGCCTGGACAGGGTGGGCTGTGAGGAGGTGAAGGATTCGAAGTGCAGATGACTCTGGCTGGGCGCGGTGGCTCACGCCTGTAATCCCTGCACTTTGGGAGGCCGAGGCGGGAGGATCACCTGAGGCCAACGTGGTGAAGCCCTGTCTTTACTAAAAGTCCCAAAATTAGCAGGATATGGTGAACGCCTGTAATCTCAGCTACTCAGGCGGCCAAGGCAGGACTATCACTTAAATCTGGAAGGCAGAGGTTGTAGTGAGCCAAGATTATACCACTGCACTTCAGCGTGGGTGACAGAGCAAGACTCTGTCTCAAAAAAAAAAAAAAAAGAAAGAAATGAAAAAGTATAGATGACTCTTTGAAGCAACTTGGCTAGGGAGGGAGAGACAGCTGGGTGGGGCTGAATGTGGGCCTCACAGGGGACTTTAAAACAGATACATGTTTTTTTCTTGAGACAGGGTCTCACTCTGTCGCCCAGGCTGGAGGGTAGTGGTGCACTCATAGCTCAGTGCAGCCTCGAACTCCTGGGCTCAAGTACCCCCACTTCAGGCCCCCATGTAGCTGGGATTACAGGTGCCCACCACCATGCTTGACTAATTTTTATATCTTTGTAGAGACGGGGTTTTACCATGTTGCCCAGGCTGATCTCAGACTCTGAGCTCAAGCAATCTGCCTGTCTCGGCCTCCCAAAGTGCTGGGATTACAGGCGTGAGTCATTCAGGGTGGCCAAGGGACTTCTTAAAATTTTTAAATGAGAGAAAATGGACTGTGGGGCTGGGTGCAGTGGCTCATGCCTGTAACCCTAGCACTTTGGGAGGCCTAAGCGGACGGATCACTTGAGGTCAGGAGTTCGAGACCAGCCCGGTCAACATGGTGAAACCCCGTCTCTATTAAAAATAGAAAAATTAGCCAGGCGTGGCGGGCACCTGTAATCCTAGCTACTCGGGAGGCCGAGGCAGGAGAACCGCTTGAATCCGGGAGGTGGAGGCTGCAGTGAGTCCAGATTGTGCCACTACACTCCAGCCTGGGTGACACGGTCACCCAGGATAAGGCTGTGCCTCCCCTCTCTGTCTCAAAAAAGAAAGAAAACGGAGCGTGTTTACGTGCTGAGGGTTGGGAAGCACGGGCAGACATGGAGGAGCAAAAGGAGGTGGCCGGGGGGAGGTCTCAGTGTCCAGAGCGCATCTGGGCCTTGGTGGACCGTTTCTGAATAAGCAAGTTACTGGGGACAGACTGGGGGAGCAGCCCCGGACATGGTGCAGGTCCCCTTGGTGATGGGGGGTGCAGGGAGGGGAAGGACAGCTGGTGATGGGGGTTCTGGGGATGGAGAGGCAGGATACAAGGGAATCTCCATGACGCAGCCGATGTGCCTGGAGGAGAGCAGAAGGAGGCGCCACTGACCCCACGCCCCGGGCGGCAGGTCCCCCTTCCCTCCGTGTCGACCAGAAAGCACAGTCACGGTGGTGAGAGTGGAGGGGATGCAGGGCAGGAATGAGAGGGACTGGGAAGAGCCTCCGACCAGAGGGCAGGGGGAGGCGGGGGCTCCAGCCCGGCCCTACCGCGGACTCAGTAGGAGACCCAGAGCTGACCTTTCTGCCCCAGAGCCTCTACTTCCCCACCTGGAGAACGGGGCCTCGGCCTCCACATGCCGTAGGGGGCTTGCAATGTGGCATCCCACGATTCTTGCATTTCAGGCCTGCGGAACACAGAGAAGTCTGTACTTGGGGATTCCAGGATCCTGACATTCTATAACATAATTTCTGTGTGGCCACCAGGGATGGGGCCAGCCAATGTCTCTCCCCTCACGACGGCTCCGTCTGCCCAGCCCTGCTGCCAGCTCCCCTCCCTTCCCTTCTCCCCATCAACTCCGGGCACGGCCAGCCTCGAACACGTCCCAAGCGAGCACTTGGCAGGCGGGGACCATGATTCATGCCCTTCCAGCAGGCTGCGTGGCTCGCCCACCCGCCAGAGCAGGCAGGACATTCTTGGCCTCACCGTTCACTCAGGATTAGCGGGGCGGGGGTGGCTGGGGCTGGGGGAGGCAGACTGTGTTCTCGGGCCTCAGCGAGGTGGGGGGTGTTCATGTCTGAAGTGGCCGCCAGGCTGGCCTGGGAGGGAACATCACCCCTTAAAGCGAGGCCATGTCTGGGACCCAGACGGGAGGACTCGGGTGGGGCCATCGGAGGAAAGCTGCCACCTGCCCTGTGTCCAGGGAAAGAAGGAGGGCCAGGAGTCCAGAGGCAGGCGAGGCCGCTCACCCCAAACCTCTGATCCTGTCTCCCTCCGCAAGCCTCTTCCCCGTTGGGGGAGCCTGGCCCTCTCCATCCCCACCGCCAAGAGCACAGGCTCAGCCAGGCGTTTGAAACCGGCTCCCAAACAGCCAAGGAACAGAGAAGGCAGCAGCCTCCAGCCACGCCCTCCCCTTGCCCACCCCAGCTCCCCAAATTCCCCACCAAAGCCACACCCCACCCCCGTCCTCAGACCAGTACTTCAGGATGAACCTGGAGCTCCCAGGATAAGGCTGTGCCTCCCCCGTCAGTCTGTCATTTTAGAGCAAGACTATGTCTCCCTAAAACCGAGTGTCCCGATTCTCACCAGTACACGCACCGAGGTCAGCATCCCTGGCTAGGGCCGTGCCCCTGAGACCATGGTCCCTGCCCAGAGCTCTGCCTACTCCCTCAGACCAGAACCCCCAGGGCAAGGCCTGTCTCCTCATCAGGGGTGACAAGAGAGGACTGGGCCATCAAAATGGGCAGCGGTGGCTCACGCCTGTTATCCCAGCACTTTGGGAGGATCCACATGGGTGGGAAGATCACTTGAAGTTGGGAGTTCGAGACCAGCCTGACCAACATGGAGAAACCCCATCTCTATCTACCAAAAGTACAAAAAAGTAGCCAGGTGTGGTGGCGCACGCCTGTAGTCCCAGCTACTTGGGAGGCTGAGGCGGG
Organism: Saimiri boliviensis; assembly: GCF_048565385.1. Lineage (NCBI taxonomy): Eukaryota > Metazoa > Chordata > Mammalia > Primates > Cebidae > Saimiri > Saimiri boliviensis. The sequence continues at coordinate 34,792,522 of NC_133468.1, read as the reverse complement.
AGAATCGTTTGAACCCGGGAGGCAGAGGTTGCAGTGAGCCAAGATTGAGCCACTGCACTCCAGCCTGGGCGACAGAGCAAAACTACGTCTCAAAAATAAATAGGCCGGGCGCGGTGGCTCAAGCCTGTAATCCCAGCACTTTGGGAGGCCGAGGCGGGTGGATCACGAGGTTAAGAGATCGAGACCATCCTGGTCAGCATGGTAAAACCCCGTCTCTACTAAAAATACAAAAAATTAGCTGGGCGTGGTGGCGCGTGCCTGTCATCCCAGCTACTCAGGAGGCTGAGGCAGGAGAATTGCCTGAACCCAGGAGGCGGAGGTTGCGCTGAGCCGAGATCGTGCCATTGCACTCCAGCCTGGGTCACAAGAGCGAAACTCTGTCTCAAAAATAAATAAATAAATAAATAAACAAACAAACAAACAAACAAATACATAAAACAAAAAAACAAAGTAGGCAGCCCAGGAAAGAGTCAGCGGAGAGTACAAGGCTCCCACCCACCGTGGGCTCACCTGGGCCCAGAGGAATCTGTTCTTCTAAGGTCAGGTACAAACAGCTCCTTGGCTGGGAGCAGGAGCGTGCGGCTGGACCGTGGGTGAGGGGACGTGATTCTGGAGCAGGGTCTCAGGGCCCAGGTTTGCACAAGGCTGCAGGGATCCCCTGTTAAATGCATCGTCCCCCTCCTCCGGGGCTCCAGGGTGCTGTCCCCAAGCAGTCGTCACCCCAGGCCTGGGTCTCTGAGGTTCAGTGTGGGTGAGTCGGACTGCCACCCAGGGCTCCAGCTTTGTGTCAGACTCCCGGGAATTTCACTCCTGACTCCACCCCAGTACTCCTCCACCTTTCTAACCTCAGTTTTCCTCATCTGGAAAATGGGGACAGGGACACCTGCCGCAGGGGGTTCCACGTGTGCTCTGTCCCTTCGGCTGGCCACAGGTAACTCCGGGTGACCGCAGAGCCAAAGGCACAGAAAGCAATGAGGCTGAGTCCAGCCTGTCCTGCAGTCCCACAGGCGGTGCCAGGATCTCCAAGAAGTCGCTGAGACGGAGCCGCGTGGAGGAGCGGGGAGAGAGCTGGCTGGCCTTGGGAAAGTCAGCCTCGGTGGCCTGCGGGGAGGCGGATTCCAGGCCCCTCGGGCCTTCCGCATGGGTCCATTCTCTCCCCCAAGCTCTGGCTTAAGCACCTGGCTAGAGCCCCTCTCCAGGAGGAGCTAGGGACCCATGAGCAGCCCAGGAGGAATCAGGGGCACGGGACACACGTTTCTCTCTCTCTCTCTCTCTCTCTCTCTCTCTCTCTCTCTCTGCCTCATTCTCTGTTCCCCCAGACTGGGAGACGAAGGACAGGATTTGAATCCTGGCTTTGCCATTCACCAGCTATGAGGCATTAGGCAAGGTATTGAATCCCTCCAAGCCTCAGTTTCCTCATCTGTAAAATGGGAGTGGCCGGGTGCAGCAGCTCACACCCGTAATCCCAGCACTTTTGGAGGCTGAGGTGGGAGGATCGCTTGAGCCCAGGAGTTCAAGACCAGCAGGGGCAACAAAGTGAGATCCTGTCTCTACAAAAAATTAGCTAGTGTTGTCAGGCACAGTGGCTCACGCCTGTAATCCCAGCACTTTCGGAGGCCAAAGTGGGCAGATCACAGGATTGGGAGTTCAAGACCAGCCTGGCCGACATAGTGAAACCCCGTCTCTACTAAAAATACAAAAAATTAGCCAGGCATGGAGGTGCACGCCTGTAATCCCAGCTACTCGGAGGCTGAGGCAGGAGAATCACTTGACCTGGGAGGCAGAGGTTGCAATGAGCTTAGATCACACCACCGCACTCCAGCCTGGGCAACAGAGTGAAATTCTATCTCAGGTGTTGTGCACCTGTAGTCCCAGCTACTCGGGAGGCTGAGGCGGGAGGATCGCTTGAACCCAGGAGGTTGAGGCTGCAGTGTGCCAAGGTCATACCACTCCACTCCAACCTGGGTGACAGAGAGAGACCTTGTCTCAAAAAGAAAATAATAAACTAAAATAGGAATGATAACAAAACCCGGGGCCGCTGGACAATGACGTGGGCTAAGGCAGGAAAGAGCCTGGCCCTGTGGGACAGGGACGGCAAACCTGGGCACGGTCACCTTCATCCTCTTCAGGCTCCTCTGAGGAGCACCCAGAAACCCCAGCTCAGGGTAGGCGGTACAAACCAGGGACTCCCGAGTTCCTGGCCCAGAGCCCCTGCTGGAGAGGGCCGGGGGTCCTCTGCCCTGAGCATCCCTGAGGTTTGAGTGAAAGGAGGAACAGAGATCCGGCCAGACCCTGCACGTTCCAGCCCTGGTTCATTCCAGATCCAAGCGCTGAGACCTCTCCCCACCCGGGACCCCCAGCCAAGCTCCACTGTGACGCTCCACTGTGACGGCCAGATCCGGAGGACAGTCTGCTTGCTCTCTGCTCAGTCCTTAAAAGTCCACGGGCCAGAGCTCCTCTTCCGCCTTGAAAAGGGGGCCTGCGTATGCGGGGCTGCATTCCCTGGATGCCGTGTGTGGGGGAAGCCACTGGAGATCTCCCCAGAAAGTGCTTGGCTGCAGGTGAGATCCTGGGAAAAGGCCACAGTACCAGGGCCTAGAGCCGAGGGGCTGAGGCCCAAGCCGGCCCTGGGGGAGGAGGAAGGAAGTGGGAGAGGGGACTGGGGAAAGGGATTTAAGGGGGGGGGGCTCGGTGAGGTGGGACAGTGAGGAGGAAGAGTAACGGGGCTTAGGGGTGGGGAAGGGTGCTCAGTGGAGAAAACGGGGGTCGTGCGTGGCCGGGGACTCAGACCTTCCCTCCCTGGTCACGCTCTCCTGCCACTCAGCTCTCTCCATCCCACGCCGCCCAAGCCATGCCCTCTGATCTCCGGCCTACCTGGGGCTGACCACTCTGCCCTGTCTCTTTCCATCCAGGGCCTTGGGGAACTCCAAGACAGAATGGCCAGAGGCCTGGATGCTCTCTGAGGACATCTCTGTAAAGCCCCTGCGGCCCAGGCCAGCGGGATGCAGGCTCCTGGCCCTGTCCAGGCTCATGCCTTGGGGCAGGGGTGTAGGGGCCCCTCCTTGGGTTTGCTCTGGGGTGGTAGAGGGCCACTGTGAGTCAGTTCAGGGTGGTGGGAACCTCTCTCTGCCCACCACCCAAGGAAGCCTTCCTGGAGGAGGAGGCCTGACCCTCCAGCTGGACTTGAATGAGGAAGAGGCTGGGTAGAGGCCTGGCGGTGGAGCAGGGGTGGGGACTGTCCGTGAGCAGCTGTGTGGCAGCTATGGCAGGAACAAGAACTGGAGGGGTGGAGAGGCACTGGCATCCATAGCCTGGTAAGTATCACCAACAGAGCAGGATTCCATCTGAGAAGCAACAGGAAGGCCAGGCTTGTTGGCTCAGGCCTGTAATCCCAAGCTTTCGAGGTGGAGGTAGGAGGATCGCTTGAGCCCAGAAGCTTGAAACCAGCCTGGGCAACATAGCAAGACCTCCATCTCTGCAAAAAAATTTAAAAGTTAGTAGGGCTTAGTGGTGAACACCTATAGTCCCAACTACTAGGGAGGCTGAGGTGGGAGGATCGCTTGAGCCCAGGAGGTTGAGGCTGCAGGGAGTGATGATCGTACCAGCACACTCCAGCCTGCAGGACAGAGCAAGACTTTTTTTTCTTTTTTTAATTTTTTGAGATGGAGTTCCACCCTTGTCACCCCGGCTGGAGTGCAGTGGCGCAGTCTCGGCTCCCCGCAACCTCCGCTTCCCAGGTTCAGGCAATTCTCCTGCCTCAGCCTCCCGAGTAGCTGGGATTACAGGCACCCGCCACCACACCCAGCTAATTTCTGTATTTTTGGTAGAGACAGGGTTTCCTCATGTTGGCCAGGCTTGTCTCGAACTCCTGACCTCAGGTGATCCGCCTGCCTTGGCCTCCCAAAGTGCTGGGATGACAGGTGTGAGCCACCGCACCTGGCCAACTCTGACTCTTAAAAGAAAAAGAGAGAGAAATGACAGGGACTAGCAAGAGGCAGCGTAAGTGGGGGAGGGACTTTCAGGATGGGGGTCCCGGCATTGACACTCTCCCTGAGGAGCAAGAGAAGAAAGGGGGGTCCCCTGGGAGCTACAGTTTCTCTTCGGGATCAGGAAACTTCTGGGCTCTGGCGCCACCCACTTACACACTCATCCGCGGACGACGTGTTACACAAGGAAGCTCAGTGGTTGAGGCGTCCATCCTCAGGCTCTCTCCACAATCAAGGGGGAGACCAGCTCCCAGGCCCCAAGTCCCATCAACATCGAGGGGCTGCGGGTCACAGGGCCAGTGGCAGCCGGAGAAGTTCCTCCTCCAAGCTTCTCACCACCCACCCCCTGGGGAGTGCAAGTTGCCCTGGAAATACTGTTTAGGTACAAACACTTCTTCAGGCTATGTCCTGGGGGAGCGTGGGGAGGAGGAGGCCAGCTGGGCAGAGGCCAGGGGCGTGGGAGGTATGGAGAGACCCCTTCTGGTCACCAAGCGGCTCCCCTCCCCAGGGAAGGGAGGACCAGAGCTGATGCTGCATTTTCCGAGGCCCAGAGGGAGAGCCGGGGGTGCATAAGGGAGTCCCAGCAGAAGACAGCCTTAGATCAGAGCCCCAAGGCCCGGATTCTCCACCCGGGTCTGCTGCTGGGTCTGAGCCTCAGTTTCCCCATCTGTAAAATGGATGGGTTTTCTCCCTGGTTCCTTTGACCTGTTTTTCAACATTCATGCTCTCTGCTGCTGTCAGCCTCTGCTGGGGAAAGGGAAGAGGGGTCCAGGGGCCTTTCCTGCTCAGCCCCTCGAAGAAGCCCCCTCTGCCACTCCCTGACTCCGTGTGCCCATGTGAGAAGGAGCAGCTGGCAGGCAGAGCTGCTGAAGGGCCCGAGCTGGAGAAGTATCCTGAAGGGCGGGGTGGGGAGGATTTGGAAATTTTTAGAACCTTGACAGCCCCGTGAGTCAGTGGGGCAGATGGAAGCGATTAGACGCTGGCAGCAGGCACCATGGGGCGGAGACGGGAACCAAGAATGGCTTGGAGCTCAGTTCCCGGCAGGACGGATGGCCTCCTCCAAGCCCGCGTAGCCAGCCGCCGGGGCCCAGGCCTGGTGTGCATGTTTGAGGCACCAAGCTGGACAGTGCAAAGAGGTTCTTGTGATGGGGTGCCCAGGAGGCTAGGGGTACAAGAAAGGAACGGGACACAGGATGAGAGAACACTCTGGCCACTCGGTCACAGCACTGCTGACCAGAGGAGGGCAGCTTTCCACTGCCCGTCCCCACCCCCCGTATCTACACCCCTTCCCGGAAGGACCTACCCTACTGACAACGCAAACACGTTCCCCAGCAATCCAAAATCATACACTCTGCCGGGCGCGGTGGCTCACACCTGTCATCCCAGCACTTTGGGAGGCTGAGGCAGGAGGATCACCTGAGGTCCGGAGTTTGAGACCTGCCTGGGCAACATGGTGAAACCCTGTCTCTACTAAAAATACAAAAATTAGCTGGGCATGGTGGTGCGTGCCTGTGATTCCAGCTACTCGGGAGTCGGAGGCAGGAGAATCGCTTGAACCAGGGAGGTGGAGGTTGTGGTGAGCCAAGATCATGCCACTGCACTCTAGCCTGGGCGACAGAGTGAGACTCCGTCTTAAAAAAAAAAAAAAAATCATGTTCTCCTGCCACAGCGGGCCGCTCTTGTGTCTCAGGGATGTCTCATCTCTGGGGGAGAAGAGAGCAAAGAGTAAGTCATCTTTGAGAGCCCATGCGGTGACAGCCGGAGAGCTGAACCAGTCCTGGAGGGGAGCTGAGGAGGAAGGGGCGAGTAGGTGGGAGGAGCCCAAAAGAAGCCCAGGAAGAGGCAGGGGGTTCCACCATGCTGCTCCCCCAGACAGAAGGACCAGCAAGGAGCATGGGGTGCAGGGCATATTGGAGTGAGCAGAGGAGTGAAGACGTAAAGAGGGAGTGGACGGCCGGGCACGGTGGCTCACGCCTGTCATCCCAGCACTTTGGGAGGATCACCTGAGGTCAGGAGTTTGAGATCAGCCTAGGCAACATGGTGAAACCCCGTCTCTACTAAAAATACAAAAACAAGCCAAGCATGGTAGCACACACCTGTCATCCCAGCTACTCAGAAGGCTGAAGCAGGAGGATCGCTTGAACCCTGGAGGCGGAGGTTGCATCCAGCCTCGGTGACAGGGTGAAACTCCATCTCAAAAAACAAAAAACAAACAAACAAACAAACAAACAAAAAAACAGGGAATGGAGGTGATACAGGGGGCGACACAGCCAGAGCTGCATCAGCCAACCACAGACCCGCCAGTGACTCCTACCTGTGGAAGCAGGTTAGGGGAGCTGTTCTTCAGGTCACCACAGTCGTCAAGTGTGAACATGGGCTGGGCACGGTGGCTCACGCCTGTCATCCCAGCACTTTGGGAGGCCAAGGTGGGCTGATCACTTGAGGTCAGGAGTTTGAGACCAGCCTGGCCAACATGGGGAAACTCCATCTCTACTAAAAATACAAAAAATTAGCTCAGTATGGTGGCACGTGCCTATAATTCCAGCTACTTGGGAGGCTGCCCAGGAGAACACTTGAACTGCGGAGGCAGAGGCTGCAGGGAACCAAGATTGTGCCACTGCACTACAGCCAGGACAACTTAATAAGACCCTGCTCCAAAAAAAAAAAAAAAAAAGTGAACCTGACTGTGAAGCACCAAACTCAGCCTTTTTCCACCACCTCTCATCACTCCATTTCTCCTCCAACCACCCATCTAACCACTCAGTGTTTAGCAAATAGTCACGCGTGACTGCTCTCTTCTGGGACCTGCCAGGCTCTGTGGTCCAGGCCTAAGGATGCACACAGACAGAGCGTCCCAGGTTCCATGGTTGACATCTGGAAGAAGACATTGCTCCACCCGGTGGGGTAGGGACACCAATATGGAGGAGGAGCTCTGAAGGCAAGCATGAGGAGGCTGTCGTGGGCATGGAGATCTTGGGGTCTATAGGGGATATTGGGATCTGAAGGCCCAGCTCGTGGGCATGGAGGTCCAGAGATCTTCAGGGGAGGTCAGAGGTGTGCAAGCCCAGCTCAGGAGGCTGTTATGAGCAAGAACTGGGGGTCTGCAGGGTTCTTAACAGAGGATGCAAGTCAGACTCAAGGAGAGGACAATGGGCAAGGTCAGAACGTCAGCACCCAAGACCTGCCCCCATTGGTGATAGTGGGTTATGGGAATGTTTAAAGCAGAGAGGATTTGTGTCATTAAAAGATCACTCTGGGCTGGGGACAGTGGCTCACGCCTGTAATCCCAGCACTTTGGGAGACTGAGGTGGGAAGATCACCTGAGGTCAGGAGTTCAAGACCAGCCTGGCCAACATGGTGAAACCCTGTCGCTACTAAAAATACAAAAATTAGCCAGGCGTGATGACACATGCCTGTAATCCCAGCTACTCTGGAGACTGAGTCAGGAGAATCACTTGAACCCAGGAGATGGAGGTTGCAGTGAGCTGAGATTGCACCATTGCACTGCAGCCTAGGCAACAAGGGCAAAACCCTGTGTCAAAAAAAAAAAAAAAAAAAAAAAAAAATCACTCTGGTGGCCTGTGATCAGGCCAAGATAAAACCTAAACTAAGTGGCAGTCGGTGAAGAAGAGGGTGCAGGCAAAAGAGGGCTTAGGAGATAAAATCAGCTTTGGGTTTAATTGGCATCTCAACAATAATAAGTCTTCCATTCCATGAACATGGGATGTCTTTCCACTTATTTGGACGTTTCATTTCTTTCAATGATGTTTTGTAGCTTTCAGTGTGCAAGTCTTGTGCTTCTTTTTAAACAATTCTAAATTCGACAATGAGGTATACGGAGGTGAGGTGGGAGAAGCAGGCATCTGGGAAGACAGCTGTGTTCCTGTGGGGAAGCAGGAGGATGGAGATGGTGCAGGTGGAGATGGAGACAGTGAAAGAGTAGCGAGGTTGGGGAAGTTGCTGAGTCTTCTTCGAAGCTGACTTTGCAACATCTGGGCCATCTCAGTGGAGAAGGCCTACAGAGCTGGCTAAAAGACTGAAGTCTTCAATAAGGAGAAAGGGTCCTAAACACAAGGCCAAAGAGCTCAGAATTTTCTTGTAGATAAGAGGATGGGGAGCTGTTGGCAGCTTTATGCAGAGAAGTGATACAATCAGATTTAGAAGAATTATTTGAGCAGGAGGGAAGAGATTTGGCTTAAGGAGAGAGACATTGCAGGCCGGGAGACCTAGGATGAAGGATTTAAATGTTCCCCTGGAGGCCAGCATCTGAGCAGTGGCCAGCGCAGGAAATGGGGTCATAGAGCAGACCTCAGTTAGCAACTGACCCAGGCTAATTGTCACAGGTGGATCTCACTTTATGCAAGTGGAGTTTTGACAAGTTGGGTCATATGCTGATGCTTTATGCCAAATTCTGCTTTCATAACTCCATCCAAAAAAGAAATTAAGAAAAAGCAATTCCATCTACAGTAGCATCAAAAATAAAACAAAATACTTTGGAAAAAAGGTTTTAAAAGAACATTTAATACTTGCACATTGAAAGCTACAAAACATCACTGAAAAAAAAAAAAAAAAAACCAAAGATCTAAATAAATGGAAAGACATCCCATGTTCATGGATTGGAGGCTTATTATTATTAAGATGACAATTCTACCCCAAAGCTGATGACATTACTACCCCAAACAGATTCTATGCAATCCCTATCAAAATCCCAGTGGTGTATTTGCAGAAATGGAAAAAAAATCCATTCTAAAAATCAGATGGAATTTCAAGGAAGCTCAAATAGCCAAAACAATCTTGAAAAATAACATTTGGAGGACCTACACTTCCTAATTTCAAAACTTACTACAAAGCTACAGTAATGAAGACAATGTGTTACTGGCATAAAGATAGGCATATAGATCAATACTACAAAGCTACAGTAATTAAGACAATGTGTTACTGGCATAAAGATAGACATATAGATCAACAGAATTGAATTGAGAAATAAACCACTACGACTGTGGTAAATTTATTTTTGACACCACTGTCAAGACCATTCAACAGGGAAAGAGTAGTCTGTTTCACAGATGGTGGTGAAACAACGGGATGTTTGCATGCAAAAGAATGAAGTTGGACCCCTACCTCACACCGTGTATAAAAATTAACTGGAAATGGAGTGAAGATCTAAATGGAAGCACTAAAACCAGAAAACTCGTAAAAGGCCACATCATGGTGAATCTTCGTGACCTTGGATCTGGCAACAGTGTCTTTGATACAATGCCAAAACTACAAGCAACCAAAGAAAAAAACAGGTAAATTGGATTTCACCAAAATTAAAAACTTTTGTGCTTCAAAGGATTCTATGAAGAAAATGAAAACACAGCCCACAGAATGAGAGAAAATATTTACAAATCATATCTTAAATGACTTAAGAGACTATGTGATATGAAAGGCTCCCCTTGGAAACTTCTTCAGGGTGGGGAGTGGAGGGGAAAGACCACACCCCAATGTACAGCATGCAGGCATCCCGTCCTGCCCTTCGTGGAAGGAGTTTGCCCAAAGAGGATCTGCTCATATAGGAAATTGGGGAAGTGAAAAGTGGGGAAGGGTGGGAGGAAGGAGGGACACTTGCACCCAGGCAGCTACAGTTCTCTGGGAACTTGCTCACAAATTCCCTGAATTCCCCCAAATTAATTTTAGAATGAGTCCTCGAAACCCAGGGAGGTCGAAGGACGGCCCGGCGCCAGTTAGGGCAGCTCTCCGAAAGGGGACAGCATGAGGGAGAGGCCGTCTGGCCTGGCCTCCTTTCCCAGCCAGGTCCCGTCCATGGGAAGGTCACGAGAGGCACGAGCCGGGGCCAACCCCGTGCAGGGCGCGGGCGCAGGCAACAGGCCAGGAGGTCCTGGGGCCTGAGGCCTCCGTTCCCACTGACATCAGTGCAAGGTGTCAGGGGGCCTGAATCATCGGGGCTGGGGCCAGGCCCCCTCCCTGGGGGTGGGGGCAGAGCATAGCAGAGGCATGAGGCAGCCCCAGCCAGGCCAGCGGCCCTGGGCAAGGCTGGCCCCGGTGACTGTTTTATAGAATTAGCAAGTGGGACCCGCCACAGGGGGGAGGTGGAAATGTCATCGTCCTGGATTCCAACAGGCTGCACTCCCCCTCGTTCTGATTCACAAAATTAATTTCAACAGCTCTAGAGAAGAGCCTGTCGGCAGGGCCAAGGGGTCATAAACACGGGGAATATTAATAGCTTCAGCCAGGCTGCCCGGGGGGGGCTGGAGGGGCCCACCAGAGGGACTGATTTATTTAGTCTCCTCATTAACGATGTGGAAAGATGAGCGTTTGCCCAAGCCTGGGGCGGATACTGACCTACATCAGGGCAGGAATTACCCAAGCTAAGGACATGCCACGGGGGACCATCCGGGGCTCTGTCCCTAGCAGGCTCTATTCCTCTTGGTTTTATCATTGTGCCTCGGCTCTGTATCCCAACCAGGTGGGCCCAGGTGAGGCACCATCGTCGAGCCATCTCAAAGCAGCAGGTGGTGGGAGGCAGGCACACCGGGCGCATACCCTGGCCAGGTAAGGATGGGTCTCCTTCCGGAGCTGAGGGCTCAAGAATAATGCATATTCGTGCACATGAACACAAGTGCTCAGACCTCTCCGCGTTTCTGACAACAAGATCAGCCCCACGTCCCCTCTCTCCAGCCAGGTGGCTGGACGTATAGGACCAAGTCAGGGTGTAGAGTACCCAGCCATCCTAGGCTGGCACAGGATAGAGTGAGCCAAGTGCAGCAGGGTGTATGCTGACCAGGCGAGGATGGGCTCCTTCCTGAACAGGGACCCTCTCCTCCTTCGCCCTCCACCCCAACCCCATCCTGCCATTAGTCAACCTTATATGTCACTCTCAAATCTAGGGATATTTAACGCTCGGAGTTCAGGAAAATCCCACGCACGTGCGCGCGCAGAATATACGCAACACCTGTTCCCCCGGACGCGTGGCAGAGCACCATTTTAGGGCATGGCTTAGCCTGCTAGGGGAACAGAAACCAGGGCAGCTGGCACGCTCTGGCCCTTCCCAAGTCCCCAGGTCCTGAGAACATCATTCCAAACTGCCCTTGGGGCCCCAGAGTCAGAGGTCGCAGACCAAGGAGTCTGTGAAGAGGGTCAGCTGGCAGTGGCTTGGGGAGATCCAGCTGGGAGGCGTGCCCAGGGCCCACGCAGACGGGCTGGGGGAGCCTCCCCCGGGAAGCCTTCCACTCCCAGCTGCACACTCCTGCCTGCCAGCGCTGGGACAGACACAGACAGACTGGGCCTGGCAGCGGCTGCAGCTGGGAGGCTGCCGAGTCCTGGGCTGGAATGAAGGAGAAACCTGTCCAGCAATGAGATCAAGGCAATGGCACAAGTGTCCCCCCCAGGGAGCCGAGCTCTGTGTCCCAGGACATTCCAAACTCTGTGAACAAAACATGGGATGGGAGGCTGGCCAGGCTGGGCCAGCGCCAGGTGGCCCCCACCCCTCCTATCAACGGGGGGCTGAAGGGGGAGCCCAGCCTCCTGCGGGGGCTGTCCCGGCCCAGCAGTGGGACCGGCTGGGAACGCAGCTTGTACTGCCGGGAATACTGCCCACACAAGTCGCCCGGGGACGCTGCATCCAGACACCTGCCACGTTCCCTCGGCAGGGCGCCACGTGTGGTCATCTGCCTGAACCCGGTGCCATGTGGGGTGCTGTGGGCGACCCATCCATCCTGCCCATCCACCTGTGTAACTTAGCAAACATCTTTAACCTTCAAAGCCATGGTCGTTTTATATAACCCCTGAGGAAGCCTGGTCTGGCTGATTTCCCCCATTTTATAGGAGACTGAGGCCCAATATGGAGCTTGCGGGAGGCCACACGGTTATCAAGTGCTGATGCGGGATGCTCACCCAGGACAGCTGCCTCCCCAGCTCAATTCACTTTGTGCCAGTAGCTGGAGGCCATCAAGACTCGGCTCAGCCTCCCTGACCAAACCCTAACTCCACAGCAGCACCCTTAAAATCAGCCTGTTCAATGCCTTGATTCTATAAATGGGTAAACTCAGGCAGAAAGCGACAAGGCCTTGCCCAAGGTCATGGGGCATCAGAGGTGAACGTGGAATTCAACTTCAGATGTTGATGCTCGCAGGAAAACGTGAGCCAGGCATGATTCCAGGAGAGCTGGAAGCCAGCCAGTGTGCATGGCTCAGAGAGCTGAGGAGTGGAGAAAAATCACGGTGGCTTCCTGGAAGAGGCTTTCTCCCCCACAAGCAAGGCCTCTGTGAAGCTTTCTCAAGTGGCCCTATGTAGAGATAGGCATAGATGAACAGAAGGAAAATTGCAGGTTAGGCTCATGCCTGTAATCCTAGCACTTTGGAAGACTGAGGTAGGAGGATCACTTAGGCCTGGGGTTTCAGAGCAGCCTGGGCCACAGCGAAAAGAGAGAGAGAGAGAGAGAGAGAGAGAGAGAGAGAGAGAGAGAAGGAAGGAAGGAAGGAAAGGGAAGAAAGGGAGGGAGGGAGGGAGAAGGGGATGGGGGAATAGGGTCAGGAGGGAAGGAAGGAAAGAAGGAAGCAGCTACGCAGGAGGCTGAGGCGGGAGGATCATGTGGGTCCAGAAGTTTGAGGCTGCAGGGAGCTGAGATCACACCACTCCAGGCAGGAGGCAGAAGGGGAGTCCTTCTCTCCCATCCATCCAGCCTGGGCCAGGGAGGGAGACCCCATCTCTATTTAAAAAAAAATGGAGAACTGCAAAGAAGAATGAGAGCCTCCTGCGGTGAGCTGTAACTGCCCGTGTCTTCCCCTCCCCAGGCCTCAGGGGCCTCATCGACACAGTAGGGACACAGGACATTGGCTGTGCTGAGGTCACCCTCGTGCCACCTCAGCCACTCCTGCGGCAAGGCTCTGAAGACCGGCTCAGGGCTGCCAGAGAGTGGCCCTGGCTTAGGAGCCCCCAAGTCCTCGTGGGGTGCCTGGGGAGGGGAGAGGCAGGCTGCTGCTCGCGGAGCTGGGATATGAGGTGTGAGGAGGAGCCGGGTGAAGGCCAGAGATGGGGTGGGTGCCGCAGGAGGGCTGGAGGAGCAGCCGGTGCACAGAGGAGAGGAAGCCTGGGCGCGGACGGCCGCGGTCAGCAGCGAGGATGGTATTCTGTAAATGACAAGAAAGTCAGGGGATTAAGAGGGACAAGGTCATGGTCAGATTGACCCGGGGAAGGAGTCATCCATGAGGTCCAGGCAGATGATGGTGGAATCCGATACCAGCAGCAGCCAGGAGGTCTCGGCAAAAGCTGAGAAAGCTCCAGAAGGGAGGCAGGAGTGGGTCCTTCTCTCCCAGCCAGCCCAGACGGGGGTCCCCTGGGGGGCAAAAGAGGGGCTCTGGTCCCCAGGTAAGGCATCTGGAGCCAGGAATGAGCCCAGTGACCTTGTGCTGACCCCGACGTGTGCCTGGCCATCCCAGCCCCCAGCACGAGGAGTCCACCCTCTGGCTGGACCAGGTCAGGGTGACCAAGGGCATGACTGACAGGCAGCCTCTTCCAAGCAGCTACGTCGTCAGACACTCCCGGCTCCTCCCAGCGCCTAAGACTTGGGGCACAGTGTGTTTTCCAGAAATCAGTGGTTCTGGCCGGGCGCAGTGGCTCATGCTTGTAATCCCAGCACTTTGAAAGGCCAAGGCAGGCAGATCACCTGAGGTCAGGAGTTCAAGACCAGCTTGGCCAACTTGATGAAACCCCGTCTCTACTAAAAATATAAAAATTAGCCGGGTGTGGCGGTGCGCGCCTGTCATCCCAGCTACTCGGGGCGCTGAGGCAGGAGAATCGCTTGAACCTGGGGAATGGATGTTGCAGTGAGCCGAGACGGCACCAAGGCACCCCAGCCTGGGCGACAGAGCGAGACTGCATCTCAAAAAAATAAATAAATGACAGAAATCAATGGATCAAACGTCAACATTGAAGTAGGACAGACCATGAGCAAAGACAGATTCAAGAAGGAATACCAGCACCAGGAAGGACCCGGAAGGAGTCGGCCTGGTCGCTGGAGAGAAGATGGGAAGAAGGAGGAGGTCGGGAGCGCCAGGGGGGTCAAGACAGCAGGGAGGGCACTGGAGGAGGGGGTCGGCAAGGAGTGGGAGAAGGGGAGAAGGGAGGGGACCCCCCCATCCAACTCCAGTTCCAAGGACCCCAGCCTGCCTTCCGCCAAGCCAGGTTTTGGTGGAGACACAGAAGCAGGCCCGTGGGCCATTTTCACCTTTTAAAAACCACAGCCATTCGAAGCCTGGCGCTGGAGCCAAATATCTGGGATAGACAGAGGCCCTGTGGGCGCTTCCCCTGACGTCAATCGGGGTTTCTCTTGTGTGTCTGCGGCTTTGACGGGAGGAGGCCAGTTTAGGGGGCTGAGCTCAGAGCAGGAGAAGGCTAAGTGCCGCCCCCATCCCTCCAAACTCGCTGCCCACGGACGAAACCCTTGTCAGGGTGGTTCGGGGACCCTGCTCACAGGTGTCGGTTACAGGACAGGAGCTGGGGGCATCTAGAATCCTGCACACAACCGTGACCCTACGTCCCGACGTGAAAGCCACACCCCGTGCAATCTGGGAGGCTTCATGCCAAGGAAGCCATTTCGATGCAGGGAAAGAATTGGCTTCACCCAGGAAAGAATTCAAGGGTGGGCTGGGCGCAGTGGTTCACACCTGTAATCCCAGCACTTTGGGAGGCTGAGGCGGGCCCTGCACAGGCATCAAAGCACATTTTGCTGGAGAGAGAACTCGACTGAAGCTGTCTCTCCGCCCACCAAGCCCGGTCCCAGCTGGTTGTAGGGTCTGTGGGGTGGGGGTGCAAATACAAGGGGGATAAAGATCACCTGCAACACACACCTGCCCCCGTCAGCTCCACACAAGCGTCCTGTCTCAACACACACTGATGTCCTAGCCTGACACCATCTGAACCTTGGCCCCGAACCCAGTGATCCCAACACCCAAGCCAGCTAAGCTCAACCACAACCCCAGACAAAGCACCGGCCACGGCCCCTGCGGCTGTAGACTAAGCGTGGCCCCGACCCCGGACTCAGGGCTAACCTCTACCCTGGACTCCTGTCGGAACCCATCACCTGCCCCACGCTCAAGTCCAGCCGAGTCCTGACCCCTACCTCAGACTGAGCTCTGACTGGCTCCAAACTAGCCCTGGTCCCAACCCTCTACCAAACCCAATCCCTGCCCCAGACGGAGCCCTGAGCTCCACACCAAACCAAATCCCAACTCTCCACCCAGACTGAGCTCCAACCTGGAATTAGTCTCGTTCCTGAGCCCACAATAGGCTGAGCTCTGACTCCAATCTCAATCTCAAATCAAGTCCTGACCCTGACCGTGACCTCACCCTGAACCTGACCCCAAGGCAGAGTCCTGACCCAGCACAGACAACCCAGGAAAGGCTCTCAGGACAGCAGACACTGCCCCATCCCCTCTGCTGCCAGGCAGGGCAGCAGGCCTGGGGCCACCAGGTAGCGGGGATGGCGGGTGGGAGAGAGGATACACAAGCATCCTGTCCCAACACACACTGATGTCCCCCGGCCAATCGTGCGCTGTCACCCTGGTCAGCCCGCCCTCCCCGGCTCAGGCTTATCAAATCGCGCAGTGGGGGCTGCACAGCCTGCCTGCCTCTGTGTGGATGAACAAAAGGCTGGCAGAGGGAAAATGGCTCCTTCCACGCTGCTGCAGATGGGTCTTTCAAGGAAGGGAGACGGAGCTAGGGGGAGATCCTGGTCCAGATGGGACCAAGGAAAGCCTGGCATTGGTCCACTGCCCCCACGGGAAACGGGTCATGTCCTGAGCCTACTGGGCAGAGGCCACGCTCTGCGGAGGACATAGCCAGTGTGGCCACCACACCAGAGCGCAGGGCTAGGAGGCTTAGCAGTGCAGATGTTCAACCTGCTCGTAGCAGGAGATGAAGGACTGGGAGGGAATGGTCTAGGTCGTCAGGGCTACCAGCCTGAGGGGCTACTCCTCCTTCCTATCCTGGTGCCCTCTGGCCTCCGGAGGCAGAGCCAGGACCCCCAGAAAGGCCACCTGAGCCCCCCTTCCTCATGGCCCAGTCCCTGGCCCCAGTCCCCGCCTCGCTGTGAGAATGTGCACTCGCAGCCTCTGGGAAGAGATCAGCATGAAGGAATGTGCTGTCTTGGGGCCAGCGGACAGGATGGGCCGCGGGAGAGGGAGCGAGTGAGGAGATCGGAGCTGGGAAGGGAAACAGAGTTGACGGGGGCAGCCAGCCAGGCCGCGCCGGCCCAGCCATTGTTCCCAGCCCCGCAGGTCAGGTGCACCGGGCTGGCGGCCCGACCCCAGCCTGTGCTCAGCACGGGCGGCCTGGACTTCCCCGGGCCTGCCTGCCTCTGGGGTCCTGCGCAGCCTAGGAAAAAGACGAAGCCTGTCTTCTGTGCCTCCAGTCAGCCCTCTGGGCCTCTGTCTGCTGTTTGGCAATGACTCCCCTCTCCCCCGCTAGGCCCCGGTCCTTCCACAAGCCTTCCTCCGTCCAGACCTCCCTTGTGGGAGGAAGTCTTTGGTCTCCACGGTCTGATAAGCTAATCTGCACACTGGCGTTAATAGCTGATAATGACTGGGATCAGCCCTCCAGTGTGGTCGGGGACCAGTAGCTCCATATCACCTGGAAGCTTGTTAAAAAGGCGAACTAGCAGCCCCAGCCCAGATCTGCTGGAGCAGAAACTCTGGAAATGACACCCGGTGGTCTGTTTCAGGTTTTCGTGGCTTTTGTTTTGGAGACGGGGTCTCGCTGTCACCCAGCCTGGGGTGCAGTGGTGCAATCATAGCTCACTGCAGCCTCAAACTCCTGGGCTCAAGCAATCCTCCTGCCTCAGCCTCCTGAGCAGCTGGGACTACAGGCATGCACCATACTTGGCTAATTTTAATTTTTTTTTTTTTTTTTGAGACGGAGTTTCGCTCTTGTTACCCAGGCTGGAGTGCAATGGCGCGATCTCGGCTCACCGCAACCTCCGCCTCCTGGGTTCAGGCAATTCTCCTGCCTCAGCCTCCTGAGTAGCTGGGATTACAGGCACGCGCCACCACACCCAGCTAATTTTTTTGTATTTTTAGTAAAGACGGGGTTTCACCATGTTGATCAGGACGGTCTTGATCTCTTGACTTCGTGATCCACCCGCCTCGGCCTCCCAAAGTGCTGGGATTACAGGCTTGAGCCACCGCGCCCGGCCCTAATTTTTTAAATTTTTGTAGAGACAGGGTCTCTCTATGTTGCCCAGGCTGATCTCAAACTCCTGGCCTCAAGCCATCCTCCCCACCTCAGCCTCCCAAAGTGCTGGGATTACAGGCGGGAGCCACCATGCCCAGCCCCAGGGGTCTGTTTTAACAAGCCCTCAGGGGATTCTCATGCACATTCAGGTTTGAGAACTACTGACTTAGAATGTGACAATGATCAACTCAACACATGTCCACAGAAATAATAACAAGCCAGGTGTGGTGGCTCACGTCTGTGATCCTAACACTACAGGAGGCTGAGACCAGAGGATCACCTGAGGCTGGGAGTTTGAGACCACCAGCCTGGGCGATACAGTGAGACCCCTAACTCTACAAAAAAAAAAAAAAAGTAAAAATTAGCTGGGCGAGGTGGCGCATACCTGTTCTCACAGCTACTTAGGAAGCTGAGGCAGGAGGATCACTTGAACCCGGAAGGCGGAGGGTGCAGTGAGCTATCATTGCACCACTGCACCCCAGCCTGGGTGACAGAGTGAGGCCCTGTCTCTATTTAAAAAAAAAGAAAGAAAGAAAAGAAAAAGAAAAAGAAAAAAAGAGACCAGGCATGGTGGTTCATGCCTGTAATTCCAGCACTTTGGGAGGCCAAGGCAGTGAATCACTTGAGGCCAAGAGTTCAAGACCACCCTAGGCAACACGGTGAAACCCCGTGTCTACTAAAAATACAAAAATTAGCCAGGTGTGGTGGCATGTGCTTGTAGTCTCAGCTACTCCGGAGGCTGAAGCAGGAGAATCTCTTGAACCCAGGAGGCAGAGGTTGCAGTGAGCTGAGATTGTGCCATTGCACTCCAGCCTGGGTGACAGAGAAAGAAAGAAAGAAAGAAAGAAAGAAAGAAAGAAAGAAAGAAAGAAAGAGGAAGGAAGGAAAGAGAGAGAGAGATGGAGGGAGGGAGGGAGGGAGGAAGAAAGGAAGGAAGGGAGAGACGTTGAATGAATGAATAAGTGAGTGAGTGAGTGAGCTTTAAGAAGGCCCAGACTTGAGTAGAATGGTTTCTTCTTGTCCATCTGGTGTCTGAGCCCTGTGGGTGCTTGAGAGCTGCAGACCAGAACAGAGAAGGAGTGACAGCTGACTCCCTCGGAGATGAGCAGGTCTCAGTAACTTCACCTGCAAAGAGCTCGTCCCGCAGGCAGGGCCTGGGGCGCGGCCAGGCTCAAAAAGGCCCAGTGAAAGCTCACGGGAGGAGGTAGTCTACCAGGCCAATCAGAGGTAGTGACAAACATCTGGGACTGGGGGCTCATGCCTGTAATCCTGTAAGCCCAGCACTTTGGGAGACTGAGGCAAGCCCAGGAGTTCAAAACCAACCTGGCCAACATGAGGAAACCCCATCTCTACCAAAAATACAAAAAAAAAAAACAAAAAAAACCAGCCAGGCGTGGTGGCACACGCCTGTAATCCCAGCTACTCGGGAGCTGAGACAGGAGAATTCTTTGAACCCAGAGGGTGGAGTTTGCCCAGATCATGCCACTGCCCTCCAGGCTAGGTGACAGAGCAAGACTCTGTCTCAAACAAACAAACAAAACAAAAAAAAGAACTGGGACCCAAGCTTGGATGCCAGGCCCCTGAACATTAAAGTTGGCACCTTCAGAAATCTCCTAAGATCAGGCTGAACCTCAGGGGCTGGGACAGAGCCCAGCCCGGCAGTGGGGTCCGGGGGCTTCTGCTGCGGGGAGGGGTGCAGAAGCAGCAGGGTGAGAGCCCGGCATGGTCTGGATCTTGGGAACTCATCCCTGAATGTGGCCTTTGGATCACATACCTCCTGAGGCTGGCAATGCCCTTTCCAGAACTTCAGAGCACTACAGTGCCTGAAGGTCTTCTTGGCTTTTCCAGCTGCCTGGGTCTTGGCCAGACTTGACCACAGGTGACTTAACTGTGGTTCCTGTCTCCAGAACAAATGAGAGAGATGGACGAGGTCTGTCTTAACCTCCTTGGTTTTTGTTTAGTTCGGGATGGAGTCTCGCTCGGTCGCCCAGGCTGGAGTGCAGTGGTGCAATCTCGGCTCACTGCAACCTCTGCCTCCCGGGTTCAAGAAATTTTCCCTCAGCCTCCCTAGTAGCTGGGACTACAGGCGTCCACCACACCCGGCTAATTTTGGTATTTCAAAGGCCCTATTCACAATGCAAGATAGCCAGGCATGGCGGCATTCACCTAGTCCCAGCTACTCTGAAGGCTGAGGCAGGAAGATCGTTTGAGCCCAGGAATTCCAGGCTGCAGTGAGCTATGATCCCACCACTTCACTCCAGCCTGGGTAACAGAGCGAGACCCTGTCTCAAAAACAAACAAACAAAAAAATTTCAAGGCTCTGATAAGTCCTGCAAGACAATAGCCTCTCTGACTTTGTGTTTTCTCAGCCTCTTGGATCCAGAAGCTCTTTCCCCTCCCAAAGCAACAGTTGATGGAGCATCACTTGGGAAACACATCCAAAATGCAGAGAGCATCCTTCCAGAGTTCCAAGGAGGAAAGACAGGAGTTGGAGAAGCACCTTACTAAAGAGGCAGAGAAGGCAGTGGATGCTGGAAATTCACAAAGGCTCAGCCTCTCTCAACCTCCAGGAGCCACTGTCCCCAGCAAAGGTGTCGTTGAGCAGAAACCTCAGAGGAGGGGCAAGACTCCTTAGCTGTCTAAGAGACACCCTTGGGTAGACTGGCACCCAGCTAACAAGGGAATGAGGGGCATCTCCCAGCATGCCTGGGGAGTTAGCCAGGAAGCAGACCAGGTACAGCCTGGTCCCCTGGTTGGACTTGAATTCCCAGACCAGCTCCTGTGTGTCTACACCTGACTCCCCAGCTCTGCGCAGCAGGACATCTGACATCTGTCCCCGCCTCCCCCGATTCCGCCCTCTCCTAGCTCTTCTGCATCTGCCTAGGGTGTGAGATGACCTCCCAACTCCCCACCTGGGGGTTGGAGGCTCTTGTCCTTTTTGGAGTGGACGAGAGAAAAAAAAAAAAACTCCTGCCTCAGCTTCCTCCCGCCTGCTTAGACTCTTGGCTGCCTTCTGAAGCCAGACAATACAGGGAAATGTTTGCACCCAAACAACTTTGCTGCATCAGGAACCGGCTGACCCTGCCCAGGGAAGCAAACTCCGAGAGCTCCACCCTGCTGTTCCCTCAGTCTGCAAACCAGAGATCAAGGCTGGAGGGGCAGCCCAGCTAGGGGTTATCAGAGCCAAAGGGGTCACAGGCATCCCGAGGTGGGCAGGAGGGGAGAGAGCTCAGGGGTCACCTCTCTCTAGGCACCCGGGCTTGCCTTCCCGGCTAATTCAGAAAGGGAGCTCTATCCTTGACCATGAAAAATGCAAAAGCCAGATTGCCAGTGTTTTTCTGGAGAGCTGCAGCTCTGAATTTAATCTGACCTAAAGATAATGAAAAGAGCCCTTTGACTTGATTTGAAAAATGTATTAATTCATTCCACAAGCATTTGCTGCGCTTGGGTTCTGTGCCGAGCCTAGCACTGGGCACTGGGGATCAAGGGTGGGTCGGCTCAGTGCTGGCCTGGAGAGACCCGCGTTCTAACCGGGGAGAGACACCCACGAATGGAATCGGAGGGCATACGGCTCTGCCTGGTCCCCAGCTGAAGTTCCCCTGGGAAATGCCAAACTTAGCTAAACTGAAGGTTGGGGAGATTGGCTGGGACGGGCGAGGGGGCCCGTCACCAAATGCACCTGCTGCCGTGTGGCCGCCCTACCATGAAAACTACAGGATCTGTGCATAGTTTGCAAAACCGGAGATCCTGTCCTCGTGTTCCATAAAGACTCCGGTGCCCTCCAGGGTCCCCTCCCGGCAGCCCTCCCGGTCCTCTCCGATGGGAAGTCCCTTCGCCAACCTCGACGCAGCCCCGAAGTGATGAACGTCAGGTGTGAGCCAACAGACCATTGAGAAAAACAACACAGCGCAAGAGGAGACTGGCTCCTCCTGGCTCACGGGCACAAACACAAACACGTGGACACGGCCACGCGATGAACTCTGGCCGTTCCTGGGCAGCCACGTTTGGGACGTGCCAACTTCCGGTTTCCAGCAGCGGGGGGGGGAGGGGAGGGAGAACCAGAGACCCAGTGACGGCCCCCCCCTCCCCCAGGCTCCCAAGTCAACCCTGGTGGAGCTCAGACAGCGACTCACCCGGTCTTAGGCTTTGGGGACGTCCAGTGTCAAGCGAGGGGTGGAAGGGGCCCAGGAATGCGGGGAGCAGGAGGCTGGGGGCGGCTAAGGTCAAGGCAGGCGGCCCGTTGTCCCGGCCCCTCACGCCCACCTCGCCCTCGTGCCAGAGACTCTGTGTTTTTGTCTTTTTCTTGGAGGGGGGAGGGGTGCGGCTCAGAGCCTTGAGTGATGAGTTAAGTGACGATGAATTTGAACCACATGGAACCCGGGCTTAAGGGGAAAGTGTTTTGGTGAAACGCAGCTGGGGTTTCATCAGCCCCCACCCCCCAGACGGTACAAAAATAGTCCGGGCCAGGCAGGCTGTGACCCACAGGCCTGGCCCAGTGTCGCCACCCCCTGTCCCGGAGAAAGGCTCAGAGCGGCCTCTTTCCCTCGATCTGGGTTTCGTAATCTCGCCTCGTTGTTTCGGTCACAGGTTTGTTGACAGGCTGGGTTTGTCTGGGAGAATTCGCTCCCTCTGCAGGAGACGGTGAGGCCAGGGAACCCTCTCCTGCTGTTTGTAACAAGTCCCCTTGGGGCACTGGGGAGACGCCAGAGCTGGGCTCGCTGGGCCCGGGCGGCGAAAGAGTGACATGGTCACGGCTTGGGACCAAGGTCAGCTCGGGGAGCCCTGCAGCTCTGGGGATGTGGGTGGGTCATGGGCACTGGGGCAAGAGGTGGACTTCACTCAAGCAAGAGCTGAAGGTCTATCACCTTCTCAAACCCAGCTCCACCCTGCAGAGGGGGAAACTGAGGCAGAGGCAGGGCATGAGTGATCTGAGGCGCTGGAATCTGTTAACAGCACAGAGGAGGCATCTGGAAGTGTTTGTGGGTTGAGAAAATGATAAAAGCCTTCTGCCCCAATCCCTCTCAGTTGAGTCCAGGAAAAAAAGGAAGGCAGAGCTCCCTGAAACCCCCACCCCAGGGCACACCCGGAAGGTGGACAGGCCCCACCTCCCTGAGCTTCCATCACTCATCATCTCCTTCCCTCCTTCCTGAGATGTGAATGGTGGTAGATGCTCCTGAAGCCACCTCCAGGGTTCAGGTGAGGGGAGGGGACCCTAATCGTGCCCTTGCAGGCTGGCAGCAGCAGAACCCACAGCACAGCAGCTCCCAGAGGGAAAGAGATGTGCCCACGGTGAGGCCAGGGGCCGCTAGGATGGGGAGAGATCCTGGGGTAACAGGGCTGCTGATTTCACAGTCAAAAGTCACATCCACTGGGTGTGGTGGCTCACGCCTGTAATCCCAGCACTTTGGGAGGCCGAGGCGGGAGGATCACCTGAGGCCAGGAGTTTGAGACCAGCCTGGCCCACATGGTGAAATCCCCAACTCTAATAAAAATGTAAAAATTAGCTGAGTGTGGTGTTATATGCCTGTAATCCAGCTACTCAGGGAGCTGAGGCACAAGAATCACTTAAGCCTGGGAAGTGGAGGTTGCAGTGAGCCAAGGTCATGCCACTGAACTCCAACCTGAACAACAGAGCGAGACTCTGTCTCAAAAAAATAACAATGAAAATAAGGCTGGCTGCAGTGGCTCACGCCTGTAGTCCCAGCACTTTGGGAGGCCAAGGCGGGTGGATCACGAGGTCAAGAGATCAAGACCATCCTGGCCAACACAGTGAAACCCCATCTCTACTAAAAATACAAAAAAAAAAATTAGCTGGGCGTGGTGGCGCGCACCTGTAGTCCCAGCTACTTGGTAGGCTGAGGCAGAAGAATCGCTTGATCCCGGAGGCAGAGGCTGTGGTGAGCCAAGATCGTACCATTGTACTCCAGCCTGGATGCTGAAGCAAGACTCTGTCTCAAAAAAAAAAAATAAAAGAAAAGAAAAAAGAAAAAGAAAGAAGCCCCTCCGCTTGCCTGTTCAGGCCACAGCTCCCCAGGAAGGCCAGACTCCTGCGACCTCAAGACAGGACCCATGTTGGTCCTTCCTGCCTCAGTCTCCCCATGCAGGGCCAGGCCAAAGCACCTCAGAAGCATACAGGAAGCAGGGCCTGGGTCCTCCTTTTCTCCCCGCATCTGCCCCCTGCCCCAGGGACCCCGGGACCCAGCCTGTCGGGGAAGCCCTGCTGTCCCGGCCCCCTTCCCTGCTCTTGCTACCGAGAGCGTTTCCGCTCCCTCCACTCCATTGTTCTCCCAGCAACACTGGCCCTCGCCGCTGCCCTCAGCCCTGGGCCAGCCCCAACTGCCCAGGCTGAGCCCAGCTGGGGCACAGGGGCATTACGCCAAGGCTCCGGGAAGCCCGATCCCACACCCGGCGTTTGGGGAACGGGGGGAGGGTTTCCTCTTCACCCTCCTGGCCGAGGTATGAGTTAGGGGCTGGGTGAGGCAGCTCCATAGAGACACAAAATGGAATCGGAGGGCAGGCAGCTCTGCTGGGTCCCCAGCTGAAGTTCCCCCTGGGAAATGCCAACCTTGGCTACACTCAAGGCTCGGGGGACCGGCACACACATGGCTGGGCCGGGCGAGGGGGCCCATCACCAAATGCACCTGCCACCGTGTGGCCACCCTACCATGGGAACTACATAGTTTGCAAAACCAGAGGTCCTGCCCCCGCGTTTGATGAAGACTCCAGTGCCTTCTGGGGTCCCCTCCCGGTGGCCCTTCCCATCCTCTCTAATAGGAAGTCCCTTTGCCAACCTCAACACAGCCCTGAGGTGATGAAGTCACCTGCTCTGGAGGGAGTCCCCAGCTCTGCCGCTGCTCAGCCATGTAGATACATGACTTTGCCTCTCTGAGCCTCAGTTTCCTCATCCGTAAAATGGGGATGACCTAGGGACCTTCCAGCCAAAAATGTCGTGGGGAGTACGTGGGATATCACATCATGGAGAAGTCCTCTCTGTATGCCTGGCAGGAAGGAAGGGCCCGGTGCTTCCTAGAGAGGGGTGGGGACTCTGGGTGACGGGAGAAGTTCCTAGAGGGACGGGAAGGTCCATCAGGATGGTCCAAGGATGATGCCGTGGGGATGTGCACTGTGGTCCCATCCTTGGTCCCAGCCTTGGCCCCAGGGTGCCTGCTCCTTGTTCCGTCTCCGCGGGTCCTCTAGCAGGTCAGGCAGATGCAGACACAGAGGGACGCTCCCCTCACACACACCAGCAGAGACCCCCCAGCCCCATCCTTGGAAGCCCTGGTGACCATTAAAAAAAAAATAGCCAGGTGTGGTGGCACGTACCTATAGCCCCAGGTACTCAGGAGGCTAAGGTGAGAGGATCGCTTGAGCCCAGGGGTTCGAGACCAGCCCTGGGCAGCATCGCAAGACCGCATCTCTATAAAAATAAAAAATAAAAAAATAGCCGGGTGTGGTGATGTGCACCTGTAGTCCCAGTTACATGGGAGGCTGAGGTGGGAGAATCACTTGATCCTAGGCGTTTGGGGCTGCAGTGAGCTATGATTGTGCCACTGCACTCCAGCCTGGGCAACAGAGCAAGACCCTGTCTCAAAAAAAAAAAAAAAGTATGGGCCAGGCACACTGGCTCATGCCTGTAATCCCAACATCTTGGGAGGCCAAGGCAGGTAGAGCACCTGAGGTCAGGAGTTTGAGACCAACCTGACCAACACGGTGAAACCTCGTCTCTCCTAAAAATACAAAAATCAGCCAGGAGTGGTGTCATGTGCCTGTAATCCCAGGTACACCAGAGGCTCAGGCAGGAGAATCGTTTGAACCTGGAAAGCTGGGGTTGCAGTGAGCTGAGATCAAGC
Source organism: Saimiri boliviensis (assembly GCF_048565385.1). NCBI lineage: Eukaryota > Metazoa > Chordata > Mammalia > Primates > Cebidae > Saimiri > Saimiri boliviensis. The sequence goes on along the minus strand of NC_133468.1, from coordinate 34,767,456 downwards.
CACTGCACTCCAGCCTGGGCAACAAGAGTGAAACTCCATGTGGAAAAAAAAAAAAAAAAAAAAAAAAGGCATGGCGGCACACAGGCTCTGGAGTCAGACGCTTAGGTTTGAATCCAAGGCAGCCCCCTCACGTCAAGGTCAAGCGTTCCCCCAGACTAGGCCACAGTGGGTGGGTCCAAAGCTGACCTCTTGGCCCTCCACAACCCCAGACTCCCACCCTTTAGAAGGGCCAGTGGAACCCAACTCCATCCTGGCCACCAGCACCAGATCAGGCAAAGCCCATCTTTGACTTCGGAGGGCTTGACAAGGTGGGGCACTGCCCTTTCACGCCTGGACACCTCGTCTGAAGGCATGGGGGAGACAGAGCAGAGGGCCCTGGTAACTCGGCCAGTTCTGTTTCTCCTCCTGGGCAGAGCCCAGCGACACTATCTCTGAGGGTTGTGGTGCCATCCCTCTCACTGGCTGGCCTAGTCTAACTCTGTCTCTGCTCTTTCTGACTCACTCATCCCACCTCAGCTGACAGAGAGGCCAGAAGCGCAGTGGTCCAGGACACAGATGTGGCCAGGCATGGTGGCTCATGCCTGTCATCTGAGCACTTTGGGATGTAAAGGCAGGAGGATCGCTTAAGTCCAGGAATTTGAGACCAGCCTGGGCAACAAAGTGAGACCCCATCTCTTTTTTTTTTTTTTTTTTTTTTTTGAGATGGAGTCCCACTCTGTCGCCCAGGCTGGAGTGCAGCAGTATGATCTTGGCTCACCACAACCTTTGCCTCAGCCTCCGGAGTAGCTGTCACTACAGATGCCTGCCACCACGCCCAGCTAATTTTTGTGTCTTTAGTTGAGACGGAGTTTCACCATGTTGCCCAGGCAGGTCTTGAACTCCTGAGCGCACCTGATCTGCCCACCTCAGCCTCCCAAAGGGCTAGGATTACAGGCGTGAGCCACCGCACTCAGCCATGAGACTCTATCGCTACAAAAAAAAAAAAAAAATTAGCCAGGCGTGGTAGCTTGCACCTATAGTTCCAGCTACTCAGGAAGCTGAGGCAGGAGGACTCTTGAGCCTAGGAGTTCGAGGCTGCAGTGAGCTATGATCACGCCACTGCACTCTAGCCTGGACGACAGAGTGAGACCTTGTCTAAAAACAGCGGGGTGGGGGACATGGACTTTGGGGCCACACTTCCCGGTTTGCATTTGCGCTCTGCAGAGCTTAGGCCTCAGGTTCCCCATCTGTAAAATGGGTTAAATGGTAACCACAGTGCTTCCCTGCCAGGGAGACTAGAACGAGTCAATGTAAGCAAAGCCCTGAGAACCGTTATCTGGCAAATAGCGGATATTTAATACATGCTAGCCCTCATTATTTTTTATCTGTGTCTTCAGCCTGCAGGTTTGCTGAATCACATTTTCCATGGGTAAGGAGTTGGCGGAGAAGGCGTGGGGCTCTGTGGTTAGAACGGCCTGATGCTCCGGGCCTCCAGGCTGCAGGCTACGATAAAGCTCTTCTTTCAGTCGGGGCCACAGGACGCAGGATCGCCAGGTTCTGCAAACACACCCCAGGCCTCAGAGGCTGGATCAGCACCAGAGCTGAGACCATTCCGGGCAGGCAGGCAGCAAGGTCCCCAGCTCCAGGCCAGGGGCTGTGGCCACTCCCTGCTTCCCTCTTTCCCCCCACTCACCCCGACCCTGCACAACAAATCTCCAGCCTCCACCCCAAGGCTATTCACATCCCCTGTCCTAGGAGGCCGAGAGCCTGGGAAGGCAGCATTGCAGAATCCTTGGATCTTGAAGTTACAAGGCTTTAGCGTAGCGCTGGGAGTTTGCCTCACAGCCTCAGCCTCCTTGCAGGAATAACGTTTGCGGGCCGGGTGTGGTGGCTCACGCCTGTGATCCCAGCACTTTGGGAGGTCGAGGTGGACAGATCACCTGAGGTCAGGAGTTTGAGACCAGCCTGGCCAACATGGTGAAACCTCGTCTCTCCTGAAAGGATAAAAACAAGCCGGGCCTGGTGGCGAACACCTGTAATCCCAGCTACTTGGGAGGCTGAGGCAGGAGAATTGCTTGAACCTGGGTGGCGGAGGTTACAGCGAGCTGAGATCACACCATTGCACTCCAGCCTGGGTGACAAGAGTGAGACTCCCTCTCAAAAAGAAAATAATAATAACCTATGCCATTGCCGTGCTCCTGACAGCAGTCCCCTCAGCTTGAATCCCTCCGCAACGGGGAGCTCACTACCACAATTGTGACTGAAGACGCCCACGTTGCCAGCGTGGTGGTTCACACCTGTAATCCCAGCAATTTGGGAGACAGAGGTGAGTGGATTACCTGAGCTCAGGAGTTTGAGACTTGCCTGGACAACGCGGTGAAACTCCGTCTCTACTAAAATACAAAAAATTAGCCGGGCATGGTGGCCTGTGCCTGTAATCCCAGCTACTCGGGAGGTTGAGGCAGGAGAATTGTTAGAACCTGGGAGGTGGAGGCTGCAGTGAGCTGAGATCACACCACTGTACTCCAGCCCAGGTGACAAAATGAGACTCCGTCTCAAAAAAAAAAAAAGCCGGGCGCGGTGGCTCAAGCCTGTAATCCCAGCACTTTGGGAGGCCGAGGCGGGTGGATCACGAGGTCAAGAGACCGAGACCATCCTGGTCAACATGGTGAAACCCCGTCTCTACTAAAAATACAAAACATTAGCTGGGCATGGTGGCGCGTGCCTGTCATCCCAGCTACTCAGGAGGCTGAGGCAGGAGAATTGCCTGAACCCAGGAGGCGGAGGTTGCGGTGAGCCGAGATCGCGCCATGGCACTCCAGCCTGGGTAACAAGAGCGAAACTCCGTCTCAAAAAAAAAGAAAAAAAAAAAAAAGAAAGAAAAGAAATTCCCACGTGCTTTCAGCTCATTGGGATCACATGTCCCTAGTGAGGTCGGAGGTGCCTACAACCCCGCAGAAGAGGAACCGGCCCCGGCCACCACCGGGCAGTTCCCACGGCGTGTCTTTGCCCAGGCAGCCCTTTGCACCTGAGATGGTCTATTTTTCCAGATGCCCTTGGGCGACCTCTCCCCAGGCTTTCTTCTCTGAGTCTAGGGCTCCTGGAGGAGACATCCAGCCCTACCCTGCCAAGCACGGGTGTTGGCAGGGAAGGACGGAGGAGAAGAGAGGATTCCTGGAAAGGGACAGCAGGGCTGGTGGTGTGAAGTGAGTTTTGTGACAGGGACTCGGTGCAGCGCCCTGCCCCCCCACAGTTCCGTGCCTGAGGCACCCCGGGGGGCCGTGGGCAACGAGGCAATCCAGGGAGCCTCACAGGCTCTTTCAAGCACTGCCAAGGGGCTGCCGGGTATGTTGGTGCAGAGTGGCTGCTGTCACCACTCCTGGCAGGGGACATGTGTCCAGATTATGTCTACGCTATACTAATCCCCAGGCGGCACCCAGAAGTCCCGTGAGCCCTCTGCACACGGGACCCTGCCTCAGGACAGGGAACCCAGGCAGCACCCGACACCAGACCCAGCTGGGTACGAAGAGAGGCGGGGTGACCACAGGGCTCCAGCTGTCCAGATGTGCGGCCAGCATTCTGCCGAGGAGACGGGGCGGAGCTGCCTTGAGAGGCCCAGATGGGCCGCGTTAACCTGGGAACAGGCTCTTTGGGGCCCAGATGCTCTGTGTTTAGCCGGCTAGCTGGTTTTGGTCTCCAGATGTGAGGCTGGGGTGAGGGGCGGGACGCAGCTCCAGATGCGAGCACTCTGTGCAGGCAAAGCAGCAGGGCCCGGCTGCAGCCCCCAGGCCCGGCGGCTCCCCAGTCTTGCCCTTCTCCAGCACCCCAATCCATGCCTACCTGCCCCTGGGCCAAGAGGGGCTCAGGTTCACTCAGGCTCAGGAGCTGGCAGAGCCCACAGGCACCCTCATGGTGGGAACGGGGACAGAGCCCAGGGACCTGCCCAGTGCCATACGAGCCAGGGACTGGCAGGACCCCCAAAAGAGGTAGAGAGCCTGGGGTCCCTCCAGCTACAGGCGGCTGCAGGTGGGAACTTTGGGGAAATGCTTTCCTCTCCCCACCCCACACAGACACTCTCAGACACACACAGCTGAGTGGCCTGGACAGCCTTGCCCAAGCAGTGGGAGGAGGGGCTGCCTTCACCGTGGAGGGGAATTCTCAGGGGACACCGCCCTGCCCTGGGGGGGCATCTCAAAGGATCCAGCCTTGCCCTGAGGGACCCACGCCCCTCCGCCTCCAACTGCTCCACCCAGGAACTGCAAGAACCCCGATGGGTGGTGGATTTGGGGCTGACAGCTGAACCCCCAATCCCAGGCACTTTTGGGACCTTAACCCCCCAGCCCCAAGCCAAGGTGATCAAAGGCGAAGAGAGGTAAAGGAAGAAAAGGCACTATCACTGCTAAGCAGGTGCTGGGCGAGGGGGGTGGAGAGAGCCTCCCAGGTGCCCGGCCATCCTCTCCCATCTAGCACAGATATGGGGGGCAGCCAGGGACCCCTGCATCAGTTCCCAGCATGGTCCTGAGACCCTGCAGCCTTCCCCTCCCTTCACCCAGAGGGCCTCCATCCTACAGAAATGCAAGTCTCCCAGCAGCCCCTTCTCCATACCAACAGCTGCCCCTCCCCAGCACCCTCCAGCAGCCCCTAGAAGAGCAGCCGAGAGGCCAGGCGTGGTGGCTCACACTTGACATCCCAGCACTTTGGGAGGCCAAGGTGGGAGGATCACCTGAGGTCAAGAGTTCGAGACCAGTGTGGCCACCATGGCAAAACCCCGTCTGTACTAAAAATACAAAAATTAGCCAGTCATGGTGGTGGGCTCCTATAGCCCCAGCTACTCGGGAAGCTGTGGCAGGAGATTGCGTGGACCCAGGAGGCGGAGGTTGCGGTGAGCCAAGATCGTGCCACTGCATTCCAGGCTGGGGGATAGAGCAGGACTCTGTCTCAAAAAAAAAAAAAAAAAAAAAAAAGTACAGCAGAGAAGACGGGGACCCGGGCGCAGGCCAGGACTGCAGGAAAGCCCCTTACCCCCTAAGCTTCAGTCCCCATGACTGCCCAGTGGTCCCAGCCCTGGACTCTGAGACAGGAAGTCATGGTGGCCGCAGCAGGCAGAGGTCACGGTCAAGTTCACCTGATCTTTGGGCAGCCTAGCTGGGGGTTGGGGGACAAACAGGCACAGCTGCTCTTTGGGCCGTCGGGCATCTTGCCGGCTCCTGCTCACCCTGTCCAGGCAAAGCAGCTCAGGAGACAGACGGCAGGACCAGGACCAGCGCAGTCTGGCCCGGGTGGGGAGGCTGGCTTCGGGAGCTGGGTTGAGGCGAGAAGCGCTAATAGGTTATGTCAGGCAAGTGCTCTGGGGAAGGGGCCGCGCCTCTCGGCTCTGGCAGCCCCACCTGGGGCCTGAGCCCAAGAGCTGCAGCCTGGAGAGAGGCTCGGTGCTGAGCCCCACGTGTGGACCGGGGAGTGGGGAGGCAGGACAGGAGTGAGCCCCCATTCCCTACCAGACCCAGGGCAGCAGCGGGGCTGGCAGTAAGACACAGAGCCCCCTGTCTGGGGCTAGGCGGGTCCCGGTGGAAGCGGCTGCCCATGCTTACATGATGGGTGGGACTGGGCTTGGTGGCGCACGAAGCCCAGGGATGGGACCACCTCCGTGCTCCAGAGGGTCCTCTTATGATAGATCCTCTCATTTCCTCTTCTGCCCAGAACCCCCATCCTGGGCACCAGGATCACATCCCCAAACCCTGGAGACCCTGATCTCTCCCCTGAACTTCCGCTGCTCTGCCGGGACGTCACCAGCCACTCTCCCATCCTGCAGTACGCACTCGGGCAGCCCCTAACACCGCAGCCTCTCCTGGGGTTGGGATGAGGTCAGGAGGCGGCAGGGGCCGGGGAGAGGCCTGCACATGAACCCCTCTCCCAGAGATGTGGACTCCGGGGCTGAGCAGGAGCTCCGGGAGGTAGAGAAGTCTCAGGACAGGGGTGAGGGGGTCAGGGAAGGGCCAGGAACTCGGGCCGGGGCCTGCAGACAGACTGGGGAGGGGGGCAGCCAGCGCCCTGTGTGTCTTGGCGAAGTGGGACCCCTGGCCCGCCAGGTATGTAACAATTCCAGCCATTTCCTGCCCTATTAATGAAAAAGGGACTGATATAAATACACGCTCAGCATAAATAAATACAGGCCAGGCTCGGACTGCATAGCAGACAGATTGCGTGAAGCTGCTGGCCGGCCTTACAGCCCGCTGCCCCCACCCTGCCCGTGCGCCCCCACCCCCCGAGACCGGCCACCACTTGTTCTCTTCCAGCAGGCCAGGGCCCCTCCACACTCACAGGCCTGGGACAGATGCACTGACTGCTCCCATCCCAGGCCTCAGAAGCGGCCGCCCCCCGGGAAGGCGACAGGCCTGGGAGACGGGGATCGGGGTCCCTCCCATGCCAGCCCTGAGTGGGGATTGCACGTGCATAGACCAGGCCACAGCCCTGTGACATCTGGCATGCTGTGATTATGCCCTCATCCCAGGAGGGGAAACTGAGGCTCTCAGGGTTCAGGAACTTGCCCAACATTACACAGCCGAGAGGCTGTGCATCCAGAATCCAAGCCCGAGGCTCTCTGACCCCAAGGCCTCTGCTATGTCCGCCGTTGTGAGTGGCAGCCGGGGCAGACTCTGCCCTTCTCCCTTCTCCCAGGATGCCAGGGACCTTGGAAGTCCAGGAATACTTCAAGTCCTAGAAGAGACTTTGCAAAAGCAGCAATAACTCCAGGATGGGGAATTCGGAGAGCCAGAAGTCAGCCAGAGTAGGGCCTTATTGGCTAGGCCGCATAGACAGGGGCCCCCTCCTTCTGCCCCACCGCACCTCCCACCTGGGCATTCAGGAACAAGGCCTGGCATCAAGGAATCCCAAATGCTGACTCCTGGCCAGGCATGGTGGCTCACACCTCTAATCCCAGCACCTTGCGAGGCCAAAGCAAGAGAATCGCTTGAGGTCAGGAGTTCGAGACCAGCCTGGCCAACATGGCAAAACCCTGTCCCTACTAAAAATACAAAAATTAGCTGGGCATGGTGGTGGATACCTGTAGTCCCAGCTACTCGGGAGATTGAGGCACAAGAATCGTTTGAACCTGGGAGGCAGAGGCTGCAGTGAGCTATCACGCCACCACACTCCAGCCTGAGCAACAGGGAGACCCTGTCTCAGAAAACAAAAAAAACACATCAAATGCTGACTCCCTTATCAGGGATCACTCCACCCAGCCCACACTGCACAGACATGGAAACCAAAGCCCAGGGTGGGCAAAGAGAGCTTCATCCAGTGTCACGCCCAGTGACCAAGGCAGGGCGGAGGCAGAGGCACAGAACCCAAGCATCTGTCCCCAAGCCCGGATCTTCTCCACGGGTCTTGGGCTTGGGTTGAGAAGGGCCATCTCTTCCTACAAGGCTTCCTTTTCTCACAGGGGTTCCAGCTCCCAACCCCGGACACATCCAAAGACAGACTCGGGGTCCACCTGTGTCCCAGAGCCCAGGCTTTGCCCTTGCCCAGGAACAATGGCTTGATCAGCAACAATGGCTGAGAACCCCTGGTCCAGACACGCTATTAAAATTAAAAAAAAAAAAAGTCTGGGCGCTGTGGCTCACGCCTGCAATCCCAGCACTTTGGGAGGCAAATGCAGGTAAATCACCTGAGGTCAGGAGTTTGAGACCAGCCTGGTCAACCTGGAGAAACCCCATCTCCACTAAAAGTACAAAAATTAACAGGGTGTGGTGGCACATGCCTGTAGTCCCAGCTACTTGGGAGGCTGAGGCAGGAGAATCACTTGAACCCGGGAGACAGAGGCTGCTCCAGCCTGAGTGACAGAGTGAGACTCTGCCTCAAAAAATATATAATAATAAAATACATTTAAAACATAATTTTTTTTAAAAAGACTAGTACTCTGTCTTCAAGCCATCGAAGTCCTCGCTCACCAGTGTGTCCTGAAAATGAACAGCTAGGCTAAAGAGCAGCTGCACTGGCCACTCCCTCTACAGACCACCACTGGGGAACATGGGGGCAAGGGCCAGGCTCAGTGGCTCATCCCAGTCCTCTGAGAGGTGGAAGGATTCCTTGAGCCTGAGTTCAAGGCTGCAGTGAGCTATGATGGTGCCATTGCGCTCCAGCCTGGGCAACATAGCAAGACCCGTCTCTAAAAAAAAAAAAAAAACTAAAAATTAACTGAGCGTGGTGGTGTGCGCCTGTAGTCCCAACCACACAGAGGCTGACACAGGAGGATTGTTTTCCTGCCGTGAGCTACGATTACACCACTGCACTCCAGCCTGTGAGACAAAGCGAGAACCCATTTTAAAATAATAATAAAGTAAAATAGAAATGATTAAAAGGAACAGGATGATTGACGTGGATTGACTTGGACACAGGTGGGTGGCATGTTGTCAAATGCAAAGAAAAAGCAGCTGGCCTAAGAAAACGACGATGCTTCCCCGGCACCATCTGCAGGTGTCTTAGGTGAGCGTATGTACAGATTTGCACATGTAGAAAGAATTGTGTTGAAAAGATACACGGCACATGCTTGACACTGTTACAAAGTTCGGAACCAGAGAAGGGGGAGACATTTTTGACGTTAACGTCTCTGTACTTTGGGTCATTTTTTTTTTAAGTTGGAAGAAGGTAAAACAATGTCAGACTTCAGCCCACGGCCCAGCTCCCCCAGGACTCCCATCCTCTCTCCCTCTGCTCCTCTGAACGTTTTTTTTTTTGTTTTTTTTTTTTTTCTTTTTGAGATTGAGTCTCGCTCTGTAGCCCACGCTGGAGTGCAGTGGCGCGATCTCAGCTCACTGCAACCTCCACCTCTCGGGTTCAGGCGATTCTCCTGTCTCGGCCTCCCAAGTAGCTGGGATTACAGGCATGCGCCACCACGCCTGGCTAATTTTTTTATTTTTAGTAGAGACAGGGTTTCACCATATTGGCCAGGTTGGTCTCGAACTCCTAACCTCGGGTGATCTTCCCACCTCGGCCTCCAAAAGTGCTGGGATTACAGGTGTGAGTCACTACGCCCAGCTTCTCTGAACTTTTGAGCCCCTGTCCACCTGCCCTTCCCCTTCCCCCCCTCCTACCACCCCAGGCCCCCAGGCCACATCCCTCTGTCCCCACCTTGGCCCCAGACTGTTCTAGGGCCTCCTCCTTTCCTACAGTCCCCACATCAGCAATGGGCCAACACTACCTACCCCTGCACTCAGGCTTCCCTGAAAGTCGTGCGTATGTTCTAGAATCCCAGCTGTGACGCCCCTCTGACCAGGCGCTTGTAGGTCCTTCCCGGTAAGTGTTCTGCCTCGTTAGCCAGATGGGGCCCCCCGGATGTCCCTCCTAGGGCAGGACAGCCTTGCTGCTCAGACCTGGAGGAAGGGTCTGGACATTCACCTCACGTCCACCCTGGGCTGTAAGGGAGGCCCTCACTGAGACGGGAACCCAAGTGGAGAAGGAGCAAGCTCACATTGCCACCCTCTGGCTTGGGAGTGGGTGAGAGGTGATTGCAAACACTCAGGAAACCATCCCTTCCCCTCTCAGAAGAAGCATTCACCTGAAAGCTGAGTCTGGGGGATCAGAAGTGCCACAGCCTGAGCTGGCACAGCAGCATCAGCCACCCCTGCAGCAGGACCCTATGTCCTCACTCACAGGTTAGGGGAGCACTGAGATGCTGGATAGGTTTCCTCTTTCCCCAGGGAGACGGATGGCTCTTCAACAGATAGGAGGGTGAGTGTGGTTGGTTCTGTGGATGGATGGGTGGATGGAAGGATGGATGGATGGATGGATGGGTGGATGGGTGGATGGGTGGATGGGTGGATGGGTGGATGGGTGGATGGGTGGATGGTGGATGGATGGATGCATGAATGGGTTGATGAATGGGTAGATAAATGGGTGAGTGGATGGGTAGGCAGATGGGTGGATGGGTAAATGGATCAGTGGATGGGTGAGTGATGAGTGGATGGAGGGGTAAATGGATCAGTGGATGGGTAGATGGATAGATGGATGGGTAGATGGATGGGTGGATAGGTTAATGGATGGATGGGTGGATGGATGGATGGGTAAATGCATCAATGGGTGGATGGATGGATGGATGGATGGACGGACGGATGGATGGATGATGGATGGATGGGTGGGTGGGTGGGTGGGGGGATGGATGGATGGATGATGGATGGGTGGGTGAGTGGGTGAATATGTGGGTTGATGGGTGGGTGGATGGATGATGGATGGATGGATGGATGGATGATGGATGGGTGGGTGAGTGGGTGAATATGTGGGTTGATGGGTGGGTGGATGGATGATGGATGGATGGATGGATGATGGATGGGTGGGTGGGTGAATGTGTGGGTTGGTGGGTGGGTGGGTGGATGATGGATGGATGATGGATGGGTGGGTGGATGGGTGAATGTATGGGTTGGTGGGTGGGTGGATGGATGATGGATGGGTGGGTGGGTGAATGTGTGGGTTGGTGGGTGGATGGATGGATAGATGGATGGGTGGATGTGTGGGTGGATGGGTGGGTGGGTGGGTTAATGTGTGGGTTAGTGGGTGGGTGGGTAGGTGGGTGGATGTGTGGGCTGGTGGGTGGATGGATGGATGGGTGGGTGGATGTGTGGGTGGATGGGCAGGTGACATCCATCCTGGGATGTGTGGGTGGATGTCACACACATCCTGATGTGTGGGTGGATGGATAGGTGGATGGTGGGTGGATGTGTGGGTGAGTGGGTGAATGGATTGGTGGGTAGGTGGATGGATGGTTCTGTGGGTGGCTTTGAGGTGGGTGGTTAAGTGGACGGATGACTGACCAAGTGCGTGAATGAACGGGCTTACTGAAGCCTGCCTCACAACTGCTTCTCAAAGGAAGTTTCTAAATCTCTGAAATGTGAGGGCCTGGCACCCCCCAGAGGTCAAAGTCTCTAACTGCCCATCTCTCCTAAAGCCCTGGGCACCAATACTTCTGAGAACTGCGGGCAAGCACCTAGAGAAAGCTAAGGATTCTGGGAAACAAAAAATCGAGAGAGCCAGTGCTGGCTCCGCCCTCCAAGGACTGTGACCTTGGGAAAGTTCAACCTTTGGAGGCTCAATTTTCTCGGCTGTAAATGGTGCTAGTCAAACCTGATGCCATGTTGCTAGGAGATATAAACCGAATTAGGAGTAAATTGTCTGAGATGCTTGATATCTGGCCCGTAGAAGATGCTGACAGAATGTGATTTCCTTCCCAGAGGGCGGCCCTGGGCTCACGTGCACGCACACACGTGCACATCACTCACACAACGCGTCTCCAGCCCATTAGGGAGGAGGGAGTGAGACCGTAGGCCAGGCCAGCCCGGGAGAGGCAGCTGGAGATATATTTATTCTCTGGGAGTTCCTTGCTCTGGCAAAACTGGTCCAGACTCTGAGGCCAGGAACCCAGACAGTGAAGACAGCAAGGAAGACTCCGAGGCCTCCTGGGGTTCAACGTCCTGGGCCTGGGCCAGCTGGGTGGTGTGCTCGAAGGCAGCCTGCAGCAGGTGGGAGGCCAGGCAGGTGGTCCAGGTGATGAGATAGGCCAGGTGCCAGGAGGCGAGTGCAATCATAGTCTCCACCCACCAGTACAGGCATCTCAGCTGCGCCAGGAACTCCCTCACCAGCCAGTTCACTTGCAAGGCCTGGAACGGGGAGACAGGTGGACAGATGGCCCTTACCAGCCCATAGGGTCAAACTGCTTGGCTCTGCCCGCCCCCCAGCCCAGCCAGCCCTGGCCACACCCAGCACCCCAAGCCTCCCCTCCACAGCCCAGCCGCACCCCTAGACCACCCACCTTACTGAGCTGCCAGACCAGTTGGGAGAAGCGGGCCTTCTGACACACCCTCCAGGTGACTACCACCAGCAGCAAGGCCACCAGTATCAGGCCACGCAGACACAGCGAAAGCAGGTCCGTCCAGATGGCCACAGACAGGCCCAGCCCCTCCCAGGCACCCAGCAAGGCCAGGCCCAGGGCCCTGGTGCCACCCCGCATGCCAGCCCACATCAGCCTGGGTCCCTGCAATACCAGCCAGACAGGGACCTGTATCAGAGCCAGCCCAGCCTGGAGAGCCTGGCCCAGGGGGCAGGCTGCCACTCCCAAGGGTAGGTGGGCCTGCCGGTTACAGGTGCCCCCGGCCTCCTGGGCCAGCCCTGACACCCAGTGGTTGAAGAGGTTGATCTTGAGGAGCAGGAAATTGTAGAGGTGATCTCGGTTCTGAACCAACTGCAGGAGAAGAGAGAGAGAGACAGTCGTCACCCCCCATCCCCCTCCTGGGGCAGAAATCCCACTTTTTTTTTAAATAATTCTCTTTTTTTCTCCAAGATGGAGTTTCGCTCTGTTGCCGAGGCTGGAGTGCAATGGCGCCATCTCAGCTCACTGCAACCTCCAACTCCCAGGTTTAAGCAATTTTCTTGCCTCAGCCTCCCAAGTAGCTGGGATTACAGGCACCTGCCACCACGCCCGGCTTTTTTTGCATTTTTAGTAGAGAGAGGTTTTCTCCATGTTAGCCAGGCTGGTTCAAACTCCTGACCTCAGGTGATTTGCCTGCATCGGCCTCCCAAAGTGTTGGGATTACAGGCGTGAGCCACTGTGCTGGGCCAGGAGCCCCACTTTCACTGCAAAGGTGAAGCTGCTGGACCCCCTTGAGCCAGATCCCCACCCCAAGGCCTCAGCTCCCTCCATGTGCAAGGATGAACTCTGCCCACTTTTTTTTTTTTTTTTTTTTCTTTTTTGAGACGGAGTTTCGCTCTTGTTACCCAGGCTGGAGTGCAATGGCGCGATCTCGGCTCACCGCAACCTCCGCCTCCTGGGTTCAGGCGATTCTCCTGCCTCAGCCTCCTGAGTAGCTGGGATTACAGGCACGCGCCACCATGCCCAGCTAATTTTTTGTATTTTTAGTAGAGACGGGGTTTCACCATGTTGGCCTGGATGGTCTCGATCTCCTGACCTCATGATCCACTCACCTCGGCCTCCCGAAGTGCTGGGATTACAGGCGTGAGCCACCGCGCCCAGCCAGCTCTGCCCACTTTTAAGGACTCCATTCTGAGGGGGGAATTTTAGGAGGTGTTTCATATTATATTTGTGTTCCCTTCCATTGGATTTTTCGTTTTTTAAGAAACAGGATCTTGCCGGGCACAGTGGTTCACGCCTGTAATCCAGCACTTTGGGAGGCCAAGGCGGGTGGATCACAACGTCAGGAGTTCATCAAGACCACCCTGGCCAAGATGGTGAAACCCCATCTCTACTAGAAATACAAAAATTAGCCAGGTGTGGTGGTGGGCACCTGTAATCCCAGCTACTCAGGAGGTTGAGGCAGAAAATTGCTTGAACCCGGGAGGCAGAGGTTTCAGTAAGCCGAGATGGCACCACTGCTCTCCAGCCTGGGCGACAGAGCACAGAACGAGACTCCATCTCAAAACAAATAAAAATAATTAAGGCCGGGCGTGGTGGCTCACGCCTGTAATCCAAGCACTTTGGAGGCCAAGGCGGGCGGATCACCTGAGGTCGGGAGTTCAAGACCAGCCTGACCAACATGGTGAAACCCTGTCTAAAAATAATAATAATAATAATAATTAGCCCGTCATGATGGTGCCTGTAACTCCACCTACTCCGGAGGCTGAGGCAGGACAGCCGCTTGAACCCCGGAGGTAGAGGTTGCAGTGAGCCAAGATCGCACCACTGTACTCCAGCCTGGGTGACAGAGTGAGACTCCGTCTCAAAAAAAAAAAGATTTTCAGATTTCTGATCTGAGTGACCAGTTGGACAACGGTGCCTCCCATTCGCTGAGACACTGCAGGACTGGGGTTAGGTTAAAGCTGTTCTTGATCCTGGAGTTGAAAGACCCTTCATCAGAGCTGGAAAGCCCCCAGCCCTTGAGTGACACCAGTCCACCCACCTGGACCCCCCATGCTGGTGTCCACACGCCCACCATCTGAGATTGGCTAAATGCCCCCGGCTCATGCGCTGGATTTGCAGAGCTGGGGGCATGGAGGGTACAGCCATGCTGAGACCAAGGGGTACAGCAGGAAGAAGAATTGGGGTGGAGGTGGGAAGTAGGACCTCCCAGGCTGCGGTGCTGAGGCCAGGGAGGAGGGAAATCTATGATATCCCGCACGATCCTGCAAGAGCCTTTTTTGAGACGGAGTCTCGCTCTGTCACCAGGCTGGAGTGCAGTGCTGCGATCTCAGCTCACTGTAACCTCCGCCTCCCAGTTTCAAGCGATTCTCCTATCTCAGCCTCCCGAGTAGCTGGGATTACAGGAACCCACCATGCCCGGCTAATTGTTGTAATTTTAGTAAAGACGGGGTTTCACCATCTCAGTCAGGATGGTCTCGATCTCTTGACCTTGTGATCTATCCACCTCAGCCTCCCGAAGTGCTGGGATTACAGGCCTCAGCCACCACCACCAGCTGAGATCATTTATATAAGAGGGGACGCAGAGGCTCAGAATGGTGAAGTGATTTGCCCAAAGTCACACAGCTAGAAAGTGAAACAGCCAAGATGCAAATCTAACGGTGTCTGTCTTTCTCTACTGCACCGTGTTATACGATTGTGGCTCGCTGCAGCCTTGGCCTCCCAGCTCCATCTATCCTCCCACCTCGGCCTCCTAAGTGTTACTGAGCTGTGACCCCGACCACAAGCTTTTGCATGTTTAAAAAAAAAAAATGAATGAGAGGCGGGGCACGGTGGCTCATGTCTGTAATCCCAGCACTTTGGGGGGCCGAGGCAGACGGATCAGGAGGTCAGGAGTTCGAAACCAACATGGCAAACATGGTGAAACTGTGTCTCTACTAAAAATACAAAAATTAGCCAGTCATGGTAGCACGCACCTGTAGTCCCAGCTACTTGGGAGGCTGAGGCAGGAGAATTGCTTGAACCCAGGAGGCGGAGGTTGCAGTGAGCTGAGATCACGCCACTGCACTCCAGCCTGGGCAAGAGTGAGACTCCATCTCAAAAAAAAAAAAAAAAAAAAAAAGGAAAAACAATGAATCACCCATAGGAGTGACCTCAACAGAGAAAATTTCACCAGATGCAGTGGCTCACGCCTGTAATCCCAGCACCTTGGGAAACTGAGGTGGGAGGATCACATGAGGCCAGGAGTTGGAGACCAGCCTGGGCATCATAGTGAGACACGGTCTCTACAAAATACCAAAATTAGTCAGGCGTGGTAAGGCACACCTATAGTCCCAGCTACTTGGAGGCTGAGTGGGGAGGAGTACTTGAGCCCGGGAGTTGGAGGCTGTAGTGAGCTGAGATGACCACTGCACTCCAGCCTGGGTCACACAGCAAGATGCTATCTCTGAATAAATAAAAGAAAACTTCAGCACTGAAGTTTGGGGTGGGGTTTCTGGGAGCTGTCAGATTATTCTGGAAGGCAGGCAGCCCACCTAGTTCCACTGGACGGGACAGGCAGGGCTTGGGTCCGGCAGCTCTGAGGTAGCTTTGTTAAAGGGCCTGGAGTGTGGTCCACCCCACTTACCCCTACCCCCCACTCACCAGTACTGAGAGCCTCACAGCCTGCAAGAGAATCCCCAAAAGGCTGGATCTAACCGGAGGAATGGTCTCCATGTCTGGCCTCCCCCTCCTCCTCCAGCTGGGAGACGCAAGATGACCTCACAGATGCCACAGGGTGGGGACCAAGTTACCATGGGGACCCAGTTGCCACAAGAGACCCCCGCCTTTACCTGGCTCTGGCCACTCTACTGCGTCCTTGGAAACCTCAGTCCAAGTCTGACCCCAACACGATCAAGAAGGTCTTCAAACAAAGCTTTCTTTGGCTCAGATTTCTCCAGATCTTGGAACAGGAATTCAAGTGCCACCTAGGAATGAGTTCATGTCTGTAATCCCAAGGCTTTGGGAGGCCAAGGTAGGAGGATCGCTTGAGGCCAGGAGTTTCAGACCAGCATGGGCAACATAGCAAGACCCTATCTCTACCAAAAAAAAAAAAAAAGGAAAGAAATAGCCAGCTGTGGTGGTGCGTCCATGTAATCCCAGCTACTCAGGAGGCTAAGGTGGGAGAATCACTTGAGCCCAGAAGATAGAGACTGCAGTGAGCCAGGATCACTCCAGCCTGGGTGACAGAGCAAGATCCTATCTCTAAACAAAGGAAAAAAAACATTGAAGTCCAAGGAGTTTATATAGGGCACGGGCCCTGCAAGCATCCATGCAGAAGAGAGAAAGTGAGGCAAGGACAGATGTGTTCATGAGCAGGGTTTGAGTTCAGGCAACTAGAGCTGATCCCCAGGATCCAAAGATCCAAAACGAAAAAACCCCAGGCACGTAATGATGGAGGCTTGACCAGGGCCGAGGCCCTGGGAACGGAGACAAAAGACGCCAGAAATCTGTAGCCGGTGCAACAGATAGAATTGGAGGATGTCCAGACCCGTGATGATCTGAGACGTTGCCCACTTGCCTGCTAACGAGTCATCCAGCCGAGCTCCATGGCTGCCACAAGAAGACATGAGACTCCAGGGTCAGAGAACAAAGACAATGTTACTCACGGCAATAGCAGTGAACTAGAGTATAAGCATTTTGCATTCATTCCCTGAGCCCCAAATCCCGTAGAGTGATGTGACAAGGCCAGATGATGCCTGCAGCACCTCAGGTGGGTGTGTTACAAGAGAGGAAGAGGAAGTCTGAGCTTAGTGAACCCAAATCTTTTATTTTCTTTTCTCTTTGCTTTTCTTTTCGGATGTAGCCTTGCTCTGTCACCCAGCGCAGTGGTGCAATCTTGGCTCACCACAACCTCCACCTCCCAGGTTCAAGTGATTCTCCTGCCTCAGCCTCCCAAGTAGCTGGGATTATAGGCACCTACCAACCACCATGCCTGGCTAATTTTTTTTTGTATTTTTAGTAGAGAGGGGATTTTTCCATGTTGGCCAGGCTGGTTTCGAACTCCTGACCTCAGGTGATTCACCTGCCTCAGCCTCCCAAAGTGCTGAGATTACAGGTGTGAGTCCACTACACTGGACTTTCTTTTTCTTTTTCTTTTCTTTCTTTCTTTTTTTTTTGGGGGGGGCGGGGGTGATGGATTACAGGCATGAGTCACCACGCCTGGCCAGGAAACCCAAATCTTTTCTAATGAGCAGTAAGCAGGGCTGCCTTTTGTCCCGGAGGGAGACCCTATATCTTTCAAGGTTGTCTGATACACAGACATCCTGGAAAAGAAAGTCCAGGGCAAAAGGCCATCCATTAGTGCCTCACTCACAAGACATACAGAAACGTGAAGGACGCATAGAGATTTGCATCCCAGCAGAGGAATGAACAGGAAAAGAGGTAAAGCGAGACAGGGGCCAGCGATACCCCCGCCACCTCAGAAGACTCGAGTGACGGGCAGATGGTAGCGCTGCCCACCAAGTGGGGGCGGGGAAGAGAGGAGTAGGTTTGAGGATAAAGGCAGCCTGGGCAATATAGTAAGACCCCATCTTTGCAAAAAAAATTCAAAAATTAGCGGGGCATGGTGGCACATGCCTGTAGTGTCGGCTACTCCGGAGGCTGAGGCAGAAGGATCGCTTGAACCCATGAGGTTGAGTCCGCAGCGAGCCGTGACTGCGCCACTGCACTCCAGCCTGGGTGTCAAAGTAGGATCCTGCCCAAGAAAAAGAAAGAAATGAATAAAGGCCTTACCCACCAGGTTGCACCTGAAGGCAGCAGGACCGTCTGTGGGAGGAGCCTCCAAAGTAGATCAATCACTGGGAGCCTTGAACCCTCAGTCCAGAGCTTCCCGCCCGCCCGCGCCCTTCTCTTTCTTACTCAGCACCAGGTTCAAGGCCATCCGTGCACTATTGCTCTGTGTGGCCTTGGAGTTTCACTTTGCAGGGTAGCAGGCAGGCGAGAAACTCAAGTTATCAGTAGCCTCTGCCTTGCACAACGCCGGGGGGCGCCATTCACTGGCCTCTGCCCTTCTCCGCCCCAGGACCCAGGGTCAGAGGACGAGCAGGAAGCAGCCCGGGTGCGCATCGGCTCTCCGGTGCGCCCTCTGAGGCCGCAGGACTCCAGCACGGCCGCGCGGGGGCAGCAGACACCGGGGCGCGCCCGGGCGCCCCGCGCGAGTGGGTGGAGAGTTCCCAGGGACTCGCTTGTCCCCCGGGCCTGCGAGGCCGGTTCCCCAGTGACAGCAACGTCACGCCACCCCCAGGAGCTCGCTCTGTGCAGGTCCCGTCATGCCTGCGTTGCTGGAGGCCAAACCACGGAGAAATTATCAGGACCAAAATCTTTTTTATTTCATGTTCCTAAGTTAAAACTTCATTTTGTTTCAAATCTTCCTTTTTTTTTTTTTTTTTTGCCAAAAACTACACCAAAAGAATATGCCTGTATACTTACTGGAGCTTGGTATTTCTTCCTTCTGTTTGTCGTTGGAAAAAGGAAAGAAAAAACAGCCGGGTACTGTGGCTCACTCCTATGATCCCAGCGCTTTGGGAGATTAAGTCGGTGGATCACAAGGTCAGGCGTTCGAGGCCAGCGTGGCCAACATGGTGAAACCCCTTCTCTACTAAAAATACAAAAATTAGCCAGGCATGGTGGCGGCTGCCTGTAATCTCAGCTACTAGGTAGGCTGAGGCAGGATGATCCCTTGAACCTGAGAGGCAGAGGTTGCAGTGAGCCGAGATTTTGCCACTGCACTCCAGCCTGGCAACAGAGAAGAGAGGCTGCCCCCCCCCAAAAAAAAAATTTAAGAGAGGGGGCTCTTGCTCTGTTGCCCAGGCTGTTCCTGAACCCGTGGCTTTAAATGATTCTCCTGCCTCAGCCTCCTGAGTAGGTGGGCTACAGGCATGTGCCATCATACCTGGCTACTTTTTATTATTAATTATTTGTGTAGAGATGGGGCCTCACTAAGTTGCCCAGGATGATCTCAAACTCCCGGGCTCAAGAGATGCTCCCACCTCAGCCTCCCAAAGTACTGGGATTACAGGTGTAAGCCACCACTCCTGGCCTGCATTTTTTCTTTCTAAAGATGGTTTTATCCAAGCCACTTACATTCGAAAATAATGATTAAAAAGCAATTAAAGGGGAGCAGGGCAAAAAAAATAAATAAATAATAATAATAATAATAAAAGCAATGAAAGTGGCCGGCACGGTGGCTCACTTCTGTAATCCCACCACTCTGGGAGACCGAGACAAGCGGATCATGAGGTCAAGAGTTCGAGACCATCCTGGCCAACATGGTGAAACCCTGTCTTTACTAAAAATACAAAAATTAGCTGGGCATGGTGGTGCGTGCCTGTAGTCCCAGCTACTCAGGAGGCTGAGACAGGAGAATTGCTTGAACACAGAAAGCCGAAGTTGCAACTGAGCTGAGACCGTGCCACTGCACTGCAGCCTGGGGGGTAGAGCAAGACTCCATCTCAGAAAAAGAAAAAGAAAATATAATACAGCAGTGAAAGTATGAAGGACTATATCGTGGTTAAAGAAACTGATGGGAGATGGCAGACTTATGAACAGAGCAGGTACAAGTCTATAACCTTGATGAGTTTTTGCCCCAATTGTCTTTATCTGTAAAAGTGGAAAATACTTAGAACCAGGCAGGGAAAGTTGTGGGGAGAAACCAGTGAAATCCGGTCGCTGCTGGGCCTTTGACCGATCCTGGGAACAGATGAGTAATGAAGTTGGTATCTGTGAGAGAAAAGGAATTCAAGAATTTTTAAAAACAAAATACGGGACAAATGGGTCAAAATTGCTTTCAAGGGAGTGTAAATTTGTAAAAAGAAACCAGCCAGGGTGCAAAAACTCTATTAATTCACAAACCAATGTGTGGAAATCATTATTGCAACCAAACCGTTTTCAGGCAATTCACTTGGAAACCCAACATGATTTTGAAATTTAAGGTTTAAAAAACCCACTGCCAAATGCAAAGAAAAACTTTTGCTATCTTAAAATTAATTCAAAAAAATTTTAAATAAAAACAAATGGAAATACTTTAAAAACATTTATTTATCTTTTTTTTTTTTTTCAGCCAACACCAAGGATGATTTTTTTTAAAAAACGTTTTTACACTTTGGGAGGCCAAGGCAGGAGGATCACGAGGTCAAGAGATAGAGACCAGCCTCGCCAACATGGTGAAACCTGTCTTTACTAAAAATACAAAAATTAGCCAGGCACAATGGTGGGCACCTGTAGTCCCAGCTACTCAGGAGGCTGAGGCCGGAGAATTGCTTGAACCCAGGAGGTGGAGGTTGCAGTGAGCCAAGATCGTGCCACTGCACTCCAGCCTGGTGACAGAGTGAGACTATGTCTCAAAAAAAAAAAAAAAAAAAAAAAAAAAAAAAAAAAAAAAAAAAAAAAAACGTTTTTAAAGGGATATAAAGTTGTCAAACCATCTCATGGTTCAAAACTATTATTCATCCCAAAATAAAAGTGCCGGTAAATGGACAAAATAGCATATATGCAGGCCCAGTGCAGTGGCTCACACCTGTAATCTCAGCACTTTGGGAGGCTGACGCAGGAGGATCGCTTAAGCCTAGGAGTTCAAAGCCAGCCTGAGCAACATAAAAAGACCCCTGTCTTTACCAAAAAAAAAAAAAAAAAAACACCAAAACAGGAGTGATAGTGTGTGCCTGTAGTCCCAGATGCTCAGGAGGCTGTGGTGGGAGGATCGTTTAAGCCTAAGAGATCGAGGCTGCAGTGAGCTGTGACTGTGCCACTGTACTCCAGCCTGGGTGACAGAGCAAGACATAGTCTCAAAAATAAATAAATTTTAAAATAACATATTAAAAACCAGCAATGGGAATTATTCATAACATTCATCGATTCATTCGTTGATCAATTTGTTCAGACACAAAGTTTTCAGACACTTGTTTTCTGCCAGCTCTCCTAGATCTTTCT
The DNA here is from genome assembly GCF_048565385.1 of Saimiri boliviensis. Classification (NCBI taxonomy): domain Eukaryota; kingdom Metazoa; phylum Chordata; class Mammalia; order Primates; family Cebidae; genus Saimiri; species Saimiri boliviensis. Next base: position 34,746,653 of record NC_133468.1, on the reverse strand, counting down.
GTGGAATATTCTCCCAGCACCCCATCCCATCCTTATCCACTCCTTCTTTCTCTACTTGCTCTTTTTATTTTTGTTTTGTTTTGAGACAGAGTCTCACTCTGTCACCCAGGCTGGAGTGCAGTGGAATGATCTCGGCTCACTGCAACCTCCGCCTCCCAGATTCAAGCGATTCTCCCAAGTCAGCCTCCCAAGTACCTGGACAAAAATTATCTGGGCGTGGTGATGGGTGCCTGTCATTCCAGCTACTCGGGAAGCTGAGGCAGGAGAATCACTTGAACCGGGAGGCGGAGGTTGCAGTAAGCCGAGATCAAGCCGCTACACTCAAGTCTGGTAGACAGAGCGGGACTCCATCTCAAATTAAAAAAAAAAAAAAGAAAGAGAAAGAGAAAAGAAAATATTCCTCAGGGCCCCCTCACCTCTCTGTTTAAATCATACTGGGCTGGGGTGGTGGCTCACACCTGTAATCCCAGCACTTTGGGAGGCAAAGGCAGGTGAATCACTTGAGGTCAGGAGTTTGAGACCAGCCTGGCCAACATGGTCAAACCCCATGTCTACTAAAAATACAAAATTTAGCCACGAGTGGTGGCACGTGCCTGTAGTCCCAGCTACTCGGGAGGCTGAGGCAGGAGAATTGCTTGAACCTGGGAGGTGGAGGTTGCGGTGAGCCGAGATCATACCACTGCACTCCAGCCTGGGTGACAGAGCAAGACCGTGTCTCAAAAAAAAAAAAAATAAATAAATAATAAACCATATTGTTGAAAGAAGTCCTGGAGCCCCTCAGCCACCACCAGCGACCACCACTGTCCTGGCCCAAGTCACCGAGCAAAGGCAAAGGCTGTGACATGCTGAGAGAAATGTTCACAACCCGCAAACTATCCAGAATCTCAAGTATCCAAGGAACTCCTACAAACCAGTGAGATAAAACTACATGACCCACATGGAATTTCGGTTAGCCAGAAGGAGCGAATTCAAGAGATCTGTTGTATATGGCGCTAGCTACAGTTGATAACGATCTCTTGCACACTTGAAAATTGCTGGCCAGGCACAGTGGTTCATGCCTGCGATCTTGCTCAGCAATTTGGGAGGCCAAGGCAGGTGGACTGCTTGAGCTCAGGAGCTGGAGACCAGACTGGGCAGCGTCTCAAGACCCTTTCTCTATTAATTAGCCAGGCATGGTGGCATTTGCCTGTAGTCCCAGCTACTTGGAAGGCTGAGGTAGGAGGATTGCTTAAGTCCAGAAGGCAGAGGTTGCAATTGCAAACTGCCCTCCAGCCTGGACCACAGACTGAGACCCTGACAGGCGGGTGGGAGGGAGGAAGAAAGGAAGGAAGGAGGTGGGGAGGGAAGGGAGGGGAGGGGAGGAAAAGGGAGGGAAGGGAAGGGAAAGAGGGAGAGAGGGAAGGAGGGAGGGAGGGATGGGGAGGGAGGAAGGAAGGAAAGGTGCCAAGAGAGTACATTTTTCATGTTCTCACTGCAAATTAATGATGTAAATATGAGAGGTGACGCATATGTCACATGGCTTGCTTAGTCATTCAACAACACATCCACATATGTCCCTTGTCAGTTAAATATAGGGAAAGGAAAAAATTAAATGACCCAATGGAATACAAAAGCAAAAGCAATCCGCAGAAAAGGAAACTCCAGGAGCCGATAAATATGTGGCGAGAGGCTCAGCCCCACCAGTCATTAGGGAGGAATGCAGATTGAAACCACAGTGAGATATGATCTCACCCTCATTTGCAAAAACAAAAACGTTGACAGCACACATGTGTTTATGGGTTCGTAGGATAACCAGAGCCTCGGACACTGCCTGTACCCTGACTCAGGAGTGCCCTGCTGCTTTTTAGTCTCTGGATGCCACTCATGCTAAGAATTGTATTAAACAGGCCGGGCGCAGTGGCTCATGCCTGTCATCCCAGCACTTTGGGAGGCCGAGGTGGATGGATCACCTGAGGTCAGGAGTTCGAGACCAGCCTGACCAGCATGGAGAAACCCCGTCTCTACTAAAAATACAAAAAATTAGCCGGGCGTGGTGGTGCATGCCTGTAATTCCAGCTACTTGGGAGGCTGAGGGAGAAGAATGGCTTGAACCTGGGAGGCGGAGGTTGAGGTGAGCCAAGATCTCGCCATTGCACTCCAGACTGGGCAAAAAGAGCAAAACTCTGTCTCAAAAAAAAAAAAAAAAAAAAATTAGCTGGGCATGGTAGTGCATGCCTGCAATCCCAGCCACTCAGGAGACCGAGGCAGGTGGATCACTCGAGCTCAGAAGGTTGAGACTGTAAGGAGCCAGGATGTCGCCATGCACTCCAGCCTGGGCAACGCAAGGAAACCTTGTCTCTAAAAAGAAAAACAAAAGTGGCCCTGGTCCGAGATGGCGTGCTGTGTCTGAGATCCCGGTGCTGAAGACAAATGTCGGACCCCGAGATCGGGAGTGACGGGTGCAGCCCGTCACTGAAGGAGGCATGTCAGTCCCTCGTCCGGTATGTGGAGGACAACGAGAATGCTGGTAACGACTGGTTCCCACTGGAGTCCGACAAGGAAGAGACTCGGTGCTTTGGAAAATGCCGGTGTATCCATGACCTCCTGAAATACGAGTTTGACGTTCCTATCACACATCCGACTGCTGCCCCAGAAACTGCAGTCCCTGAGCTTGATGGAAAGACAGCAAAGACGTACAGGGGTGGAAAAATACGCCTGACGGATCACTTCAAACCTTTGTGGGCCAGGAACGTGCCCACATTTGGACTAGCTCATCTCATGGCTCGGGGCTGGGTCCATGGCTGGCGGTGGAAATCCCTGATCCGATTCAGAAGGGTGCCATCCAACACAGAGAGAAATGCAACTAAAGAAGGATCAAGCCACTGAGGCAGGGCAGAGGGACCTTTGATAGGCTATGATCCTGTCTTCCTGTGCCTCACACTTGACTCACCCAACTGCTTCCCAGAACACCCTCCACCTCTAGTTGTTACTAAGTACGTAGCCGCAGCAGGCATTGCTGGGAGAGAAGCAAACACCCAACAGTATGGCTACTTAGTTTCTCAGGCTGCACCTGCATGGGAAGGGAAAGGCTGGGCTTTGGAAAATCTAGAGGCAATTTATATCCCACCCAGGCGGAGCAACATGCGATCCTGGAGGCATAGGTGTAACTGAAAGTGAGTACATAGTCTTTCTGGTTTCTGGAGATAACTCATCAATAAAATCTGCTTCCTCTGGTAAAAAAAAAAAAAAAAAAGAAAGAAAGAAAGAAAGAAAGAAAGAAAAAGCAAAAAGAAAGAAAAGAAAAACAAAAGTATTGTACAAAGCTGCCCATTAAACGCACATGTGAAACTGAAGCAAGAATCTAACAAAACAATAATTACTCTTACTACATGTCATGTGCTCTAATTTCTACTCATTCTATTTCACAATAGGCTGAATTGTTTTCACTCCTTCCAGAAACATCTACTCATGAACACAGAGGTACGTGCATTGACAACGTTATATCCTATCCCCGGGAAGGTGGATAAGTCAACCAGGCGTGTCCGCTTGAGGCTTGAGGGATCACTAAACGGTGGTGAAATGAGCAAAATGAATGAAGTCCACCTGCATCCACAAAGAAAGAGCTCATCAAAGGGCGGGCACGGGGGCTCACGCCTGTCATCCCAGCACTTTGGGAGGCGGAGGTGAGCAGATCACCTGAGATCAGGAGTTTGAGACCAGCCTGGACAACATGAAACCCCGTCTCTACTAAAAATACAAAAATCAGCAGGGCGTGGTGGTGGGCACCTGTAATCCTGGCTACCTAGGAGGCTGAGGCAGGAGAATTGCTTGAACCGGGGGTGGGCAGAGGTTGCAGTGAGCAGAGATCATGCCACTGCACTCCAGCCTGGGCAACAGAGCAAGACTCCATCTCAAAAAAAAAAACAAACAAAAAAAAACCACTGAAGCCGAGTTGAAGGAAGAGTGGGCAACGTGGCAAAACCCTACTTCTACGAAAACTATCAAAAATTAGCTGGGTGTGGTGGTGCACACCTGTGGTCCCAGCTACTCGGGAGACTAAGGTAGGAGGATTTTCCTGGCTGGAAAACAGTGCAAAGGCCCTGTGATCGCCTTGGCACTTTCCGGGAACAGCAGAAGCCGCCGTGGCGGGGCGAGGAAAAGAGATGGTACAGATCAGGAGAGAGAGAACTTGGACTTCAGGTTTGAAGCAGAGGCTTCAACTCATCAGATAAGTACCGTGAAAATGCTACTCCAGTTGGGCACAGTTTGTTAACTATTGAAACACTCATTACCAAAGACATGGGGAGTTATTACACTAGACTCTTCTTTTGTGTGTGTTTGAGATCTTCTTTTTTTTTCTTTTTCTTTTTCTTTTTCTTTTTTCTTTTTTTTTCCAGACATGCTCTCGCTCTGTTTGCCCAGGCCAAAGTGCAGTGGCACGATCTCAGCTCACTGCAACCTCTGCCTCCCAGGTTCAAGTAATTCTCCTCCCTCAGCCTCCCATGTAGCTGGGACTACAGGTGACTGCCACCACGCCCAGCTAATTTTTGTATTTTTGTATTTTTCACCGTGTTGGCCAGGCTGGTCTCGAACTCCTGATCTCAGGTGATCCAGCCACCTTGGCCTCCCAAAGTGCTGGGATTACAGGAATGAGCTGCCGTGCCTGGCTGGTATAGTTTGAGTTCACAGGGTTTGAGCTCCCAGGGCATGGGAGGGGAGAAAAACAGCTAGAGCTAAGCCCCTGGGTGCAAGGTGGTCCAGGGGCATTTGCAGAGATGGGCCCTGAGGAGGAGCAGATTTGGGAGTGGAACGAATCGCTCTCGGGTCTGGGCTCGCTGCCAGCGAGAGACCTGTGGCCTCCAAGGAGATGTCAGTTTCATGGCTGGCTGAACAAGTCCAGAGTTCAGGGAAGAGCCAAGACTAGGAGTCATCAATTTGGGAGTCACCCACAAATAAATAGTATTTAAAACCACGGGACTAGATGAGATCACCTAGGAAGTGGGCGTAGGCAGAGAAGGAAGGAGACCCAGGACGGAGCCGGGGGCCGCTTCTAAGCTTAGAGGTAGGGAGGAGAGTGAGGAGGAGGCGGTGAAGAAGGTGAGGTAGGAGGAAGACTCCAAGGAAGGGAATGTGCCACCTGGTCCTCAACAGCCCCATACCCCATCGGCACCAAGGTCGCCCCTCCTCAGCAGCCCCTGACTCTTGTCACTCCAGCTCTTACCAAGTCATTGCAACAGTTTCGGAGCTTGGGGTTCACCCAGCCCGCTCTCCCCGCTGCCTTCTAGAGTCATCCTTGTAAAACGCAAATCTGAAGTCACAACTTCCCATTGCACATTTCGGGTTAGAAAGCACATCCATAGTTCAGGCGCGGTGGTTCACGCCTGTCATCCCAGCACTTTGGGAGGCCGGGGCGGGTGGATCACCTGAGGTCAGGAGCTCTAGACCAGCCTGGTTAACATGGAGAAACCCCGTCTCCACCAAAAATACAAAATTAGCCGGGCATGTTGGCAGGCGCAATCCCAGCTACTCGGGAGGCTGAGGCAGGAGAATCACTTGCACCTGGGAGGTGGAGGCTGCGGTGAGCCAAGATCACACCATTGTACTGCAGCCTGGGCAACAAGAGTGAAACTCCATCTCAAAAAAAAAGAAAAAAAAAAAAAAAAAAGAACAAGAAAGTGCATCCACAGGCTGGCTGCAGTGGCTCATGCCTGTCATCCCAGCACTTTGGGATGCCAAGGCAGGCGGTCCAACTGAGGTCGGGAGTTCGAGACCAGCCTGACCAACATGGTGAAACCCCATCTCTACTAAAAATACAAAATTAGCCGGATGTGGTGGCAAATACCTGTAATCCCAGCTACTGGGGAGGCTGAGGCGGGAGAATCGCTTGAACCTGGGAGGCAGAGGTTGTGGTGAGCCAAGATCACCATCGCACTCCAACCTGGGCAACAAGAGCAAAACTCCGTCTCAGAAAAGGAAAGAAAAGAAAAGAAAGAGAAGGAGAGAGAGAGGGAGGGAGGGAGGGAGGGAGGGAGGAAATCAAACCCTTAATATTTAAACCACTTAGCAAAAAAGGAAGGAAGGAAGGAAGGGATGAATCCCCTAATGGGGTTGGGCTTGTTGTGTTTTGTAGACAGGGTCTGCTCTGCTGCTCAGGCTAGAGTGCAGTGGCACAATCCTAACTCACTGCAACCTCCACCTCCTGGGTTCAAGCGATCCACCTCAGCCTCCTGAGTAGCTGGAACCACAGGTACATACTACCACACCCAGCTAATTTTTGAATTTTTTGGTAGAGCCGGGGTCTTACTATGTTGCCCAGGCTGGTCTTAAACTCCTGGGCTTAAGCGATCCTCCAGCCTCAGCCTCCCAAAGTGCTGGGATTACAGGTGTGAGCCACTGCACGCAGCCAATGGATCCTTTGAATTTGTCTCCCACCCCAGACTATTTTCGCTTCCCCAACCCCCCAAGCTCACCCCTTCCCTTTGGCAGCAGCTGCACTTGGGGGGGGAAGGAAAGCTTGATATTCACTGCCCTGAGTGAGAGGGTCATGTTCAGCAAAAGACACAGAAAAGGCTATGAGGCTTCCAAAACTTAAGACTTGAGGGGACTGAAGAATTAGAGGAAGAAAAATAAAACTTGATGAGTCAGAGAAAGGCCTTCCAGCCCCAAAGCTAGAACAGGTTCCTGGAACAGGGAGGAGGACTGGAAAAGACTTGCAGTTTGAGATATTTCAAGATATTTCAGGCACATCTCATACTTTTCCTGCCTCAAAGATTTCAGTCATTTAATCAGCTGTTTCTCTAAGGAGCTCCGGTTCCTTTTAGCTCAGAATGCTTAAAAAAAAAAAAAAAAAAAAAAAAAAAAAAAAAAAAAAAAAAAGACGAATTCCTGCCATGTCACCCAGGCTGGAGTGCAATCTCGTGATCTTGGCTCACCGCAACTCCACCTCCCGGGTTCAAGCAATTCTCCTGTCTCAGCCTCCCGAGTAGCTGGATTACAGGTGCCTGCCACCATGCCCAGCTAATTTTTATATTTTTAGTAGAGACAGGGTTTCATCGTGTTGGCCAGGCTGGTCTTGAACTCCTGGCCTCAGGTGACCCACCTGCCTTGACCTCCCAAAGTGCCAGGATTACAGGCGTGAGCCACCACACCTGGCAAGAATGTATTTTTAGAACCAAGATCTGGAATCTCAGTGTGGTGATTGCTACTGAAGTCTTACGGTCTTTAGGTCATTTTGGCAGACAAAGCTGGGAACTTCACAAATACACACGAGTACATTTATGTCTGTTTCTACATCTTTCCATCTATTTATGTCAAAACCCATGAGTTTAATGTCTCTCACTCTCTTCCAATGCTATAGGGTTCATTCTACTCTTCACCCTGTAAACCCAGAAATCTGAGACAGATCTCAGTTAATTTAGAAAGTTTATTTTGCCAAGGTTGACGACACATACCTATGACAGTCTCAGGAGGTCCTGACCACATGTGCCCAAGGGGGTCGGGGTACAGCTTGGTTTTAGACATTTTAGTAGACATGAGACATCAATCAATATATGTAAAAAGGACATTGGTTTCATCCAGAAAGGTGGGGACAAGTCGAGGCAGGGAGGGGCTCCAAGTCATAGGAATGTTGAGAGACAAATGGTCACATTCTTTGAGTTTCTGAGAAGCCTTTCCCCTGTAATCCCAGGTACTCAGGAGGCTAAGGCAGGAGGTGGAGGTTGCAGTGAACTGAGATTGCACCACTGCACTACAGCCTGGGCAACAGAGCGAGATTCCACCCCCCCCAAAAAAAATCTGGAAATGCAGTCCAGTAGGTCTCAGTCTTATTATACTCAGCCGCTATTCAAGATGGAGTCACTCTGGTTCAAATACCTCTGACGCTTCCACCCCTAAACATCTCTAAAGTTCATCCACTCCTCTCCCCAGGCAATGACGTCTACCCAAGTCATGTAACCATTACCTCCCACGCAGACAGTTGTGACAGCCTGCCAAATTCTGCCTGCCCAAACCCTTGATTCCTACACCGATCCTCTAGACCAGTGCTTCGGAACCTTCAGCTGCCTAGAAATCCCCTGAAGAGTTTGCAGAAACACAGAAACTCTGGGTCCCATCCCCAGCAATCCAATTCTGATTCAGAAGGTCCCAGGTAGACTGAGAATTTTTTCTTTTTTCTTTAGCCTCACTCTATCTCCAGGCTGGCGTGCAGTGGCTGGAACTCGGTTCACTGCAACCTCCGCCTCCCGCTGCTGTTCAATACAGTAGCCACTAGCCACAGGTGGCTATGTAACTTATTAAAATAAAATTTAACATTCCGTTCCTCAGTCACGCTGGCCACATGTCAAACAGTCAACAGCCATACATGCCTAGTGGCTACCCTATGGAACAGCACGGATTCTAGGACATTTACATCATCGCAAGAAGTTCCACTGGACGCTGCGGCCTAGGCCTTGGCGAGTTTTACCGGACAGCATCGCCTAGACCCAAGACGTGTTCTAAAAAATGAAGGCTGGCCGGGTGTGGAGGCTCACACCTATCATCTCACCACTTTGGGAGGCCAAGGCTGGAGAATCGCTTGAGGCTAGGAGTTTAAGACCAGCCTGGACAACATTTTTTGTCTCTACAAAAACTACAAAAATTAAAAAAAAAAAAAAAAAAATTAGCCTGGCAAGGTAGCGTGCATCCGTTGTCCCAGCTACTTGGGAGGCTGAGGCAGGAGGATGGCTTGAGTCCAAGAGTTCGAGGCTGCAGTGAGATACGGCTGAGCCACTGCACTCGAGCCTGGGCGACAGACTGAGACCCTGTCTCATAAAACAAAACAAAACAAAATAAATAAATACAAATACAAAGTAAAAGTGAGGGTGAATCCTAGGCCCCTCTCCTGCCCGTGACAATTCAGGGACTGCCCAGTGCCTACAAACCTCATGCTTTTAGGAAGCATAAAGGTCTCCGGGAGGCAGGAGGGCAGTCGGAGTGGGACGATGGAGGGGGAGGCCGGGGCCGGACCCCGGAGAAGCCCCGAAACCGGCACAGCAGGAAAACGTCTCAGCAGTCCCGGCCCTTCCCAGGCTGGAGGAGGGCCACAAGCCTTGAGCTCATTGGCTGACGGTAGGGGGCGGACTGCCAGAGCCTTCCTTTGATTGGCTGTTTTCTCTTAGCGGAAAACCAATCGTTGCGGGCAGGCGGTGAGGGCGTGGCCAGGCTCGGCGTACAGGCCCCGCCCCGAGTCCCGCTGCCCACCCACGCCAGGCGCGCCCGGTTGGCGGTGAGTTCAGACTCAGGCCTCCTTCCAGACCCCTTCGCTCCGCATGTCGCCCACTTCCGACCCTCTCTCCGTCAGGGGGCGGGAACGGACAGGGCCTTCCTCCAACTGCGGGGCATCCCTCTCCCCCACCCTGCCCTTCCCCCAGCACTGCAGCCCCAGAGTGTAAATGTCCAAACGCGCTCTCTCTACGCTCAGTGTCCCCATCTGGGGTCGGGGTCGGATTAGGGGTCGCGCTGGTGCCCTGGCAGCCTCCTCTGCAGTGGGAGGAGGAAAGGAGGGGTTGGGCGATTGAGGTGGACCTCGAGACAGGGCAGCCGTGACCCCGCAGGAGCATGGCCCAGGAGGAGGCTGGGAGCCTGCCCGAGGTGCTGGCACGTGTAGGGGCCGCTCATGGCATCCCCGACGTGGCCCAGAAGCTCCACTTCTATGACCGCTGGGCTCCGGATTACGACCAGGTAAACCCATCTGGGTCCTTCCCTCCCCTAGACCAGCCTCCATTTCTCTACCTGTAGAGTGAGGAATCAGCCTTGAACCCCGGGGCGGCTGTGAGAGTGAGCTGAGGCCTGGTTAAGAACCCTACGGTCCTGCCTCCTCCGAACCCGCCTCACAGCTCAGGATTGGCAGCCCCACTAGGGGCCATCACTTCTCTGGGGGCTGCCTGGAGGAGGTGCTATTGAGAAGTCACTGTGGGGCCGGCTCGAAGGCTCAGGCCTGTAATCCTAAGCCCTTTGGGAGGCCTAGGCGGTCAGATCTCCTGAGGTCAGGAGTTGGAGGTCAACATGGTGAAACCCTGTCTCTACTAAAAATACCAAAATTAGCCAGGCTGGTGGCGGGCGCCTGGTAATCCCAGCTTACTTGGGAGGCCAATGCAGGAGAATGGCTTGAATCCAGGATGCGGAGCGACAGAGGGAGACTCCGTCTCAGAACGAAAGAAGAAAAAAAGAGGCTGGGTGCGGTGGCTCACACCTGTCATCCCAGCACTTTGGGAGGCTGACGCAGGCGAATCACCTGAGGTCAGGAGTTCAAGACCAGCCTGGCCAGCATGGTGAAACCCTGTCTCTACTAAAAGCACAAAAATTAGCCGGGCATGGTGGTGCACACCTGTAGTCCCAGCTACTCAGGAGGCTGAGGCAGGAGAATCACTTGAACCTGGGAGGTGGAGGTTGCAGTGAGCCAAGATCGCACCACTGACTCCAGCCTGGGCGAAAGACCAAGACTCCATCCCCCTACATTCTCCAAAAGGAGAGAGAAGTCACTGTGGACTCAGCAGAGAGAGCTGCCTTGACCAGGAGCGAAGGTCCCTGGAGGGCTGATCGACCATACAGTGGGCTGGCGGCTAACTCTCCAGTCCTAGTCCCTTAGCAAAGGGAACCACCTCATGCCTGGGTGTCCACTCACAGTAGCCCCAGCCAGTCTTGATCCCCTGACACACACAGCTTAGCCTGGCAGATTCCGAGACCATCCCACAAGGGAGATCCCCCAAACCCTGGGGCACCGGTACTGTAGGCACGGCACTCTTTCCCCAGGACATGGCCACCCTGCAGTACCACGCCCCCCGCCTTGCAGTGGACTGCCTCACGCAAGCCTTTCCAGGCCCGACCCACAGTGCCCTGATCCTGGATGTGGCCTGTGGCACAGGCCTAGTGGCTGCCGAGGTGAGGCTCTTCCAGATCCCCTGCCTATTCCTTAGCCCGGCACTTCCTCAAATCTCCCCCTGCCTGTGGCCCCAGAACCCTCCCCCACACCTCAGACTCACTGTTCCAAATGCATGAGACAGGACTAGGCACGGTGGCTCTCACCTATGATCCCAGCACTTCGTGCGGCTGAGGCAGGAGGATAGTTTGAGGCCAGCCTGGGCAACATAGCAAGACCCCGTCCCTACAAACAAATTTAAAAATTAGCCAGGCAGGGTGGTGCAGGCCTGTAATCCCAGCTACATGGGAGGCTGAGGTGGGAGGATCACTTGAGCCCAGAAGTTCAAGGCTGCAGTGAGCTATGATCACGCCACTGCACTCCAGTTTGGGCAACAGAGAGAGACCTCATCTCAAAAAATTTTTAAAGACAAACACATGGGCCACATTCAGTGCAGAGTCCACTGCCCTCCCAAGGTGCAGGGGCCCAGCCGGGAAGCGAAAGGTGTGAACCATGACTCAGTCTCCCACCCCCACCCCAGCTGCAGGCCCGGGGCTTCCTCCAGCTGCATGGGGTGGATGGGAGCCCAGAGATGCTGAACCAGGCCCGGGCCCGCGGCCTCTATCAGTGCCTCCACCTCTGCACCCTGGGCAAGGAGCCTCTGCCCAGCGCCGAAGGTACTTCCTCTCCCACCCCAACACCCCGAGGCCCACCCTCGCAGAGCTCTTTCCCTTGCCCATCCTCCATCCCACACTAAACCCCCGCCCCTCACTCAACCCTGCACCCCACGATCTGATCGCAGCCCAGGACTGGGCCATACTTATCCTCTAGGGGACCTGGGTCCTGCACATGTGGGCAGTAGCTCTGTCCCTCCCCTAGGGTGCTCTGAGGCCACACCATAGACAAAGGACCTTCCAAGCATCGCACCGTGTCCCCACCCCACCCCCACCCCCACACAGGAACCTTCGACGCAGTGCTGATAGTCGGTGCTCTCAGTGATGGCCAGGTGCCCTGCAGTGCGATACCTGAGCTCCTACGCGTCACCAAGCCAGGTGAGGAGCAGCCCAGCCAACCACCCTCCACCCTTCCCCTCTGCTTAGCACAGACACAGGCCCCATAGCCCCTCAGGCCAAGCGAGGGGCAGCGTCCTGCCCAGGGTCACACACAGCCTAGCCTAACATCCAGCCACCAACAGCGGACCCAGGCAAACAGGCGGGGCAGACAGGTGGCCAGTTCGGCTCTTATCCAAGGGCAACCAGGAGCAAACTCCACCCTCCCGCAGCCTTCATTTCCCGGCCTGGGAGCCAGGAGTTAGAATGGGACTGCAGTAAGAATCGGGGGACATCCTGTCCCTAAGGCCTTTGCTGCGGTCCTGGCCCACAGTGGGGTCTCAGTTCTGTTCTCTCCTCTCCCTGCTTCCTCACTCATTCATGGATCACCTTCGGGGCGTCTCATTCTCTTTCCTGGTCTCAGATTCCTCATCTGGGAAATGGGGCTGCTCTGGGGAGGTGAGAGCTGTGGGCACTGTTGGCAAGCCGCGCAGCGCGCTGCCGTGGAAGCAGGTGTATCTCCGTCTCCTGCCGTGTTCTTGCTCAGCTCTGTGCTTCCCTCTGCTCTGGGCAGAAGGCTCAGACCCTGCCCTCTGGGCCTTGATCTCAAACCCACTGTGGCCCCGGGAAGGAGCCAGAGAGGACAGAGTCTGGTTGGAGGTGGACCCACAAAAGTCGTGAGTGCTCATTGCTCTGAGAATTTATTTATTTAATTTGAGACAGAGTCTCACACTCTGTCGCCAAGGCTGGAGTTCAGTGGCGAAATCTCGGCTCACTGCAACATTCACCTCCCAGATTCAAGCGATTCTCCTGCCTCAGGCTCCCAAGTAGCTGGGATTACGGGCACCCACCACCATGCCCGGCTATTTTTTGTATTTTTTTTTTTTTTTTTTTTCAGACGGAGTTTCGCTCTTGTTACCCAGGCTGGAGTGCAATGGCGCGATCTCGGCTCACCGCAACCTCCGCCTCCTGGGTTCAGGCAATTCTCCTGCCTCAGCCTCCTGAGTAGCTGGGATTACAGGAAAGCGCCACCATGCCCAGCTAATTTTTAGTATTTTTAGTAGAGACGGGGTTTCACCATGTTGATCAGGATGGTCTCTATCTGTTGACCTCGTGATCCACCCGCCTCGGCCTCCCAAAGTGCTGGGATTACAGGCTTGAGCCACCGCGCCCGGCCGGTTTTTTTTTTTTTTTTTTTGTATTTTTAGTAGAGACAGGGTTTCACCACGTTGGCCAGTCTCGTCTTGAGCTCCTGACCTCAAGTGATCTTCCCGCCTTGGACTCCCAGTGCTGGGATTACAGGCATGAGCCACTGTGCGCAGCCCTACTCCGAGAATTTAGAGAACAGAGGCATTTCCGAGACCAGGTGAGGAATCCACGTGGGGCGCAGCCTAAGACCGAAAGGAGAGGGGCCGAGCGTGAGAACCAGGAGGCGCTGGCTGGCTGCAGAACAGGAAATCGGAGAGGTAAAAATGCTTCCTCTCCCTCCCCTCTCTGCACCCCCTGCCAGGCCCAGCAGAGGCTGTGGCTAAGCCTGGGCAGGTCTGGGCAGGCATTGGCCTCTGGGGAGTCTTGAAGGCTGCCAAATGCAGGGACACGGATGGGGTCAGCTGGAAAGGTCAAAGTTGGGCCCAGGAAGACAGGAACTTTGTACTGCGTGAAGCAGCCAGGACCAGACTTCCTAGCCCAACGTGTGCCTGCTAAGCCCTTCAGCCGGCCGAACCCCGTTGCCTGCCCATGGGGGACGGTCTCCCCTGCTCCGGGGCCTCTCCTCTCACCGTGCTCCCTTTTACCAGCAGCACCCTGCTTCTCTCTTCCCTCTCCTCCAGGAAGCCTTCCCAGACCAGTCACTGGGTCTTCCCCATCTCTCCTTCTCAGTGCACCTGAGGCCACCCTGGGCACACTATCGGTGCCTGGACCTGAGGTCACAAGGCCATTTAGCCAGCACTCACTGTAGGGCACTTAACACACACAGCAGCCTTCCTGTGATATAAGATAGTCGTCCTCCCCATGCCAGCTGGGAAACTGAGGGCCAGAGAGGTGAAGGGGCTAGCCCAAGATCCAAAGCACACGTGGGGACTTTCTTCCTGTCCATTCAGACAGTCATGTCCTCCGGCAGAGGCTGGGTGAGTGGAGAGGCAGGTGTCTTCTCAGTCCAGGAGATTAAGAATTCCCTGCCAGGCACAGTAGCATACACCTATAATCCCAATCCCAGCACTTTGGGAGGCCAAGACAGAAGGATCACTTGAGCCCAGGAGTTCAAGAGCAGCCTGGGCAACATAGCAAGACCCCATCTCTACAAAAAAAAATTTTTTTAATTAGCCAGGCATGGTGGTGAGCTACTGAGGAGGCTGAGGTGGGAGGATTGCTTGAACCCAGGAGTTGAAGGCTACAGTGAGCTATGATTATGCCACCGCACTCCAGCCTGGGAAATAGGGTGAGATTCTATCTCAAGAAAGGGAAGAAAAGGGCCAGGCATGGTGGCTCATGCCTGTAATCCTAGCACTTTGGGAGGCTGAGGCAGGCAGATCACCTGAGGCCAGGAGTTCAAGACCAGCCTGGCCAACACGGCAAAACTCCATCTCTACTAAAAATACAAAATAGCCACGCATGATGGTAGGTGCCAGTAATTCCAGCTGCTCGGGAGGCTGAGGCAGGAAAATCGCTTGGACCCGGGAGGCAGAGGTTGCGGTGAGCTGAGGGAGCGCCATTGCACTTCAGCCTGGGTGACAGAGCGAGACTTGGTCTCAAAAAAAAAAAAAAAAAAAAAAAAGGAAGAAAAAGAAAAAGAAAAAAAGGAATTCCTGATGTAAAAGACACAGAAAGACTGCCCTGGGAAGTAAGCTGGAAGAATTTCTTGCCTTGAAGGGACAACCCTCTCCAGCAGAGATGGCCCAGGACTGTGGCTCCTGCCCCTCCCCCACCTCACTTGCCCCTCTCCCCCAGGTGGGCTGGTGTGTCTGACCACCAGGACCAACTCGTCTAATCTTCAATACAAGGAGGCTCTGGAGGCCACCCTGGAGAGCTTGGAACGGGCTGGGGCATGGGAGTGTCTGGTGGCCCTGCCTGTGGACCGATGGGAGCTGGCTACCTCTGAGCTGGAGGTGGTACCCGGCACCTCTGCCAAGGATGGCTTCATCTCCGGCATCATCTACCTGTACCGAAAGCAGAAGGCAACCCAGGCTGAGGAAGTGAGATCCAGCCCCCAGCCCCCAGCTGTCCCCTGATTCTATGTGGCCTTAGTTGGGCCCTTCTGCTGGGCCTCCTCTGCCTCCCTTGTAAAATGGGACCGCCAAACCAACCCTGCCCCTCAGAAATGCCCTGCCTATTAAATGAGCTCCCAGAAGGGGCGGAAGGACTCATGGCTCTGCAGTTCTCCAGCCCCAGAAAAGAGTGACATCAGGCGGGGCGCGGTGGCTCACACCTGTAATCTCAGCACTTTGGGAGGCCGAGGGGGGCGGATCACCTGAGGTTGGGAGTTGCAGACCAGCCCGACCAACATGGAGAAACCCCATCTCTACTTAAAAAAATACAAAATCAGCCTGGCATGGTGGTGGCGCATGCCTGTAGTCCCAGCTACTCGGGAGGCTGAGGCAGGAGAATTTCTTGAACCCAGGAAGTGGAGGTTGCAGTGAGCCGAGATCACGCCATTGCACTTCAGCCTGGGCAACAAGAGCAAAAAAAGAGTGACATCAGTTCCTGTGGGTTCCAGAATCAAGAAGTGACAGGTTGTGGTAGCTGAAGCCGTAATCCCAACACTTTGGGAGGCCAACACAGGAGGATTACTTGAGATCAGGATTTCGAGACCAGCCTGGGCAACATAGTGAGACCCCCCATCTCAAAGAAAAATTATAAAAATTAGCACTTTGGGAGGCCGAGGCGGGAGGATCACTTGAGGTCAAGAGTTCAAGACCAACCCAGCCAACATAGTAAAACCCTGTTTCTACTGAAAACACACAAATTAGTTGGGCATGGTAGCACATACCTGTAATCCCAGCTACTTGGGAGGCTTACAGGAGAATTGCTTGAACCCAGTGGGGGTGGAGGTTGCAGTGAGCTGAGTTCACGCCACTGGGTGACAGAGCAGGACTCTGTCTCAAAAGACAAAAGAAATTGTAAAAATTAGCCAGGTGCCATGGGTGCATGCCTGTAGTCCCAGCTACTCAGGAGGCTGAGCGGGGAGGATTGCTTGAGCCTGGAGGTCGTGGCTGCGGTTATGGTGAGCTTTGATCATGCCACTGCACTCCAGCCTGGGGACAAGACCCTGACTGTAAAAAAAGAAAAGAGGCCTGGCTCGGTGGCTCACGCCTGTAATCCCAGGACTTTGAGAGGATGAGGAGGGCAGATAAGGTCAGGAGTTCGAGACCAGCCTTACCAACATGATGAAACCCCATCTCTACTAAAAATACAAAAATTAGCCAGTCATGGTGGCGGGTGCCTGTAATCCCAGCTAGTCAAGAGGCTGAGGCAGGAGAGTTGCTTGAACCTGGGTGGCGGAGGTTGCAGTGAGCCAAGATCGCGCCACTGCACTCCAGTCTGAACAGCAGAGCAAAAACTCTCTCTGTCGGCCGGGCGCGGTGGCTCAAGCCTGTAATCCCAGCACTTTGGGAGGCCGAGGCGGGTGGATCACAAGGTCGAGAGATCGAGACCAACCTGGTCAACATGGTGAAACCCCATCTCTACTAAAAATATAAAAAATTAGCTGGGCATGGTGGCGCGTACCTGTAATCCCAGCTATTCAGGAGGCTGAGGCAGGAGAATTGCCTGAACCCAGGAGGCGGAGGTTGCGGTGAGCCGAGATCGCGCCATTGCACTCCAGCCTGGGTAACAAGAGCGAAACTCCGTCTCAAAAAAAAAAAACAAAAAAAAAACAAAAAAAAACAAAAAAACAAAACTCTCTCTCTCAAAAAAAAAAAAAAGTGACAGAGAAAAAAAAAAAAGAAGTGACAGAGAAGACCCCTCCATGAGCCAGGTATAATGGGTCACTCCTTCCAGGGTGCTGGGCCCGCTCACCTCTTGTCACCTTTATTGACAAGAAAATGAAGCCTGAGCCACCTTGGAACATGCTGTACACAACGGTGTCTGAGCAGGGACCCAAGGCCGAGGCCAAGTCCAAGGGGTTGCTGAGACCCAAGCCCTGTCCTGGACAGATCCCCCACACAAATTCAGAGCCCAAAGTCCCAAGCTGTAGGTCTGGGGCTGGGCCACACTCCATTTCCTCATCCATCAAGGGATCAGAATGCCAAGCTCTGGGTGTGGCTTGGAGGCTGCCCTTCAGGTGAAAGGCATTTGGTGACCAGCAGCACCTGGGGGTGGGGTGTCAACAGGGCTGATGATAATTTCTCCATCAGAGACAGTGGGAAGACTTCACGGGGGAGGAGGCTCCGAGCTGGGCTTTCAGGACAAGCAGGATCCAGAAGGGCGGAGAAGGGAAAAGGGACATTCCAGGCGTAGGGACAGCCTGTGCAAAGGCTGGGAAGTGGGGCCTGTAGGGTGACCCAGCAAAGAGGAACAGACCAGCTTGGCTTCCCAGATAAAGCTGGAATAACAGCGGGGTTGGGGCGGCAGGTGGCCCATACCTCGGAGCTGGGAGCCCATGTGGCTTCCCTTCTGGGGTCCCCAAACCTTCACTGGGGTCCCGGGCATACACTGTTTCCTGTATATGAGTTTACCCTCCAACCAAAGAAGGGCCCCCCACCTGGACAAGGTGATGCCTTGAGGGCCCACTTCAATGTTTTGTTTTGTTTTGTTTTGTTTTGTTTTTTGAGACCTTGTCTTGCTCTGTCCCCCAGGCTGGAGCGCAGTATCATGATCTCGACTCACGGCAGCCTCCGCCTCCCAGGTTCAAGCAAGTCTCCTGTCTCAGCCTCCTGAGTAGCTGGGACTACAGGCACCCGCCACCACGCCCAGCTAATTTTTGTATTTTTAGTAGAGATGGGGTTTCACCGTGTTGCCCAGGATGGTCTCAAACTCCTGACCTTGAGATCCACTTGCCTCAGCCTCCCAAAGGCCCATTTTAATGTCTTTTTTTTTTTTTGTTTTCAATTTCTTTCTTAAGTTGATATCTTGGAGGTCCATTTTGTTGGGTTTTTTTTTTCTTTAAGACGTAAGTTCTCGATCTGTCACCCAGGTTGGAGTGCAGTGGTGTGATCAAAGCTCACTGCAGCCTCAAACTCCTGGGCTCAAGCAACCTCCTACCTCGAGCTCCCCAAGTCAGGGATTACAGGCACCATGCCCAGCTCATGTTTTTAACTTTTTGTAGGGATGGGGCCACTGTGTTGCCCAGGCTGGTCTCAGACTCCCGCCTCAAGCGATCCTCCCACCTTCACCTTTTAAAATGCTGGGATTACAGGTGCACACCACCACACCCGGCCCAGCATCAATTTCTCCCCATTCCCTGGATCTTGTTTTTTTTTAAGTATTCATGTCCGGGCCACAGCCCAGTGGTCCTGCTCCTGACCCCCTGCCCAGGCCTCCAGCCTTGCCCCACCGACCTCCACGGCAGAAATCGGAGACAATACGACTTATTCCTGTGCACAGGTCCCGTTTATTGTAGAAAATAATAATAATTACGGTGGTGAATAGATCTTCTTAAATTACAAAACAGAAATGACAAAGAAGGCGGAGGAAAAACCCCGGGACTTCTGAGGGTGAAGCTGTCCCCTCCTCCCTGCCACCCTCCCAGGCCGGTTAGTGTCCTTGGCAGGGGCAGAGGACTCAGAGGGGATCAGTCTCTAGAGGCCCAGGGGCCCTGGGCTGAAGTGGGTGAAGCAGAGTCCTGAGGCCGCAGAGCTGGGCCCCCTCCCCCACCACTGCCCAAACCTGTTTACATTGCCTTCACCCCTCCCCTCCAAACCCGTCCATCCACTCTGCACTGCCCAGGCAGGTGGGTGGGCGGGGCCTCAGCCGTACTCCTGGGCGCCGGTTCGGGTGAGCAAGCCGCAGTCCCAGAGGTGACATCAAGGCCTGTCCGGAAACAGAGGAGACACCAGGGAGACAGCTGGAGTCTCAGGAGATGCAGGCAGACAGGGTGGGGAACCGGTAAATGGGAACAATGGCCAACGCCGATGCGGGCAGAGCCCAAAGTAGCCAGCAGGAGCCAGCTCCCCACTCCACCGCCACACCCTGTCACCTCCGTCCCTCCGCAATATCCAGAGCAGGGTGGCATCTGTGTTTGCTAGCAGAAGGCGGCCTTGGGAAGGTGTCCAAGTGGGCCGGAGAGGTTGCAGGAGGTGGCTCTCCTACCTAGCTCAGTCTCTGTTTGCCCAGTCCCCAGCCCCCAGCAGCCATGGCCCACGGCAGGGCCCTCCTGGGGTCACAGCCTGCACTGAGCTCAGTCCAGGGAAGAGCAAAGGCAAGAGGGACAGAGCGGAGCCGCGGCGCGTTACACGTAGTTGCTGGTGGCGGCGGAGCGGGCGGCAGAGTACTTGGCGGAGTAAGGCTTGTCCGTGCGGGGTGGGCAGTTGCAGCAGAGCAGCCCCCCGCCAAGCAGCAGGAGGGCCGAGGCGGCCCAGCCGATGTAGAGCGAGGCGCCCATCTCCCGCTTCTGCCCGGAGGCCACTAGAGGGTTGTAGAAGTCTCGGATGATGTTGTGGGCCGTCCAGGACGCGGGCACTATCACCAGCAGGCCGGCCAGCAGGAACACCACGCCCGCCACGATCATGGTCTTGGCCTTGGCGCTCTCGTCCTCCAGGCAGTTGGTGCACTTGCCGCCCACCACGGACAGCAGCACGCCCAGCGCGGCCACGATGATGCAGATGATGACCAGGGCGCGGGCCGCCTGCAGGTCCTGCGGCAGCGCCAGCAGCGAGTCGTACACCTTGCACTGCATCTGGCCGGTGCTCTGCACCACGCAGTTCATCCACAGGCCCTCCCAGATGGTCTGCGACGTGACGATGTTGCTGCCGATGAAGGCCGTCACGCGCCACATGGGCAGCGCGCAGCACAGCATGGCGGCCAGCCAGCCCAGCACGGCCAGCGCGATGCCCGCCACCTGCAGCCCCATGGAGGCCATCGCGGAGGTCGGGGACCTGGAAGGCTGCGGGGATCCGGCTGGGGGGACTGGAGGATTCTAAGACCTTGGCAGAGAGCGCCTTTGCTCCGAGAGTCCTGATGCGCAACCCAGCAAGTGCGAGCAGACCAGTTCCTTCCTGCCAACAGCTGCCAGCGCGCTCTCTCCCGACAGGTTGAGTGGTTATATGGCTCTGGTGGAGGGGCGGGGGCAGAGGGAGGGGTTTTCCTCACTGGGGCCTCCCCTTGACCAGTTCCTCTGGATTCCTGAACCCAGGCCAACAAAGGCACTTTTGAAGCCCCAACCCTGGGCCCCTGAGTCACTATCCTGTCTCAGAAGAAACTACCCTCTCCCCTTCCTCAAAGCCCGGGCTGAGATCAGCCGGCAGACAGACACTGAGTCATAACCCAGGGACACCTGGGTGTTCACAGGGCAAGGTCGGGGACAGCCAGACCCAGCCAGGTTTGGGAGCCTGAAGACCAGGGTCCCCACAGGCCAGTGCTTCCTTATTCCAGGCTTAGGTGGGAGGACAGGGTAGGGACCCTCAGGGAGAGAATTTGAGGACGAAGTCTTGGAAACGACACGAGAAACCCCACCTTGATTATTGTCTTATCTGATCAGTTTCATCACGGGCAGTTTCATTACTGTTGTGATTCTGATCATTAGTGCATCTGACCTCACCAGCAATGTTCTCGGCATGGGTCAGATAAAGTTACATGTAGGGGAGCGAGGAGCCGGGAGGCCGGGACCCCTGGGTTCATCACTCACTCTCAGCCATCTTTATCGCCCGGCTTTTCTGCTTGGCTAGAAGAGGGGTCTTGGACACGATACACCTTCAGCCAAAAAGACACAGGTGCCTGTCCCCTCTCCACCTCCGCAGAAGTTCGAGCTGGTGGGCTCTGTTCCTGCCAGGGTCCAGCCTGCTTGCCCAGAACTGGGCGGGGCCGGTCACCAGCAAGCCATGCACTAGATCCTGGAGCCATCATCAGCCCCGTAAATGGGTGTTTACCCTGTGGAGACACAAAACCTTCTGATAAAGCCAGAGTGGGTGCAAAGTCCCAGGAGATTGCAAAGGGAAGGGGAACTCTTTGGGGCGGAGGCGGTGGTGCTGGGGGATCTTGACTGCAAAGGGGCGCTGCGTGGCACAATTCCAGGGGGTGCTGGATTCCTGGATTATGCTACAGGAGGCATCAGGAACAGGTCCCCCAGAGAAATTCTGCAAGGCAGCCAGGTGCAGTGTAATCCCAGCACTTTGGGAGGCCGAGGTGGGTGGGTCATGAGATCAAGAGTTCAAGACTAGCCTGACCAATATGGTGAAACCTCGTCTCTACTAAACATATCAAAAAAAAAAAAAAAAAAAAAATTAGCCAGGCCTAGTGGTGTGCGCCTGTAATCCCAGCTACTCAGGAGGCTGAGGCAGGAGAATTGCTTAAACCCGGGAGGTGGAGGTTGCAGCGAGCCAAGATCTTGCCATGGCACTCCAGCCTGGGCAACCGAGTGAGGCTCCGTCTCAAAAAAAAAAAAAAAAAAACAAGAAAGAAAAAGAAAAGTTCTGCAAGGCTAAGGGAAGACATTCCGGTGGAGGGTACAAAGACCGAGGGTGGGCCAGGGTGGACACAGGCAGCTCATTCTGGGAACAGAGCCCCCAGGAGAGACGTGCCAGGCAGCGAGACTAGTGAAGGAGGACATTTGGGCAGAGGTGGCAAGGTGGGGAAAGGCAGCTCGTTCTGGGAACAGCGAGGAATCCAGTTTAACCAGAGATTGGGCTGGGGAGGGAGGGGCCAGAGTAAAAGGGTCAGAAATGTCTGCCTGGAATGACACAAGCCCTGGGAGATAGGAGGAGGGTGGAGGGTCTAGATCCGGAAGAGCTTCCTTCAAGGCAGACCACTGAGGGGACCTCCGGGAAGGGGTCACCATAGAAGTGATCGAGAGTGTCTGGGGCTCATCCCAGCCACACCGAGGGAGCCTCTCCTCATCTCCCATGTGGTCATTTTGTATCTGTTCCCCGCCGTGCTGGGAGCGCTGCAGGGGCCACG
Organism: Saimiri boliviensis; assembly: GCF_048565385.1. Classification (NCBI taxonomy): domain Eukaryota; kingdom Metazoa; phylum Chordata; class Mammalia; order Primates; family Cebidae; genus Saimiri; species Saimiri boliviensis. The sequence continues at coordinate 34,724,684 of NC_133468.1, read as the reverse complement.
GCTCCAGTGTGTCCCTGAGCTGCCATCATTGTCCAGCACTGGTGGCTGTGTGCCCAGTTCTGACCCAGAAGGCTGCCTAGTCCTTGAGGCAAAGTAATCAAGGGTGCCATGGTTTGGGTTGAAATGATTAGTGAGCATACGTGGGAGGTATCCGAGATAGGTCTGTTGACTGGTAATGGAGCAGCGGGCAGCCTGGGACAGCCTGGCATGAGCCGCCCATGTTACAGAGGGAAGCTGAGGCCTGGTGTTGTGGTTGACTCTACACACATCTATCTCCCCTGCTAGGCTGGTGCTCCTGGAAGGCAAGAACAATGCCTTCTGCAACCTCCACGCCCAGCACCAGGCTTCATACGTCACAGACGCCCAAGAAATGTTCGGGGCGTTCATGCTTGTAATCCCAGCACTTGGGGAGGCCGGGGTGAGAGGATCGCTTGAGGCCAGAAGTTTGAGGCTGCCGTAAGCTATAATAGAACCATTGCACTGCAGCCTTGGGCAACGGAGCGAGACTCTGTCTCAAAAGAAAAGAAAAAAGAAATGCTTGATGGAAAGAATGAGGGATTCTCCAGTTTCGAATCACACTCCCACACCTTCACTTCCATCAGAGGCACACTCCCCAAAGCAAACAGGGATGGTTTCTGCCTGGACCACGCCTCCCTGGGGCTTTCTTTACAAGGCCTTCCCCCCGCCCCCCATCATGATTGTCAATAATTGCTTTCCCCGAGATGACCTCATCACAGCCTCCTTTATTGTCTTGGCTCAAAGGAGTGAACTGAAGCCCGGAGAGGGCCAGGGGCTTGCCCAGGACCGCTGGGCACTCCAGCATGGGTGTCTCCTTCCCCAGTGCCTCTTACCTGTGGTCCCAGCCAGGTAGCCTTTAGCAAGCTTTCTGAGTAGACACGTGACTTGGCCAGATGGCCAGCACCCGCCCCCCCGCCACGCTTCCTGCCCTTGCTTTCCTGGGACACAGCCAGCTGGCACTTGGAGAAGCAGCCGTGGGGGAGGGGCAGCAGGCAAGCCCTAGAAGAGTTCACCTGTGGTCCTACAGAAGTGACTAAGAAGCTGTCCTTCCTGCCAGCCGCAGCCACGCGTATCCAGAGCAGAGAGCAGGGAGGGGTTGGGAGTTTGGGGCAGGGCAGGTGCAGGAGGGGCCCCAGGCAAACATAGGGCAGGGGAAGAAGCTCGGAGCTCACGGGGGAAGGGAGGGCTAAGGGACCCAGGTGTGAAGGGCAGGCCAGAAGGATGTCCTTGGGGATCAGCCAGTAGCTCGGCACTGGAGCTGGAGAGAGATTTGTTGATGCCTCGCTGATGCCAAGAGAGGTTGGCTGAGTCCCACCCACCTGCCACAGGAAAAACACCAGCAAAGGCAAGATGCTTCTCGCCACTCTGCTCTGGCTCCCAGAGCCCTAAGGCAGAGGAAAACAAGGAAGTGGCCCTCCAGGCCTGCATCTGGCACTCTCCCCAAAGCCCTGAGACCTTTTACAGGGACACCTTATAAGGCATCTGCCATTCGCCACCTTTGTTTAGGGGTCAGAGAGTGCAGAGTTGGTTGGCACCGTTGCTTTTCTTTTTTTGTGGGGTGGGAGTGGGGGTTGAGATAGAGTCTCACTCTGCTGACCGGGCTGGAGCGCAGTGGCAAGACCTCGGCTCACTGCAGCCTCCTCCTCCTGAGTTCAGGTGATTCTCCGGCCTCAGCCTCCCGAGTAGCCGGGACTACAGGCGTGTGCCACCACGCCCGGCTAAATTTTGTATTTTTAGTAGAGATGGGGTTTCATCATGTTGTCCAGGCTGGTCTCGAACTCCTGATCTCATGATCTGCCCGCCTCAGCCTCCGAAAGTGCTGGGGTTCCAGGCGTGAGCCACCGCGCCCGGCCCCACGTGCTGGTTATTGTCAAGAATAAAAACCACCAGGTCAGCTCACCCATCTCTGCCCACCCCGTAAACCATCTTTCCAGCCCTGGGCCCGTCCCTGAGCCACAGCTCCTTTGTAAAAACGAGGATGTTGCACCCCCTCCCCTCTCAGAAACAAAAACAGACAAGAAATGAGATGGGGATGTAAAAATGCTTCGGGAGCCAAAAGTTGAGGATGAAAGCTGGGAAGCTGTGGATCCGGAAGCCATCCTCCCAGCCCTGGGGCCTTGGATAACACAATTCCATCTCTGAGCCCCAGCTTCCTCCCTCGTGCCGTGAGAACACTGGGACCCACTCCCCAAGCTGAGACACGCGTGAAATGAGAGAGGATGTAAAAAATGCTTCGTGAACCGGAGTTTAGTACCAAGAGGAGGGAGCAAAGTTTTGGACGCAAAGTGACTGCTGCACAGCTCGGGTCTGATCATGCCAGGAGGGAGCTAGGACTTTGAGACCCCTGTCCCCAAAGTTCCAGGGGCTTGGCCAAGTCCCCGGTTTTTTTTTTTTGTTTTTTTTTTTTCTTTCTTTCTTTCTTTTTTGAGACGGAATATCGCTCTGTCATCCAGGCTGTAGTGCAGCGGTATGATCTCGGCTCACTGCAACCTCCGCCTCCTGGGTTCAAGCAGTTCTCCTGCCTCGGCCTCCCAAGTAGCTGGGATTACAGGCGCCTGCCGCCATGCCCAGCTCATTTTTGTATTTTTAGTAGAGACGGGGTTTTGCCATGTTGGCCAGGCTGGTCTCAAACTTCTGACCTGAAGTGACCCGCCTCAGCCTCCCAAAGTGCTGGGATTACAGGCATGAGCCACCTCGCCTGGCCTCAAGTCCCCAATTGTAACACACACACATGCAGCTTGTCCTGAGCTCAGCTCGCTGGGAGTCCTTAGCAGAGACAAAAACAAAGTCTGCCTTCTAACCCCAAGCTCCAGCCGCCTTCTGAGCCCGAGGGCGGTGATGGAAGCCTGTCCTGAAGACAAAAATATCTCAGTGGGCTGAGCATGCTAGCTCCCAGGGTTTACATTCTATGTCTTCTCAGAACAGGAAAACTAAAGCCAGGGACACCAGTGTAAATTTAAATGATGCCTAGACCAGGCACAGTAGCTCACGCCCATAATCTCAGCACTTCGGGAGGCAGAGGCAGGCGGATCACGAAGTCAAGAGATCAAGACCATCCTGGCTAACACAGTGAAACCCCATCTCTACTAAAAATACAAAAAAATTAGCCGGGCGTGGTGGTGTGTGTCTGTAATCCCAGTTACTCAGAAGGCTGAAGCAGGAGAGTCGCTTGAACCCGGGAGGCAGAGATTGCATTGAACCGAGATGTCGCCACTGCACCCCAGCCTGGGCAACAGAGCGAGGCTTGTCTCAAAAAATTAAAATAAGCCGGGCGCGGTGGCTCAAGCCTGTAATCCCAGCACTTTGGGAGGCCGAGGTGGGTGGATCACGAGGTCAAGAGATCGAGACCATCCTGGTCAACATGGTGAAACCCCGTCTCTACTAAAAATACAAAAAAATTAGCTGGGCATGGTGGCACGTGCTTGTAATCCCAGCTACTCAGGAGGCTGAGGCAGGAGAATTGCCTGAACCCAGGAGGCGGAGGTTGCGGTGAGCCGAGATCGCGCCATTGAACTCCAGCCTGGGTAACAAGAGTGAAACTCCGTCTCAAAAAAAAAAAAAAAAAAAAAAAAAAAAAAAAAAAAAAAAATTAAAATAAATAAATAAAGGATGGATTTTTTTTTTTTTCTTTACTCAACAAGATCCAATTGCTTTCTGAAGTCCTTGGACTCAGATTGGAGGCGTGGCACCGGCTGAAATGGGGAGTCCCTGGCTCTCAGCCTGGCACCCCACACCAGCGAGACCGTCCACCCCCTCAGGCTGGAGCTGGGTGACGGCAGGCCTGGCTGCCCATCTGGCCAGACTGGCTCAGTGGGTGCTGCCCGTAGGCTGGGCCCCACGTGGGCTGAGGGTGGGGGTGGTGGCCACATCTGGGGGTGCTTCAGAGGAAAAGAGGAAAGACCACACCTCTGTCTCCTGGCAGAGTCCCAGGGTCTGGCACTTCTGGTGGCAGGGATGGGGAGAGGGGCAGAGCAAGGCGGGGAGAATCAGTGAGAGAGCTTAGCTAGACTCAGAGGAGACGGCTGTGTGAAGGGAGGGAGGCTTACCCAGGGCTTAGGACTGAGAGACCCTTTGTTAAATTCCCTTCCCCCAAATCGGTGCATCAATTTCGGTTTATGTCTGTCACTTTCAAACAGCCTGGCCGGGCATGGTGGCTTATGCCTCTAATCCCAAAACTTTCAGAGGCTTGAGGCCAGGAATTCGAGACCTGCCTGGGCAACATAGTGAGACCCTATTTCTATTTTTTTTTTTTAATTTTTGTTTTTAATTAACCTGGCATGGTGGCATACGCCTGTAATCTCAGCTGCTCGGAGGCTCAGACAGGAGGATCACTTAAGCCCAGGAGTTGGAGGCTACAGTGAGTCATGATCATGCCACTGCACTCCAACCTGGGTGACAGAGCAAGACCTCCTCTCTAATAAATAAATAGCAAGCCCCGTATTTACCATGACCTTCTGCATTCCCACCATTCTACGACTCAGCTGTCCAACCCTTCACAGGTCACTCCCCCACTTCACACAGTGATCCATCCAGGCCCCAGGCGTAGACCCGCCCTCCCACCCACCCACCTGCTCCCCCCAACTCAATTCAGGGCAGCCCTGTCTCTACCTGCCTTTACTTCAATTTCCCAGAGGCAGGGGAGGGAGGGGACCTGAGGGCTGAGGAATTCCTGAAGACCCTGTAATCCGATGGTGGAGTCAACCCTCCCCAGCCCCACCCCTCCCACTCCCCATCCAGGACAGCCTCCTCCTGCCAGGCGCCTCTGCCTTGGCCTCTCAGGAAGCAAGCCAACCAGCAACACTTTTTCTCTCTTTTTTTTTTTGCAGGCTGGAGTGCAATGGTACAATCTTGGCTCACGGCAACCTCTGCCTCCTGGGTTCAAGCGATTCTCCTGCCTCAGTCTCCCGAGTAGCTGGGATGACAGGTGTACACCACCACGCCTGACTAACTTTTGTATTTTTAGTAGAGACGAAGTTTCACCATGTTGGGCAGGCTGGTCTCAAACTCCTGACCTCATGATCTGCCCACTTCGGCCTCCCAAAGTGGTGGAGGCGTGAGCCACTGCGCCCGGCCAGTGAACCATTTTTTGAGCACCTACTCTGGAACCAGGCACTATGCTAAGTGCCTTTGAAAAACATTGAATAGCAGGGTACCATTTCTTCTCACTGCTAAATAGTGCAGGGCATTCATTGGCAGGGGCATTCACTGCCATTCTCTTGTCGGTTTTTTTTTTTTTTTTTTTAAGAGATGGAGTATCCGGCCGGGCGCGGTGGCTCAAGCCTGTAATCCCAGCACTTTGGGAGGCCAAGGCAGGTGGATCACGAGGTCAAGAGATCGAGACCATCCTGGTCAACATGGTGAAACCCTGTCTCTACTAAAAATACAAAAATTAGCTGGGCATGGTGGCGCGTGCCTGTAATCCCAGCTACTCAGGAGGCTGAGGCAGGAGAATTGCCTGAACCCAGGAGGCGGAGGTTGCGGTGAGCCGAGATCGCGCCATTGCACTCCAGCCTGAGTGAAAAAAAAAAAAAAGAGATGGAGTATTCAAGTCATGGCACCAAAAAAAAAAAAAAAGAAAGAAAGAAAAAAAAAAAAAGATGGAGTCTTGCTCTGTCACCCAGGCTGGAGTGCAGTGGCACAATCGTAAGTCACTGCAGCGGCCTTGAAACTCCTGGGCTCAAGCAAACCTCCACCTTCAGCCTTCAGAGTACCTGGGACTATGGGTGTGCACCATCGCACTCAGCTAACTTTCTGTTTTTTTGTAGAGACAGGGTCTCCCTATGTTACCCAGGCTGGTCTCTAACTCCTGGCTTCAGGTGATCCTCCAGCCTCCCAAAGTGCTGGGAATGTAGGGATGAGCCACCAGGCCCAGCCCATTCCCATTTTAGAGATGAGAAAACTAAGGCTCTGGGAGCTGATGTGATATTCCAGGGCCACCAGAATAATGGCAAGAGTGGCATCCACACCCTACCCGATGTCTGATTCTGGGGCTCATCTTCTACCTCTACTCTCCTATTTATTATTTCCCATCTTTTTTTATGCCTTCATTCTTTCTGGAAAGACATGCTGAGCGCCTGCACTGGGCCAGGCTCAGGGCTAGGCGTGGACCTCATCACGGTGTACTCAGCCCATCCTGAATTTAAATAAACAGCTCCCACGCAGGGAAACCAGCTCTGTGTGAATTCTGGAGCGGGAAATATCAAGGCTACCTGGGGCACCCCAGGCAGTCTTCCTGGAGGAAGTGGCAAGTGGAAAGGAAACCAGAAGAATGAGTAAGAGCTTAGAGACCTATGAAGAGGAGAGAGCTCTCCCAAAAGGTGAGTAGCAGGGACAAAAATAGGGGTGTGTTGGGGGAGGAAGTATCTGGAAAAGTGAACTTGAGGGGTGGAAAGCCGGCAGGTGAGGGAGCTAGGGCTGGAAAATACATTGGGAGCATCAGCGTGGGCATCGAGGGCGCGACCCAGGAGCTTCGGTTAATTGGAGGGAGAGTCAGGAGGGCGGCCTTGCTGTGGGCTGGGTGATGAAGGACAGGGGAGGCGGGGCTTCACAGGGAGGGCATCCCTGACTCAGGACCAGCCAGGACTCCCAGAGAGGCCCCCCCCCCCGCCCGGTCCCAGGCCAGGACAGGCCTTGCCTCCAGTAGGCAGAGCAAGAGGCTGGGACCATCCTATCCTGCTTCCTCTTGGAAGATCAGAGAATGGCAGAACCCAGCACCTGGGGCCGGACACACCCCTGATGACGACGGTTTACAGAGAATCTGTCTGCTTCTGTGACACACCAACAGGCTGAGAGAAACCTGCCCTGAGTCAGCAGTGACAAGCCAGGGACAAAACCCAGGAGCCGGGATCATCAGCACCATCCCGCTCCATTTCCAGGTGACTCAGAGATCATATTGCTCTTCACTCCCGGCACAGCGGCCCCAGGCCTGGCCTGTCTCCTGCCTCGGGTCCCCCACCCGGTCTCTCCCATGTCTCCCAGCATGGATGAGCGGACACCGCCCACGCCCTCTCCTGCCACACACACACACATACACTAATCTCTTGCCTTTTCAGGGCCCAGGAAGTCCAGCTGCCACGTCTTTGCCCTATTGCCAGTACACCTACGGACCCAGCCCTGCCAGAACCCTCATTCCCTGCCAGGTCCCCTGGCTGCATCATATCAGGAAGGGTACAACCACATCTGAACTGTCCCATCCCCTGGCAGGTGGCGGGGTGGGGCCAGGAACAGCCACACTGGTGATTAGGTTTGAGCTTTGTAATTTTTCAATTTTTTTTTTTTTTTGAGGCAGTCTCACTCCGTCACACAGGCTGCGGTGCAATGGTATGATCTCAGCTCACCGCAGCCTCCGCCTCCCAGGTTCAAGCAATCCTCCTGCCTCAGCCTCCAGAGTAGCTAGGATTATAGGCAGGGACCACAACTGGCTAATTTTTGTATGTTTAGTAAAGACAGGGTTTCACAATGTTGGACAGGCTGGTCTTGAACTCCTGACCTCAAGTGATCCACCTGCCTTGGCCTCCCAAAGTGCTGGGATGACAGTCATGAGCCACCACGCTTGACTCAATGCTCTTTTTATATCCGGGCTTATGCATCGTGGCTTGAACGTTTGAAGCGTGCCTGAGTGCCCACCCACAGCATCAGCTCTGCCCTCTTCTCCTCCCCTCTCCCTCCCTTTATGCTTTCTTGCTTCTCTCCAGCTGAGCAAGGGGAGTGTGGATGCCCCAGGGCTTCCCAGCTGCCACCCAGTTGGTGTCACTACGCCTCAGCATCAGTCTCGATCCACGTCCCCATGCTCTCCTCACCCACCTCCATGCAACGAGCATACATGTTTATTTTCTGTCAATTTCATTCCAATTCTTTTGCCAGTCTAAGCAGGCTGGCAGGGAACACACAGTCAGTCCTTCCTGTAGCTCTCTCTCTGATCTGAATATATGTGGTCCCAGGACATCAAGAAGGGAAGACCCCCCACGTTTGTCCCATCAGCATCGCCAAGCTTTGGCTGCTATAAAAACCTCCAGGCACCTGAACAACATGGTGAAACCCCATCTCTACTAAAAACACAAAAATTGGCTGGGCATGGTGGTGGGCACCTGTAATCCCAGCTACTCAGGAGGCTGAGGCAGGGGAATCGCTTGAATCTGGGAGGCAGAGGTTGCAGCAGGCTGAGATCGCACCACTGCACTCCAGCCTGGGTGACAGAGCGAGACTCTGTCTGAAAAACAAAAAGCATGGAATTTTACCTTAATGAACCAGCTAAGAGTACTCCATCTCAAACAAACCAACCAACCAACCCTCCAGGCTTCCGTCTGTGTGGTCTCTTCAGGGCCTGGGGCTCAGTGGCCTTGCAGCCACACTGAAGAATCAGAAATCACTGCTAGGACCAGGCGAGGCCGCTCACTCCTGTAACCCCGGCACTTTGAGAGGCTCAGGCAGGTGGGTCACTTGAGGTCAGGAGGTCAAAACCAGCCTGGCCAACATGTCAAAACTGAGCCTCTAGTGAAAGTAGGAAAGTGAGGTGGGCATGGTGGCGCACGCCTGTAATCCCAGCTACTTGGGAGGCTGAGGTGGGAGAACTGGCTTGAACCCAGAAGGCGAAGGTGGCAGTGAGTCGAGATCGGGCCACTGTGCTCCAGCCTGGGAGACAGAAGGAGACTCCGTCCCAAAATAAAATAAAATAGTTCTTATGGGGGTCTTTGTGAATAAAAAGAAAATAAAATGGAGGCCAGGTGCACACGCCTGTCATCCCAGCACTTTGGGAGGCCAGGTTGGGCGGATCACCTGAGGTCAAGAGTTCAAGACCAGCCTGACCAACATGGTGAAACCCTGTCTCTACTAAAAATACAAAAATTAGTTGGGCATGGTGGTGGGTACCTGTAATCCCAGCTACTCAGGAGGTTGAGGCAGGAGAATCACTTGAACCCGGGAGGCGGAGGTTGCAGTGAGCCGAGATCACACCACTGCACTCCAGCCTGGAGACAGAGCGAGACTGTCTCCAAAAAAAAAGAAAGCTGACAAACACTCTGGGTGAGGTGGCTCACGCCTGTAATCCCAGCACTTTGGGAGACCAAGGCGGGTGGATCATGAGGTCAGGAGATCGAGACCATTCTGGCCAACATGGTGAAACCCCGTCTCTACTAAAATACAAAAAATTAGCTGGGCATGGTAGCTCGTGCCTGTAATCCCAGCTACTCAGGAGGCTGAGGCAGGAGAATCGCTTGAACCCGGGAGGCGGAGGTTGCAGTGAACAGAGATCTCGCCACTGCACTCCAGCCTGGGTGACAGAGTGAGACTCCATCTCAAAAAAGAAAAGAGAAAGAAAGAAAGAAAGAAAGCTAACAAACACTGCCCCAGCCAGGAGATCAAAGTCAACATCAGTAGTCATGTATCATGTTATCTATACTCGTGATAGAAGGTAAAGCGAATGGCACTTTACCTGTGATCTTTCTCCTAAAAACCCATAATCCTAATCTAATCATGAGAAAAACATTAGACCAAATACCAAACCAGGAGCATCTGCAATATAGCTGACCAGCACTCCTTTTTTTTTTTTTTTTTAAGATGAGGTTTCTCCATGTTGGCCAGGCTGGTCTCAAACTCCTGACCTCAGGTGAACCGCCCACCTCGACCTCCCAAAGTGCTGGGATTACAGGCGTGAGCCACTGTGACCAACTTTTTTTTTTTTTTTTAAAGATATGGGGTCTCGCTATGTTGCCCAGGCTGAAGTGCAGTGGCTATTCACAGATGCGATCCCGCTACTGATCAGCACGGGAGTTTTGACCTGTTCCATGTCCGACCTGGGCCGGTTCACCCCTCCTTAGGCACCTGGTTGGCCCCTGCTCCCAGGAGGTCACCATATTGACGCCGAACTTAGTTTGGACACCAGATCAGCATAGCGCACTACAGCCCAGAACTCCTGGGCTCACGCGATCCTCCAGCCTCAGCCTCCCGAGTAGCCGGGACTACAGGCACGTGCCACTGCACCCAGTAACCAGCACTCTTGAGATCTGAAGATTGTCGTAACAAGGAAAGTCTGAGACACTGTGGCAACCAAGATCCTTCATTACATGATGACTAAATGTCACCTGGTATCCTGAATGGGATCCTGAAATAGAAACAGGACACTAGGAAGAGCTATGGAAATCGATGTATGTAAATACATGCAAATAAATGCAAATGATGTAAATGAATGTAAATGGCATGTAAATAAATGTTATATGGGATCCCAGATGAGATCCTTGAACAGAAAAAGGCCATTAGATAAAAACTGTGTGGCTGGGCATGGTGGCTCACACCTGTAGGTCCAGCACTTTGGGAGGCTGAGGCAGGAGAACACCTGACTTGAGGTCAGGAGTTCCGGACCAGCTTGAGCGACATGGTGAAATCTCGTCTCTACTAAAAACACAAAAATTAGTCGGGCATGGTGGCGGGCGCCTGTAGTCGCAGCTACTCAGGAGACTGAGGCAGGAGAATTACTTGAACACGGGAGGCAGAGGTTGCAGTGAGCCGAGATCACGCCATTGCACTCCAGCCTGGGTGAAAGAGCCGGACTCTGTCTTAGAAAAGCAAACCAAAAATCCTGTGGCAATCCATATAAAACATACACTTCAGTTAACAATATTGTACCAATATTGATATCAACCTTGTTTCATTAACTGAAACAAACGGCCAGTATCAACGTAAAATGTTAATAGTGGGAGAAAGAGCATGGCGATATACAGAACTCTCTATTGTCTTCTCAATTTTTCTATAAATCTGAAACTGTTCTTAAAAATAAACACTGTAGGAGCCAGGCAAAATGGCTCACTCCTGTAATCCCAGCACTTTGGGAGACTGAGGCGGGTGGATCACAAGGTCAGGAGTTCGAGACCAGTCTGGCCAACATAGTGAAACCCTGTCTCCTCTAACAATACAAAAAAAATTAGCCCAGCGTGGTGGCGTACACGTGTAATCCTAACTACTCAGGAGGCCGAGGCAGGAGAATCACTTGAACCCAGGAATCAGAGGTTGCAGGGAGCACCATTGCACTCCAGCCCAGTCAACAGTGTGAGACTCCATCTCAAAAAAATAAAAAATAATAATTTTTAAAAAGGCTGTAGGCCGGGTGCAGCAGCTCACACCTGTAATCCCAGCACTTTAAGAGGCCTAGGCGAGCAGATAACCTGAGATCAGGAGTTCGAGACCAGCTTGGCCAACATGGCGAAACCCTGTATCTACTTAAAATACAAAAGTGTTAGCTGGGCGTGGTGGCAGGTGTCTGTAATTTCAGCTACTCAGGAGGCTGAGGCAGGAGAATTGCTTGCACCTGGGAGAATGAAGTTGCAGAGAGCAGAGATCCCACCACTGCACTCCAGCTTGGGCGACAGAGCCAGGTTGGCAAAAGAGCCACACTTCCCAACTACCCCCTGGCTCTCTGGCCAGCCCCTTTCCACCTGCCTAAGCCCCTCCCTTGGGAAATGCACCACCACACCCGGCTAATTTTTATATTTTTAGTAGAACTTAGGGTTCTCCATGTTGGTCAGGCTGGTCTCAAACTCCTGACCTCAGGTGATCTGCCTGCCTCGGCCTCCCAAAGTGCTGGGATTGCAGGTGTAAGTCATGTCGCCCGGCCTCGTGTTGAAATTTGATCCCCAGCGTTAGAGTTGGAGCTGGTGAGAAGCATTTGAGTGCTGGGGGCAGATCCCACATGAAGTGCTTGGTGCCATTCTTGCAGAAGGGAGTGAGTTCTCACTCTTAGTTCCTGCAAGAACTGGTTGTTGGAAACAGCCTGACACCTCTTCCCCTACTGCCTGCCAACTCTCTCTGCCTTCTTCTCTCATGTGGGATCTGCAAACAGCTGCTCCCTTTGGAAACTTCCTGAGTTTCTCACCATAAACAGATGCTGACTGGGTGAGGTGGCTTAGGCCTGTGATCCCAAAGCTTTGGGAGGCCAAGGTGGGGAGGATTACTTGAGCCCAGAAGGTCAAGACCAGCCTGAGCAACACAGCAAGATTCCATCTCTAAAAAAAAAAAAGAAAAGTAAAACAATTTTCTAAATTAGCCAGATGTAATGGTGCACACCTGTAGTTCCAGTTCCTTGGGAGGCTGAGGTGGGAGGATCGCTTGAGCCAAGGAGTTGGAGACAGGGGTGAGCTAGGATCTCACTACTGCACTCCCACTGGGCTGCAGAGTGAGACCTTGTCTCTCATAAAGAAGCATGTTTCAGGTCGAGCGCGGTGGCTCATGCCTGTAATCCCAGTACTTTGGGAGGCTGAAGCAGGCAGACCACGAGGTTAGGAGTTCAAGACCAGCCTAACCAACATGGTGAAACCCCGTCTCTACTAAAAATACAAATAATTAGACAGGTGTGGTGGCGCACATGCCTGCAATCCCAGCTACTGAGGAGGCTGAGGCAGGAGAAGAGCTTGAACTCGGGAGGCGGAGTTTTCAGTGAGCTGAGATCGTGCCACTACACTCCAGCCTAGAAGACAGAATGAGACTCCGTCTCAAAAAAAAAAAAAAAAGCAGATTTCGAGACCAGCCTGGCCAACATGTTGAAACCCTGACTCTACTAAAAATACAAAAATTAGTTGGGCATGGTGGTGGGCACTGGTAGTCGCAGCTACTCAGGAGGCTGAGGCAGGAGAATCATTTGAACCTGAGAGGTGGAGGTTGCAGTGAGCCAGGATTGCATCACTGCACTCCAGCTGGGAGACAGAATGAGACTCCATCTCAAAGAAAAGAAAAAAAAAAAAAAAAAAAAAAAGCAGATGCTGGCCCCATGCTTCCTGTACAGCCTGCAGGCCATGAGCTCAATAAACCTGTTTCCTTATCCCTTTACCCAGCCTCAAGAATTCCTTCATAGCAGAACAAAAGGGGCTAAGACATCCAGAGAGGCCAGAATCCTCAGGGTGAGACGCTGAGAAGAGCTGAGGTGCAGGCGTGCCAGCCCAGCAAGGGCACAGAGGCAGCAGACGATCAGCACAAGCCTCCTCATCCCGCCCATCCTTGCCCAGTCCCCAGAGCCACCCAAGGGCTGGGTCATGCCAGCAGACACACTGGCTCTCCCTGTCCCCATGTCCCCAGCCCCATGATCACCAAAGTCACGATGCCCTGCTGTCTCTCCAGCATCTGACCCAGCACCCTGTATGTCAGGCTTCCCTCTCCTATCTAACACCGCCTTGGATGAGTCTGGTCCAGAATGACCCTCCCAATTCTCTCCCTTCTCTGTGTTCCGAATGGACTGGGGAGAGCTCAGCCCTTTTTATCTTGAAGGACAAGGCCAGTAACATTAATAATAATAACTGGCCAGGCGCGGTGGCTCACACCTCTAATCCCTGCACTTTGGGAGGCCAAGGTGGGAGGATCACGAGGTCAGGAGATCGAGACCAGCCTAGCCAACAAGGTGTAAGCCCGTCTCTACTAAAAATACAAAAATTAGTTGAGTGTGGTGGCTAGTGCCTGTAATCCCAGCTACTCAGGAGGCTGAGGCAGGAGAATTGCTTGAATCAGGGAGTCGGAGGTTGTGGTAAGACAAGATCGGGAGAGATCCAAGCTGGCTGATCACTAGCAGCTCGGGATTGTAGCTCCCAGTGAAAGCGCAGAGAACGAGAGGACGCCACACCTTCACATGAATTCTTGTTGCTCACGCACCAGGAGATTCCCAGCGGAGGAGCCCCACGGGTCGCCAGCGCGACTCTTGTGACCGGCGAGGTGGTTTTGCCGGCGCCTCGGAGCGTCGGTTCTTGGTGCAGAGTCAGAAAGGCACCATCCAGCTTAACGCCGCTGATTTGGTCGGCGCAGTGGGTTGCTCAGATTTCGGCGCTGAGAATCAATAAGTTGGACGTCCACTCAGAAACCCAATTACAAAGACGGTAATTATAAAGACCACAGATGGATAAATCTACAACGAAGGGAAGAAAACAGCCAAAAAAGGCTGAGAATACCCAAGAGCAAAACGCCTCTCCCTCGCCAGGGGATCCCAGTTCCTCATCAGCAACGAAACAAGGCTTGATGGAGAACGAGTGTGTTCCAATTACAGAAGCAGGCTTCAAAACATGGATAATAAGAAACTTCTGTGAATTAAAAGAACTTGTTCTAACACAATCTAAAGAAACTAAGAACTTTGAAAAAAGGTTTGACGAAATGTCAACAAGAATACAAAATTTAGAGAGGAAAATAAGTGAATTGATGGAGCTGAAAAACACAATACGAGAACTTCGTGAAGTATGCACAAGTTTTAACAGCCGAATTGATCAAGCAGAAGAAAGGATATCAGAGGTCGAAGACCAACTCAATGAAATAAAACAAGAAGACAAGATTAGAGAAAAAAGGATAAAAAGGAACGAGCAAAGTCTCCAAGAAATATGGGACTATGCGAAAAGACCTAATCTACGCTTGATAGGTGTACCTGAATGTGACGAAGAGAATGAATCCAAGCTGGAAAACACGCTTCAGGATATTATTCAGGAAAATTTTCCCAACTTAGTAAGGCAGGATAATATTCAACTCCAGGTAATACAGCGAACACCACAAAGATATTCCTCAAGAAGAGCAACTCCAAGGCACATAATCGTCAGATTCACCAGGGTTGAAATGAAGGAGAAAATACTAAGGGCAGCCAGAGAGAAAGGTCAGGTTACCCACAAAGGGAAGCCTATCAGACTTACAGCAGATCTCTCAGCAGAAACCCTACAAGCCAGAAGAGAGTGGGGACCAATATTCAACATCCTTAAAGAAAAGAACTTTCAACCAAGAATTTCACATCCAGCCAAACTAAGCTTCACAAGTGATGTAAAAATAAAGTTTTTTGTGAACAAGCAAGCACTCAGAGATTTCATCACCACCACGCCTGCTTTACAAGAGCTTCTGAAAGAACCACTACACATAGAAAGGAACAAACAGTATCAGCCTTTCTAAAAAATACCAAAAAGTAAAGAACATCAATATAATGAAGAATTTACATCAACTAATGGGCAAAATAGCCAGCTAATATTAAATGACAGTATTAAACTCACATATATCATTATTAATTCTAAATTTAAATTGACTAAATTCCTCAATTCAAAGACAGGCAATTTGGACAAAAAACTAAAACTGTATGCTGCATCCAGACCCATCTCACATTCAAGGATACACAAAGACTCAAAACAAAGGATGGAGAGAGACTTACCAACCAACCAGAGAGCAAAAATAAATAAATAAAAAGCAGAAGTTACAATTTTTGCCTCTGATAAAATAGTATTTAAAGCAACAAAGGGAGAGAGATCCAAGCTGGCTGATCACTAGCAGCTCGGGATTGTAGCTCCCAGTGAAAGCGCAGAGAACGAGAGGACGCCATACCTTCACATGAATTCTTGTTGCTCACGCACCAGGAGATTCCCAGCGGAGGAGCCCCACGGGTCGCCAGCGCGACTCTTGTGACTGGCGAGGCGGTTTTGCTGGCGCCTCGGAGCGTCGGTTCTTGGTGCAGAGTCAGAAAAGCACCATCCAGCTTAACGCCGCTGATTTAGTTGGCGCAGTGGGTTGCTCAGATTTCGGTGCTGAGAATCAGTAAGTTGGACGTCCACTCAGAAACCCAATTACAAAGACGGTAATTATAAAGGCCACAGATGGATACATCTACAACGAAGGGAAGAAAACAGCCAAAAAAGGCTGAGAATACCCAAGATCAGAACGCCTCTCCCTCAGCAGAGGATCACGGTTCCTCATCAGCAACGAAACAAGGCTTGATGGAGAACGAGTGTGTTCCAATTACAGCAGCAGGCTTCAAAACGTGGATAATAAGAAACTTCTGTGAATTAAAAGAACTTGTTCTAACACAATCCAAAGAAACTAAGAACTTTGAAAAAAAGTTTGACGAAATGTCAACAAGCATACAAAATTTAGAGAGGAAAATAAGTGAATTGATGGAGCTGAAAAACAATACGAGAACTACGTGAAGTATGCACAAGTTTTAACAGCCGAATTGATCAAGCAGAAGAAAGGATATCAGAGGTCAAAGACCAACTCAATGAAATAAAACTAGAAGACAAGATTAGAGAAAAAAGGATAAAAAGGAACGAGCAAGGTCTCCAAGAAATATGGGACTATGTGAAAAGACCTAATCTACGCTTGATAGGTGTACCTGAATGTGACGAAGAGAATGAATCCAAGCTGGAAAATATGCTTCAGGATATTATTCAGGAAAATTTTCCCAACTTAGTAAGGCAGGATAATATTCAACTCCAGGTAATACAGCGAACACCACAAAGATATTCCTCAAGAAGAGCAACTCCAAGGCACATAATCGTCAGATTCACCAGGGTTGAAATGAAGGAGAAAATACTAAGGGCAGCCAGAGAGAAAGGTCAGGTTACCCACAAAGGGAAGCCTATCAGACTTGCAGCAGATCTCTCAGCAGAAACCCTACAAGCCAGAAGAGAGTGGGGGCCAATATTCAACATCCTTAAAGAAAAGAACTTTCAACCAAGAATTTTACATCCAGCCAAACTAAGCTTCATAAGTGAAGGAAAAATAAAGTTTTTTGTGAACAAGCAAGCACTCAGAGAATTCATCACCACCACGCCTGCTTTACAAGAGCTTCTGAAAGAACCACTACACATAGAAAGGAACAAACAGTATCAGCCTTTCTAAAAAATACCAAAAAGTAATATATCATTATTAATTCTAAATTTAAATTGACTAAATTCCCCAATTCAAAGACAGACAGGCAATTTCGACAAAAAAAACTAAAACTGTATGCTGCATCCAGACCCATCTCACATTTAAGGATACACAAAGACTCAAAACAAGGGATGGAGAGAGACTTACCAACCAACCAGAGAGCAAAAATAAATAAATAAAAAGCAGAAGTTACAATTTTTGCCCCTGATAAAATAGTATTTAAAGCAACAAAGATCAAAAGAAGCAAAGAAGGACATTATATAATGATAAAAGAATCAATGCAACAACAAGAAGAGTTAAAGGTCCTAAATATACACGCACCCAATACAGGAACACCCAGACATACAAGACTTATAAAGAGACTTAGACTCCCACACAATAATAGTGGGAGACTTCAACATTAATATTAGACAGATCAATGAGACAGAAAATTAACAACGATATCCAGGACTTGAACTCAGATCTGGAACAAGTAAACGTAATTAACATTTATAGAACTCTCCACTTTACACAAAATATACACTCTTATCAGTACCACATCATATCAACTTAGAAGTTTAAACGAAATGTTGGTTGGCTCCTTGTTTGTTACTCTCTTCCCTCATTTTCTTTCATGTCTCCATTATTAAGGACAATTATAGGCATACCCATATTTAGACTGCATTCTAGCCCGGGCAACAAAGCAATACCCCCATCGTCTCTCCCTCTTCCTCTTTCTCTTTCTTCCTCTTCTTTATTCTTTTTCTAAAAAAAAAAAAAACAAGATCACGCCACTGCACTCAGCCTGGTGACAGAGCAAGACTCTGTCTCAAAATAATGATAATAATAACTAACCGAATATTCATAGCAGCACTATTCACAATCGCCAAAGGGTAGAAAAAACCCACTGTCCATCGACAGATGACTGGATCAACAAAATGTGCTATGTCCGTCCAGTGGTGTGACTCAGCCACAAGAGATCAGACGTGAATGCAAGCTACATACGGGTGAACCTTGAAAACATGACGCTAAGTAAAAGAAGCAGGACACAGAACGTCAGGTAGCATATGATTCCATTTCCACGGAATGTCCAGAATAGGCAAATCCACAGAGACAGAAAACAGATTAGTGACAGGGATGAGTCTCTATTCCAGTCTTCTGGAATGAAGGTAAAGAGTTTGAATTTTCTTTTCTTTCTTTCCCTTTCTTTATTTCTCTTTCTTTCTTTCCTTCTTCCTTTCTTTCTTTTTAAGACAGAGTCTTGCTCTGTTGCCCAGGCTGGAGCACAGTGGCGGGATCTCAGCTCACCGCAAACTCCGCCTCCTGGGTTCAAGCAATTCTCCTGCCTCCGCCTCCTGAGTAGCTGGGATTACAGGCACACGACACCATGCCCTGCTAATTTTTGTATTTTTAGTAGAGATGGGGTTTCACCAGGTTGGCCAGGATGCTCTCAAACTCCTGACCTCAAGTGATCCACCCACCTCAGCCTCCCAAAGTGCTGGGATTGCAGGCGTGAGCTGCTACACCTGGCTGTTTTCTGTTTTTAATTTTTCAGAGACAGGGTCTCGCTCTGAAACCCAGGTCTCCGGAATGCAGTAGTGCAATCATAGTTCACTGCGGCCCTAACCTCCTGGGGCTCAAGTGACCCTCCAGCCTCAGCTTCCTGAGTAGCTGGAACCACAGGTGTGTGTGACCATGCCAAGCTAAACTTTTTGTGTGTGTGTAGAGACAGGATCTTGCTGTGTTTCCCAGGCTGATCTCAAACGCCTGGCCTCAAGAGATCCTTCCAACCTGGCCTCCCAAAGTGCTGGGATTACAGGCATAAGGCACTACACCCAGGACATGTTTGTAGTTTCTCTTTGTAGGAACAAAAATGTTCTAAAACTGACCTCGATGACAGTTGCGCACCTCTGCGAATATCCTAAAAGCCATTGAAATGTGCATTTTAAAAGGGGTAATTGTATGATATGTGACTTCTATGTCAATAAAGCTGCTTCAAAAATAATAATTAGCACTTCTTGAATGCCTGTCCAATGCCAGGCTGGCCCCCCACACAGCCACTATTAACCCTCAGGACACAGAAGCTTGGTGGATTCAAGTGACTCACCCAGAGTCACACAGCTAGTGGGGTCAGGATTTGAACCCAGAACCATTGGTAACCAGTTATATCTCAATAAAGCTGCCATGGCTATTCTGTAGGCTGAAGAGGGAGGATTGCTCAAGCCCAGAAGTTTTTGAGACTTTTTGTTTTTATTTTTGAGATGGAGTCTCTCTGTCACCCAGGCTGGGGTGCAGTGGGGTGATCTTGGCTTACTGCAGCCTACGCCTTCCAGGTTCAAGCAATTCTCCTGCTTCAGCCTCCCAAGTAGCTGGGATTACAGGCACACATCACCATGCCAAGCTAATTTTTGTATGTTTAGTAGAGACGGGGCTTTCACCATGTTGGCCAGGCTGGCCTCAAACTCCTGACCTCAGGTGATCCGCCTGCCTCAGCCTTCCAAAGTGCTGAGATTACAGGCGTGAGCCACCGTGCCCAGCCCCAGATCAAGACTTTAAAGCAACTATTATCATAATGTTCCAAGAAAGGCCAACACTCTTGAAATCCATGGATATATAGAAAGTCTTTGCAAAGAAGAGAAGCTGTAAAGAAGAATCAAACAATTTTTTTTTCCCTCTTTTGAGACAGGGCCTCCCTCTGTCACCCAGGCCGGAGTACAGTAGTGTGATCATAATTCTCTACAGCCTCAACCTCCCAGGTTCAAGCGATCCTCTCATGTCAGCCTCCAGAGTAGCTAAGACTACAGACATGAGCCACCACACTCCATTAATATTTTTTTTTTTTTGTAGAAATGAAGTCTCGCCATGTTGCTCCGGCTGCTCTGAAATTCCTGGCCTCAAGAGATCCTCCCACCTCGACCTCCCAAAGTGCTGGGATTGCAGGTCTGAGCCACGGCACCCAGCCCCAAACAGAAATTTGATACGTTTGTGATTCTAGCACTTTGGGAGGCCAAGGCAGGAGGATCTCTTGAGGCCAGGAGTTTAAGACCTGGGTGACAAAGCAAGATCGCCTATCTACAAAAAAAAATTAGCCAGGCATGGTGACTTGTGCCTGTGGTCCCACCTACTCCGGAAGCTGTGATGGGAGAACTGTTTGAGCCCAGGCGATAGAGGCTGCAGTGAGCTATGGCTGCGCCACTGTACTCCAGCCTGGGTGCTAGAGCAAAACCCGGTATCAAACAAACACATTAATTAATTTTAAAAACAAAGATTAGAACTAAACAACATCGTAACCACAATAATAAAACAAAACCAGGCCAGGCACGGGGCTCAAGCCTGTAATCCCAGCACTTTGGGAGGCTGAGGCAGGGGATTACCTGAGGTCAGGAGTTCAAGACCAGCCTAACCAACATGGTGAAACCCTATCTCTACTAAAAATACAAAAATTAGCCAGGCGTGGTGGTGGGTGCCTGCAGTCCCAGCTACTCAAGAGGCTGCATCGGGAGAATTGCTTGAACCCGGGACGTGAAGGTTACAATGAGCTGAGATCGTGCCACTGCACTCCAGCCTGGACGACGGAGGGAGATTCCTTCTAAAAAAAAATCAAAATCAAAATCAAACAAAACCTTGAATGAGCTCAAAAGTAGAATGGAGTTGATGAAGTCAGTGAACCTGACGTAGATGCAGAAAAAAGCAAAAAAACAAAAAGTCAGTCAAATGGCAGATAATTCCTATTTTTTTTATTTTATTTTTTATTTATTTATTTTTTTTTTGAGACGGAGTTTCGCTCTTGTTACCCAGGCTGGAGTGCAATGGCGCGATCTCGGCTCACCGCAACCTCCGCCTCCTGGGTTCAAGCAATTCTCCTGCCTCAGCCTCCTGAGTAGCTGGGATTATAGGCACGCGCCACCATGCCCAGCTAATTTTTTGTATTTTTAGTAGAGACGGGGTTTCACCATGTTGACCAGGATGGTCTCGATCTCTCGACCTCGTGATCCACCTGCCTCGGCCTCCCAAAGTCCTGGGATTACAGGCTTGAGCCACCGCGCCCGGCCCATTCTAAGCAATGCACCCTACCCCCAACGACACATCCCCATCCAGAAGAAGTGGGGACACTGAGCAAGAAGCCAGCGGTGCTGGCAAATCCTGTGTGTCACTGCTCTCCCCAAGGCTGGGCCACCCAGGCTCTCCCCGAAGTCGCCCTCGCCTGTTTGCTTATGGGAACTGCAGCCTCCCGGGTTCCCACACCTGTTGGAAATTTTGAAAATCGCACCTGTGCTCCTGGCAAGCTGGAGGGACGGAGGGGGAGAATTGCAACCCACTGCCCCAAACACTCCCAAATTGGCTGTTTCATTGGCGAACCAGAAGACAAGAGTTGCAAATTCTTTTCTCTCTCTTTTTTTTTTAATGAGACAGTCTTGCTCTGTTGCCCAGGCTGGAGTGCAGGGAAATCTCTCAATTCACTGAAGCCTCCGCCTCCTGGGTACAAGCGATTCTCCTGCCTCAGCCTCCCGAGTAGCTGGGATTACAGGCGCGTGCCACCACGCCTGGCTAATTTTTGTATTTTTAGTAGAGATAGGGTTTCACCATGTTGGCCAGGCTGGTCTTGAACTTCTGACCTCAGGTGATCCCCCCACCTTGGCCTCCCAAAGTGCTGGGATGACAGTCGGGAGCCACCGGGCCCGTCCGTTTGCAAATTCTTTTGACAAGTTGCTCATCACGAAGAAAAGTGAAAGCTGCCCAGTGCCCTGTGTATGGCTGAGGCTCTGTCTGTCCTTCCCAGGGTCTGGCTGGGCAGGCGATGGCTGCCCGGTTCCTGGGCTGGGCACGGTGCCCCCTTAGGTGTTTTCAGGGGGCACAGCAAGTGTGGCCAAGGCTCTGGGAGAGACTGAGGAGGTGGCCGCCCTGGGGCAGGACTTCCAGGTCCCTGGGAGGGTCAAATGACAAGAGGGTAACCCATGCTTGCGGGGGGTAGCTGTGGCCCCAGGAGTAGAAGGCATCACTGCAGCCCTCTGCTAACTGGCCCTGGAAGGCAGGGAGAGGGGCAGGAGCGAGAAAGAAGGGGAGGAGGAGGAGAAGCGGAGCTGTTCCGAGCCCCTGGGCTGACATGATTCAAGTCGCAGCCGCTTCCACCTCCTCGCCCCCAGCAGTCCCAGCCACCCCACTGGGGCCTGGGAGGATAGCAGAAACCCCGGGCCACGTGTTCATAATGAATGCAGTGGAGAGCCAGCCAGGCCAAGACAAACTGGCTAGCCCCAGCCACTCCCCGACCCCGCCCTGAGCCCCTTCCCCTCTCAGTCCCCTCACCAAGCCCCCACTCCTTCCTCCCCCACCCCAGGCATCTCCCACCCTAGGGAGCAAGAGCTCAGGGAAGGGACAAGACACAGAGAGGGGCAGGGGACTTAGAGAGGGAGAGACCCTGGAGGAGGGGGCTGAGAGGTCTCCAGGAGAAGAGGGACTTCAGACAGGGGAGGGGCTCTTGGAGGGGGAGGGGGCTTGGAGTAAAGGGGGGTCTGGGGGTGGAAGGGGCTGGGGCATAGTCCTGCAGGGGAGGGGCTCCTGATCATATACACCAGATGTGGCCGGGTGGGGTGGCTCATGCCTATATAATCCCAGCACTTTGGAAGGCCAAGGCACGTGGATCACTTGAGGTCAGGAGTTCGAGAGCAGCCTGGCCAACATGGTGAAACCCCATCTTTACTAAAACTACAGAAATTAGCTGGGCATGGTGGCGCACGCCTGTAGTCCCAGCTACTTGGGAGGCTGAGGCAGGAGAATCTCTTGAACCCGGAGGCAGAGGTTGCAGTGAGCCAAGATTGTGCCACAGCACTCCAGCCTGGGCAACAGAGCGAAACTCCATCTCAAAAAAAAAAAAAAAAAAAAAAAAGATATAAACAGATAAGCAGGAACAGCCCAAGCGTGGGCTCTGGTTCCTGGCCCCGCTGGGCTGCACCCCGGCACCCTCCCAGGCAGCCCCTGGGCTTCATTTCCGCAGGTCTGGCTGAAAACAGAAGAAACCCAGCTTGGGCAGGGCCTTTTTATGGCTCCCAGTGAAACCGGGCCCTGAGGACAGGGAAGAAGTTTCTCCAAGGCCGTGGTGGAGTGCTGGGGGTGACTCACTCCTCCCTGCCTGGCTCTGTGACATCTCAGAGCCTGGGAATTACCCAAAAGCGGCCAACCGGGACGGGACAGGCCGAGAGAAAACAGTTCCACCCCGCCCTGGCCACTCTCCTCTCACCTTCCCACGTCACTCACACAGAGGGACAGGCCATGCTCGGGACTGAAAACACCAAGCATGAGAAACTCACCCTCCCACAAACAGGAATCCACCTTGAAAGCCAAACACGCCCACCCCATCCCCAGACCAACCGAGGCGCACACACGCAGCCCTCCAAGCCCCAAACGAAACTCCTCACCTCAAGAGTCCTGCCTCTCAGATGGCCAGTTTCAGAGGCTGCTTAGGGGGCCAGACAGTGGCTCACGCCTGTCACCCCAGAACTTTGGGAGGCCACGGCGGGTGAATCACCTGAGGTCAGGAGTTCGAGACCAGCCTGGCCAACATGGTGACACCCTATCTCTACTAAAAATACAAAAATTAGCTGGGCGTGGTGGTGGGTGCCTGTAATCCCAGCTGCTCGGGAGGCTGAAGTGGGAGAATAGCTCGAACTGAGGAGGTGGAGGCTGCAGTGAGCTGAGATCTTGCCCCTGCACTCCAGCCGGGGCAACAGAGCAAGACTCCGTTTCAAAAAAAAAAAAAGAGGCAGGCCAGGAGTGGTGGCTCACGCCTGTAATCCAAGCACTTTGGAGGCCAAGGCGGGTGGATCACCTGAGGTCAGGAGTTCAAGACCAGCCAACATGGTGAAACCCCATCTTTTAAAAACAAACGAATAAACAAGAACAAAAAAAAAAAAAAGAGGCTGCTTAGGAGCTGCAGGGAGCTGGACAGAGAAGGGAAGGAGTCTGGGGACAACAGAGATAGGGAAGTGGCAACTGGGGAGGGGCAATCACCAGCAACCCCCCTGCAGGAAGAAAAGCACAAATTCAGTTACTTGGTTTTCCGTTTTGTTTTGTTTTTTCTTTTCTTTTTTAGAGATGGGGTCTCACTATGTTGGCCAGATTGGTCTTGAACTCCTGGCCTCAAGTGATCCTCCTGCCTTGGCCTCCCAAAGTGCTATGATTACAGGAGTGAGCCCCCACACCCCGACTGTTTTTTTTTTCTTTAAAATAAATAAATAAATAATTAAATAAAACAGGCTGGGCACAGTGGCTCACACCCATAATCCCAGCACTTCGGGAGACAAATCACCTGAGGTCAGGAGTCCAGTCTGGGCAACGTGGTGAAACCCCGTCTCTGCTAAAAATACAATGATTAGCTGGGCGTGGTGGCAGGTGCCTGTAATCACAGCCACTTGGGAGGCCGAGGCAGGAGAATTGCTTAAACCTGGGAGGCGGAGGTTGCAGTGAGCCGAGGCCATACCATTACACTCCAGCCTGGGCGATAAGAGTGAAACTCTGTCTCAAGAAAAAAAAAAAAAGAGAGAGAGAAAATAGAGACAAGGTCTGCCTATGTTGCCCAGGCTGATCTTGAACTCCTGGCCTCAAGCAATCCTCCCGCCTCTGCCTCCCAAAGTGCTGAAATTACAGGTGTGAGCCACCGAACCCTCCCTGAACTTGAGCTTTAATTCACCAGGGCCAGGCAGTGTATAGCCACAGGGACCTGAGGTGTGGTGTATTTCCCACTTGCAGGAAGCTCTCCGAGGACATGTCTTGCCCACCAGCACCCGCTGCCCCCACGCCTCCCTCTGCTGCCTCCTGCGCCCAACACTGTCTCCCTGCTTCAGGCTTTGTCTCTGAGCACTCACACAAATCAGCATCTCAGCCTAGATGTCAGTATAACAGAAGTTAGCTGGAAAATCCCCCTCCCAGGAAGTCCCTGGAGTCCATGGCCATAGCTGTCAAACAGCCCAGCACCTCAAACACAGCCGGAGCACCTAGATTCACCCTTGTTCGGAGCTTTCTGTATATGCAATGACTTCTTTTTTTGAGACAGAGTCTTGCCCTGTCTTGCCCAGGCTGGAGAGCAGCGGCGTGATCTCAGCTCCCAGCAACCTCCGCCTCCCGAGTTCAAGTGATTCTCCTGTCTCAGCCTCTCGAGTAGCTGGGACTACAGGCGTGTGCCACCACGCCCGGCTAATGTATTTTTAGTAATGTTTCACCATATTAGCCAGGCTGGTCTCGAACTCCTGACCTCAGGTGATCCACCCACCTCGGCCTTCCAATGTACTGGGATTACAGGCGTGAGCCACCACACCTGGTAGCAATGACTTCTTATTTTTCCCCTTCTGGCTGAGGCTTCCCTGGGCAGGGCCTGCTTCCTTCAGAAGAGTCTCCCAAAGCCATGGCCGTATCTCTCAAATCAGACCCAGGCCTCCATATAGAAGACAGCACAGGTACTAGATATGATTATTTTGATGAAGAGCAGCCAAAACTGACAATGTGTCACTTAAGCCAAAAAAAAAAAAAGTGTGGGCGTTGGAAAAACTGGCTACAGGGTGGATTTTACATAGCTATATATATGAGCACACATATATGAATGTATATAAAATTAATGTTAAGAAAAAAATTATTTACAAAAATGAAAATTTTTTTTTAATTTAAAAAGAAAAAATTATTCAATAATACGTGTGTGTGTGTGTGTGTGTGTGTGTGTGTTTGAGATGGAATTTTGCTCTTGTCACGCCTGGCTGGAGTACAATGGCACTATCTCAGCTCACTGCAACCTCCACCTCCCACGTTCAAGCAATTCTCCTGCCTCAGCCACCCGAGTAGCTGGGATTACAGGAGTGCACCCCCTTGCTTGGTTAATTGTCATATTTTTAGTAGAGATGGGGTTTTGCCGTTTTGGCCAGAATGGTCTCGAACTCCTGACCTCAGGTGATCCACCCACCTCTGCCTCCCGAAGTGTTGGGATTACAGGTTGAGCCACCACACCCAGCCTCAACGATACTCGTTAAAGCACAGTAAGGAAGACTTTATTTAATACTATTGCTTTTGTTTTGTTTTGTTTTGTTTGAGACAAGGTCTTGCTCTGTGGCCCAGCTTGGAACGCAGTGGCATGATCATGGCTCACTGCAACCTCTGCCTCCTGGGTTCAAGCAACTCTCATGCCTCAGCCTCCCAAGTACCTGGGATTATAGGCATGCATCACCATGCCTGGCTACATTTTGTATTTTAAGTAGAGACAGGGTCTCACCATGTTGGCTAGGCTGCTCTCAAACTCCTGAGGTTAGGAGCCACCCCCCTTAGCCTCCCAAAGTACTGGGATTACAGGTGTGAGCCACCATGCCTGGCCTATTAGGACTATTGCAATCACTGTTAGGAACGCTTAATAGGGGCACTGCCATGGGGTCTTGTAGTGGGGAAGAGAGATTGGGCTCAACTCTGAACACAGGATGGGCAAGTGGGAATTTAGACTTAAGAAGTAGAATGGGCCGGGCGCGACGGCTCAAGCCTGGAATCCCAGCACTTTGGGAGGCCGAGGCGGGTGGATCACGAGGTCAAGAGATCAAGACCATCCTGGTCAACATGGTGAAACCCCATCTCTACTAAAAATACAAAAAATTAGCTGGGCATGGTGGCGTGTGCCTGTAATCCCAGCTACTCAGGAGGCTGAGGCAGGAGAATTGCTTGAACCCAGGAGGCGGAGGTTGCGGTGAGCCGAGATCGCGCCATTGCACTCCAGCCTGGGTAACAAGAGCGAAACTCCGTCTCAAAAAAAAAAAAAAAGAAGTAGAATGGGTGGGGGCCAGCAGATGGAAAATTATTAAGAGAAAACATTAGGGGTTAGGAGGATTCCAGCTAAACCCACTTAACACGGTTCTTGCTGAAGACAGGCCAGGGTGATCCAGCATCACCTGGGCGATGGTGGAGGACAAGGAACCACCTAATCGGATACTGAGGATGATCAGTTATCAAGGATGAGGATTCTCACTAAACAGACTTAGCAGGGTTTTGCTTAAACTAGATTTTACAAGGAAGTGTGCAGATGGGCCTAGTAGAAGACTCAGAAATCTTACTAAAGTTTGGCCGAGCAATCTCTGTCAGTCCCCCTCCTTGTTCAAAGGAAAGAAAGAGACATTCTTCTTTCCTTCAAACAACGTAAGTCCAGTTCTTGTTCAGTCACCAAGCACAAGAAATTGTCCTGATAAAATACAAAATCTTTATTTTCTAGGCCAATTACTTAAAAGAAAAAAAAAAAGTCACGTTCTCAGACCAATAGTTCAAGAAAATTTTGTCATTTTTACAAAGAAGACCAAACTCTACTTTTGCATCAGTGTACTACCAGAACTAATTTTTTTTTTTTTTTTTTTTTGAGACAGAGTTTCGCTCTTGTTACCCAGGCTGGAGTGCAATGGCGCGATCTCGGCTCACCGCAACCTCCGCCTCCTGGGTTCAGGCAATTCTCCTGCCTCAGCCTCCTGAGTGGCTGGGATTACAGGCACACGCCACCATGCCCAGCTAATTTTTTGTATTTTTAGTAGAGACGGGGTTTCACCATGTTGACCAGGATGGTCTCGATCTCTCAACCTCGTGATCCACCCGCCTCGGCCTCCCAAAGTGCTGGGATTACAGGCTTGAGCCACCGCGCCCGGCCTAGTCACCCCCATTTCTAACAAAGATAATAAAAGACTGGTTTGTTTGCAAAATAAGTTTAATATCATTAAATTTGTTTTGATTATTTACTTAAGGGCAACAAGAATAGTGACTGACCACATAAGCTCCTTTTTCAGTTTGCTTTACCAGAACTTTTGATAAGGGATCTCAGATTAGACTTTTAAAAGCCTTTCAAGGCTAGGAAGTCAAGCCAAAAACTCACTACCAAACGTCACCGGCAATACCTTAGATTTGAGTGAATTCCTGTTTACTTAAGGTTCCCAAAATATCCCGAGCTTCCTGGGCCTGTCAGAAGTGACTAGTAAGGCAATCATGTGAACCCTATATTTAAAGTATCATATGAGGTTTTCCTATTATGGCTCTATTGGGTCCATAAAGGCGACCTTCATTCCTTAAAACTATCTGGTCATACCTGAAAATGTGACATTCCAGTCAAAGCCTTGGTAATATAACCAGTGTTTCCAATTGTGTCCTATTGCGAGGAGAACAGATTCTCCTTAAACATAGATAAATAGGCCAGGCGCAGTGGCTCATGCCTGTAATCCCAGCACTTTGGGAGGCCGAGGCAGGTGGATCACCTGAGGTCAGGAGTTTGAAACCAGCCTGGCCAACCTGGTGAAACCCCATCTGTACTAAAAATACAAAAATTAGCTGGGCATGGTGGTGTGCACCTGTAATCCCAGCTACTCAGGAGGCTGAGGCAGGAGAATCACTTGAGTCTGGGAGGCAGAGGTTGCGGCAGGCTGAGATCGCACCACTGCACTCCAGCCTGGGCCACAGAGCGAGACTCCATCACAAAGCAAAACAAAACAAAACAGAACAAAAAATTAGGTAAATAACTATATCACCATACAAATAAGAATACTCAGAATAGTTTTTGAATTCTGGAGGAATTGGAAGGGAGAAAAAGTAAACATTTCTATTTTTGTCCATTAAAATCAACTTTACCAAGTTACTGTAAGCTACAGATAGTTTAAAAGGAAAAACAAAACAGTTTTTTAATTTTTTATTTATTGAATTTTTTTTTTTTTTTTTTTTTTTTTTGAGATGGAGTTTCACTCTCGTTGCCCAGGATGGAGTGCAATAGCACAATCTCAGCTGACTGCAACCTCTGCCTCCTGGGTTCGAGTGGTTCTCTTGCCTCAGCCTCCCAGGTAGCTGGGATTACAGGCACACGTCACCACTCACGGATACTATTGTCTTTTTAGTAGAGACAGGGTTTTACCATGTTGGTCAGGCTGGTCTCACTCCTGACGTCGGGTGATCCACCCACCTGGGCCTCCCAAAGTGCTGGGATTACAGGCATGAGCCAATGTGCCCAGCCAAAAAAAAACCTTTTTTAAATCTGGAAAATAAAACATTCAAAAAACCAGCAGTGTTTCAAATAAGTCATGGGTGGTAAGGGAGAAGTGTTAGAAATAAAGAAAATAGGCCGGGCGCGGTGGCTCAAGCCTGTAATCCCAGCACTTTGGGAGGCCGAGGCGGGTGGATCACGAGGTCAAGAGATCGAGACCATCCTGGTCAACATGGTGAAACCCCGTCTCTACTAAAAATACAAAAATTAGCTGGGCGTGGTGGTGCGTGCCTGTAATCCCAGCTACTCAGGAGGCTGAGGCAGGAGAATTGCCTGAACCCAGGAGGCGGAGGTTGCGGTGAGCCGAGATCGCGCCACTGCACTCCAGCCTGGGTAACAAGAGCGGAACTCCGTCTCAAAAAAAAAAAAAAAAAAAAAAAAAAGAAAGAAAGAAAATAAAAATAATTTTTTAAATGAAAATTATCTTTATCAGTTTATTCAGCTCCACGTAGTTAATATTAGTTCTGCTTGGTCTTGAGATCAGTTTCATGAGCCCATCAGTTTCACTAGAGTTCTGGAAATTCTAACCCAGTCCAATGGTATTATCTTAAAGTTATCAGAAACCTGTATTCCAGGGTACTTGCCACAGTCTTTTTATTAATTTCCTTGACAAAGAAGCAACTTTGAACTGCAGCTAAGTGTTGCAAATGTTTTTACAGAATAATTAAAGTGAAATAACTCTCTATGGATGATAAAGATGTAAAACGGCCATGGTGAAAGATCTGATGAGATTTCATTATAACAGTGATATAATTAACAAGAAAATTTGATTTCTGTGGCATACAACCTTTTAACATAATAAGCAAAATTATGACTGATAACATATTTCTAGGAATTTCCTATAATTTCTCGAACACATATTAATAACATTGCTATACAAATGGAACTGAAACAAGGTTAAACATTATTTCCTATTTCACAATGCTTCCTATATAATTTAACGTATGAAATAAGCATAATTATTTTAATATCTTTCTTTTACTAGGTGAGAGACATACCTTTTGTGATATCCTGGGGCCCAGCTGGAAAATACCAAAGTTAACTTGAAGTTAAAAAGACTTAGTTTACAGTATGATTTTGGCAAGTTTATAAAAAATACCAAAAGGTTTAAAGCACTTAATTAAATGTAATCTCAATTGTCTAATCAAAGTGATGATCATTTTTTTTTGCGGGGGAGGACAGAGTTTCGCTCTTGTCACCCAGGCTGGAGTGCAATGGCGCGATCTCAGCTCACCGCAACCTCCTCCTCCCAGGTTCAAGCGATTCTCCTGCCTCAGCCTCCTGAGTAGCTGGGATTACAGGCACTCACTACTACACCTGGCTAATTTTTGTATTTTTGGTAGAAATAGGGTTTCACCATATAGGTAATTATAAAATATTTTAAAGGAAAATATAGCAGATTACATAGTTGTGAAGAAAAACTTAGCTTTTTTTCATGAGAAGACTTAGTTTTCTTAAGTAACCAAAGATCTGATAAAAGACAACATCAAGCACAAGAAATTCTCTAGATAGCTGGGCACAGTGGCTCACGCCTGCAATCCCAGCACTTTGGGAGGCCCAGGTGGGTGGATCACCTGAGGTCAGGAGTTTGAGACCAGCCTGGCCTACATGGAGAAACCTTGTCTCTACAAAAATACAAAAATTAGCCAGACATGGTGGCACATGCCTGTAATTCCAGCTACTCGGGAGGCTGAGGCAGGAGAATTCCTTGAACCTGTGAAGCAGAGGTTGCAGTGAGCAGAGATCCCGCCACTGCACCTCCGACTGAGCAGCAAGAGTGAAACTCCATCTCAAAAAAAAAAAAAAAAAAAAAAAAAAAAAGACATTCTCTTGATAAAACACAAAATTTTTCTTTTCTAGGCCAATTACTTCAAGAAAAAAAAAACCTTCACATTCTCAGACCAATACAGACCAATAGTTCAAGGAAATGTTGTAACTTTTAGAAAGAGGACCAAATTCTACTTTTGCAGTAATGTACTATTACAACTAATTTTTTTTTTTTTTTTTTTTTTTTTTTTTTTTTTTTTTTTTTAGACAAGAGTCTAGCTCTGTTGCCAGGCTGGAGTGCAGTGGTGAGATCTCAGCTCACTGAAACCTGCTCCTCCCTGGTTCAAGCAATTCTCCTGCCTCAGCCTCCTGAGTAGCTGGGATTACAGGCATGTGCCATCATGCCCAGCTGATTTTTGTATTTTAGTAGAGATGGGGTTTCACCATGTTGGCCAGGATGGTCTCAATCTCCTGACCTCATGATTCTTCCTCCTCAGCCTCCCAAAGTGTTGGGATTACAGGCATGAGCCACCATGCCCAGCCTATAACTAATTTTTAATAAAACTTCACAAATAAATCTAGCCAATCTTAGCCAGCTTTGACCACACATGACAAGATTCCTTTTCCACAGTTGAGTCTAGCTTTTTAACAAGTATCAATTATCCAGTTTTATTTAGCACAACTTTAAGGTTGCAAGTTGTCAGAAAAAAAAGATTTTTGAAACTATTTTCAAATAGACATCTTTTAAAGCATAATTGTTTATCAAAAGTTCATTTGTAAACTTTTATTCTACTACATTCACCTAATTTATTTATTCTCAACAACTATGTTTTAATTGCTTATGAAAAATTTCATGAAACCTTAAACAAAGTTAGGCACTATTTTAAAGTATCTTTCCTGTTAATAAATCAGATAAGTATCAAAAACATCACAAAAGCAACGAAACCAAAAAGTTAAACAAGGTTTTTTTTTAACTTTTATGTCTGACATCCACCAAGCAATTAAGCAATTCATTTTTCCCGTACATTCTGTTCTTAGGTTAGATTTATAGTTTTATGACCTTGAACATCTAGCAAATACAACACAAACATTCTCACCAGCATACTCAGGAAAAACTGTATGTCTGTATTTAATGATAACAGTTCTGAAGACATTCCTGTTTTCATGTTACCAACAATTTTAAAACTAGCTTTTATTTACTAAAGACTCCTGGATCATGTAAACTTAAGATTGTTTAGTTTTTTATTTTTCTGATAATTTTATGAATACTTAGAGTGCCCATTTATCCCTAGGAGACAATTTACTATTTTAGTTTTGTATTACCGTTGAAGTTAGAAAAATAGCCGGGCGCGGTGGCTCAAGCCTGTAATCCCAGCACTTTGGGAGGTCGAGGCGGGTGGATCACAAGGTCAAGATATCGAGACCATCCTGGTCAACATGGTGAAACCCCGTCTCTACTAAAAATACAAAAAATTAGCTGAGCATGGTGGCGCGTGCCTATAATCCCAGCTACTCAGGAGGCTGAGGCAGGAGAATTGCCTGAACCCAGGAGGCGGAGGTTGCGGTGAGCCGAGATCGTGCCATTGCACTCCAGCCTGGGTAACAAGAGCGAAACTCCGTCTCAAAAAAAAAAAAAGAAAAGAAAAGAAAAATACTATGTATATCTAACAAACAAACATACATACATACATATATATACACATACATAAACATACAGACAGATGTAACCAGATCTTAAAGCTTTTCATCTTAAACATTTTAATCACGGGACAGTAAACCAGGATAATACAAGTTCACTGGTTGATCTCCACTTTATATTTTAGCCAGTTATATCTCTGATGAAAATGGGACAGATTGAGATTATCAACCCAGGAAGGACTAAAAATTTTTACTAATATCTGTGAAGGCAGCTTTTAAGATTTTTAATGTCTCCAGTTTTCTTTATTATTATTCTTTTATTTTCGAGACAACATCTCACTCTGTTGCCCAGGCTGGAGTGCAGTGGTGTGATCACGGCTCACTACAGCCTCGACTTCCCAGGCTCAAGTGATCTACCAAACTCAGCCTCCCCAGTAGCTGAGACCACAGGCGTGTGCCTTCAAACCTGGCTAATTTGCCCAGATTCATTTCAAACTCCTCAGCTCACGGAATCCTGCCTCAGCTTCCCAAAGTGCTGGGATTACAGGCATGAGCCACCACACTCAACCTCAGTTTTTAAGCCGTTTTTTTTTTTTTTTTTTTTTTTTTAATGTTGTTGTTAGATGGAGTCTTGCTCTGTTACCCAGGCTGGAGTGTATGGTTCGATCTCGGCTCACTGCAACCTCTGCCTCCTGGGTTCAAGCAATTCTCCTGCCTCAGCCTCCCAAGTAGCTGGGATGACAGGCACACACCATGACGCCTGGCTAATTTTTGTATTTTTAGTAGAGACGAGGTTTCACTATGTTGGCCAGGCTGGTCTCGAACTTCTGACCTCAGGTGATCCACCTGCCTCAGCCTCCAAAAGTGCTGGGATGACAGGTGTGAGCCACCGAGCCCGTCCACAGTTCTATTTTGTTGTTGTTGTTTTCTTTGCAGCTTCAGGTGCTTGCTTGGGGGACGGGGTCCTGAGTTCCTTGAGAGCCCCCAGTGAACAGTAGGGGGCCTAAGAGACAAGGGACTGAGGAGCTGGAGTGGAAAGGAAAAGGGTCTGGCGGTGGGGTACACAGTTGGCAGGGAATAGAGTCAGCAGGGGTTCGAGAAGAGGGCTTTCAGGTAACAGAACGGTTCCCGTGGGAGAAAAGCAGGATCCTCACAGAGAGTCAGGAAGAAGGACTTCCAGCCCAGAAAGTACCTTTCAAAAGAAGCCTGGGACTCTCACCCAGCTTTAGCAAGTGCACCCGTAATTTAAGAATCAAAGTCTGTGCCCGCGGTGGCTCACACCTGTAATTCCAGCACTTTGGGAGATCGAGGAGGGCGGAGCACAAGGTCAGGATTTCAAGACCAGCCTAGCCAATGTGGTGACACCCTGCCCCTACTAAAATTACAAAAATTAGCTGGGCATGGTGGTACACGCCTGTAGTCCCAGCTATTCAAGAGACTAAGGCAGAAGAATCACTTGAACCCAAGAGGCAGAGGTTGCAGTGAGCCGAGATCGTGCCACTGCACTCCAGCCTGGGCGACAGAGCAAGATTCTGCCTCAGAAAAAAAAAGAACAAGAAAAAGAAACAAAGTCTGTTCCAGGCATAGTGGCTTCTGCCTATAATCCCATCACTTTGGGAGGCCAAGCTGGGAGGATCGGGAGGATCACTTGAACCAAGGAGTTCAAGATGAGCCTGGCCAACAAAGTGAGACCCCATCTCTACAAAAAATAAAAAGTTAGCCAGGCATGGTGGTATGCCTGTAGTCCCAGCTGCTGCGGAGGCTGAGGTGGGAGGATCACTTGAGCCCTGGAGTCTGAGGCTGCAGTAAGCTATGATTGCACCACTGCACTCCAGCCTGGGTGTTAGAGTGAGACCCTGTCTCTAACAAAGAAACAACAACAAAAAAAATCAAAGTCTGGGCCGGGCGCGGTGGCTCACGCCTGTAATCCCAGACTTTGGGAGGCCAAGGCGGGTGTATCATGAGGTCAAGAGATCAAGACCATCCCAGCTACTCGGGAGGCTGAGGCAAGAGAATTGCTTGAACCCGGGAGGCAGAGATTGCAGTGAACCGAGATTCCACCACTGCACTCCAGCCTGGTGCCTGGCGACAGAACAGAACTCTGTCTCAAAAAAAAAAAAAAAAAAAAAAAAAAAAAAATCTGTCTCTACCTGCTTCAATGGATGTTTGTCTGGAGTGATGGTTTGGGAGCCTGATTTCCTGACCAGTCAGTCAGGAAGGAAGACAAAGACGTCACAGGCACTCACTCAATGTCGTAGAGAGCAGCTCGGGGGTCCAGTGATGAATCATGGTCCTATCTGAGCACCATAACTGTTAAAGAAAACATTATTCAATAATACAGGTTAAAGCATGGCAAGGGAGACTTTCTTCTGGATCATTATAGTAGGTATAGGAACCACTGCACGGGGGTCTTGCCGTGGGGAAGAGAGATTGGTCTAAACTCCAAATACACCATGGGCAAGCAGGAATTTATCGCCCAGGAGCAGAGTGGGAGTCTGTGGATGGAAAATTACTAACAGAAAACATCAGGGGTGAAGGAAATTCTGGCCAAACCAACCTAGCAGGATTGTTGCTGAAGACAGGCCAGGCCAGGGTGATCACACATACCTGGGGGATCGTGGAGGATGGGGAATTGATCAGATACTGAAGATGATCAGATATCGGGGATGGAGAGTTCCTGCCGAACTGACCTAGCAGGGTTCTTCCCAAACTGACTTTTACGAGGAAGTCCATGGATAGGCTTAGGAGAAGACTCAGAAACCTGAATAAAGTTTGGGCAAGCGAAGAATCTTTTGTCCCTAAACATCTCAATGTGAAGAAAAGAACTGTGAAATACTTAGAAGAAACTATAGGCCGGGTGTGATGGTCCACACCTGTAATCCCAGCACTTTGGGAGGCTGAGCCGGGCAGATCACAAAGTCAAGAGATCAAGACCATCCTGGCCAACTTGGTGAAACCCCGTCTCTACTAAAAACACAAAAATTAGCTCAGCATGGTGGCAGGTGCCTGTAGTCCCAGCTACTCGGGAGGCTGAGGCAGGAGAATTGCTTGAACCTGGAAGGCAGAGATTGCAGTGAACTGAGATCATGCCGTTACACTCCAGCCTGGGCAACAAGACCGAGACTCCGACTCAAAAAAAAAAAAAAAAAAAAAAAAAAAAAAAAAAAAAAACTATAGGAGAATATCTTTATTTCTTGGATCTAGAGAAGTCTTTCTTAAGTAAGACATAAAAGATATATGAAAAAGAAAAAATGGGTGGAGATGGACATATTAAAAACTTACATGACGATACATATAATTTTTAAAGTTTTAAAATAAGCTAAATGCAATGCATATAGCCAACAGATGTCAAATATCTAGTAATCAGAGTATATAAAGAACTCGGCTGGGCATGGTGGCTCACACCTGTAATCCCAGCAGTTTCAGAGGCTAAGGCAGGTGGATCGCCTGAAGTCAGGAGTTTGAGACCAGCCTGGCCAACAAAACGAACCCTGTCTCTACTTAAAAAACACAAAAAATTAGCCGGGCATGGGGATGGGTGCCTGTAATCCCAGCTACAGGTGGTAGGAGGCTGAGGCAGGCCAATCACTTGAACCCAGGAGGTGAAGTTTGCAGTGAGCCTAGATCACGCCATTGCACTCCAGCCTTGGGCAACAAGAGCGAAAATCCATCTCAAAAAAAAAGAAAAGAAAAGAAAAGAAAAAGAAAAACTTGTATGACAATACATATAATTTTAAAAGTTTTAAAATAAGCTAAATGTTGGCCGGGCATGCTGGCTCACGCCTGTAATCCCAGGACTTTGGGAAGGGAGGCTGAAGTGGGCAGATCACGAGGTCAAGAGTTCGAGACCATCTTAGCCAACATGGTGAAAGTGAAACCCCGTCTCTACTAAAAATACAAAAATTAGCCGGACATGGTGGCACACTCCTGTAGTCCCAGCTGCATGAGAGGCTGAGGCAGGAGAATCACTTGAACCCAGCAGGCAAAGTTTGCAGGGAGCCGAGATCGCGCCACTGCACTTCAGCCTGGTGACAGAGTAAGACTCCGTCTCAAAACAAAAAAAAAAAGCTAAATGCAACCCATGTAGCCAACAAATGTATAGTAATCAGAATATGTAAAGAACTCAGCCAGGCGCAGTGGCTCATGCCTGTAATCCTAGCAGTCTGGGATTTGGATTTTTTTTTTTTTTTTTTGGTTATAGAAATGTTCTAGATCTTGATTTGGGGTGGTGGTTACATAAGTGTTCACAAATGTAAAAATTTTATCAAGCTATTCCTTTAAGATCTGTGCATTTTACGGAAATGGTGCAACCTGTAGTCTCAGCTACTTGGGAGGCTGAGGCAGGAGAATCACTTGAACCTGGGAGGTGGAGGTTGCAGTGAGCTGTGATTGTACCACTGCCCTCTGGCCTGGTGACAGAAGAAGACTCTATCTTGGGGAAAAAAAAAAAAAAAAAAAAAAAAAAGGATTTGAATTTTAAGGACCTTATTGAATGTATTTTACATCTCAAAAAGGAAACTTCATGGCAAAAAAAAAAAAAAAAAAAAAAAAAAAAAAAACCACCATAGAACAAAATGATCAAAGATAAGCTATCATCTAGGAGAAAATATGTGTAATCCTTATAATTAACAAATGATGCCGGGCGCGGTGGCTCAAGCCTGTAATCCCAGCACTTTGGGAGGCCGAGGCGGGTGGATCACGAGGTCAAGAGATCGAGACCATCCTGGTCAACATGGTGAAACCCCGTCTCTACTAAAAATACAAAAAAGTAGCTGGGCATGGTGGCGCGTGCCTGTAATCCCAGCTACTCAGGAGGCTGAGGCAGGAGAATTGCCTGAACCCAGGAGGCGGAGGTTGCGGTGAGCCGAGATCGTGCCATTGCACTCCAGCCTGGGTAACAAGAGTGAAACTCCATCTCAAAAAAAAAAAAAAAAAACAAAAAAAAAAAACAAATGATTAGTACCCAGAATATACAAAGAAACTCTACAAATTGCTCAAAAAAAATCACTCATCACCAGAGAAAAGCAAATCAAAACCACAGTGAGATACTACCTCACACCAGTCAGGGAGTTATTACTGAATGGTCAAAAAATAACAGACGTTGGCAAGGTTGGGGAAAAAGGGACACTCACAGGTTGGTGGGCTGCATAAATTAGCCCAGCCACCGTGGAAAGCAATTTGGACGTTTCTCAAAGAAAAAACACAGCTACCATTCCACCCAGCAATCCCATTACTGGGTATATACCCAAAGCTATATAAATTGTTTTACCAAAAAGGCACATGTGGTCCAGCACGGTGGCTCACACCTATAATCCCAGCACTTTGGGGGGCCAAGGTGGGCAGATCACTTAAAGTTAGGAGTTCGAGATCACCTTGTCCAACGTGGTGAAACCCCGTCTCTTTTAAAAATATGAAAAGATTAGCTGGGCATGTTGACGTGCACCTGTAATCCCAGCTACTTGGGAACTGAGGCAGGAGAATCACTTGGACCTGAAAGGCAGAGGCTGCAGTGAGCCGAGATCGCGCCTTTGCACTCCAGCCTGGGTGACGGAGTAAGAATCTGTCTCAAAAAAAACAGAAAGAGACGTATCCATTTGCATGTTTATCACAGCACTGTTCACAATAGCAAAGACATGGAATCAATCCAGGTGCCCATCCATGGCAGACTGGATGAAGAAAATGTGGCTCAAATACACCATGGAATACTACACAGTCATAAAGAATGAAATTATGTTCTTTGCAGCAACACGGACTCAGCTGGAGGCCATTATCCTAAGTGAATTAATGCAGAAAAAGAAAACCAAATACTCGGTAAGGGGAACAACAGGAGATTTAGCAGAATGTGAAGACTGTTAATCTGAGAATACCAGATTCTCGATGTTCTCACTTACAAGTGGGAGTTAAACACTAGATGTGTGTAGATATAAACACTAGAACGACACCGGGCGTGGTGGCTCATGCCTGTATTCCTAGCACTTTGGGAGTCTGAGGCAGGCGGATCACGAGATTAGGAGTTTGAGATCAGCCTGGCTAACATGGTGAAACCCCATCTCTACTAAAAATACAAAAAAAATTAGCAGGGTGTGGTGGCGCATGCCCTTAGTCCCAGGTGCTCGAGAGGCTGAGGCAGAAGAGTCGCTTGAACCCAGGAGGCAGAGGTGGGCCTGGGCGACAGAGCAACACTCCGTCCCAAAAAACAAATTAATTAATTAATTTTTAAAACACTAGAATGGTAGAAACTAGGGACTACTGGGGTTGGGGGTGGAGAGCCAGAGGCAAGGGTTGAAAAATTCACTGTTTGAATGATGGGTTCAGAGCCCAAACCCCAGCATCACACAGTGCATCCACGGAACAAACCTGCCTCTGTAGTCCTGGAATCTAAAATGAAAAAGAAGAAAAGAAATTCTACAAATTAATAAGAAAAGGAGAAACGACCCAATAGTAAACTACCTAAACTTGGCTGGGGGCAGTGGCTCATGCCTGTAATCCCAGCACTTTGGCAGAGTGGGTGGATCACTTGAGACCAGGAGTTCGCAACTGGCCTGGTCAATATGGCAAAATCCCTTCTCTATTAAAAATACAAAGATCAGGCTGACTGTGGTGGTGCACGCCTGTATTCCCAGCTACTCAAGAGGCTGAGGCAGGAGAATCGCTTAAACCCAGAAGGTGGAGGTTGCAGTGAGCCGAGATCGTGCCACTACACTCCAGCCTGGGCAACAGAATGAGATTCCATCTCAAAAACAAATAAATAGGTCACAGAAGAACACTGAAATGAATAAACGTAGAAACGATACTCAATGCCACTAGGAATCAGAGAAATGTAAGTTAAAATGAGATGCCGCTGGACACCACAGAATGACACACAAAAACAACCTCTCTGACAGGTCGAGGGATTGTCAATGGGTGCAACCATTTTAGAGAATCATTTGGGCTTTGGGAGACCGAGGTGGGTGGATCACCTGAGGTCAGGAGTCGGAGACCATCCTGATTAACAAGGAGAAACCCGTCTCTACTAAAAAAACACAAAATTAGCCAGGCGTGGTGGCACGTGCCTGTAATTTCAGCTACTCGGGGGGCTGAGGCAGGAGAATTGCTAGAACCTGGGAGGTGGAGGTTGTGGTAAGCCAAGAGCATGCCACTGCACTGTAGCCTGGGCAACTCCATCGCGGGGGGCGGGGAGAGAAAGAGAGAGAGAGAGAGAGAGAATTATTTGGCAATATCTGGGAAGGTAGAAGGTGTGTTTACCTGATGGCCCAGAAACTTCACTCCTAGGGGGACACACGTGCATCTGGAGGTATTTGCAAGGACATGCATCACACCTTATCTGTTGCAGCAAAACAACTGGAAACTACCTAGATGCTTATCAAGAGGCGAATCTGCCGGGCATGGTGGCTCATGCCTATAACCCCAGCACTTTGAGAAACCAAAGAAGGTGGATCACCTGAAGTCAGGCGTTCGAGACCAGCCTCCCTCTAGTCCTTGTGTACAGTCCGGATGCATAGTTGATATTAAAAGGATTGCAAACAAATAGCCTTTTGAGACACATCAGCCTCCTTCCCTGCCACCACGGCCACTGTAGTCACAGCTCGTAGAGCAGGCACTGGGCTGGCTGGGGAAGAAGGCAGTTGCTTGACACCCACAGGGCTGTTCAACAAGATTCTCTTTCGGATTGGAGCTCAGGGCGTTCCCAGGCAAGGGAGCGTGGCCTTTGTCAGTGATAAGGCAGGAGTCACAAACGGTTGAGTAACCTCTGATAGGGCCCTATCTTAAATCAACTTCTCTCTCCTGGGGCCTCGAAAGCTGCTTTGTTTAACTTTGTGCTGTTAGGATGAAGATAGGATAAGGCGCATACGTTTAAATAAACTTAGAAGTCAAGAGAGTGTATTACCTTGGGAAGGAGGCTTAAGAGAGATGAGGACATATGACCCACAGGGGCTGGGGACGGAGGTCTCAGCCCCTCTCACCTGCAGTTCCCCCGTCCCCACACCCACCCCAATCCAAACTGAGGTTCCCTTGGATTTCTTTCTTTTTTGGAGGGGGGGGGGGGAAAGACTGCCAGGTGTGGTGGCCCACATCTATAATCCCAGCACTTTGGGAGGCCAAGATGGGTGGATCACAAGGTCAGGAGTTCAAGACCAACCTGGCTAACACGGTGAAACCCCATCTCTACTAAAAATACAAAAAAAATAGCTGGGTATGGTGGTGGGCTCCTGTAATCCCAGCTACTCCGGAGGCTGAGGCAGGAGAATCGCTTGAACCAGGGAGTCGGAGGTTGCAATAAGCCAAGATCAAGCCACTGCACTCCAGCCTGGGCAACAAAGCAAGACTCTCTTTCAAAATAAAAGCAAAAAACATTGTTTTTATAGAGATGCGGTCTTGTTACGTTGCCCAGGCTAGCCTCAAACTCCTGGCCTCAAGCGATCCTTCTGCCTTGGCCTCCCAAAGTGCTGGGGTTACAGGCGCGAGCCGCCACCCCTGCCCAGGATTCCTGTCTTTTCCTTTTCTCTTCTTCGTTGCTAGTAAGGGACCCAGAGCCAAAACACTAAACTGCAAAGGCTCAGCAAATAATCTCAAACCCAGATGGTAACAGGAACTGAACCGGTAACTGCAGTGTGTGCAGTGAGCCAGGTAAAAGGCAATGGGTGTGATGTTGTGACGTAGTAAGCAACACAGATTTGGTCTCTGCCCTCAGTTCTTGAGCCAGAGCTTCCGGTACCCTCATTGATAGGGGGTGCTGGGAGAATCTTTGCTTCTAATATTTGGTCTCCGCCCCCGTGGTTCCCGACACAGAAGCTCCTAAATCCCTGGGAATTTTCTGGGTGGTAGGATCATCTTCTGTTCTGAGGAGGTGACTCTGGGTGGATTCCTGGAGAGCCTTGGGATGAGGGCTGGTTGCCAGGGGAACCAACCCTGTGATTGGCGGGTTGGACCACTCAGCCTCCGGGGAGAGGAGAGAGGCTGAAGACTGATCTGATTGCCGTTGGCCAGTGAGGCACTCAATCATGCCTATGTAATGAAGCCTCCATAGCCCCCCCCCCCCATTCCCACAAGGGTTCTGGGAGTTTCTGGGTCGCAAAATCTGTGGAATTGCTTGGAGGATGGCAGACCAGAAAGGGCAGGGAAGCTCCTCACGCTGCCCACACTTCACCATACGCACCTCTTCCATCTGCCTGTTCATCTCCCATCTCTATCCTTTGTAATATTCTTTTTTTTTTTTTTTTTTTTTTTTCTCCCCGGAGACGGAGTTTCTCTCTTTTTGCCCAGCCTGGAGTGCGATGGCACGATCTCAGCTCACCGCAACCTCCACCTCCTGGGTTCAAGCGATCTCCTGCCTCAGCCTCCCAAGTAGCTGGATTACAGGCGTGCACCACCACGCCTGGCTAAGTTTTGTATTTTTAGCGGTTTCTCCGCATTGGTCAGGCTGGTCTTGATCTCCCGACCTCAGGTGATCTGCCCGCCTCGGCCTCCCAGAGTGCTGGGATTACAGGCGTGAGCCATCGCGCCCGGGCCTTTTTTTTTTTTTTTTTTAATTTTATTTTATTTTATTTTAATGGAGTCTGGCCTGTTGCCCTGGCTGGAAAGCAAGCAATTGCACAATCTTGGCTCACTGCACCTAAATCGCCTGGGCTGAAGTGATCCTCTTCCCTCAGCCTCTCCAGTAGCTGCGACTATAGGTGTGCACCACCACACACTGGAATGATGTGTTTTCTATCCGTAAAAAACAATTTTTTAAAAAAAATTCGTAGAGAGGAGGTCTGGCTTTGTTGCCGAGGCTGGTCTCAAACTCCTTGGCTCAAGCGATCCTCCCAACTCGGCCTCCCAAAGTGCCGGGATTACAGGCATGAGCCACCACACCCGGCCGATTCTTTTTTTTTTGAGACGGAGCTTTGCTCTTGTTACCCAGGCTGGAGTGGAGTGCAATGGCGCGATCTTGGCTCACCGCAACCTCCGCCTCCTGGGTTCAGGCAATTCTCCTGCCTCAGCCTCCCGAGTAGCTGGGATTACAGGCACGCGCCACCATGCCCAGCTAATTTTTGTATTTTTAGTAGAGACGGGGTTTCACCATGTTGACCAGGATGGTCTCGATCTCTTGACCTCGTGATCCACCCACCTCGGCCTCCCAAAGCGCTGGGATTATAGGCGTGAGCCACCGCGCCCGGCCAGGCCGATTCTTATAAACCTTTATCACCCTTTACATTTTTTCTGTGAAATAGCAGCTCAGTGCTCTAAGAAAACCCTGTTACGCTTCTATTCCAATGTTTAGTTTACAGAAAAACAAGCCAATATGTTCACACACAGAATGTCTTACAATTATTTTTATAAATCTTCCACTTGTTTAAACCTTAACATTTTTTTTTATTACTTAAAACAATCCTATAACACTTTAGGCAGAAAGAAAGCCACATTCCCATGCCTTCTTATGATTTTTTTTTTTTAAAGCAAAAACACATTTCACTTTTCTTACACACCTTGTATGTAAAACTGTTTCTTCTGTAGTCTTAATTACATGTTACAATGTTAACTCTTAGCAACTTTTATTTTTGGTGAAAACCTCGGTAAGTAAGGGATTTTAATTATGTACTGTGTATGGAGCCTGCCTGGGACACACGAGGCAGAAGTGAAGGTAAGGGCTGACTCTCCAGCATAGCTGGGGGTGTGGTTAATTCCACATGTCCCCAGGCCTTACCTAGAAGCTAATGGCTTTAAGGTAGGTAAATATAACAATTTTCAAAAGTTAAAGAAACAGTTTGAGGCCAGGTGCAGCGGCTTCCAACCGTAATCCCAGCACTTTGGGAGGCCAAGTTGGACAGATCATCTGCGGAGTTCGAGACCAGCCTGGCCAATGTGGGGAAACTCTGTCTCTACAAAAAGTTAAAAAAAAAAAGAAAAGAAAAGAAAAGAAAAATTAGCTGGGCACAGTGGGCTGTAATCCCAGCTACTTGGGAAGCTGAGGTGGGAGGATTGCCTGAGCCCGGACTGTCCAGACTGCCGTGAGCCGAGATCATGCCACTACACTACAGTCTGGGTGACAGAGTGAGATCCTGTCCAAAAAAATAAAATAAAATGAAGTAAATAAAAAAGGAGATTCAGACATATGCTACAACATAGATTAATTTCGAGGACATTATGCTAAGTGAAATGAGTTAGTCAGAAAAAAGACACTATATGATTTCACTTATATGAGTTATTTAGAGTAGTCAAAATCCTAGAGGCAGAGGAGAGGTCAGGCATGGTGGCTCATGGCTGTAATCCCAGTATTTTGAGAGACCGAGGTGAGAGGATCACTTGCTTGAGTCCAGGAGTTCGAGACCAGCCTGGGCAACATAACAAGACTTGATGTCCATTTTAAAAAATGTTTTGCAAGGCACGGTTGCACGTGCCTGTAGTCCCAGCTACTTGGGAGGCTAGGGTGGGAGGATCGCTTGAGCCCAGGAGTTCTGGGCTGTAGTGAGCTATGCCAATCAAGTGTCTGCACTAAGTTCGGCATCAATATGGTGACCTCCCGGGAGCGGGGGACCACTAGGTTGCCTAAGGAGGGGTGAAGCGGCCCAGGTCAGAAACAGAGCAGGTCAAAACTCCTGTGCTGATCAGTAGTGGGATGGTGCCTATGAATAGCCATTGCACTCCAGCTTGGGCAACACAGCGAGACCCTGTCTCTTTTTTTTTGAGACGGAGTTTTGCTCTTGTTACCCAGGCTGGAGTGCAATGGCACGATCTCAGCTCACCGCAACCTCTGCCTCCTGGGTTGGATGGTCTTGATCTCTTGACCTTGTGATCCACCCGCCTCAGCCTCCCAAAGTGCTGGAATTACAGGCTTGAGCCACCGCACCTGGCGACCCCGTCTCTTTTTTAAAAAAATGTTTTAAGAATAAAATTTTTTTTAAAAAAAATTTTTAATCATGGAGACAGAAAGTGGAATGGTATTGACAGAGTAATTCCCTCAAATGCAAAAAAAAAAAAAAAAAAAAAAAAATGTAGAATGGTAGCTGCCAGGAACTGAGGGGCAGAGATAATGGAGCATTATTGTTTAGTAGGAATAGAGTTTCAGTTTTACAAGATGAAGAGTCATAGAATGGATGTCGGTGATGATTGTACAATGTTATGAATATGCTAATTCCATGGAACTGTACATCTAAAAATAGTTAAGATGGTAAATTTTATGTTACGTTGTTGTTGTGTTGTTGTTGCTTTAGGACGGAGTTTTTGTTCTTGTCACCCAGGCTGAAGTGCAACCAAGTGATCTCAGCGCACTGCAACCTTCATCTCCCGAGTTCAAGCGATTCTCCCACCTCAGCCTCCTGAGTAACTAGGACTATAGGCATGCGCCACCACGACCGGCTGATTTTTGGGTTTTTGTAGAGACAGAATTTCATCATATTGGCCAGGCTCTGTAGAAACCCTGACTTTACTCTTGACCTCAGGTGATCCACCAGCATCGGTCTCCCAAAGTGTTGGGATTACAGGCGTGAGCCACCATGCCCGGCCTCATCAGTAATAACTTAATTGTATATTTAAAAATAACTAAAAGTGCCAGGCACAGTGGCTCATACCTGTAATTTCAGCATTTTGGGAGGCCGAAGCGGGTGGATCACTTGAGGTCAGAAGTTCGAGACTAGCCCAGTCAACATGGTGAAACCTTG
This sequence comes from Saimiri boliviensis, assembly GCF_048565385.1. Lineage (NCBI taxonomy): Eukaryota > Metazoa > Chordata > Mammalia > Primates > Cebidae > Saimiri > Saimiri boliviensis. Next base: position 34,679,978 of record NC_133468.1, on the reverse strand, counting down.
TCTCTACTAAAAACACAAAAATTAGCTGGGCATAATGGTGAGCACTTGTAATCCCAGCTACTCGGGAGTCTGAGGCAGCAGAATCGCTTGAACCTGGGAGCTGGAGGTTGCAGTGAGCTGACATGGTGCCACTGCACTCCAGCCTGGATGACAGAGTGAGACTCCGTTTAAAAAATAAACAGATAAATAAGGGCCGGACATGGTGGCTTATGCCCATAATCCCACAAAAAAAATAGAAAAAATGAATAAAATCTAGTATTTGACAGCACAACAAGATGACTATCATGAATAATTTAATTGTATATTTAAAAATAACTTGGAGAGATCCAAGATGGCTGATCACTAGCAGCTCTGGATTGTAGCTCCCAGTAAAAGCGCAAAGAACGAGAGGACGCCTCACCTTCATATGAATTCTTGTTGCTCACGCACCAGGAGATTCCCAGCGGAGGAGACCCACGGGCTCTTGTGACCGGCGAGGCGGTTTTGCCGGCGCCTTGGAGCGTCAGTTCTTGGTGCAGAGTCAGAAAAGCACCATCAATCTTAACGCCGCTGATTTAGTCGGCGCAGTGGGTTGCTCAGATTTTGGCGCTGAGAATCAATAAGTCGGACGTCCACTCAGAAACCCAATTACAAAGACGGCAAATACAAAGACCACAGATGGATACATTTATAATGAAGGGAAGAAAACAGCCAAAAAAGGCTGAGAATACCCAAGATCAGAACGCCTCTCCCTCAGCAGGGGATCCCAGTTCCTCATCAGCAACGAAACAAGGCTTGATGGAGAACGAGTGTGTTCCAATTACAGAAGCAGGCTTCAAAATGTGGATAATGAGAAACTTCTGTGAATTAAAAGAACTTGTTCTAAACCAATCTAAAGTAACTAAGAACTTTGAAAAAAGGTTTGACGAAATGTTCACAAGAACACACAATTTAGAGAGGAAAATAAGTGAATTGATGGAGCTGAAAAACACAATACGAGAACTACGTGAAGTATGCACAAGTTTTAACAGCCGAATTGATCAAGCAGAAGAAAGGATATCAGAGGTCGAAGACCAACTCAATGAAATAAAACAAGAAGACAAGATTAGAGAAAAAAGGATAAAAAGGAACGAGCAAAGTCTCCAAGAAATATGGGACTATGTGAAAAGACCTAATCTATGCTTGATAGGTGTACCTGAATGTGACGAAGAGAATGAATCCAAGCTGGAAAATATGCTTCAGGACATTATACAGGAAAATTTTCCCAACCTAGTAAGGCAGGATAATATTCAGCTCCAGGTAATACAGAGAACACCACAGAGATATTCCTCAAGAAGAGCAACTCCAAGGCACATAATCGTCAGATTCACCAGGGTTGAAATGAAGGAGAAAATACTAAGGGCAGCCAGAGAGAAAGTCAGGTTACCCACAAAGGGAAGCCTATCAGACTTACAGCAGATCTCTCAGCAGAAACCCTACAAGCCAGAAGAGAGTGGGGACCAATATTCAATATCCTTAAAGAAAAGAACTTTCAACCAAGAATTTCACATCCAGCCAAACTAAGCTTCACAAGTGAAGGAAAAATAAAGTTTTTTGTGAATAAGCAAGCACTCAGAGATTTCATCACCACCAGGCCTGCTTTACAAGAGCTTCTGAAAGAACCACTACACATAGAAAGGAACAAACAGTATCAGCCTTTCTAAAAAAATTATCAAAAAGAGCATCAATATAATGAAGAATTTACATCGACTAATGGGCAAAATAGCCAGCTAATATTAAATGGCAGTATTAAACTCACATATATTATTATTAATTCTAAATTTAAATTGACTAAATCCCCCAATCCAAAGACAGACAGGCAATTTGAATAAATAACTAAATCCCATCAGTATGCTGCATCCAGACCCATCTCACATTCAAGGATACACAAAGACTTAAAACAAGGGATGGAGAAGGATTTACCAACCAAACAGAGAGCTAAAATAAATAAATAAAAAGCAGAAGTTACAATTAAGCAACAAAGATTGAAAGAAGCAAAGAAGGACATTATACAATGATAAAAGGATCAATGCAACAAGAAGAGCTAAAGATCCTAAATATATACGCACCCAATACAGGAATACCCAGACATACAAGACTTATAAAGAGACTTAGACTCCCACATAATGATAGTGGGAGACTTCAACATTAATATTAGACAAATCAGTGAGACAGAAAATTAACAACTATATCCAGGACTTGAACTCAGATCTGGAACAAGTAAATGTGATTAACATTTATAGAACTCTCCACTTTAAATATACAAAATATATACTCTTATCAGTACCACATCATATCAACTTAGAAGTTTAAATGAAATTTTGGTTGGTTCCTTGTTTGTTATTCTCTTCCCTCATTTTCTTTTATATCTTCATCAGTAAGGACAATTATAGGCATACCCATATTTAGATTGCATTCTAGCCCGGGCAATAAAGCAATACCCCCATCCTCTCTCCCTTTTCCTCTTTCTCTTTCTTCCTCTTCTTTATTCTTTTTGTAAAAAACATAATAATAACAACTAAAAGGTGCCAGGTGCGGTGGCTCACACCTGTAATCCCAGCACTTTGGGAGGCCGAGGTGGGTGGATCATTTTAGATCAGGAGTTCAAGACCAGCCTGGGCAACATGGTGAAACCCTGCCTCTACCGAAAATACAAAAATTAGCCAGGCATGGTGGTGGGCACCTGTAATCCCAGCTACTCCGGAGGCTGAGGCAGGAGAATTGCTTCAAACTGGGAGGCGGAGGTTGCAGTGAGCCAAGATTATGCCACTGCACTCCAGCCTGGGTGACAGAGTAAGACCCCATCTCAAAAAAATATAAATAAATAAGATTGGAAGAGTGGATTAAAAACAGAACCTAGTTATAGTCTGTCCACAAGAAATTCACTTCAAATGTAACGATATAGGTAGGTTAACTGGAAAAAGAATAGTATGCAAACATTTATCAAATGAAAGTGGGAGTAGCTATATTAGTATAAGATAAAGTAGACTTTAGAGCAAAGCAAATTATCAGAGACAGGGAGGGACATAACATAATGATTACAAAGCCAGTCTACCAAGAAAACATAGCAATCTTTGTGTGTTTGCATCAAACGACAGAGCTGAAAATATCTGAAGCAAAAATTGACATAGCTAAAAGGACAAATAGACAAAACCACAATTAGAGCTGGCGACTTCAACACGACTTTTTTCTTTCTTTCTTTCTTTTTTTCTTTCTTTCTCTTTCTTTCTCTTTCTTTCTCTCTATTTCTTTCTCTTTATTTCTCTTTCTTTCTCTTTCTTTCTTTCTTTCTTTCTTTCTTTCTTTCTTTCCTTCTTTCGGTTTGGTTTTTTGTGATGGACTTCCACTATTGTTGCCCAGGCTGCCATGCAATGGCCCAATCTCAGCTCCTCACAACTTCCACCTCCCGGGTTCAAGGGATTCTCTTACCTCGGCCTCATGAACAGCTGGGATTACAGGCATGCACCACCACGCCCAGTTAATTTTGTATTTCTAGTAGAGATGGGGTTTTGCCATGTTGGTCAGACTGGTCTTGAACTCCTGATCTCAGGTGATCCACCCGCCTTGGCCTCCCAAAGTGCTGGGATTACAGGTGTGAGCCACCGCACCTGGCCCAACACTCTTTTTTCAGCAGTTGATAGAACAACTAGCCAGAATAGAGCAAAGGTATAGAACTCAATACCATCGACCAATAGGTTCTAATCAACCTTTATAGAACATTCCACCCCAAAACAGCAGAATACATATTCTTTTCAAGAGCCCATGGAATATATACCAAGACAGACTACATTGTGGGCCACAACATAAATTTCAACAAACATCAAAGAATTGAAATCATATAGAGAGTATTCTCTCACACACTGTAATCAAACTAGAAATCAATAACAGAAAAATAACAGGAAGATCTGCACACTCTTGAGAACCAAACAACATATTTCTTTTTTCTTTTTCTTTTTCTTTTTTTTTTTTTTTTTGAGACAGAGTTTCACTCCATCACCAGGCGCCAGGCTGGAGTGCAGTGGCGCAACCTCGGCTCACTGCAACCTCCACCTCCCAGGTTCAAGCAATTCTCCTGCCTCAGCCTCCCGAGTAGCTGGGACTACAGGCGCGTACCACCATGCCCAGCTAATTTTTTTGTATTTTTAGTATGAGACGGGGTTTCACCATGTCGGCTAGGATGGTTTCGATCTCTTGACCTCGTGATCTGCCTGCCTCAGCCTCCCAAAGACAACATACTTCTAAATAATCCATAGCTCAAGAGGAAACCATAGGTCAAGATAAATCAAAAAATACACTGAAGTAAATAAAAATTAAAATACAACTTATCCAAATGGTGGCACACACATAAAGCATTGCTAATAAGAAAATGTATAGCACTAAATGCACACATCAGAAAAGAGGGAGAGACCCAAATCAATGAGCTAAGCTCTCACATCAAGAACCTAGGAAAGAGGCTGGTGTGGTGGTGCATGCCTGTGTCCCTGTCACAGTCACTTGGGAGGCTGAGGCGGAAGTTCAAGGCAGAAGTTGACCCCAGAAGTCCAAGGCTGTAATAAGCTACAATCACACCTTTGTACTCCAGCCTGAGTGACAGAACAAGATAAGACTCCATCTTCATAAAAAATCAAAATAAAGGATAGAAGAACCTAGAAAAGATGAGCCAAATAAATGCAAAGCAAGTAGAAGGAAGGAAATATAAAGATGAGAGCAAAAACTAGTGAAATTGAAAACAGACATTTTTGGAATAGAAAATTATCAATGAAACAAAAAACTCTGAAAAAAATCCATGAAATTGACACACTTCTAGGAAGACCAACAAAAAAAGAAGGCCCAGTTTATCGATAGAAATGAAACATGGGCTATTACAACAGATCCTACAGACACGGAAATGATAATAAGAGAACTATGGCTCTCTATAGCTCTAACTATAGAGAATTCATCCTAACGATATCAAATGGTATTAATTCTTCTTTAAACGTTTGGTAGCATTTTCCAAAGAAAATGTGGCCTGTTGATTCTTTTTAAAAGTGTGTGTTTTGTTTTTTGTTTGGTTTTTTTTTTTTTTTTTTTGAGATGGAGTCTCACTCTATCACCCAGGCTGGAGTGCAGTGGTGAGATCTCGGCTCACTGCAACCTCCGCCTCCTGGGTTCAAGCGATTCTCCTGCCTCAGCCTCCCAAGTAGCTGGGATTGCAGGCACCCACCACAATGCCTGGCTAATTTTTTGTATTTTTAGTAAAGATGGGGTTTCACCATGTTGGCCAGGCTGGTCTTGAACTCCTGGCCTCAGCTGATCCACCCACCTCGGCCTCCCAAAGTGCTGGGATTACAGGAGTGAGCCACAGCACCTGGCTAAATTTGTAATTTTAAAACTCTCAAGGCCAGGTGTGGTGGCTCTTACCTGTAATCCCAGCACTTTGGGAGGTCAAGGCAGGTGGCTCACAGGATCAGGAGTTCTAGACCAGCCTGACCAATGTGGTAAAACCCCATCTCTACTAAAAAATAGAAAAATTAACTTTGTGCTGACCAAACAAAATTATTTGCAGATTAATTTTTGCCCCCGGGCTGCAGTTTGCAACCTCTGGCCAAGCCCTGGGAGCACAGTTCAGCACTGTGAGGCAGTGAAACTGACAGGATGGTTTAAAACATATATTTAGTTTTTGTTTTTGTTTTTGTTTTTGTTTTGTTTTGTTTGTTTTTTGGGTCTCGCTCTATAGCCCAGGCTGGAGTGCAGTGGTGAGATCTGAGCTCACTACAACCTCTGCCTCCCAAGTTCGGGTGATCCTCCTGCCTCAGCCTCCCTAGTAGCTGGAACTACAGGTGTTAACTACCATGCCCAGTTAATTTTTGTAGTTTTAGTAGAGACCGGATTTCACCTTGTTGGCAAGGCTGGTCTCGAACTCCTGACCTCAGGTGATCTGCCCACCTTGGCCTCCCAACGTGCTGGGATTACAGGCAGAGGCCACCATGCCCGGCCAATCCTCATCTCTTCTGATGCTAGAGATTGCAGGACCCTGAACCTCGTAGAGACTGGTGGCTGGGGAGAGGAGGGGGACAGGCTGGGACCGGAGGAAGAGAATGTCGTAGTTGCCGTAGGAGAGACTCAGGCCATGGGTGCTGGGGAATTTCCTGGTGGATGGCCATCAGGTGGGGGGCAGAGAACACGCTAATTCCCCAGTTGCGGGTGCTGTTCTCTCAGTTCCTATTTTTTCTAGCCCTTTGCTCTTTGGAATCTCTCTTCCACACTCACACCATTCTGTGCAAACAAACCTCATCACCTCCACGAGCTCCTGCTCAGCCTCCTACAGGAAGCCCTCCTGGACCACGGCAGCTGCAGAGCTCCCTTTCTCTGTGGACGCTCAGTGCTTACCACCGGGCTCTGCTCCTGGGGAGCAGCTATCCCACAGCAGGGTCATGCTGCTGCTTCTGGAGAGGAGGTTTGAGAGTGGAGTAGGGGTGTTTGTTATGCCTGGAGACTCCAGGCCTCACTCCTGCTCCACCCCTTCATACCACTTCCCATTAAAAAGCATCTGCAGGCCGTGCACGGTGGCTCACATCTATAATCCCAGCGCTTTGGGAGGCTGAGCCTGGAGGATCACTTGAGTCCAGGCGTTCAAGACCAGCCTGGGCAACATAGCAAGATCTCCATCTCCACAAAACACAAAAATGATTTTCTAGGGGAGTGGCACTCACCTGTATAGTCCTAACTACTTCAGAGGGTGCAGTGGGAGGATTGCTTGAGTCCTGGAGTTTGAAGCTGCAGTGATGAGGTCTGATCCTGTGCAACAGAGCAAGACAGTGGAAGGAAAAGGAGATGGAGGAAGAGGAGGAGGAGGAGGAGGAGGAGGAGAGGAGACACCTGCTTTACACTCTCTGGGCACCCACACACTCAGGTGACACACTCACAGACACATACTGCAGGCCCAATCACCACGCTGGTTTTTATTTTATTTATTTATCTATTTTTTTGAGACAGAGTCTCGCTCTGTCGCCCAGGCTGGAGTACAGTGGTGTGATCTCGGCTCACTGCAACCTCTGCCTCCATATTGAAACAATTCTCCTGCCTCAGCCTCCTGAGTAGCTGGGATTACAGGTATGCGCCACCACGCCCAGCTAATTTTTGTATTTTTCGTAGAGACGGGGTTTCACCATATTGGTCAGGCTGGTCTCAAACTCCTGACCTCGTGATCTGCCCATCTCAGCCTCCCAAAGTGCTGGGATTACAGGCGTGAGCCACCGCACCGGCCTTGGTTTTTATTTTAAAAGCTTTACTGGAATACCATTTCCATACCACACAATTCACCGATTCAAGTGGTAATCCATTTGAAAAGTGGCCTCTCCAGGTGGTGCGACTGGGCTTAGATCGGGGGCCAGTTGTGCCTGGAATGGGCACCGTGAACTCTACTCCGGCTGGCTTTGAGGCTAATGAAAGTCACGTCGCCTCTCTTAGCCTCAGGTTCCTCCTCTATAAAATGAGGGAAATGGCGTCTGCATGACTCACTTCCAGGGTTATGGTGACAATAGAGGTGATGTTAAGTGTGCAATAAAGCAGAAAACACGTGCACGCTGTGGCTCCAACCAGCCTGACCAACATGGTGAAGCCCCATCTCTACTAAAAATACAAAAATTAGCCGGGCATGGTGGCATGCTCCCGTAGTCCCAGCTACTCAGGGGCTGGGGTGAAGGTGTCGGGAGAAAGGAAACACAGAGTTTCTTTTTGGGCGTGATGAAAATGTTCTGCAATTGACTATGCTAATGATGGTTGTATAACTGTGAATATACTGAAAACCATAGACTTGTACACTTTTTTTTTTTTTCAAGATGGAGCCTCGCTCTGTCCCTCAGGCTGGAGTGTAGTGGCATGATCTCTGCTCACTGCAACTTCTGCTACCCAGGCTCAAGCGATTCTCCTGTCTCAGCCCACTGAGTAGCTGGGATTACAGGCACGCGCCAGGATACCCTGCTAATTTTTGTATTTTCAGTAGAGACAGGGTTTCACCATATTGCCCAGGATGGTCTTCGATCTCTTGACCTCACGATCCTCCCACCTCAGCCTCCCAAAGTGCTGGGATTACAGGCATGAGCCACCGCACTCGGCTGACCACATTTTATTTACCCATTCATCAACTGATGAACATTGCCGAGTCATGTTACCATATATATAAATCTGAATGCATACAAGTTTTTTCGTGTGACCTGCCCTTATGCTTTCATTTCTCTTGGGTATGTATTCCTAGAGGAAAATTGCTGAGTCATATGGTAACATGACTCCACAATGTCATCTTTTGAGGAGCCACAGACTGTTTTCCACAGCAGCTGCCCGGTTTACATTACCACGAGCAATGCATCAGCGTGTCAGTTTCTCCACATCCTCACCAGCATGTTATGTGATCACTGCCTCCCTAGTGGGTGCAAAGTGGTGTCTCTTTGTGGCTTTGATTTGTATTTCCCTAATGACCAGTGATGTTGAGCATCTTTTCGTGTATTTATTGGACTTTTTTTTTTTTTTGAGACACGGTCTCCCTCTGTTGCCCAGACTGGAATGCGGTGGCACAATCAGAGCTCACTACAGCCTCAAACTCCTAGGCTCAAGCAATTCTCCCACCTCAGCCTCCCAAGCAGCTGGAACTACAGGTGTGTACCACCATGCCTGGCTAAGTAGAGACAAGGTCTCGCTATGTTGCCCAAGCTGGTCTTAAACTCCTGACCTCAAGCAATTCCCCTGCCTCGGCTTCTCAAAGTGCCAAGATCACAGGCATGAGACACTGCCCCCAGTCACGCTTACTGGCCATTTTTATATCTTCTTTCTCTATTCTAAATGTCCACTCAGTTTCTTTGGCCATTTTTAAATTGGTTTATTTGTCTTTTTATTATGAGTTCTAGGAATCATGGTAGCTATTGAGCAAAAAGCTGATTGGAGCTGTGTTTGCGCAGAGGCAAAGTCTTATTTGCAAAGTCCCTGAAGTTTGGCCCCTGGGCACAAAGCTCTGTCCTGCTGGCCTCATCTCAGTGCAGCCCTGCCCAGCAGGTCCACCTCCCCCAGGCTCAGGCACAGGCCCCAAACCCAAGCAACACAGAACAACTCTCGTCTCACAGATAGGGAAACTGAGGCTTGAGGTGGAAAAAGGACTGGCTCCAGCTCTCGTGACCCAGGAGAGCAAAGCCAGGCTCAAGTTCGGATCTACCCGACCAAACCCCACCCTATCTCTGCACAATTTTTCTGCACATATACATGCCTGCCTGGCTGTTTTCTGCTTTATTGCACACTTAACATCGCCTCTGTTCTCACCGTAACCCTGGAAGTGAGTCATGCAGACGCCATTTCCCTCATTTTATAGAGGAGGAAACTGAGGCCAAGAGAGGCGACATGACTTTCACCAGCCTCAAAGCCAGCAAATTAGAGCTCATGACGCCCATTCCAGGCACAACTGGCCACCAGTCTAAGCCCAGCCGAACCACCTGGAGGGTCCACTTTTCCTCTGGCCCAGAGCCACCCCCACTCGCCGGGAAACTGTGGCAGCCAGTAGTCCACCAGAGGACCTGAGCTACCCGCACTTCCTCTAGAGCAGCTCCACCCAACACCAGCTGGGCCCTCTGGACTGGCACTCCCAGATCTGCCCAGGCCCTGCCCAACAAGCCCAGCCCAAGACCTTTGCTCCTGCAAGAAGTAGGACCCTGGTTTCCATGAGCCCCTGGTACTGTTTCTTTTGAGATGGAGTCTTGCTCTATCACCCAGGCTGGAGTGCAGTGGCACGAGCTCAGCTCACTGCAACCTCTGCCTCCTGGGTCCAAGTGATTCTCCTGCCTCGCCCACCGAGTAGCTGAGACTATAAGTGCCTGCCACCATGCCTGGCTAATTTTTGTGTTTTTAGTAGAGACAGGGTTTCACCATGTTGCCCAGGCTGGTCTCGAACTCCTAACCTCAGGTGATCCGCCCACCTCGGCCTCCCAAAGTGCTGGGATTGCAGGCGGGAGCACCGTGCCCGGCTATGTTTCTTACTCTTCTGTCACTCCAAGGCTTGGGCACTTATGGAGAGGGCACAGGCTGCCTGCCTGTGATTTGAGACAATGGAGGCAACCCTGAAAAACTCCTATGCCCAGCTCAATGGGGTCTCTCATCTCTGAAAGAGCCCTTGACTCCTACTAGATGACCAAGCCCCCTTGACTCAGTTAACACAGTCACGTCCCATTACCTCATGTATGCCAGTAGGAAAGCCTGGGTAGGCAAGGTTGTAGGAACATGAGAATGTCTCCCCTTCATTCAAGTCACTAAACCGACTCTCCCTTGAGTACCCAATGCCATTCTAGCCACTGGGAATAAAACCAGAAAAATTCTTGCCTATTCTGAGACATTCCAGATGTCCCAATGGAGCTGACATAGTGGAACAGAGAGAAAGGAACAATTTAAAAAATAGGCTAGGCATGGTGGCTCACACCTGTAATTCTGGCACTGCAGGATGCCAAGGCAGGAAGATCGCTTGAGATCAGAAGTTTGAGACCAGCCTGGGCAACACCTCGAGACCCCATCTCTAAAAAGAAATGAAAAAATTAGGCGGGCGGGGTGGTGTGTGCCTGTACTCCCAGCTACTTGGGAGGCTGAACTTGGAGGATTGTTTGAGTTCAAGAGTTCAAGGCTGCAGTGAGCTACGATAGTACCACTGCACTCCAGCCTGGGTGACAGAGCAAGATCCTGTCTCTAAAATAAATAAATGAATAAGTTATTGAATGTTCCCAACACAAAGAAAGATTTGAGATGATGAGGCTGGGTACTGTGGCTCACACCTGTAATCCCAGCACTTTGGGAGGCCGAGACAGGTGGATCACTTGAGGTCGGGAGTTCCAGACCAGCTTGACCAACATGGTGAAACTCCGTCTTTATTAAATAAAAATATACATAGATAGATAGATAGATAGATAGATAGATAGATAGATAGATAGATATGCCAGTTACCCTGATCTGACTACTATACACTCCATGTATTAAACCATCACTGGCTGGGCATGGTGGCTCATGCCTGCAATCCAGCACTTTGGGAGGCCAAGGTGGGTGGATCATTTGAGGTCAGGAGTTCAAGACCAACCTAACCAATGTGGTGAAACCCTGCCTGTACTAAAAATACAAAAAAAAAATTAGCCGGGCATGGTGGCATATGCCTGTAGTCCCAGCTACTCGGAAGGCTGAGGCAGGAGAATTGCTTGAACCTGGGAGGTGGAAGTGGCAGTGAGCTGAGATCGTGCCACTGCACTCCAGTGTGGGTGACAGATCTCAAAAAAAAAAATAAAAATCACTGAGTGTCCCACATGTATTACACTCACTGGCAATTTAAAAAAATTTTAAGTACAATGAAACATAAATAAGAAAAATATAGAATATTGTCCGATGGCATTAAACGCTAAGCAGAATATAAAGTATTAAAGGGGGACAGGCCATTGTGGGGTAAGAAACTGCAATTTTATTTTATTAATCTATTTATTTATTTATTTTTGAGATGGAGTCTTGCCCTGTCACCCAGGCTGGAGTGCAGCGGCATGATCTTGGCTCACCACAACCTCCATCTCCTGGGTTCAAGGGATTCTCCTGCCTCAGCCTCCCGAGTAGCTGGGATTACAGGCATGTGCCACCATGCCTGGCTAATTTTTGTATTTTTAGTAGAGGCAGGGTTTCACCACATTGGTTAGGTTGGTCTTGAACTCCTGACCTCAAATGATCCACCCACCTTGGCCTCCCAAAGTGCTGGATTGCAGGCATGAGCCACCATGCCTCGCCAGTGATGGTTTCGCCATGTTGGCCAGGCTGGTCTCAAACTCCTGACCTCAAGTGTTCTGTGCACCTCAGCCCTCCCAAAGTGCTGGGATGACAGGCGTGAGCCACGGAGCCTGGCCAGAAGCTGCAATTTTAAATTGGGTGGTCAGTGAGAGACTCATTGAGAGCAAAACGCTAAAGACAGGAGTAAGCCATGTGGATGTCTGCAGGCATGTCCCATCACAGGGGGGACATGGACTCTGTGCAGGGACTCTGAGGCAGGGGCACGTGTGGCATGTGGTACACAAGCTGTGCCCTGAGGGGAAGAGAGAAGTTGGGGGTAGGGACAGCCCAGGCTGAACTTCCAAGACCAGCTGTGAAGGACTCTGAGCCTGGTGAAGAAGGGGGAATAATTGTCCAAGTGTTAGAGCTAAGGCTTTGAGATAGCGTTTCTGACTTCCTTTTTTTTTTTTTTTTTTTTTTTTTTGAGACAGCGTCTCCATCTGTGGTCCAGGCTGGAGTGCAGTGGCATGAGCTCAGCTCACTGCAACCTCTGCCTCCCAGGTTCAAGCAATTCTCTTGTTTCAACCTCCCGGGTAGCTGGAATTACAGGCACATGCCTGCTAAGTTTTGTATTTTAGTAGAGACAGGGTTTCACCACGTTGGCCAGGCTGGTCTCAAACTCCTGACCTCAGGTGATCTACCCACCTCGGCCTCCCAAAGGGCTGGGATTACAGGCCTGAGTCAACAGCGCCCAGCCTCCTTTTTTTTTTTTTTTTTTTTTTTTTTGGACAGGGTCTGCTCTCTGTTGCCCAGGCTGGAATGCAGTGGTGCAATCATAGCTCAGCCTCCACCTCGTGGGCTCAAGTGATCCTCCTGCCTGAGCCTCCAGAGTCGTAGCTAGAACTATAGGCACACACCACCACACCTGGCTAATTTTTTAATTTTTTCGTAGACAGGGGGGTCTCACTATGTTGCCCAGGCTGGTGTTGAACTCCTGGTCTCAAGCGATCCTCCCTTTTCAGCCCCCTAAAGCGCTGGGATTACAGACATAAGCCACGGTGCTCGGCCCGGCCTGACTTCCCACTTTTGCCAAGATCGTAGCTCTTTCACCACTTCATTAAGGCGGACCCCAGCTCGGGCTCAACCGGAGGGAGGGCAGGGCCGGGGAGGAGAGGGGACTCAATGAGAAGAGGGGGGACTTCTGGGAGGGGAGAGCGGCTTAGCTAAAGGCATGCAGGCTCAAGGCCAGCAGTGGGAACTGGAGGGAGAGCTGGAGAGGAATTTGAGCTCAGTTGGGCTTAAGTGGACCTTTCTGGTACCTTTGCAGGCAGACCCTGGCTTCTGGGCCCAGCACCTCCCGGGCTGGACAACCCCCGCGCCGGGACTCAGGCCGGGCCTGTGCGAGCAGGTGCGCCGCTGGTGCACACAGCCGCGGCCACGCCCACCCGAGCCCCCCCACCCCCCGCCCCCCCACCCCCCCGCCCCGCCGTTCCGGGGTAATTGGCAGCGCCCCCGTCCCCACGCGGCCCGTGCCAAAAACGCCCGAAGTGGTGAGAAGAGAGCGTCCGTGTCAAACTCTTTGGGATTTGCACCTCGAGCCCCTGACGCACCCTGTCCTCCGTTTCGCCCCGGAGAATCCGTTCCCGAGCAGAGGGGGACAAGAAGCGAGGGGCGGGGGAGGGGGCAGGCCCCGCCCTTCCCTGGCAACCCCTCACCCCGGCGTCGTGGGCCGCGCGGGGCCAAGTCCTTCCTCCCAGGGCGCTCGGTGAAGGTGGGAGGCGGGGGCCACGTCACTGTCCCCAGGCCCTGGAGAGCGCGGCTCCGCCCCTCCCGCCCCCGCCGGAGCGCTGGGCACTTAACTAAGACGCACCGGCCCCAGCCCAGGACCAGCCCAGTCGCCGCCGCCCGCCCACAGATCCGCAGGCAGGTGCAGGCGCAGCTGCGGCGCGAGCGTGTGGAGCAGAGCCGTTAGCGCGCGCCGTCGGTGAGTCCGTCCCTCCGTCCGCCCGTCCGTCCGTGCGTCGCTCGGGGCGCCGCAGCTCCCGCCCAGGCCCAGCGGCCCGGGCCCCTCGTCTCCCCGCACCCGGAGCCACCCGGTGGAGCGGGCTTTGCCGCGGCAGCCATGTCCATGGGCCTGGAGATCACGGGCACCGCGCTGGCCGTGCTGGGCTGGCTGGGTACCATCGTGTGCTGCGCGCTGCCCATGTGGCGCGTGACGGCCTTCATCGGCAGCAACATCATCACGTCGCAGACCATCTGGGAGGGCCTGTGGATGAACTGCGTGGTGCAGAGCACCGGCCAGATGCAGTGCAAGGTGTACGACTCGCTGCTGGCGCTGCCGCAGGACCTGCAGGCGGCCCGCGCCCTCATCGTGGTGGCCATCCTGCTGGCCGCCTTCGGGCTGCTCGTGGCGCTGGTGGGCGCCCAGTGCACCAACTGCGTGCAGGACGACACGGCCAAGGCCAAGATCACCATCGTGGCGGGCGTGCTGTTCCTGCTGGCTGCCCTGCTCACCCTCGTGCCGGTGTCCTGGTCGGCCAACACCATTATCCGGGACTTCTACAACCCCCTGGTGCCCGAGGCGCAGAAGCGCGAGATGGGCGCGGGCCTGTACGTGGGCTGGGCGGCCGCGGCGCTGCAGCTGCTGGGGGGCGCGCTGCTCTGCTGCTCGTGCCCCCCGCGCGAAAAGAAATACACGCCCACCAAGGTCGTCTACTCCGGGCCACGCTCCTCCGGCCCAGGACCCAGCATGGGTACAGCCTACGACCGCAAGGACTACGTCTAAGGGACACACGCAAGGAGACCTCCACCACCTCCACCGCGAACTGGACCGCGCGTCAGGCTGTCCAGCGCGCAGCTTTGCCTCGGAGGCCGGCCCACCCCCAGATGCCAGGAAGCCCCCGCGCTGGACTGGGAGGGGCCGGCTCCAGGCCCCCCTACGCCGAAGCCATCCCTTTGCAGGCCGGCGAGTCGACTTCGGGGCCCAGGGACCAAGCCCCATGAACTGTGAAACCTCACCCCTCTGGAGCACGGGGCTGGGGTGCCCGCCGATACCCGTCCGCCCCGTCAAGCCCCATCGGCCGCTGCCCTCAATGCTCGCGCTGGGCAGGGACCGGCAGCTACGAAAGGGGGCACTTGATGTTTTTCAATAAAAGCCTTTTCGTTTTGCACTTGGTGGAGCCTGCTTGTTCCGAGCGCCTGCGCCTCCCTGCAGAGCGCCATGCTCCGGGCGGGCGGCAGCCTTGGCTGGATCTCGCTCTCCTGGATGGCGCTTAGAGGGGAGGTGGGGTTGTGAACTGAGCTTGGTGATCACAGGGTGGTCACTGGCCCACTCCCTGGGGACTCGGAAGACAGCCTGGGTGGCCAAAGCCAAGGCCCAATCCAGGAAGCCGGCACGCGCACGCCCTTCCCGCACGCCTTGGCTGGGGGAGGGAGGGGAAGGTGGCAGAGATGTGCCCCTGGGTCTGTGCTGGGAGCCCGACGCCCGCGCATTCGGAATCTCCGGTGCGCCTAGTGAAAGAGCAGAGCGCACTCAGCATTCCGTACTGCCATGTCCTATGGAACAAAGAAAATAAAAAGACCTATTGTTTGGATAAAACACTCGACCAAATCTTCTCACCTGGGGGAGAGATGAGAAAGGGGGCCCATCTCCTTCCTGGGACTCTCAAGGGAGTGAAGTGGGAGGACTTACAAGGGGCGTTTCAGAGGGGATTGAGGCTGGGGTTCAGGGGCCCACTGCTGGAAGACGAGGTGGGAGGCTTGCTTGAGCCCAGGAGTTCGAGACCAACCTGGGCTACATAGCAAGAACCCATCTACCAAAAAAAAAAAAAAAAAAAAATTAGCTGGGTATGATGGCACACACATGGTGGTCCCAGCTACTCGGGAGGCTGAGGCAAGAGGATGGCTTGAGCCCCAGAGACCAAGCCTGCAGTGAGCTATGATTGTGTCACTGCACTCCAGCTGGGGCATCGGAGAGAGACCCTATCTCAAAAACACAACAACAACAACAAAAGAAAAGAAAAGAAAAAGAAAATGGAGGAGTGGTTGAGGTAAACACCGTGGAGAGGCACTAGTGTCTGGGAGGAAACACAGGAGACTGAGAGGGAAAGGGGGCCTGGAGCCCAGGCACAGGGCGACTTGGTGGGGGCAGGAGATTCAAATGACTGCATGGAACAACATGGGAGACAGGAAGGGTCAATGAAGCCCAGGGGTCCAGCAGAGGCCAAGTCATGGACTGTCCCGGGTGTGGAATTACGACTTTGAACCTTACTCTGGGTGTAGGGAGTCATGAAAGGAGAAGTACCCAGTCAGATACTTTTAATCTCTACAGCAGCCTGTTTGGAACGGGGATTCAGGGAGAGAGAGAAAGGCGGGGAACCAGCTACCAGCATATGCCGTCATCTTGGAGTGAATGATGGCTGGAAATTAGGCACCGGCGGGGAGTGGAGGCGGAACCTGGTAGAGGCGGCTAAGGTGGGCAGGACCCGGGAGCCACTAGGATGTGCAGGGTGAGAGAGAGGAGAATCTAGAAAAGAAGGCTGGAGGCCGGGCGCGGTGGCTCAAGCCTGTAATCCCAGCACTTTGGGAGGCCGAGGCGGGTGGATCACGAGGTCGAGAGATCGAGACCATCCTGGTCAACATGGTGAAACCCCGTCTCTACTAAAAATATAAAAAATTAGCTGGGCATGGTGGCGCGTGCCTGTAATCCCAGCTACTCAGGAGGCTGAGGCGGGAGAATTGCCTGAACCCAGGAGGCGGAGGTTGCGGTGAGCCGAGATCGCGCCATTGCACTCCAGCCTGGGTAACAAGAGAGAAACTCCGTCTCAAAAAAAAAAAAAAAAAAAAAGAAGGCTGGAACCTGGGAGTTTCCATCTTAGGTCACTGATTGGATAGTGGTGCCATTTACCAAAATAGGAGATCATGTTTCTGGGGGAAGATGATGGGTCCCGTGTTGAGGGTATAGAGTTTGGTGAGGCCGAGTCTGCTGGTTCATGCCTGTAATCCCAGCACTTTGGGAGGCCAAAGCTGGAGGGGTAGCTTGAGCCTAAGAGTCTCAGACCAGCCTGGGTAACATAGCGAGACCCCATCTCTACAAAAACCTTTTTTTTTTTTTTAATTAGCTGGGTGTGGTGGCATATGCCTGTAGTCCCAGCTACCCAGAAGGCTGAGGTGGGAGGCTTGCTTCAGTCCAGGAGATGGAGGCCACAGTGAGTCAAGACTGCACCACTGCAATTCAGCCTGGGCGACAGAGTGAGACCGTGTCTCAAAAAGTAGATTAATGAAAATAAAATAAATGTAGAGCTTGGCAAGCCTGGATAAGGCCCCGGCAGAGACATCCAGGAAGTAGGGTGACATCTAGAGATCTCATAAAACCTGGAAGTCGTTAGCATACAGATGGCAACCGAAACCAGGGTAGGGGAAGCAGTCAGTCTAGAAACTCACAGAACAAAAAGATTTCAAGGAGGTGGCTGTGGGCCATGGTGTCTGAGGCTGCAGGAGTGGCCAGGCAAGATGAGGCCTGAGGAACAGCCATGGAATTCAGAGTAGCCAGGTGGTCATTGGTGGCCTTGGCGAGAGGCGTGGAAACCGAAACACTGGACGGAAAAGGGAGTGGGAGGCGAGAGTTGAAACCAGGAGCTGTGGACAATGTGTGCAAGAGATTTGCATAGAAGGGAAATGTGGCCAGGCCCAGTGGCTCACGACTGTAACCTCAGCATTTGGGAGGCCGAGTTGTGGCGGGGGACATAGCTTAAGCCCAGGAATTTGAGACCAGCCTGGCCAACATGGTGAAACCCCATCTCTACTAAAAATATAAAAATTAACTGAGCATGGTGGCTTGCACCTGTAGTCCCGGAACTTTGGGAGGCGAAGACGGGTGGATTACCTAAGGTCAGAAGTTTGAGACCAGCCTGACTAACATGGTGAAACCCTGTCTCTACAAAAAACATTCAAAATGAGCAAGCAGCCGGGTGGCCAGGCGCAGTGGCTCATGCCTGTTAGATCAGCACTTTGGGAGGCCAAGTTGGGCAGATCACCTGAGGCTGGGGTTCAAGACCAGCCTGACCAGCATGGAGAAGCCCTGTCTGTACTAAAAATACAAAATTAGCCGGGCACGGTGGTGCATGCCTGTAATCCTGGCTACTGGGGAGGCTGAGACAGGAGAATCACTTGAACCAGAGAGGCAGAGGTTGCAGTAAGCCGAGATCATACCACTGTACTCTAGCTTGAGCAACAAAGCAAAACTCCGTCTCAAAAAAAAAAAAAAAAAATTAGCCTCTCACATCTGCAGTTTCAGCTACTCCAGAGGCTGATGTGGGAATCACCTGAGCCCAGAGAGGTCGAGGCTGCGGTGAGCCACGATTACCCTACTTCACTCCAGCCTGGGTGACAGAGCAATACCCTGTCTCAAGAAAATAAATAAATAAATAAATAATTTTTGAAAAGACAAAAAACAAACAAACAAAAAAAACACAATGGCTGCAGCAAAGCTAAAGCAAAAAGGGCCAAAGGTCCCCGTGACATTTAGGTTTCTTTTTTTTTTCTTTTTCCTTTCTGCTTTTTTCTTGAGTCAGGGTCTTGCTCTGTCCCCCATGCTGGAGTACAGTGGTAAAATCATAGCTCACTGCAGCCTTGACCTCTGGGTTCAAACAGCAATCCTCACACCTCAGCCTCCTGAGTAGCCGGGACTACAGGCACCCACCATCATGCCCAGTCAATTATTTTTTCTTTTTCTTTTTTTTTTTTTTTTGAGACAGAGTCTCACTTTGGTGAGGCTAAAGTACAGTGGCGTGATCCCAGCTCACTGCAACCTCCACCTCCCAGGTTCGAGCGATTCTCCTGCCTCAGCCTCCCCAGTAGCTGGAATTATAGGCACCCGCCACCCACTCCTGGCTAATTTTTTTGTATTTTTAGCAGAGATGGAGTTTCACCATGTTGGCCAGGCTGGTCTCAAACTCTTGACCTCAGGTGATCCAACTGCCTTGGCCTCCCAAAGTGCTGGGATTACAGGCATGAGCCACTGCGCACAGCCTAGACTTCATAATAGAACATCCCACTTAACTCCAGAAAAATTCCTCTCTGGTTAAGAAACACCAATGTGTTATCACTCCTAATGACCCAAGGAAGAGGAAGGAGTTACTATTAATAGAAGAGGAGGCTGGGCACGGTGGCTTACACCTGTAATCCCAGCACTTTAGGAGGCCAAGGCAGGTGGATCACCTGGGGCCAGGAGTTCAAGACCATCCTGGCCAACATGGTGAAATCCCATCTCTACTAAAAATACAAAAATTAGCCAGGTGTGGTGTCTGGCACCTATAATCCCAGCTACTCTGGAGGCTGAGGCAGGAGAATCACTTGAACCCGGGAAGGAGAGGTTGCAGTGAGCTGAGATCCTGCCACTACACTCCAGCCTGGGCAACAAGAGTGAAACTCTGGCTTTCTTGTTGAAAAAAAAAAATATGAAGTGTACCTTCACTTTATAATAGTAAGCGTACCTTTCCCCGGTCAGTCTTGGTAAGATTCTTGGATTACTCTTTCCCCGGCAGGCTTCCCTTTGGGAACCGCTCTTCTAGCCTCCGCAGAGGGAGGCAGGGAGAGTGAAACTGATACGCAGACACTGGGGATGATTGTTGGAGACGGGTCCTGGAGAGAGTTTCAGAAAGGGGATGCAGGTTCCTGGGCAACATAGCAAGATTCCATCCCTACAAAAAAATTAAAAATTCCCCGGGCGTAGTGGTACATGCTTGTAGTTCCAGCTATTGGGGAGGCTGAGGCAGGAGGATGGCTTGAACCCAGAAGTTTGAGGCTGCAGTGAGCAATGGTGGTGCCACTGTGCTCCAGCCTGGGTGACACAGCAAGACAAAGATAAAAAAAAAAAAAAGAAAAGAAAAGAAAAGGAAAGAGAGAAAGGAAGGAAGGGCCAGGCGCGGTGGCTCAAGCCTGTAATCCCAGCACTTTGGGAGGCCGAGGCGGATGGATCACGAGGTCAAGAGATCGAGACCATCCTGGTGAACTTCGTGAAACCCCGTCTCTACTTAAAATACAAAAAATTAGCTGGGCACGGTGGCACGTGCCTGTAATCCCAGCTACTCAGGAGGCTGAGGCAGGAGAATTGCCTGAACCCAGGAGGCGGAGGTTGCGGTGAGCCGAGATCGCGTCATTGCACTCCAACCTGGGCAACAAGAGCGAAACTCCGTCTCAAAAAAAAAAAAAAAAAGAAAGGAAGGAAGGAAAGGAGGGGAAGGGAAGGGAGAGGCGCGGTGGCTCACGCCTGTAATCCCAGCTCTTTGGGAGGCTGAGGCGGGTGGATCACCTGAGATCAGGAGTTCGAGACCAGCCTGGCCAACATAGTGAAACCCTGTCTCCACTAAAATACAAAAATTAGCCAGGTGTGGTGGTGCGCGCCTGTACTTCCAGCTACTTGGGAGGCTGAGGCAGGAGAACTGCTTGAACCTGAGAGGCGGAGGTTTCAGTGATCAGAGACTGTTCCATTGCACTCCAGCCTGGCAACAAAAGCAAAACTCTGTCTCAAAAGAAAAGGATAGAGAGAGAAGGGTGGAGAGAGAGAGGAGAGAGGGAAAAAGAGAGAGAGAGGAGAGAGTGAAAGTGAAAGAAAGGAAGGGAAAAGAAAAAAGAGAGAGAAATATCTTTGGAATGAAGACATGCCTGTCTGCATAAAAAGCACACGGCATAGTGCTATGTATACAGTAGGAGTTCAATTAATGTGAATTTGTATTAAGATTTGGGACCAGGCAGAGTGGCTCACAGCCAGGCGCAGTGGCTTATGCCTGTAATCTCAGCTACTTGGGAGTTTGAGGCAGAAGAACTTTTATAGTTATATGTCATAACTATAAAAGGAGTGGTATCAGCCAGGTGCAGTGGCTCACACTTGTAATCCTAGCACTTTGGGAGGCAGAGGCGGGAGGATCACTTGAGGCCAGGAGTTCAAGACTAGCCTAAGCAACAAAGCAACACCTGTCTCTATTAAAAAATGCAAAACTTAGCCAGGCATGGTGGTGCATGCCTACAGTCTCAGCTACTCAGGAAGCTAACGTGGGGCAATTGCTTGAACCCATGAGGCGAAGGTTGCAGTGAGCTGAGATCGCACCACTGCACTCCAGCCTGGGCGAGAGAGTGAGACTCCATCTCAGAAAAAAAAGAAAAAGATTTGGGTGTATTTGTTCAGGCAGGGGCCTGGGAATGTGAGAGTGTTGGCTGGGTCGTGAGAAAGTCCCTAGGTTTCTTCAAACTCCACAGCTCCAAAGCCCCCTGCCAGGCCCTGGGGCAGTCTCACCCACCTCCCACAGAGGTGCCACAGGCTGCCCGCTCTTGCCACACCTGTTCTAGCTCTTCCTCCTGCCAGACCAAAAGCCAACTGCTTTATCAAACAAACACAGCGTTTATTGTGGCTCCCTCAAGGTCTGTGGCTGGCCTGGAAGAACAGACAGTACCTTCCTTCCCCCTCCCATGCCAGGATTGCCCGAAAGGTCACCCAAGCAGAGACAAGAACGCTCCGCAGAGCCAGGAGAGAGCAGAGCATGGGCATCAGGTGCCCACTGCAGGACCTGGACCAAGTCACTTGCTGCCTCTAGCTCTTAACTAGAAGAGAAGGGGTATTGGCCAGGTGCAGTGTAATCCTGGCACTTTGGGAGGCAGAGGCGGGAGGATCATTTAAGGCCAGGGGTTCAAGACCAACCTGGGCAACAAAGCAACACTCTGTCTCTATAAAAAATGCAAAAATTAGCCAGGTGTGGTAGCTCACACCTATAATCCCGGCACTTTTGGAGGCTGAGGCAGGCAGATCACAAGATCAGGAGTTTAAGACCAGCCTGGCAACATGGTGAAACCGCGTCTCTACTAAAAATACAATAATTAGCCCGGAGCGGTGGCAGGTGCCTGTAATCCCAGCTACTCGGGAGGCTGAGGCAGGAAAATGGCTTGAACTCAGGAGGCGGAGGTTACAGTGAGCCACTGCACACCAGCCTGGCCGACAGAGCAAGACTGTCTCAAAAATAAAATAAAATATAATTCAAGAAGGAAATGTAAAAAAAATAAAAATAAATAAAAAAAATAATCAGTCCCTACACTGTCACCTTCTCTTTATGCCTGGATGTGTCCACCTCTCTCTCCATGTGCACTGCCGGACTCCAGCCAGGACGCCAGCCTGTTTCTGCAGCAGCCTGGAGAGTTTCCGGTCTCCACGCTCCCTCCTTACACTCCCAACCCAGCTACGCCCCTTTCCAAGCCAGTATCGCAGAGCAACCCTGAGTCTGACCATGTCACTCCCCTACTTAAAATCCTTCAGGCCTCCTGCCCCCACATGGCCCTCCAGATGCCACCCAGACTTCATGGCACGCCTTAGAAGCCCCTGAGGGCGTAGGCCATGCTCACCTCTCCATTGCCACCTGTGCTCTCCAAATCCCAGCCCCTCCACATCCCAGCCACCAAGTCCGACCCCACTCAGCGTCCTTTCTCTCCTCAAAAACCCTGCACTCAGCCTCTGTCTCCCAGGTTCAAGCGATTCTCCTGCCTCAGCCTCCTGAGTAGCTGTGATTACGGGTGCACACCACCACACTTGGCTAAGTTTTCATATTTTTAGTAGAGACGGGGTTTCACTATGTTGGCCAGACTGGTCTCAAACTCCCCTCCTCATGATTCACCTGCTTTGGCTTCCCAATGTGCTGGGATTACAGGCATGAGCCACCACACCCAGCTTTTTTTTTTTTTTTTTTTTTTTTTTTTTTTTTTTTTTTGACACAGAGTCTGAAACAGAGTCACTCTGTCACCCAGGCTGGAGTACAGTGGTATGATCTCAGCTCACTGCAACCTTCGCCTCCCAGGCTCAAGCAATTCCCCTGCTTCAGCCTCCTGAGTAAATGGGACTATAGGCACATGCCACCGTGTCCAGCTTTTTCTTTGTCTTTTTTTTTTTTTTGAGACGGAGTTTTGTTCTTGTTGCCCAGGTTGGAGTACAATGGCGCGATCTCGGCTCACTGCAAACTCTGCCTCCCGGGTTCAAGCGATTCTCCTGCCTCAGCCTCCCAAGTAGCTGAAATTACAAGCATTTGCCACCATGCCCAGCTAATTTTATATTTTTGGTAGAGACAGGGTTTCTCCATGTTGGTCAGCCTGATCTCAAACTCCTGACCTCAGGTGATCCAAAGTGCTGAGATTACAGGCATGAGTCACTGCGCCCAGCCTAATTTATTTTTTATTATACTTTAAGTTCTGGGGTCCGTGTGCAGATCTTGCAGGATTGCTACACAGCTACACACATGCCTTGGTGGTTTGCTGCCTCCATCCCACTGTCACCTACATTAGGTGTTTCTCCTAATGTTATCCCTCCGAAATCTCCCCACCCCCTGCTATCCCTCCCCAGCCCCTCACCCCGAAACAGACCCCACTATGTGATGTTCCCCTCCCTGTGTCATGTGTTCTCATTGTTCAACACCCATTTATGGGTGAGAACATGCAGTGTTTGGCTTTTTGTTCTTACGTCAGTTTGCTGAGAATGCTTCATCCATGTCCCTTTAAAGGACATGAACTCATCCTGTTTTATGGCTGCATAGTATTCCATGGTATATATGTGCGTTTTCTTTATCCAGTCTATTCTTGATGGACATTTAAATGGGCTCCAAGTCTTTGCTATTGTAAATAGTACTGCAATGAACATACGTGTGCATGTGTCTTTATAACAGAATGATTTATAATCCTTTTGGTATATACCCAGTAATGGGATTGCTGGGCCAAATGGTATTTCTGTTTCTATATCCTTGAGGAATCGCCACACTGTCTTCCACAGTGGTTGAGCTAATTTACTGGCCTAAATTTTGTATTTTTAGTAGAGGCGGGGTTTCACCATGTTGGCTAGGCTGGTCTCAAACTCCTGACCTAAGGTGATATGCCTGAAAAAAAAAGAAGAAAAAGAAATTTAATTTAAAAAAACAAAAACAAACAAACAAAAAACTTGCTTATAGCCATTACTGGAGATAGTGAAAAATAAAAAGACAAAAAAAAAAAAAAAAAAAAAAAAACCTGCAGCACTATTCACAATAGTAAAGGTGTGGAATCCACCTAAACACCCATCGATGATAGACTAGATAAAGATAACGTGGTACACATACACCATGGAGTACTATGCAGCCGTAAAGAAGAATGAGATTGTGTCTTTCATAGGAACATGGATGGAGCTTGAGTATTATCCTTAGCAAACTAACACAGGAACAGAAAACCAAATCACGTTTGTTCTCGCTTGTACAGTGGGATCTAAATGATCTAAATGATGAGATCTAAATGATGAGAACTTAGGAACACAAAGAGGGAAACAACAGACAGTGTGGTCTACTTGAGGGTGAGGGTCGGGGAAGGAGAAGAGGCACAAGGGTCCCTTGAACCTGGGAGGCAGAGGTTACAGGGAGCCAAGATCACGCCACTGCACTCCAGGCCTGGGTAACGGAGCGAGACTGTCTCAAAAATAAACAAAACATAACAAAGAAGCAACTCACCTGTTTAAGTTTGATCATGAGATTGTAGCAATGCAGTCCCATCTTCACGCTTCGCTTCTAATAGTAGTTCTTTTGTTACTTCCACCACATCTGCAATTCCTTCCTCCACTGAAGTCTTTGAACCCCTCAAAGTTATCCATGAGGGTGTGTTGGAAACCGATGCTCTGCGCTGCAAAGAAAAATTAGCACTGAGACAAAGAATCTCTCAGCAAAGCAACTTTTACTTCCTGCACTGCAGGAAGGGTACCCTCGCTGGCCATCTTGCTATGAGAGTACAATGAACAAAGGAAACATATTTATCCTTTAGGCATCTGGGGTCGTCCTTACTGCTGTGCCTGATCTCCATTGGTTGGAGCCGGACCTCACAATCTAAACTAAAGCCCAATTGGCCAACAACTTAAAACTTTTCTAAAGAGATAAGGGGCATAGGCTGCGAGCTGGGGCATGATATCTTGGTTAAAGTACAAGGACATGGACTATACTACGCCCCCATAGGCAGTCTCACAGCTTCATAGGATAGAGCTTAACAAAGAGTTATTAGCACACTCATAATTTATTCTTTAACAAGAAAGGAAACTTGGAAGAGGAACTTTTTACTTCCCACAGGGTGGAATCCACTTCTTCTAAACTCCTACTAATGTGGATATTTTCACCGCCTACCAAGAAGCTTGAATGTTCTTAATGGCGTCCAGAATGGCGAATTCTTTCCAAAAGGTTTTCCATTTACCTTGCCCAGCTCCACCAGAGGAATCACTATGTATGGCAGCTACAGCCTCACAGAATGTATTTCTTAAAGAATAAGACTTAAAAGTCCAAATTACTGGCTGGGCCCAGTGGTTCACGCCTGGAATCCCAGCACTTTGGGAGGTCGAGGCAGGTGGATCACGAGATCAGGAGTTTAAGACCAGCCTGGCCAACATGATGAAATTCCATCTCTACTAAAAAATACAAAAATTCGAGAGAGATCCAAGATGGCTGATCACTAGCAGCTCTGGATTGTAGCTCCCAGTGAAAGTGCAAAGAACGAGAGGACGCCACACCTTCACATGAATTCTTGTTGCTCACGCACCAGAGATTCCCAGCGGAGGAGCCCCACGGGTCGCCAGCGCGACTCTTGTGACTGGCGAGGCGGTTTTGCCGGCGCCTCGGAGCGTCAGTTCTTGGTGCAGAGTCAGAAAAGCACCATCCAGCTTAACGCCGCTGATTTGGTCGGCGCAGTGGGTTGCTCAGATTTCGGCGCTGAGAATCAATAAGTTGGACGTCCACTCAGAAACCCAATTACAAAGACGGTAATTATAAAGACCACAGATGGATAAATCTACAATGAAGGGAAGAAAACAGCCAAAAAAGGCTGAGAATACCCAAGATCAGAACGTCTCTTCCTCAGCAGGGGATCCCAGTTCCTCATCAGCAACGAAACAAGGCTTGATGGAGAACGAGTGGGTTCCAATTACAGAAGCAGGCTTCAAAATGTGGATAATAAGAAACTCCTGTGAATTAAAAGAACTTGTTCTAACACAATCCAGAGAAACTAAGAACTTTGAAAAAAGGTTTGACGAAATGTTCACAAGAATACACAATTTAGAGAGGAATATAAGTGAATTGATGGAGTTGAAAAACACAATACAAGAACTACGTGTAGTATGCACAAGTTTTAACAGCCGAATTGATCAAGCAGAAGAAAGGATATCAGAGGTCGAAGACCAACTCAGTGAAATAAAACAAGAAGACAAGATTAGAGAAAAAAGGATAAAAAGGAACGAGCAAAGTCTCCAAGAAATATGGGACTATGTGAAAAGACCTAATCTACGCTTGATAGGTGTACCTGAATGTGACGAAGAGAATGAATCCAAGCTGGAAAATACGCTTCAGGACATTATTCAGGAAAATTTTCCCAACCTAGTAAGGCAGGACAATATTCAACTCCAGGTAATACAGAGAACACCACAGAGATATTCCTCAAGAAGAGCAACTCCAAGGCACATAATCGTCAGATTTACCCGGGTTGAAATGAAGGAGAAAATACTAAGGGCAGCCAAAGAGAAAGGTCAGGTTACCCACAAAGGGAAGCCTATCAGACTTGCAGCAGATCTCTCAGCAGAAACCCTACAAGCCAGAAGAGAGTGGGGACCAATATTCAACACCCTTAAAGAAAAGAATTTTCAACCCAGAATTTCACATCCAGCCAAGCTAAGCTTCATAAGTGAAGGAAAAGTAAAGTTTTTTGTGAACAAGCAAGCGCTCAGAGATTTCATCACCACCAGGCCTGCTTTACAAGAGCTTCTGAAAGAACCACTACACATAGAAAGGAATAAACAGTATCAGCCTTTCTAAAAAATACCAAAAAGAACATCAATATAATGAAGAATTTACATCAACTAATGGACAAAATAGCCAGCTAATATTAAATGGCAGTATTAAACTCACATATATCATTGTTAATTCTAAATTTAAATTGACTAAATCCCCCAATCCAAAGACAGACAGACAATTTAGATAAAAAACTAAAACCCATCAGTATGCTGCATCCAGACCCATCTCACATTCAAGGATACACAAAGACTCAAAACAAGGGATGGAGAAAGATTTACCAACCAAACAGAGAGCTAAAATAAATAAATAAAAAGCAGAAGTTACAATTTTTGCCTCTGATAAAATAGTTGTTAAAGCAACAAAGATCAAAAGAAGCAAAGAAGGACATTATATAATGATAAAAGGATCAATGTAACAACAAGAAGAGCTAAAGATCCTAAATATGTACGCACCCAATACAGGAATACCAAGACATATAAGACTAATAAAGAGACTTAGACTCCCACACAATAATAGTGGGAGATTTCAACATTAATATTGACAGATCAATGAGACAGAAAATTAACAACAATATCCAGGACTTGAACTCAGATCTGGAACAAGTAAATGTAATTAACATTTATAGAACTCTCCACTTTAAATATACAAAATATACACTCTTATCAGTACCATATCATATCAACTTAGAAGTTTAAACGAAATGTTGGTTGGCTCCTTGTTTGTTATTCTCTTCCCTCATTTTATTTTATGTCTCCATTATTAAGGACAATTATAGGCATACCCATATTTAGACTGCATTCTAGCCCGGGCAATAAAGCAATACCCCCATTCTCTCTCCCTCTTCCTCTTTCTCGTTCTTCCTCTTCTTTATTCTTTTTATTATTCTTTTTTTCTTTCTCAAAAAAAAAAATATACAAAAATTCGCTGGGCATGGTGGCTTGTGCCTGCAATCCCAGCTACTCCAGAGGCTGAGGCAAGAGAATTGCTTGAACCGGGACCCAAGAGGCAGAGGTTGCAGTGAGCCAAGCATACACCACTGCACTCCAGCCTGGGCTAGAGTGGGAGTCTCCGTCTCAAAAAAAAAAATAAAAAAATAAATCTGAATTACTCCTCGATCCATGAACAGCAGAATGGATGTTTTATTACTAGGCATGAAAACAACATTCATATCTTTGCAGATCTTCAACAGAGCTCTTGACTGACCTGGTGCATTGTCAATAGGCAATAATATTTTGAAAGGAATGATTCTTTTTTTTTTTTTTCTGAGCGGGTATCGACAGTGGGTTTCAAATATTCAGCAAACAACCTTGTAAACAGATGTGGAGTCATCTAAGCTGTGTTGTTCCCCTTCTAGAGCACAGACAGAGCAGATTTAATATAATCCTTTTGAGACAGAGTCTTGCTTTGTTACCCAGGCTGGAGTGTAGTGGCATGATCTCAGCTCACTGCAATCTCCACCTCCTAGGTTCAAGCAATTCTCCTGTCTCAGCGTCCAGAGTATCTGGGATTACAGGCACCTGCCACCATGCCCAGCTATTTTTTGTATTTTTAGTAGAGACGGGGTTTCATCATATTGGTCAGGCTGGTCTCGAACTCCTGACCTCAGGTGATCTGCCCACCTTGGCCTCCCAAAGTGCTGGGATTACAGGCATGAGCTACCGTGCCCAGCCAATTTAATGTAATTCTTAAGGGCTCTGGGATTTTCAGAATGGCAAGTGAGCACTGGCTTTAACTTCAAGTCACCAGGTGTTTTAGCCTCTAAGAAGAGTCAGCCTGTGCTCTGAAGCTCTGAAGCCAGGCATTAACTTCTCTCTAGCTATGAAAATCTTAGATAAGCCAGACACAGTGTTGGATCATGCCTATAATCCTAGTGCTCTGTTTTCCTGTTTGTTTGTTTGAGATGGAGTTTCATTCTTGTTTTGCAGGCTGGAGAGCAGTGGCACAATCTTGGCTCATTGCAACCTCTGCCTCCCGGGTTTAAGCAATTCTCCTGCCTCAGCCTCTTGACTAGCTGGGATTTCAGGCACCTGCCACCACACCCAGCAAGTTTTTGTATTTTAATAGAGATGAGGTTTCACCATGTTGGCCAGGTCGGTCTTGAACTCCTGATCTCAAGCGATCCATCAGACTGGGCCTCCCAAAGTGCTGGAATTATAGGCATGAGCCACGGGTGCCAGCCAACCCTTCTGGTCTTTAAGCTTGAAACTTACATGTACTTTATCTGAGTTCCTTCTTCAGTAAATGACCCCCAGGCCTCATAGAAAGTATCGAAGAACTGAGAAACTCACTAGATCACGGCATCTAGACCATGAATTGCCAGCCCCCTCATTCATCATGATTGCTTCCTTACCCCTCCCCAGTTCCTATTTTCCTGTACACGGGTACATTTGTTCCCTGCTGTATAAGACCCTAACTTTAGTCGATCAGAGAGAGAGATTTGAGACTGATCTGCCATCTCAGACATAGCACCCGATTAAAGCCTTCTTCCTTGCCAATAATCGTCTTTCTGTGCGGCAATTGGCTTTCTGTGCAGCAAGCAGCAGGGCCTAGCCTGAACCCGTGGTGTTTTGGCAGCAAGAACAGTGCTCGGCATTTGTTAAGCGCTCCATAACTGTTAACTGTTACAATATCTCAGCAGCATCTCCCACATAGAGAGCACTGGGGTGAAAGCGAAGATGAAATTACAGAAAATAATGTCATTGCACATCTACGTTTGTTCTTGACATTTGGTAACTGCTAGAATGTCCCAAGTGGACACTCTAGATTCTTCTTACTCACACCTTATAGAGTTGGGGGGAAAAAAACTTCCCCATCTCAGTAAATAGCACAACTACTCACCACTCACATGTTTAGTCCAGAAACCTGGGTGCTGTCTGTCGTCGGTTTCTTCCTGTCCCTCACCACCATCTTCCTCCTACCCATCCCATTCCTCATCAAACCCTGTTTCTTTGGTGTTTTGGGGAGGGAGGGGCTGTTTGTTTGTTTTTTGTTTTTTGAGACAGAGTCTTGCTCTGTCACCCAGGCTGGAGTACAGTGTTGCGATCTCAGCTCACCGCAACCTCCACCTCCTGGGTTCAGGCAATTCTCCTGCCTCAGCCTCCTGAGTAGCTGGGACTACAGGCGCCTACCACCATGCGCAGCTAATTTTTTGTATTTTTAGTAGAGACAGGGTTTCACTATGTTGGCCAGGATGGTCTCAATCTCTTGGAACTCGTGATCCACCCGCCTCAGCCTCCCAAAGTGCTGGGATTTCAGGCATGAGCCACCGAGCCCAGCCTAAATCCTGTTGATTCTAACTCCAAAATACATCCCAAATCTTTCTTTCCCTACTTCTACAGCCACCTTCCAGTCAGAAGTGAACATCGTGTCACAGTTGGATGTCTGCAATAGCTTCCTAACTGATGTTGCTGCCTCTCCTCCACTTCCCCTCTAATCTGCCTCACATCTTCTTCTAGACAGGCAAACTGTCCTTTAAAAATGTAAATCGGCGGGGCGCAGTGGCTCATGCCTGTAATCCCAGCACTTTGGGAGCCTGAGGTGGGCGGATCACTTGAGATCAGCAGTTTGAGATCAGCCTGGCCACATGGCGAAACCCCCTCTCTCCTGAAAATACAAAAAAGCCGGGCATGGTGGCTCATGCAACCTCCACCTCCTGTAGTCCCAGCTACTCAGGAGGCTGAGGCAGGAGAATCACTTGAACCCAGGAGGTGGAGGTTGCAGTGAACCAAGAGTGCACCATTGTACTCCAGCCTGGGTGACAAGGGCAACACTCCATCTCAAAAATAAAAATACATGTAAATCACAGTGGTTGGCACCTGTCGTTCCATCTAGTCTAGAGGCTGAGGGAAGATCACTTGAGCCCAGGAGTTCGGCCAGACGGGGCAACACAGTGGGACCCCCATCTCTAAAACAAAAATAAATAAATATGTAAAAATTAGCCAGTGTGGTGGTACACACCTGCAGTCCCAGCTACTCAGGAAGCTAAGGCCGGAGAATTACTTGAGCCAGGAAGTTGGAGGCTGTCATGAGGTATGATTGTTTCACTGCACCTCACGCTCCAGCCTGAGTGTGACAGAGCAAGACCTTGCCTCTTAAAAAAAAAAAAAAAAAAAGGGCCGGGTGCGGTGGCTCAAACCTGTAATCCCAGCACTTTGGGAGGCCGAGGCGGGCGGATCACAAGGTCAAGAGATCGAGACCATCCTGGTCAACATGGTGAACCCTCGTCTCTACTAAAAATACAAAAAATTAGCTGGGCGTGGTGGCGCGTGCCTGTAATCCCAGCTACTCAGGAGGCTGAGGCAGGAGAATTGCCTGAACCCAGGAGGCGGAGGTTGCGGTGAGCCGAGATCGCGCCATTGCACTCCAGCCTGGGTAACAAGGGCGAAACTCCGTCTCACAAAAAAAAAAAAAAAAGGTCGGGCACAGTGGCTCTCGCCTATAATCACAGTACTTTGGGAAGCCAAGGGAGGAGGATCACAAGGTTGGGAGTTCGAGACCAGCCTGACCAACACGGAGAAACCCCATCTCTACTAAAAATACAAAATTAGCTGGGCTCGGTGGTGGTACGTGCCTGTAATCCCAGCTACTCAGGAGGCTGAGGCAGGAGAGTCGCTTGAATCTGGAAGGGGGGGGTTGCAGTGAGCCGAGATGTCGTCACTGCACTCCAGCCAGGGTGACAGAGTGAGACTTTGTCTCAAAAAAAAAGAGGCTGGGTGCAGTGGCTTGTGCCTATAAGCATTTTGGAAGGCTAAGGTGAGAGGATCGTTTGAGCTCAGAAGTTTGAGAGCAACATGGGCAATGTGGTGAAACTCTGTCTCTACAAAAAATATAAAAATAAGGCTGGGAGTGGTGGCACACACCTCTAATCCCAGCTACTAGGCAGGCTGAGGCAGGAGAATCGCTTGAACCTGGGAGGTAGAGGTTGCAGGGAGCTGAGATTGCGCCACTGCACTCCAGCCCGTGTGACAGAGCGAGACTCCTGTATTTCCACCTCCTCCTGGACTTGTATTTTGGCCCTCCAGATATTTCCCTCCCTGTTCATTAGCATGATCTTTTTTTTTTTTTTTTTGAGACAGAGTTTCTCTGTTGTTACCCAGGCTGGAGTGCAATGGAGTAATCTCGGCTCACTGCAACCTCCACCTCCTGGGTTCAGGCAATTCTCCTGCCTCAGCCTCCTGAGTAGCTGGGATTACAGGCACGCGCCACCATGCCCAGCTAATTTTTTGTATTTTTAGTAGAGACGGGGTTTCACCATGTTGACCAGGATGGTCTCGATCTCTCGACCTCGTGATCCACCTGCCTCGGCCTCCCAAAGTGCTGGGATTACAGGCTTGAGCCACTGCGCCCGGCAGCATGATCTTTTTACGACAAAAAATATGCTTCTATGTTAATCGATTTTGTTCTTTTGTACATTTTCCTATTTTTCTGGGCTCTGTGTTCTCGGATCTGAAACAAACAAAAAAAATTAGCCCGGTGTGGTAACATGTGCCTATAATCCCAGCTACTTGGGAGACTGAAGTGGGAGGATCTCTTGAGCCCAGGAGGCAGAGGTTGCAGTCAGCTGAGATCCTGCCACTGCACTCCAGCCTGGGCAACAGAGCAAGACTCTGTCCCAGGAAAAAAAAAAAAAAAAAAGTCACTTCGTTGTGGACCAGCATGGATGGCATTCTAGCAGTTACCGAATGTCAATAATGAACTTAAATGTACAATGACATTATTTTCTGTAATTCATCTTAGTGTTCATCCCTGATGCTCTATTCTGTAGAGGCAGCTGGAAACAATTTTTTTTTTTTTTTTTTTTTTTTTGAGACGGAGTCTCGCTCTGCTGCCCAGGCTGGAGTGCAGTGATGTGATCTTGGCTCACTGCAACCTCTCCCTCTGGGGTTCAAGCAATTCTCCTGCCTCAGCCTCCCAAGTAGCTGAAATTACAGGTGCACACCACCACGCCCGGCTAATTTTTGTATTGTTAGTAGAGATGGGGTTTCAGCATGTTGGCCAGGATGGTCTCAAACTCCTGACCTCAAGAGATCCACCCGCCTCAGCCTCCCAAAGTGCTGGGATTACAGACGCGATCATCACACCCGGCCTGGAAACAAATGTAACCTCAGTCCTCCTGAGACCGGGCCACAATTCCTGGATATGCAACAGGGCCACATTTGCTTAGAGAGGAGGGAGGTCGCAAGGAGGGACAGTTGTACAGCATCCAGCCCTCAAGCAACGATGACAAGATACCCATCATCCTGTGTCAACGGCCCCTCCAGCCCTGCAGCTTGCACTGCGTCTGCTCCGAACCTGGGGGAACAGGAGAATATTTTGCAAGCTGTTTATGGCCCTGCCCACCTGGCAGGCCAATGAGCCATTCCTCTCTGGGGACCCTGCAAACCAAGAAGCAGGTGGCAGACCTTCCTTCCATTCCTGGCCAAGATACTCTCTCTGCTGAGGCATTCCCTTCCCCTAAGGGCTGCGGCTTTTGAAACACATAAACTAGCTTTTCCACTCTTAGGTCGAGCCATATGCATCCCCTAGGGCAATGAGTCCAGAACCCAGAACACAGAAAAATAGGAAAATGTACGAAAGAAAAAAATAGATTAACATAGAAGCATACTGTATGTTGTTAAAAGATCGTGTTGGCCGGGCGCGGTGGCTCATGCCTGTAATCCCAGCACTTTGGGAGGCCGAGGCAGGCGGATGACTTGAGATCAGGAGTTCGGGACCACCCTGACCTATATGGAGAAACCCCGTCTCAACTAAAAATGTAAAAAGTTAGCCAGGCGTGGTGGTGCATGCCTGTAATTCAACCTACTCAGGAGGCTGAGGCAGGAGAATCACTTGAACCCAGGAGGCAGAGGTTGCAGTGAGCCAAGATCATGCCATTGCACTCCAGCCTGGGCAACAAGAGCAAGACTCTGCCTCAAAAAAAAAAAAAAAAAAAAAAAAATTAGTGGGGCGTGGTGGCACACACTGGTGGTCCCAGCTACTCGGGAGGCTGGGGCAAGAGAATTGCTTAAACCCAGGAGGCAGAGATTGCGCCACTGCACTCCACCCTGGCGACAGAGTGTTTGTCTAAAAAAAAAAAAAAAAATCAACAGAACCAGGTAAAGGATTAGATTAGGGAAACAGGAGAGGAGAGGGAAGGAAAGAGGAAGCCTCAAGAACTACTCCTAGCCACGTGTGGTCGTGAGTGTCTGTATTCCCAGCTACTCCGGAGCCTGAGGTGGGAGGATTGCTTGAGCCCAGGAGTTGGAGCCTGCAGTGAGCTACAATCATGCCACTATACTCCAGCCTGGGCAACAGAGCAAGATCCCATCTCTTAAAGACTCCTAAGATTCTGCCTTGGAAGACGGGATGGCTTTGCCATTGCACACGGTGTTCCCACTTCTGGAACACCCTCTTCCACCCTGACCCTTCACCTGGCCGACTCCTACTCATGCTTCAGACCTCCACCCAATAATCTGCCGCAGAGCCGCCTCCCCAGCCCCAGCGCCAGGCCAGATTCCTGGGTTTAGGTTTTTCTCTTCTGCGTATTAATGCAGTGCATGATCACACACCCACTAGCATCTGTCAGGTCTGCAAATCGATCTTGGATTCCTCTAGAAGCTCCAGTGTCTGGCACGTAGAAGGTGCTCCATAAATACAGGCTCCAGGTCGGACATGGTGGCTCATGCCCATAATCCCAGTACTTTGGGAGACTGTGCCTAACGGACTGCTTGAGCCCAGGAGTTTGAGACCAGCCTGGGCAACAAAGCAAGACTCTGTGTCTAGAAAAAAATTTTTTAATTAGCCAAACATAGGCTGGGTGCCTTGACTCACACCTGTAATCCCAGTACTTTGGGAGGCTGAGGCGGATGGATCACCTGAGGTCAGGAGTTTGAGACCAGCCTGGCCAACATGGCGAAACTCCATCTTTACTAAAAAGAAAAATCAGCCGAGCATGGTGGCAGGTGCCTGTAATCTCAGCTACTTGGGAGGCTGAGGCAGGAGACTCACTCGAACCTGGGAGGTAGAGGTTGCAGTGAGCCGAGACTGCGACATTACTCCAGCCTGGGCGACAGAGCGAGATCCCATTTCAAAAAAAAAAAAAAAAAAACAAAAAAAACAAACCAGAATCTGTATGTGTGATGAGATTGTTCCTGGGAAACACTGGGACTTCCACAGAGTCAGGAGGCAGAAAAAAAATAGGTGACAATTGGCCAGGCACGGTGGCTTATGCTTATAATCTCAGCACTTTGGGAGGCCAAGGTAGGCAGATCACCTGAGGTGAGGAGTTCGAGAGCAGCCTGGCCAACATGGTGAAACCCCATCTCTACTAAAAATACAAAAATTAGCAGGGCATGGTGGTGGGCACCTGTAATCCCAGCCACTCAGAAAGCTAAGGCAGGAGAATCATTTGAATCCGGGAAGCGGAGTTCGCAGTGAGCCGAGATGGTACCACTGCACTCCAGCCTGGGCGACAGAGCAAGACTCCAACTCTTTAGTTAAAAAAAAAACAAAAACAAAAACAACTTGACAACTTTACTGTCGGCAGGATCTGCTGGAGGTTAGGGAGCAGAGGGAGGAGTGACTGAAAGCAGAAGAATCTGTGGGGATGGTGGGAAGGTTTGGGGGGAGGAGGCGCAGCTGGGGCGGGGAGGTGGCAGAGAGAGCTCGTGGGGATGTTCTGGACACCAGACCCCTGGCCTGATCCTGTGCCGTCCCCACCTTCTCTGGATGGCTGGGGCCTCCCTAACCTGCTCCGAAGAAAATAAATACCCGGACAAAATCCTTTGTTGTGAGGCTGATTAATTTGATGTTTTGTTCACGGCTGCATCTAGGAAGGTGTTTGGCACGAAGCGAGAGGCCCTGGTGGGCCTGGGCTTGGTGAAGCGAGGCAGGAAGGAGCCAGCGCTCTCAACGTGTTGAGCAAGTCGCAGGGGAGGCGCCCCGGCAACAGACCCGCAGGGATGACCTTTCCCACGTGGGAAAGGCTGCTGTGTGGATTAAACAAGATAATGTATATGAAAATCCTGGCTGCCTCATACATAACTCAGGTTCAAAATCCGGGAGAGAAGCTGACGTGGGGCTTGAGATGGGAGGAGGTTGTGATCGGAGTCACATAGGGGCCCCCTGGGGACAGCCCCAAGGGAAAGCTCCAGGGGTCTTCCAGGAAGCCCCGACTGGTGCCAGCACAGCTGACACGCCTGCCCCACCCGGCCGGCCAGCAGGAATTTGCCCCGTGACCTCCCCTGGCAAGCTGCTGTCACCATGGCGACCAGCCACGAAACAAGCAGCCTGATTGTCCCTGCTCAGCGGGGCAGGTGAAACCCTGGCCACGTGACCGATACTGGGCCAGGTGCGGTTACGGGACTCCCGCCACCTCCCCTCCTTAACCCATTCAGTGCCACCGTCACCTAGGCGCAGTGTCCCTGCCGTCGCAGGCCACACCCCTTTGGCCCTGAGTCCCCGCAGCCTGAAGGGTGGTGACTGAATCCACGGAGCACTGTGTTAGGAGTCAGTGAATGAAAGAATCCGGGCCATGCAGCGGCTGAGTGACTTGGAGCTGAGTTACTTCACCGTCCTAGCCTCTCTTTCCTCATCAGCAAAATAAGGATGGCACCCTCCCACTTCACAGGAAGGCTGGGCACACGGACCGGGCCGTGTAGACTCCACCTCCAAAGAGCGATCGTCCATTTCACCTCCCACCTTCACCTCTGCATGCCGGGGGCTCCGGAAGGCCTCCCCTCTGGCCTTCCCCAGTTTGGAGGTCTAGGCGGTCCCCAGGATGACACCACCCCCAGATCCCTTGCCAGGTAGCAACGACCCCTTCCCTGCCCCCACCACTGTCTCTGGAATGTTCAAGTGGAAACCTCAGACCAACTGGTTTTTCTGCTTGCCTTCACCAGCCACCTGATCAGGGCTGGGGCCCGGGACTCTGAGTAAATGTCTCAAGGCTTCTTCTGCCCCAGACGTGGGGCTCTAGGGCCAGGCTCAGATTATCTGGTGGAGGGCAGGGTGTGTGGCAGGGAGCAGTTTGAAAGCACCTTCTGAGGCCTGGCATGGTGGCTCATGCCTGTAATACCAGCACTTTGGGAGGTCAAAGTGGGAGGATCACCTGAGGTCAGGAGTTTGAGACCAGCCTGGCCATGAAACCTTGTCTCTACTAAAAATACAAAAATTAGCTGGGCATGGTGGCGCACACATGTAATCCCAGCTACTTGGGAGGCTGGGGCAGGAGAATCGCTTGAACCCGGGAGATGGAGTGAGCCGAGACCATGCCACTGGACTCCAGCCTTAGCAACAGAGAGAGACTGTCTCAAAAAAAAAAAAAAAAAAAAAAACACTATTCTTCTGAATCTTCAACCCCCATGCCTTTCATCCACCAACTCTAGAAAAACACTCTCTAAGGACCCCTCCCAGGCCTGGGACCAGACCCCATCAGGGGCTCAGATGTCCTCATCACTCCCCTAATAACTGTTCGGGAAACCAAATTGATCACATCACCTGGTGTGCTTAGAGTCCCCGGTGACCTCAGCCCTCCTCAGATTAGAAGAAAACACCTAGAGTCCCACTAGGCAGGAGACGGCGCTTTACAGAGTTAGAACACATCTTCAGCCCGGCCAACATGGTGAAACCCCATATCTACCAAAAACAGAAAAAAATTAGCTGGGCGTGGTGGTGGGCGTCTGTGCTCCCAGCTACTTGTGAGACTGAGGCATGAGAATAGCTTGAACCTGGGAAGCAGAGGTTGCAGTGAGCTGGGTTCTACCTGGGCAACAGAGCCAGACTCTGTCTCAAAAATAATAATTAAAAAAAAAAAAAGTTAGGCCGGGCGCAGTGGCTCACGCCTGTAATCCCAGCACTTTGGAAGGCCGAGGCAGGCAGATCACGGGGTCAAGAGATCGAGACCATCTGGCAAACATGGTGAAACACTGTCTCTACTAAAAATACAAAAAATTAGCTGGGCGTGGTGGCGTGCGTCTGTAGTCCCAGCTACTTGGGAGGCTGAGGCAGGAGAATCGCTTGAACCCAGGAGGCGGAGGTTGCTGTGCACGGAGATCGTGCCACTGCACTCCAGCCTAGCAACAGACCAAAACTGCATCTAATATATATATATATATATATATATATATATATATATATATGGACTCATCCTGTGGATCCCTAAGGAGGTGGGGGAGGAATAGGTTGCAGTGAGCTGTGATTGTGCCACTGCACTCTAGCCTGGGTGATGCAGGCAAAAAAAAAAAAAAAAGCCAGGTGTGGTGGCTCAAGCCTGTAATCCCAGCACTTTGGGAGGCCGAGGTGGGCAGATCACCTGAGGTTGGGAGTTCCAGACCAACCTGACCAATATGGAGAAACCCTGTCTCTACTAAATCCCAGCTACTTGGGGGGCTGAGTCAGGAGAATCACTTGAACCTGGGAGATGAAGGATGAGGTGAGCCCTGATTGCACCATTTCACTCCAGCCTGGGCAACAAGAACAAATCTCAGTCTCAAAAAAACAAAACACAACAAAACAAAAAAACAACCCATATAACCGAGACTGGAGGGTCGCAGGAGGCCAGGAGCTGGAGACCAGCTTGAGTAAGGTTAGCAAGACCCCTTCTCTCAAAAAAATTTTGTTGGGTCAGGTGTGGTGTAATCATGTCTGTAATCTCAGCACTTTGAGCCCAGGAGTTCGAGACCAGCCTACGCAACATAGCAATACCCTGACTCTATTAAAAAAAAATTTTGTTATTTTTTTGAGATGGAGTCTCGCTGTGTCACTGAGACAGGAGTGCAGTGGCAAGATCTCAACTTGAGGAAGGAGACCCTTAATCCTCTTAAGCTTCTAAGAGCCCTTCCCCCTAGTTTGGTGTTCAAGAGGTTTGTTTTGCGGCCTTTCCTGCTACAGGCTCACTGCAATCTCCATCTCCTCAGGTTCAGGAGATTTTCCTGCCTTACCCTCCTGAGTAGCTGGGCCTACAGGCCATGCCACCACACCTGGGATTTTTTTCTTTTTTTCTTTTTTGAGACGGAGTGTCTTTCTGGCAAGAGACTGGAGGGTAGTGGTGAGATTTCAGCTCACTGAAACCTCTGCCTCCTGAGCTCAGGCCATTCTCCTGCCTCAGCCTCCTGTGTAGCTGGGATTACAGAAGCCCACCACCACATCCGGCTAATTTTTATATTTTTAGTAGAGACTGGGTTTCACCATGTTGTCAGGGTGGTCTCGAACTCCTGGACTCAAGTGATCCACCTACCTCGGCCTCCCAAAGTGCTGGGATTACAGGCGTGAGCCACCTCGCCCGGCCTAAAAAAAAAAAATTTTAACGATTCTGTTAAAAAACAACAACTTTAGTCTGTGTGCGTGTAGTCCCAGATACTAGGGAGGTAAAGGCAGGAGGATAGCGTAAGCGAGGAAATCGAGGCACTCAGACCTGAGCGAGGGTGAGACCCTCCCTCAAAAAATGTACAGGACTCGGGCAACTGGTTATCTGGAAGGCAGGAGGAGGTAGGGCGTGAAGACCTAAAGGCAGGATGTGTGATAGGAGAGTACGAGAATGGGGGCGTGTGGGCGGAAAAGCAGGTGGGATCGGACTGGGGGAGGCTTCCCCAAATGCCAAGGGGGCGGGGGGGGCGGGGGGAGAGCTCTAGAGTGCCCCCGAGCTCTTTCTAGATCGATGACTCCAGGATGGAAGTCCTGCCCGGGCCCCCAGCAGTGGAGCAAGGCGCCACCACGCTGGCGCTCTGCCGCCCAGAGCCACCCCGGCGCCGCCCTCCCGCGCCGCCGGCACAGAAAGGATGGCAGCCACCCAGGTCAGTGAGTGAGGGCAGGTGCAGGGCCGGAACCGAGGGGCGGGGCTTCGCGAGGGGCGGGGCAAGCACTTTGGGTGGTCCGCCTAGGGCGTGGCCAGGTGCGGCGCTCAGGGCGACGGGCGCAAGGCCTGCGGGAATTACGTAATGGCGTAAGGGGCGGGACTGGAGGCGGGGCCGGACTGTTCCCGGGGATTACGTAAGGAAACGAGATCGAGGGCGGTGAATCCCACGATGAGGGCGGGAAAGGGCGGGGCTCTAGCCGGAACTGGGCGGGGTTCCGAGCTTGAGCGGGAGGAGGAGCGTGGGCAGGACGAACCTCACGAGGTGCACGCCGGGCACCGGCTTGCAACCATGCTCCGCTGGACCCGAGCCTGGAGGCTCCCCCATGCGGGGCTCGGCTTCTCCA
The DNA here is from genome assembly GCF_048565385.1 of Saimiri boliviensis. Lineage (NCBI taxonomy): Eukaryota > Metazoa > Chordata > Mammalia > Primates > Cebidae > Saimiri > Saimiri boliviensis. Next base: position 34,640,223 of record NC_133468.1, on the reverse strand, counting down.
GTCCTAGCTTCACGAGGGTGCCCGTCACACCCAGCAGCAGCAGAGGCCGAGGGGGCGCCGAGCCGAGGTCAGTCAAGGGCACCGGGGCGGAGGCCATCCTCTGTCCTCCTTTTCCCGCCTTCCCGCCGGGCCCCGAAGGCCCCACCTCCTCCCCTTGGGCCCGCCCCCTCCCAGGCCTCTCCCGCAAAGCCCTTCTTTCCCTCTCCTACCCGCCCCCCTCGCCGCTCCGCCAGCTCAGCCCCCGATCCTTGCCCCGCCAGGCCGCTGCCGCTGTCCTACAGGCTTCTGGACGGGGATGCAGCCCTCCCAGCCGTCGTCTTTCTGCACGGGCTCTTCGGCAGCAAAACTAACTTCAACTCCATCGCTAAGGCCTTGGCCCAGCAGACAGGCCGGAGGGTGCGCTTCCGTGTGGGCGGGGCTCCTGCGGGGCGGGGCGGGGCGGGAGTGGGCGGGGCCTGGAAGGAGGCGGGGCGGGGCCCGCTTCTCACGCTCACTTCCGGATCCCTCATGCAGAGTATTAGCCCTGAATGGCAACCCCATTCATTCCCTCACGTTGCCATCTTCATTAATTCATGTTGTAGGTCTCCGTCGGCGCTAGCCAATGCCTAGGCGCCTGCACCCTTCCCATGAAGGGGCCAGCCCCTGCTTGTTCACCAGGGATGACAGAGAACTCACCACCTCTTATGGCAGCCCATTCTTCTGAGCTCCGACTGTTGGAAATTTCTTGGAGTCTCCTACCTAGCATTCTCCAGAATGGCCACTCAGCCAGCCCAGCCCTTCAAGAGATGTGGTCACAACCCTGGGGCCTGCTCTTCTTTGGCAGAGTAGGCCCCAGGTTCTTCATCTGGACCTCCTAGGTCTGGAAATTGGGCCCTTCTCTGCAGGGTGTATCTTCATACCCCTTGACCTGCTGTCCTTATGAGGCCTTTGGCTCTCTACCCCTAGAATGTGGATACCAACGCAGCCCCGTCTCACCGCTCTCCCCAGGTGCTGACAGTGGATGCTCGTAACCATGGTGACAGCCCCCACAGCCTGGACATGAGCTATGAGATCATGAGCCAGGACCTGCAGGACCTCCTGCCCCAGCTGGGCCTGGTACCCTGTGTCATCGTTGGCCACAGCATGGGAGGGAAGACAGCCATGCTGCTGGCACTACAGAGGGTGAGCCGCCCGTGTTCAGTATATACCCTGCGTTCCCCACAGCCAACCTGGCACTCAGACGAGCCTTGGATGACCAAGTTCAGGCTCCAGGAGCCGTGCCTGAGACTCACTGTGTCTGCCCTAAGACTGGTCTCAGTTCAGTTCTCTCCCACAGCCAGAGCTGGTGGAACGCCTGATTGCTGTAGATATCAGCCCAGTGGAAACCACAGGCGTCTCCAACTTTGCAACCTATGTGACAGCCATGAGGACCATCAACATCCCAGATGAGCTGCCCCGCTCCCGTGCCCGAAAACTGGCTGACGAACAGCTCAGTTCTGTCGTCCAGGTGATACACCCAAGCCCCCCCGACCCCGACACACATGGTATTATAGACCTAGGACCTGTCAAGGGAAGAGTGGTACCCCCAGACCACACAAGGAACCCCCCCCAACTGCTGGACCCCCGCAGGACATGGCTGTGCGGCAGTTCCTGCTCACTAACCTGGTGGAGGTAGATGGGCGCTTCGTGTGGAGGGTGAACTTGGATGCCCTGACCCAGCACCTAGACAAGATATTGGCCTTCCCACAGAGGCAGGAGTCCTACCTCGGGCCAACGCTCTTTCTCTGTGGTGGAAACTCCCAATTCGTGCAGTAAGCCAGCCTGGGTAGTGGGAGGTGCATGCCTTATTCACCCAGTCCCCAGTCTGGGGACCCTACCAGGGTAGGCCTTGGGTGTGGAAGGGGGGTGGCCGAGAGGCCGGAAATAGCACCAGGTATGTGGGCTCACACAGCCCTGTCCATTTCTCCCCACTCTGCTTCCGCTTGTCTCTTTCTCTCCTCCTCCTCCCACGTTCACCCTTTCTTGATGGTCTTTGCCGCAACGCACAGTCCCAGCCACCACCCTGAGATTATGCGGCTCTTCCCTCGGGCCCAGATGCAGACGGTGCCTAACGCTGGCCACTGGATCCACGCTGACCGCCCACAGGACTTCATAGCTGCCATCCGAGGCTTCCTGGTCTAAGAGTTGCTGGCAAGAAGCGGGGCTGGCACAGTGGCTCACGCCTGTAATCCCAGCACTTTGGGAGGCCGAGACAAGAGGCTCACTTGAGGCCAGGATTTCGAGTCCAGCCTGGCCAACATGGTGAAACTCCGTCTCTACTAAAAATGCAAAACTTAGCCTGGCATGGTGGTGCCACCTGTAATCCCAGCTACTCGGGACGCTGAGACAGGGGAATCACTGGAAACCGGGAGGCGGAGATTGCGGTGAGCCGAGATCCTGCCTCTGCGCTCCAGCCTGGGCGACCGAGCGAGACTCTGTCTCAAAAAAAAAAACAGAGGAGACACAAAACCCCAGGCTTCAAGTCCCTGCAGCCTGCTGCACATTTGGGCACAGAAGGACTCAGACGGGCACTGAGTGGACACAGGTTTTTCAGGGGTGCTCAGACCTCAGGCTTTAATGAATAAAGACACTACTCCCACAGTCCTGGGCTGAGGTCTGTGTCACCACCAACGTCCCCGACCCAGGGAGAATCTAGGCCCGGGGGTCCTGGCAGCTCTGGCGTCCCCGTGGGCTCCCCGAGTGCCCTCAGCCTCTTTCTGCAGCTGATTCTGGACCTGCTGCCACACCAGCCGCTGCATGTCTTCCTGTGGGCAGGAAAGCAGGTTCAAGGCTGTGGCTGTGCCCTCTTCCCCACACCTCCCAGGCTCTGACAGCACTCCCCCTACCTCCCAGGCCTCCAGCTCCCGCCTCAGCCTCAGTTTCTCCTCTAGGACCTCCAGCAGCTGGGCCTCCACAGCATGCAGCCGGGCTTTGCACGTGTGCAGCTCCGCCTCCACTGCCCGCTTCCTGTGAGTAGAAGAACAGCTGAGGCTTGGACCCTGTGGCTCAGCCCTGGGTGTGGGCAGGTGTCGCCACAGCCCCTACCTCAGTGATAGGACTGCTGCTTGTGTGGCTTTCCTTCCAGAATGCCAGACGAGTCCCCTCTCCTTCCCAGGTCCAGAGCACACTCCGCTCCCTTCCCCCCTTCACCGTAAGAGGGCGCTCTACCCACGTCTTGTGAAAGGTGAAAGGTGGGAGCAGAGCCGGGCACTGTGGCTCCTGCCTGTCATCCCATTACTAAAAGAGGCCGAAGCAGGAGGATGTATTGAGCCCAGGAGTTCCAGGCTGCAGTGAGCCATAGGATCACGCCACAGCACTCCAGCCTGGGCAACAGAGCAAGACCTTGTCTCGAAAAAAGAGGGAGGGGAAGGGGAGGAGGGAAGGAAGCCCCTGCAGGGGAGCTCCCACCCCACAAAAGCAGCTTCCTCTTACTTGGCAATGGCTTCATCCCGCTCCTGGAGGATTTGGTCCAGGGAAGGCTCTGTCTGGGCGTCCCCCAGTGCTCCAGCCGCCTGGGACTCTGGGCTGTGGCGCAGGGTGACAGAGGAGGAGGCGGTGATCAAGTCTCGTCTGGAAGAGGTGTCCTGCGCTGGGCCCTGCTGCCCTGGCCTTGACGTTGATGCTGATGTCAGGTGCGGAGGGGGTTGAGGCGCTCTGTACCTGCCCCGGGTTGCTGCCCCAGTCTCCCAGTCTCAACCTATGGAAAGGAAGAGGAGGTGGCAGGTGTGGCCCCTGCCGGGCGTCCGTGCGAACAGGGTGGGCAGGATATTTGGACCCCCAAGGAGCAAAGGAATTCTCACCCCATCGTCAGGGAAGGACGAGGCAGCTGGGTTCAGAACACTTACCCTCAAGGGCCCAGACTCAGGGTGGCCTGGTGACTGGAACTCTTGGCAGCCGGGTGGGGCAAGTGCAAGACATGGCCCTTTGCCCTCCCTTCCCGCAAGGCACTCCCTGGCAGGCCCCGCCCCCATCGGGCCAAGGAGGAGGCCCTGCTGCGACCTAGAACCCTCAGCCGGGCCCGGAGCACATTCAGCCCCCTTCCTCCCTTCGCCGCAAGAGGGCGCTCTGCCCACGCCTTGCCGAAGTAGGGGCGGAGCCGGGCTCGGTGGGGAAGCCAAGGCAGGAGAATCGGCTGAGCCCAGGAGTTCAAGTCTGCAGTGAGCCATAGGATCACGGCACTGCACTCCAGCTTAGGCAGCAGAGCAAGACCTTGTCTCAGAAATAGAGGGAGAGAGGGAAGGAGACGACAGAAGGGAAGGAAGGCATTGTCTCAGATGCCGAGACACGAGGTGCCCCAGCCCCCATGCTGAAGGGTTGTCCTTGGTACCTTGAGTGGCATCATCCACAGATAAAAATATAATCTTACGTCAGCAAAAAAAAAAAAAAGAGAAAGTATATCCCTGGCAAATTCTTCCTCACGTTATTAATTTTTTATTAATTTTTTTTTTTTAAGAGAGCCTCACTCTGTCACCCAGGCTGGAGTGCAGTGGCGTGATTGTGGCTCACTACAACCTCCGCCTGCCAAGTTCAAGCGATTCTCCTGCCTCAGCCTCCTGAGTAGCTGGGACTACAGGCACCTGCCACCACGCCCAGCTAATTTTTGTATTTTAGTAGAGACGGGGTTTCGCAGTGTTGGTCTCGAATTCCTGACGTAGTGATCCGCCCGCCTCAGCTTCCCAAAGTGCTGGGATTACAAGTGTGAGCCACCGCGCCCAGCCCACATTTTTTGCTATTAGACTCACTGTGTCACCCAGACTGGAGTGCAGTGGTACAATCATAGCGCACACAGCCTCGAACTCCTGGGCTCAACGGCTCCTCCCTCCTCAGTCTCTCGCGTAGCTGGTACTATAGGCATTCACCATGATGCCCAGGAAATGTTTTTAAAATGTTTTGTAGACATGGGGTGTCTCTGTGGTCCCCAGTCTGGTCTTGAACTCCTGGCCTCCAGTGTCAGCTTCTGAAAGCACCCAGCCCTCCTAACATCTTGAATAGTACCTCTACTATCCCCAGCATTCTGATTCAAGATCACGAGTCAGTCTGCTGTGCCCTCAGGGGTCTCAGTACCCCCCACCTCCACAAGTACCTTGGGTATACCAGCAACATATTAATAAACGTGTAAAAAGAAATCTCCATTTCAGCAAGGGCCTTTTCAGCAAAGTTGCATATTGGAGATTAGGTCTTCAACCCAGCTGTAAACAGAAATGTTGGGTGCTGTGGCTGTAGTCCCAGCTACTCCAGAGGCTGAGGCAGGAGGATCGCTGGAGACCAGGAGTTCCGGGTTGTAGTGTGGTATGCCAGGTACCTGCACCTTTGCTAAGTTCAGCACCAGTTTGGTGACCTCCCAGGAGCAGGGGCCACCAAGTTGCCTAAGGAGAGATGAACCAGCCCAGCTCAGAAACAGGGCTCACAAGTTCTGTGTCGATCAGTCGTGGGATCTTGCCTGTGAGCAGACACTGCACTTCAGCCTGGGCAACATAGCCAGATCCTATCTCTAAAATAAATAAATAGGCTGAGCACCGTGACTCACGCTTGTAGTCCCAGCACTTTTTGGGAGGTCAAGGCCAGTGATCATGATATCAGGAGTTTGAGACCAGCCTGGCCAACATAGTGAAACCTGTCTCTACTAAAAATACAAAAAACTTAGCCGAGCATGGTAGTAGGTGCCTGTAGTCCCAGCTACTCAGGACGGTGTGCCATGAAAATTACTTGAACCCAAGAGGTGGAGGCTGCAGTGAGCCGAGTTCACGCCACTGCACTCCAGCCTGGGCAACAGAGCAAGACTCCGTCTCAACAACAACTAAAAAAAAAAAAAAAATTCAAACTGCTCTCCAATGTCCAAAAAGTATTAACTTTTAAGGTTAAAAAAAAAAAAAAATTGGCTGGGCACAGTGGCTCATGCCTGTAATCCCAGCACTTTGGAAGGCCGAGATGGGTGGTTCACAAGGTCAACATGGTGAAACTCCATCTCTACTAAAAACACAAAAATTAGCTGGGCGTGGTGGCACGTATCTGTCATCCCAGCTACTCAGGAGGCTGAGGCAGGAGAATTGCTTAAACCCGAGAGGCGGAGGTTGCAGTGAGCCGAGATCGAGATCGCGCCATTGCACTCCAGCCTGGGCAGCAGAATGAGACTCTATCTCAAAAAACAAACAAACAAACAAAACTGATAAGTTGTGAAATGCTGTACCCAGCTGTCATGTCTCTGTTCTCCCTCCATCTGGAACTATTTGTAGCCTCTGAGTGTCATGACCTCTAATTTTGGAGATTACAGAGAAGTTATTTTCTAGACTGTCCTTCCATTTGGGTTTGTCCACTTCTTCCTGATGATGAGACCACCGCGACACGCTTTGGACAGAAATACCACAAAAATGTGGCTGTGTTCTCACTGTAGCCAATGTCTGTCAGAGCCATGACTGGTAGTACCAACGTCCATCACTTGATTCAGATGCTTTTTTTGGCCAGGCACCTTGGCTCATGCCTATAATCCCAGCACTTTGGGAGGCTGAGGCAGGCAGGTCACAAGGTCAGAAGTTTGAGACCAGCCTGGCCAATATAGTAAAACCCTGTCCCTACTAAAAAGTCACAAAATTGTCCAGGCATGGTGGTTCACGTCTCTAATCCCAGCACTTTGAGAGGTTGTGGTGGGCAGATCCCGAGGTCAAGAGTTCGAGATCAGCCTGATCAACATGGTAAAACCCCATCTCTACTAAAAATACAAACATTAGCCAGGCGTGGTGGTGCATGCCTGTAATCCCAGCTACTCAGGAGGCTGAGGCAGGAGAATCGCTTGACCCTGGGAGGCGGAGGTTGCAGTGAGCCGAGATCATGCCACTGAATTCCACACTGGGCAACAGAGTAAGACTTTGTCTCAAAACAAAACAAAACAAAAAATTGGCTGGGCCCAGTCGCTCACTCCTGTAATTCTAGCACTTTGGGAGGCCAAGGCGAGCGGATCACGAGGTCAGGAGATCAAGACCATCCTGGCCAACATGGTGAAACCCCGTCTCTACTAAAAGTACAAAAAAATTAACTGAATGTGGTGGCGTGCACCTGTAGTCCCAGCTACTCAGGAGGCTAAGGCAGAAGAATTGCCTGAACCCAGGAGGCAGAGATTGCAGTGAGCTGAGATCATGCCACTGCACTACAGCCTGGGTGACAGTGCGAGACTCTGTCTAAAAAAAAAAAAAAAAAATACTGGATATATTGGCGAGGGCCTGTAGTCCAGTCTACTCAGCAGTCTGAGGTGGGAGAATGTTTTGAGTCCAGGAGACTGAGGCTGTAGTGGGCTGTTAGTATACCACTGCACTCCAGCCTGGGAGACAGAATGAGATCCCGTCTCAAAAAATAGACATATACACACATATATGTGGAAAGGTTAAAAAAAGGCGAGGATGAAACTTGTGTTTTTAGACTGTAATTTTTTTTTTTTTTTTGAGACGGAGTTTCGCTCTTGTTACCCAGGCTGGAGTGCAATGGCGCGATCTCGGCTCACCGCAACCTCCGCCTCCTGGGTTCAGGCAATTCTCCTGCCTCAGCCTCCTGAGTAGGTGGGATTACAGGCATGTGCCACCATGCCCAGCTAATGTTTTGTATTTTCAGTAGAGACGGGGTTTCACCATGTTGACCAGGATGGTCTCGATCTCTTGACCTCGTGATCCACCCGCCTCGGCCTCCCAAAGTGCTGGGATTACAGGCTTGAGCCACCGCGCCCGGCCCTAGACTGTAATTTAAGGTCTAAATCTAAACTCTTGTTTTTCCCCAGTTTATGTAGACAGATAAAGAGATAAACAGATGTAGGCCGGGCGCAGTGGCTCATGCCTGTAATCCCAACATTTTGGGAAGCCGAGAGTTAGGGTTACCTGAGTTCAGGAGTTCAAGATCAGTCTGACCAACATGGAGAATCCCCATCTCTACTAAAAATACAAAATTAGCCGGGCATGGTGGCGCACACCTGTAATCCCAGGTACTCGGGAGGCTGAGGCAGGAGAATCACTTGAATCTGGGAGGCAGAGGTTGCGGTGAGCCGAGATCACGCCATTGCACTCCAGCCTGGCAACAAGAGTGAAACTCCATCTCAAAAAAAAAAAAAGAAAGAAAGAAAAATAAACAGATGTAAATATGTACATTTATGTGTGTGTATAAATGTGTGTCCACCGAGTGGACCCTGGGTAGAATGACCGTAATTGCATTGAATGCGCCTAACATGGAGATCCTGGTGTCTAAATACTATTCCTCCTTAAAAAGAAACCAAGTATTCTTGAAGAAATGGCGAATTCAGAGCTGGGACAGGGAGAAACAAGATGAGCCTGAAATAGCTTGTTGAGCCAGAAAGAAAGGAAGTGATTTAGAGAATGACTGGGCTTGTCGAAATGACAAGAGGTCAGCCAGGGGCATCCACTGATCAAATCTGGGACAATTTCAGCATCAAAATAAATGACAGGAAAAAGCCAGTCATGGTGGCTCATGACTGTGGTCCCAGCTACTTGGGATGCTGAGGACGGAGGATCGCTTGAGCCTGGGAGGTCGAAGCTGCCGTGAGCTATGATCGCGCCACTGCACTCCAGCCTAGGCGACAGAGTGAGACCCTGTCTCAGAAAAAGAAAAAAAAAAAAAGCATGGTTTTGTTCTTGTTTTGCTTTTTGAGCTTGAGTCTTGCTCTGTTGCCCAGGCTGGAGTGCAATGGCGTGCTCTCAGCTCACTGCAACCTCTGCCTCCTATGTTCAAGCGATTCTCCTGCCTCAGCCTCCTGAGTAGCTGGGATTACAGGCGCCTGCCACCATACCTGTCTAATTTCTGTATTTTTAGTAGAGATGGGGTTTCACCAGGTTGGCCAGGCTGGTCTTGAACTACCAACCTCAGGTGATCTGCCCAACATGGCCTCCTAAAGTGTTAAGATTACAGGCATGAGCCACCACACCTGGCCTGATTTTTTAATAGGTATTTTGTAGAGACAGGGTCTTGCTATATTGCCCAGACTGGTCTCAAACTCCTGGGCTCAAGCAATCCTCCTGCCTTAGGCTCCCAAAGTGCTGGGATTACAGTTGTGAGCCACCACACCAGTTCACTTACCATTATTATTGTTACTATTTTGGGAGGGGGGTGTAGGATCTCACTTTGTTGCCCAGGCTGCAGTGCAGTGGCACAATCTCAGCTCACTGCAACCTCCGCCTCCCGGGTTTAAGCAATTCTAGTGCCTCAGCCTCCCAAGTAGCTGAGATTACAGGCACCCACCACCACACCTGGCTAATTTTTTGTATTTTTGGTAGAGGCAGGGTTTCACCATTTTGGCCAGACTGGTCTTGAACTCCTGACCTCAAGTGATCCACCTGCCTCGGCCTCCCAAAGTGCTGGGATTATGGGTGTGAGACACCACCTCAGCCCAATTTTCTATTTTGTATAATTCTGTGGTAACTCTAAGGAGACAACAGATATTCACCTACCATTTAGATGAACGACAACCAACCTTATCACTCTCGTGACTTGGAGTGACGTTTTCAGTCACAGCATCATTAATGGGCTCAAAAAGTGTTGAGTCACACAAGTAGGAGTTAGCAAAAAATAAAAAATAGAAAAATTAAAAAGTGGTGTGTTTCCAAGCAAGAGCGAAGATGACGTATTGAAAATGAGGGAACTTGAAAGATGCTGTAGGAAATGGCATGTGGCAATGACCACAGGAGGCAGAAATGAATAAGAAGACTTTGCCCAAACTTTCATAAACCACAAAAGTGAAAAAGCAATGTTTCTAAATAAAATTATTCTTTAAAATATAGGATTTTAGGTCAGGCGCCGTGACTCACGCCTGTAATTCCAGTACTTTGGGAGGCCAAGGTGGTCGGATCACGAGGTCAGGAGTTCGAGACCAGCCTGACCAACATAGTGAAACCCTGTCTCTACCAAAAATACAAAAATTAGCTGGGCGTGGTGGTACACACCTGTAATCCCCACTGCTCAAGAGGCTGAGGTGGGAGAATCGCTTGAACCTGGGAGGTTGCAGTGAGCTGAGATGTCACCACTGCATGCACACCAGCCTGAGCGACAGAGCGAGACTTCATCTCAAAAAAAAAAAAAAAGTAAGATTTTAGGCCAGGCGTGGCAGCTCATGCCTATAATCTCAGCACTTCAGAAGGCCAAAGTAGGCAGGTCACTTGAAGTCAGGAGTTCGAGATCTGCCTGGCCAGTATGGAGAAACTCCATGTCTACTAAAAATACAAAAAATTAACCAGGCATACCTGTAGTCTCAGCTACTCCAGAGGCTGAGGCAAGAGGGTCACTCGAACCCTGTAGGCAGAGGTTGCAGTGAGCCAAGATCATGCCATTTCACTCTAGCCTGGGAGACAGAGCAAGACTCCATCTCAAAAAAAAAAAAAAAGAATGAATGAATGAATGAATGAATGAATAAAATACAGCATCTCAAGCATCTAAATTTTAAATATTTTAACTAAATATTGTAAGTAGGATGTTGATTATTCATCTGTATCTCTAAAAGTTTAAATTAGAATTTGGGGCCAAATTTCTTTTTGATCTTCTCATTGAGAAAAGGAGGAAAGAAATTTATATTCAGGCACAGAGTGAACTTCATCCCAAAGCACTATCTCAAATATCACACGCTAAGTACCAGGACTCACTCCCTGGCCGCCCACATTCTCCTCCCGTCCTGTTCCCCTAGGATGTCTGAGCCCAGGCCTGGGGCTGAGCCAGGAGATAGTTCCCAGCTAATGGTGAATGGGGATGGGGAGAGAGAGCTACCAGTTGGGATGGGGGCTGGGCATGGTGATCAAAACAGATTGGCAGGGTCAGGCAGTTTAAGCACTGTCATCCAAGCCTTATGACTTTGCCTGTATGCACTTCTCAGAGCCTCAGTGTTCCCATCTGTGAAATGGAGCTAGTAGAGGGCCTCCTGAATCGAGTCACAGTAAGGGTTAAAGGAGGCAGGCACCTCACACCATGCCCAGTGCTTTGTATAAAGCACAGACCAGGGGATCAAATGCAGTAATCCCAGCCCTTTGGGAGGCTGATGCCAGAGAATGGCTTGAGCCCAGGAGTTCGAGACCAGCCTGGGCAACATAGCAAGACCCTGTAATTTTTCTCTTTTTTTTTTTTTTTTTGTGACCCTGTAATTTTTTAAAACAAACCTTCACGATCTGCACATGGACCCCAGAACTTAAAGTATAATAATAATAATAACAATAATAAAAACAAATTAAAAGAAAGAAAAAAATGGGCCAGGGCCAGGCTTCTCAGGAGGGGAGAAAAGGGGAAGATGCCTGCCAGACTCAAGAAAGCAACAAGAGGCCGGGCGCGGTGGCTCAAGCCTGTAATCCCAGCACTTTGGGAGGCCGAGGCAGGTGGATCACGAGGTCGAAAGATCGAGACCATCCTGGTCAACATGGTGAAACCCCGTCTCTACTAAAAATACAAAAAAACTAGCTGGGCATGGTGGCGCGTGCCTGTGATCCCAGATACTTAGGAGGCTGAGGCAGGAGAATTGCCTGAGGCCAGGAGGCGGAGGTTGCGGTGAGCCGAGATCGCGCCATTGCACTCCAGCCTGGGTAACAAGAGCGAAACTCCGTCTCAAAAAAAAAAAGAAAGCAAGCAACAAGAGAATCTCAAACACACACACACACATGCACACGCACACGCGCGCGCGCACACGCACACGCACTTGCACACGCGTGTGCACAGACACGCACAGGCACACGCACGCGCACACACGCACACGCACACACAGCCATGGAGCTTGGCTCTGCAGCCCTTCCCGTTCCCCAGCCCCGACAACCATGCTCCAGGAACAAGTCTGTTCCTGAATCCTCCAAAAGCTTCCTCCTCTTCCTCCACGAGACCCCAGTAGCCCCTGGGCCTCCTCATCGTTGTCTTGTCACTGTCACTGTGTCTGTCCTACCAGCCCCAGAGCTTCTGGAGGACAGGTGGTGACCGTCTTCATGCCAACCCCCCCATGCAGGCACAAGGCAAGGCAAGGCAAGACCAGCCCTGCCCAGCAGGTGGCAGCAGTGCTCAACATCAGGGACGCAGGGGGCTTGGGCTCACCCCAGCCCTCCCAGCCTGTGGGATGGAAACACTGTTCCCAGGAGCCTTGCGAGTTCCCACATGCCCAGGCTTTGCCCCGTGCGTGCCTGCTTTGTTTGTTTGCTGTTTGTTTGGAGATGGAATCTCACTGTTTCCCAGGCTGGAGTGCAGTAGCAAGATCTTGGCTCAGTGCAGCCTCTGCCTCCTGGGTTCAAGCGATTCTCCTGCCTCAGCCTCCCAAGTCGCTGGGATTACAGGCACCTGCCACCACACCTGAATAGTTTTTTTGTATTTTTAATAGAGACAGGGTTTTGCCATATTGCCTGGGGTGGTCTCGAACTCCTGACCTCAAGCGATCCATCCACCGCGGCCTCCCAAAGTGCTGGGATTACAGGTGTGAGCCACTGCGCCCGGCCTAGCCTCACTTCCTTCGAGCACATTCTCTTACCTCCGCTACTCCAGGCGGCCTCGCCTTCTTGCTGTTTCATGGTTGTTGCCCTTGCTGTTCCCTCTACCCAGAATGCCCTTCCTCAGATACCTACACGGCCTACTCCCTCACCTCCTTCAGAGATTTACCCAAATGCCACCTTCTCAGCAAGAACCTCCCTGACCACATCGTCTAGAATTGGACCTGGACACAGAGGCCCACACCTGGAGTCTCAACTACTCGGGAGGCTGAGGCAGGAGGATCACTGAAGTCCAGGCTTGCAAGACCAGCCTGGGCAGCACATCAGGACCCTGCCTCTACAAAAAATACAGAAATTAACCACGTGTGGTGGAGGCTAAGCCAGGAGGATCGCTTGAGCCCAGGAGTTCCAGGCTGCAGTGAGCCATGATCATGCCACTGCACTCCAGGCTGGGCAACACAGCAAGACCCTCCCTTGAAAAAAAAAAAAAAAGGCCAGGCGCAGTGGCTCATGCCTGTAATTCCAGCAGTTTGGGAGATGAAGGTAGGCAGATCACAAGGTCAGGAGTTCAAGACCAGCCTGGCCAATATTGTGAAACCCCTGTCTCTACTGAAAATACAAAAATTAGCCAGGTGTGGTGGCACATGCCTGTAGTCCCAGCTACTCAGGAGGCTGAGGCAGGAGGATTGCTTGAACCCAGGAGTCGGAGGTTGCAGTGAGCCGAGATCGCGCCATTGCACTCCAGCCTGGGCGACAGAGCGAGTCTGTTTCGAGAAATACATAAGGCTGGGCGTGGTGGCTCACACCTGTAATCCAAGCACTTTGGAGGCCAAGGCGGGCGGATCACCTGAGGTCAGGAGTTCAAGATCAGCCTGACCAACATGGTGAAACCCTGTCTCAAAAAAAAAAAAAAAGGAAGGAAAAGAAAGAAAAAACTTGAACTGTACCAATAAAACTGAAATTCCTTCCTCAGACCCGGTGAGCAGATCCTTCCCCTTCTTTCCTTTATCTTCCCTGTAACATATTGTCATCATTATATATGCTATTCATTTGTGTGTTTGGGATTTTCACTAGCCCACAGACTCCTTGGGGACAATGATCTGTCCATCTTGTTTTCTGCCATATTCTCAACATCTAGAATAGCGGGCACATAGTAGATGTTCAATAAATACTTTTTATTTTTATATATTTTTGGACAGGGTCTCACTCTGTTGCCCAGGCTGGAGTAGAGTGACACAATCCTGGCTCACTGAAGGCTCAAACTCCTGGGCTCAAGCAATCCTCCCACCTCAGCCTCCCAGATAACTGGGACTACAGGTGTGCACCACCACGCTCAGTTAATTTTTACAAAAAGAGTTTTCTTTAGAGACAGGGTCTCCCTGTGTTGCCCAGGTTGATCTTGAACTCCTGGCCTCAAGCAATCTTCCCACCTCGGCCTCCCAAAGTGCTGGGCTTACAGGCATGATCCACCACCACACTTAGCCTAAAAAGTGCTTTTTAAGCAAAGGAATGAAAGCCAGGCACAGTGGCTCATGCCTGTAATCCCAGCACTTTGGGAGGCTAAGGCAGGTGGATCACTTGAGATTAGAAGTTCGGGACCAGCCTGGCAAACATGGCGAAACCCCATCTCTACTAAAAATACAAAACTTTAGCCAGGCATGGTGGCGCGTGCCTGTAATCCCAGCTACTTGGGAGGCTGAGGCAGGAGAATTGCTTGAACCCGGAAAGCAGAAGTTGCAGTGAGCCAAGATTGTGCCATTGCACTCCAGCCTGAGTGACGAGAATGAAACTCAGACTCAAAATAAATAAAATAAGCAAGTAAATAAATAACTGACAATCTGGCTCGCAATGGACTTCCCTTGCCTGCACAGTAGTTGAGCATCGAAGGCCTCCTCCCTCCTTGGACTCATCCCTCACCTATGTCCACCCATGCCCACCTGAGTGCCACGGCAGGCTCCCGAGATGCTCCCAGTACAGTGCTCCATTTTAGAGAGCTCCCCACCCCCACTCGGGCCCCAGCATCCTTTGTCCACTCCCTGCTGCAATCCCACTGCAACATGCTGTTCGAATGCCACCACCTCTGAGAAGCCACCCTGGTTTTCCTCACTTACTAAAACCACGTCTGTCTCCCCCACTGCACTGGGAACACCCTCAGTGCAGAACAGTGGCCCCGGAGCACGGTTTCCCGTGTAATGTTTGATGAATGAATGAATGATTAAATGAGGAAAAGACTTAGCAGAAAAACAGAGTGTAAAGTGAAGGGTAAGGCCGGGTGCAGTGGCTCATGCCTGTAATCCCAGCACACTGGGAGGCGGCCAGATATCTTGAGTCCAGGAGTTCTCCAGAGTAAGACCCCCATCTCATAAAAAATAAAAATAAAAATAAACCAGCTGGGCATAGTGGCTCATGCCTGTAATCCTAGCACTTTGGGAGGCCGAGGCGGGTGGATCCCTTGAGGTCAGGAGTTCAAGACCAGCCTGGCCAACATGGTGAAGCCCATCCCTACTAAAAATACAAAAATTAGCTGGGCATGGTGGCAGATGCCTATAATCCCAGCTACTCGAGAAGCTGAGGCAGGAAAATCGCTTGAATATAGGAGGTGGAGGTTGCAGTGAGCCGAGATTGCGCCACTGCATTCTAGCCTGGGGCAACAGAGTGAGACTCAGACTCAAAAAAAAAAAAAAAAAAAAAAAAATTGAATTAATTAAGTGAAAGGTGCACATTCTTTTCTTTTTTTCTTTTTTCTTTTTTTTTGAGACGGAGTTTCGCTCTTGTTACCCAGGCTGGAGTGCAATGGCGCGATCTCGGCTCACCACAACCTCCGCCTCCTGGGCTCAGGCAATTCTCCTGCCTCAGCCTCCCGAGTAGCTGGGATTACAGGCATGCACCGCCATGCCCAGCTAATTTTTTGTATTTTTGGTAGAGACGGGGTTTCACCATGTTGACCAGGATGGTCTCGATCTCTCGACCTCGTGATCCACCCGCCTCGGCCTCCCAAAGTGCTGGGATTACAGGCTTGAGCCACCGCGCCCGGCCGGCCCCAGATTTCTAGATAGAAACCAGAACCTATATTGGCCAAGTGTAATTAATCCCAGTGCTTTGGAAGGCCAAGGCAGGAGGATCACTGGAGGCCAGGACTTCGAGACCAGTCTGGGCCACATGAGGAGACCCCCGTCTCTACAAAAAGGGAAAAAAAAGAAAATAGAACGAACCTCGGGCCTAGGGCCAGAGATGAAGATTGGGGACGCAGGGAACGGGGACAGAGAGGGAGCTATGACTTAAATCTCTTTTCAAAAGATAGAAGAGTTCCTGGTCAGGTGCCGTAGGTACCTCACGCCTGTAATCCTAGCACTTTGGGAAGCTGAGACAGGCAGATCACTTGAGGTCAGGAGTTCGAAACCAGCCTGGCCAACATAGTGAAACCCTCTCTACTAAAAATACAAAAAAGTTAGCCAGCCGTGGTTTCGGCTCCCTGTAATCTCACATACTCGGGAGGCTGAGACAGGAGAATTGCTTGAACCTGGGAGGCAGAAGTTGCAGTGAGACAAGATAGTGCCACTATACTCCAACCTGGGCTACAGAGCATGACTCTGTCTCAAAAAATAAAAAATAAAATAAAATAGGCTGGTGCGGCGGCCCACACCTGTAACCCCAGCACTTTGGGAGGCTGAGGTGGGCGGATCACCTGAGGTCAGGAGCTCAAGACCAGCCTGCCCAACATGGTGAAACCCCAGCTCTACTAAAAATACAAAAAATTAGTTGGGCGTGGTGGCAGGCACCTGTAATCCCAGCTACTCTGGAGGCTGAGGCAGGAGAATCGCTTGAACCCAGGAGGTGGAGGTTGCAGTGAGCCAAGATCTTGCTCCAGAGCTAAAGCCACTACACTTAAGCCTGGGTGACAAGAGTGACACTCCGTCTCAAAATAAGTAAGTAAATAAGAAAGAAAGAGAAGTTCCTGAATCCTGCAGGAAAAAGGGGTGGGTCACCCCGCATCAGAGCTGTGAACTGAGAAATCCTAGGGAAAGAAGGGGCCAGTGCCTGAGTCCCAACTGGATAATGGAAGCAAGGGGGAAGGGTGGAGGCTCCCAGGCTGAAACTCTCCGGGAGGTTTTTGGCTGGGGGACAGAAGGGCGTTCTGGAGGTCCCAAGGTAATGAAATGAAGGAGAGATAGTTACAACCTCTTAGCAAATCCCGGGGAAGTGAAGGGATCTGGGAGTGAGGACTGGATTCCGGGACAGGGATGCTGAGCGGCTGGGTCAGGAGGAAGCTGAAAGCCAGGCACGGTGGCTCACGCCTGTAATCCCAGAGCTTTGGGAGGAGGGAGACTCTCTTGAGAGCAGGAGTTCGAGACCAGCCTGAGTACCATAGCAAGACTCCGTCTCTACAAAATATTTGAAAATTATTAAGGAGTAGTGGCGAGCACCTCTAGTCCCAGCCACCTCGGAGGCTGAGGCGGGAGGATCACCTGAGCCCAGGAGCTCAAGGGTGCAGTGAGCTATGATTGCGCCACCGCACTCCAGCCTGGGCGACAGAGCGAGACCCTGTCTCCAAAAATAATACATAAAAACGGAGACGGGGCTGGGGCAGAGGAGGCAGCGGGACCCATCCCCGGGAGCGATCACACGCGCGGAACGTCCGGGACGAGACCCAGGGCTTCCACCCCGATGGGGCTGCTCGTGTAGGGTGAGGCGGGGGCGGGGCGGGACGAAGCGGGATGGGCGGGGCCCGGGCGGGGCGGGGCCCGGGCGGGGCGGGGCCGGGGCGGGGCCCGGGCGGGGCGGGGCGGGGCCGGGGTCCCGGGGGCCGGGGCGGGGCCGAGCTGGCGCTGCGCAGCCGCGGGGCGGCCGTCGCGCATGCGGGGCTCACAAGGCTGCGGCCGGAGCCGCTGCCACTCCCGGGAGCATGAAGGACCGAACCCAGGAGCTCCGCACGGTGAGTCCGGCCCCCGCGCGCGGCCGCCCGCCGCCTGCGCCGGCGCCCCGGACACTCCCCGCCCGGCTCCCGCAGCCCGGAGAGCGGCCGCTCCTGAGTCCCTATCCCGGGCTGGAGGCAGCGGGGCGAGCCGGGGACCCCGACCCCCCCTCCGGGTTCCGCCCCTCGGACCCACTCGGGGTCACGGGCTCTCGTGAGCTCGGCCGCGCTGACACGTGGACGGGAGGCTGGAGTCCGGGGTCCTGGATAAACTTTTCGAGGTCCCATTGATTTGGGGGGTTCGGAGGGTGCTGATGGGGTTCTGGTGGCGGGACCTCTTCCCCCTCTCGCAGAACAGGCCCTGTCTCTGGCACCCCCCCGCACTGTCCCTCATCGCTGACCTCCCGACCCCGCTCGGTGTAGACAGACAAGGGACCGCGGTGGAAACCCCCTC
Source organism: Saimiri boliviensis (assembly GCF_048565385.1). Taxonomy (NCBI): domain Eukaryota; kingdom Metazoa; phylum Chordata; class Mammalia; order Primates; family Cebidae; genus Saimiri; species Saimiri boliviensis. The sequence goes on along the minus strand of NC_133468.1, from coordinate 34,622,408 downwards.
GGTGTGGACAGACGAGGGGACCGCAATGGGCTGGGGGCGGTCCCCGCTGCGGGGCGCGCTGCGGAAACCCGGCCGTCGGGTGGGGGCGGCCTCCTGGGCGCCGTCCCTGTCACCTGTGGCTCCCATCACCTGTGGCTCCCCCTCCGCTGGTCGCAGTAGGGATCCGCTGCCCGCCCGAGGTCTGGGAGGGGTCACACCCACCCCCGGTCCACCTGTCCACCGTCGGGCTCCCGGGCAGCCCTGGCTGGCGTTTCCAGACCCTTCAGCCTTCCCTGCCACTTGGATCTATTTTTCCACCTGTATCTCAGGAGCCGCTGGGGTGTGGCTCCCGGGGCGGGGTTTGAGGGGAGTGGGAGGATGCACAAACATTCTGAGTCAGAGCCCAGCCCTTCCCAGCCCAGAGACCCCTGCAGCCTGCCTGGGTCCCCTTTCCCTGGTCTCTGCCCTTAGGGATGAGGAGCCCAGGAGGATGGTGACCGCGAGTGGGGGACGGTGAAGGAAATGAAGTCTCCCTGGGTGTGTTGTGAGGGGATCAGGGCTCAAGACTAGATTGATTCTCCTCTGGTCATCTTGTGCCCTGGCTGGTCACCTGGCTGGCAGCCCTGCCTGCTGATCCCTGGGAGCCTCCCCTCTGCCCTCCACCTCGGCTAGGAACCAAAACCCTAAGGTCCCCTCCCATGGAAAATGTCAAGTGTCCTCTGGGCGTTTGACTGCACGGCTTGTCTTCTCGACCCAGAGCCTCCCTGGGTTGAAGCCTGTCTGCCCCGTTATGTCAGCCTTGTCTCCTGGGCATGCTGGAGCCGGACCTGGGCTCCCCTGCCTTCCTGTCCCCCACTCGCTCTGGCACCACTGCCTCCACTTCGCCTCCAGATCTGTCATTCCTGGCTGAGCGCCCGGCCCCCAGGGTAAACCCCATGAGGTTTCAAAGGAAGAAGATGGTCCCTCAAGTCACGTATGGGCTCTAAACACTTCCCCTGCGGTCCCTGTGGTTGCCCTCAAGTTTCCTGAGCTCCGTTGAGTCAGAACGAGTGTTTTCCTGGTGACGGATGGCTGTGTGGTGTATTTGCTGATGTTTGGGCGTCTGGTAGGTTTCCTGAGGATATGTGTGCGAACCAAGTGGTCAGCGCAATGTGGATGTGGGGTAACAGCCTCCGGTATCAGCCTTCATCCCCCTAGCTGAACGGGAAACTGAGGCACAAAGGAGATGTGGCTTGCCTGCTAGAGGGAAGGGGAGTAAAAAAGGGCTTTGCCTCGTCCCTGAAGACAGTCAGACTCAGGCCTGGCTGGCACTGGGGGACCCCCAGTAGAGCTTGGGTTGTGAAGCATTTGAACCCAGATCTTTTCTTGCTTTTTTTTTTTTTTAGACAGAGTTTCCCTCTGTTGTCCAGGCTGGAGTGCAGCGGCAGGATCTTGGCTCACTGCAACCTCCACCTCCCAGGTTCAAGCAATTCTGCCTCAGCCTCCCTAGTAGCACCCGGCTAATTATTTGTATTTTTAGCAGAGACAGGGCTTCACCATGTTGTTCAGGCTGGTCTCGAGCTCCTGACCTCGTGAGCTGCCTGCCTCGGCCTCCCTAAGTGCTGGGATGACAGGCATGAGCCACCGCGCCCGGCCGAACCCAGATCTTTTCGCTGTGTTGTCTGTCTCTGTTACTACCTCCTCGCCCCCTGATTAGATGGTGAAGCCAGGCTTTGCTTTGAATGGTCTGAGGCTTCCGCTCCAGACACCCCCACCCTCCCCACCCAAGGCATTCAGAGCCCAGGGAGGCTGTACCCATTGCTGGGTGGCCCTGCCCAGGGAGGGGTTTCTAAGCAGCCTGGAGGGAGCCCACATGGGGTGGGGTGGGACAGTCAGTCTTGGTGGGGCCATCATTCCCACAAGCTGCTTTCCCTCTGGACCGGGGTTCCTATCTGTGAAATGGGGATAGGAAAACCTAGAATCCCATTTATCAGGACGAGATGGGGGGCCACGAGTTTCGTGGCTCCAAATCCACTTTTGCAGGAGGCCTGAAACCCCAGGAATCAGAATTTTCAGCACAGAATCCCCAGGAAGAAGCTGGCACTGGCTGAGCTGGACTGGGCTGGACTGGGCTGGACTGGGCTGGGCTGGGCTGGGCTGGGCTGGATAGAGATGGTGCTGGGGACAGCGGCTGTGCACTGCTTCCAGCCCTCCCTCCCTCCCTCCGTCCCTCTTCCTCCTCCTCCTCCTTTCTCCTTCTCCCCCACCCAACGCCACCACATTTGGAAGGAGGCGAAGGGAGCTTATTTATAAAAGTCACACTTGAGGAAGGAGCTGGCGCGTTTCCTCACGCTGCAGGCCCGGCCCAGCCCTCCATCCTTCTCCAGCTCCCACCTCTCCCTCTGCAGATGGGGAGCGAAGGGGGTCACTGGGGACTAGCCAGGGGGCCTCAACACCGTTGCAGGCCCTCAGAGATCAGAAAGGCCACTCACAGGGTACAGGTAGCAAAGAGAGACCAGTGCCAGGGCCAGGGTCACACAGCCAGGGAGCTCCACCCTGGCATGAGCTGCCTCCTCCCCTCAACTCAGAGACTCCCTGATTTTCTTCCTGGGGACTTTGCAGAGCTGACCTATCCCTCCCCGGGCCCAGGACAGGGCTTATTGTCTGCGTGCCAGGCTATGGAGGACAGATGCAGGAGGCTAAGGACGTAGCAAGGAGGGAGAGTTGGAGCAGCACAATCCTGGAAGCCTTCCTGGAAGAAGAGACCCTGGGATAGCCCAGGAGCAGTATTTGAATGGGAGGAGAGAGAGTGATCCAAAAGAGGGCACAGCTTAGTGACGGCAGAGAGGTTCGAATGACCAACCAGGAGAGAATTGCAGGTGGTCCTGACTGCTGGTGTCTGGGGCCCCCTGAAGTGCCTTGAGGTCTAGACCGAGGCCTAACTCACTGGAGCAGCAAAGGCAGGCCTGGGTGAGGAGGCCCAGAGCCCTGCGTTGCCCACCAGTTCCCTTTCTCCTGTTGCTGGGAAGAGTCTGGTGGTTGGGAGGCAACACTGGGCGGGTTCATCCTGAGTCTCCCTCTGCTCACTTCCTCGTCCGCAGCACGGAGCCAGTGTTACCCACCTCGAAGAGTAGCAGGCACGAGGGTGTAAGAACGGGGGCCGGACAGGGCTCCCCCATCCTGCCTCCCGTTACCTCCCGGCGCTTTCCCAGCATGAGCGATGCATTTGGGCACATTTTCATCTGGGCTGCAGATGGAACGGCCTTCCAGGACCATCTAGTTGAGCCTCCTATCTTACAGATCAGAACACAGGTCCACAAAGGGCCAGGTGTTTATCTGCAGTCACTCAGCATGTAGGGACAGAGCCCTGCCCCTTTCCATGGCCTGAAGCTGCTTCTCTGAGCCTCGCTGGGGCCCTGTGAAGGGGAAGGCTCTGCAGGGCAGGGACCTGGTGTCCACAGACCTGGAGGGTGGGGACAGGGTGAGGAGGCTCGGATTGCACAGCCCTCTTTCCTGGAGACACAGCTTGGCCTCTTGCACACCCCTGACTCAGCTCTGGGCCTCTCTACACTAGTGATATTGACTTTGATTAGTCACTTAAAAGAAGAAGGGGAAAAAAATTGCCCTCGAGGCAGACAACAGCCACTGTGCTCAGCAGTGATGCATCAATGTTGCCGGCCTGATTCGCTCCCCTGGGACAGGCCTGGAGGCTGCCTGGCCTCTGCTCCGCTTGGAGGAGTCAGACTGTTGCATCCAGGAAGGTGTCCTGGAATCTGGGAGTCTCTGCTAGGAGAGACCACCAGGACTGCCCCGCCTCCGCCAGGAGAAGCCGGGGGCATCCGGCACACTGTGCTTCCGCCAGGGTCTGCTCTTCCTAGCCCTCCATGGGCGGGAGGTAGGCAAGCATTCCCTCCCGGCCCTCCCACCTTTCATTCCTGGTTGGAGGTGGTGATTTTTTTTTAATTTAAAAAATTTTTTTTATTATTTTGAGATGGAGCCTTGCTCTGTTGCCCAGGCTGGAGTGCAGTGGCACGATCTCGGCTCACTATAACTTCTGCCTCCTGGGTTCAAGTGATTCTTCTGCCTCACCCTCCTGAGTAGCTGGGATTACAGGTGCACACCACCATGCCTGGCTAATTTTTTTGTATTGTTAGTAGAGACGGGGTTTCACCATACTGGGCAAGCTGGTCTTGAACTCCTGATCTTGTGATATGCCTGCCTCAGCCTCCCAAAGTGCTGGGATTACAGGCATAAGTCACTGCACCCAGCCACCCCTATAAATTCTGATTCCATCTCTTTGGGGTGGATCCCTGGAAGCCGGGGGTTTTTTTGAGTCCCCCCAAGGATTCTGGTACTTGGCCAGCTTTGAGAGCCACTGAATGCGGAACCATAAAACACCAAGATGGTAGCTGGGCTTGGGGGCTCACGCCTGTAGTCCCAACTACATGGGAGGCTGAGGCAGAAAGACTGCTGGAGCCCAGGAGTTTGAGACTAGCCTGAGCACCATAGTGAGACCACCATCTCTACGAAAATTTAAATTAGGCAAGTGTGGTGGCAGGTGCCTGCAGTCCCAGCTACTCTGAGGCTGGAGGATCACTTGAGCCTGGGAGCTATGATCTTGCAGTGAGCTATGATCTTGCCACTAGACTCCAGTTTGGACAACAAAAATGAGATCCTGTCTCTAAAAAATATAAGGACCAGGTGCGGTGGCTCACACAGCACTGTGGGAGGCCGAGGCAGGCGGATCACCTGAGGTCAGGAGTTCAAGACCAGCCTGGCCAACATGGCAAAACCTCATCTCTACTGAAAATACAAACATTAGCCAGGCGTGGTGGCAGGTGCCTGTAATTACAGCTACTCGGGAGGCGGAGGCAGGAGAATCACTTGAACTGAACCTGGGAGTTGCAGTGAGCCGAGATCGTACCGCTGCACTCCGGCCAGGGTGACAGAGCAAGGCTCTGTCTCAAAAATAAATAAGAAAAAAGTTCCAGGACAGATTGGATGTTGGTTGGATGACAGAAGAGGAGGAACGCCCTAGGTTTCTGGCTTGGGAATCCTGGAGCACCTTGAGGTGCTCCTCCAGTTCAGAGGAGGGGGCTCCGGAGGAAGAAGAGGAGCCTGGTTTTGGCCAGGAGGCAGGCAAGGTGCCCGTATGATATCTGGGCACATCCGCCCATACGACATTTGGGCCTTTGCGTTTGCGCCCCACAGTTCCAGCTGCCACCTGCACACCAAAGGGTTCCAAGTCCCCAACTCCAATCCAGCCTCCTCTCCAGAGCTGTGACTGCCACTCAGAAAGCCTTGGTAGATTCCCAAGGGAGCTGGGCCCTAATTATTCCATAGATATCCGGGTGTTTACTTTTGTTTTTTTGAGACAGGGTCTTGCTCTGTCGCCTACGCTGGACTGCAGTGGCACAATCATAGCTCACAGCAGCCTCGATCTCGAGGGCTCAAGCAATCCTCCCACCCCAGCCTCCTGAGTAGCTGTAATTGCAGAGGCATGCCACCACACTCAGCTACTTTTGGTATCTTTTGGTAGAGATGGGGTCTTGCTGTGTTGCCCTGACTGGTCTCAAACTTCCGGACTCAAGTGATCCTCCCACCCCAGCCTCCCACAGTGCTGGGATTACCTCACGAGCCACCATGCCCAGCTACTTTATGTATACGGTGCCCACCCAGGCCAGCCCAGCACAGCGGGAAGACAGCATGCCAGGCTGGCCACATTACCTAGTTCCATTTTGGTCAAGAGTGCGTCCGGGCTGGGAAATAGAGGAGGTGAGGGTGGCGATGGGGTGCTGCCACTCCACGTCCTTGTCAGTTTGTTCTGGGTCCAATGAGAACCGATTACTTTTCATTTATTTACTTATTTAGAGACGGCGTCTCACTCTGTCACCCAGGCTGGAGTGCAGTGGCACGGTCTCAGTTCACTGCAACCTCCGCCTCCCAGGTCCATGCGATTCTCCTGCCCCAGCCCCCCGAGTAGCTAGGATTACAGGCAGGCACCACCACGCCCGGCTAATTTTTGTAGTTTTAGTAGAGACTAAAAATACTGCCGGGCGCGGTGGCTCAAGCCTGTAATCCCAGCACTTTTGGAGGCCAAGGCGGGTGGATCACGAGGTCGAGAGATCGAGACTATCCTGGTCAACTTGGTGAAACCCCGTCTCTACTAAAAATACAAAACATTAGCTGGGCATGGTGGCGCGTGCCTGTCATCCCAGCTACTCGGGAGGCTGAGGCAGGAGAATTGCTTGAACCCAGGAGGCAGAGGTTGCGGTGAGCCGAGATCGTGCCATTGCACTCCAGCCTGGGTCACAAGAGCGCAACTCCGTCTCAAAAAAAAAAAAATATTATTATATTGGCCAGGCTAGTCCTGAACCCCTCACCTCAGGTGATCCGCCTGCCTCGGCCTCCCGAAGTGCTGAGATTACAGGTGTGAGCCACCTCGCCCAGCGAGAGCTGATTACATGTCTGAGTGAATCTGGAGGACATCTCCAGAACGTTGCTACTGGGCTCTGGCTTGGATGTGGATGAGGGTGCAGGGGACAACAGAGTCAGGAGCCATCAGAATCCCACAATCTGAAATAAGCATCGGAACAAATGAAGAAATGAAACCGAAAAAAAAGGTGCTTCACGTGAACCCCAAATCCACTCCACAGACAGTGGTTGGCAAGGGCTTGGGGCTTTCCTTGACAGGAAGCGCTACGTGATCGCTTATCTGATCTCTGGCTGTAGTAATAGAGGTAGACCACTTAGAAAGAGGGAGGGGATAGGCCAGCTCTTTGGCATTGGCCAGACCACAGTCAGCAGCAGATTCCGTTTGTGTGCTATCCTGTAGGAGACAGAAGCACAGTCCAACAAGTCTTGGGCAGGCGCTATAATTTGGGGTCCCAGGGAAGGAATACTTAACTTGAGAAGAAAAATCTAGGGAGGCTGTGGATGCCTGCCGCCTTCCCATCTATAGCACGGGCACCCCAGGGAGGGGGCACCCACAAGTTCTTTATGGCCTAGAACCAAACCACAGAAAAGAGAAGGACTCTAATAGCTGGGGCTGCCGGAGATGGGCCAGGCTGTTTGGGAAAGCTAGGGAGCTCACCGTCACAGGAGGTATGCAAACTGAGGGCTGAAGCTAACGCCAAGGAGATTTTTCAGGTCCCTTAGAGCCTGAGAGTCTTTGGCCATGGCTCTAATAGGAATGTGAATGGTGTGTGGAAGAACGAGGTACAAGATACTAATTTGGGGGTACAGGGAGGCTTCTGGAAGGAGGTGGCATATGAGGAAGAGGGGACTGTCACGCTTGTGGAATCCGCATCCCGGGCAGAGGGATGTGCCTGCGGGAAGCTTGGGGGACAGAGGGGGGATTATAGGGCCAGGAGCCAGTTGTAGGTGTGGTGTGGTGGGGTCTGATCCCAGGCTAGGGCAGCAGGATCAAGAGCAAAGCTGGGGGTGACAATTCCCAAGACCGAAGAAGGAGGACGACCCGGGGAGGAAGGGTCCCCTTGGCCCGGCCCCTCTAGGTTATGCTTGGAGCCGTGGCTGGCTTGACCCTGGCTGAGAGGTCAGGCCCTCAGCCCTCCAGCTGGCTTAGGGGCCAATCTCAGTGCCACCTCCAGGGTAGACCTGACCTGGGTGCCCCCATCAGACCCCGGCCCTGGTCTCCCTTTCCCCAGCCCGACCCCCATAGACGGAGGGGCCAGAGGAGGGTGTGGGCATCTCTCCTGCCAGCCCTTCTGTTAGAGAAGCTTCCTCGTTCAGTCTTCAGCCTTTTGGGAGGTAGCAAGTCAGAGCTGGCCAGATGCCTGGAGAAGATACGCCCCCCACTACACAGATGGGCAGGCTGAGGTCAAGACAGGCACCAGCCGGATGTCCAGGGGTCTCTGAGGGCAGGACAGGGGTTTGGTGGGGCTGGCAGTGACTCTTGTCTCTGGCTACAGGAGAGGAGCTGGCAAACTCTCCTCCCACCCTTCGTCATCCACCTTCGTCCTCTGAGCGCCAGGGAAGAGAGGGCAGGATGCGGGACGGCAGGAACTCCCGGGGCCCCTTCCCAACCTGGCAGGCTGCCCGGGAGGAGGAACTGGGCTCCTCCTGGCTGTGCTCTGCCTCGGTTTCCCTAGGGAGGGCTCCTCTGACTCAACTCCTGGGCCTGTCACGGTCTAAAACGTGAAAACGGCTCCTGGATTTGTGGGGGGGGCTTGGTGAGGGAGGGGTGCCACCTGGTGACAGCCACAGGCACTTGGTGGGGAGCAGGAACGAGAATTTATTTTAGCTGCTGGGGAGGTGGTGTGATATCTTGAAGAGAGGAGGCCCCTCTGCGCCGCCTCTATCAAAGCCCCCACCCACCCCCTCTCCCAATGAGTCCCCCCACTTTGCTGGTGTGATGGGAGCTGTGAGCCCCAGGGGCACAGCCCCTCACAGAACATGCTCAGGCCGGGCGCGGTGGCTCACACCTATACTCCCAGCACTTTGGGGGGCCAAGATGGGAAGATCACTTGAGCCCAAGAGTTTGAGACCAGAATGGGCAACACAGTTGAACCCTGTCTCTACAAAAAAAATAAAAACCAAAAAAATTAGCTGGGTGTGGCAGCATGCCCCTATGGTCCCAGCTGCTTGGGAGGCTGAGGGGGAAGGATATCTTGAGCCTGGGAGGTCGAGGCTGCAGTGAGTTGTGATTGTGCCACTGCACTCCAGCCTGGGTGACAGAGCAAGACCCTGTCTCAATCAATCAATCAATCAACCAAACGAACAAACATGCCCTGCTTCCCCACAGCCCTCCCTCCATGCAGCCAGGTGTCACTGTCCCCATTGCACAGAAGAGCAAACAGCCAGAGGGGTCAAGGCCCAGCCTGATGAGTCCCCTCACTCTCAGCCCCCCTGCCTCCATCCTGACAAGACAGCACCAAGGTGGAGTCAGTGCTGGGCCAGGCAGTGGCCTCTCCCGTGAGGCAGTCAGAAATGAGGTGGGAACAAGACCAGGTGAGGTGGCTCACGCCTGTCATCCCAGCGCTTTGGGAGGCCAAGGCAGGTGGATCACTTGAGGTCAGGAGTTCGAGACCAGCCTGGCCAACATGGTGAAACCCCATCTCTCCTAAAAATACAAAAATTAGCCGGGTGTGGTGGCGCAGGCCTGTAGTCCCAACTACTCTCTCAGGAAGCTAAGGCAGGAGAATTGCTTGAACCCAGGCGGTGGAGGTTGTAGTGAGCCGAGATCACAACACTCCACTCCAGCCTGGGCAACAGAGTGACTCTCTTTCAAAAAAAAAAAAAAATCAGGTAGGAACAAGCCCTGACACCCAGGCTGAGAGACGTCAGTCCCTGACCCAGAATGGCCACCCTGGATAGCCTTGCCTTGGCTGCAGAGAGAGACGCTGGCCTTGCCAGCAGGGTGGGCTGACCCTGCCCGACTCATGGTGTGAGGTAGACAGTAATGACCATGTCCAGCATGCCAGGAAGTCAGAAGTATAATTACCCCCTCCCCATGATGGGGGTGGCTTTTGTACAGCAGCTCCTGGGCGGTGAGGTGGGGCCTGCACCTGTGGCTGAGGCCTAAGGCAGGACTCGAGCCAAGTGGCAACATGACTGACCCCTCATGCCTGCTGGGCCCAGGTCTGGGGCGGAAGGAGGCAGAGTGAGGTACAGTGTCAAGATTGACAGGGAGGCCAGGTGCAGCGGCTCACACCCATAATCCCAGCACTCTGGAAGGCTGAGGCAGGAGGATCACTTGAGGCCAGGAGTTCAAGACCAGCCTGGGCAACATAGTGAGACACCCCACCCCCAACCACCATCTCTACAAAAATGAAAATTAAGTTTAAAAATGATTTTACAAAAAGATGGACAAGAAATTTTTTTTTTTTTTTTTTTTTTGAGATAGTTTCGCTCTTGTTACCCAGGCTGGAGTGCCATGGCGCGATCTCGGCTCACTGCAACCTCCGCCTCTTGGGTTCAGGCAATTCTCCTGCCTCAGCCTCCTGAGTAGCTGGGATTACAGGCACGCGCCACCATGCCCAGCTAATGTTTTCTATTTTTAGTAGAGACGGGGTTTCACCATGTTGACCAGGATGGTCTTGATCTCTTGACCTTGTGATCAACCCGCTTCGGCCTCCCAAAGTGCTGGGATTACAGGTGTGAGTCACCACGCCCGGCCTAAGATACTCTTAAGAGATCTTCTGAGCCATCCCACCTCTGGGCTGGGGTTTAGTGGTGCCCAGGCCTGGGACGGAGTGGGCAGGCTTCCTTCCCATTACGGGGCCCACTCTGGAAAGGGAGCTTGGGACCCCTGGGCTCCACCGAATTAAAACCACTGGGGCCACACGTGGTTGTGCACACCTATAATTCCAGCTACTTGGGAGGCTGAGGTGGGAGGATCAATTAAGCCCAGGTGTTTAAGGCTGCAGTGAGCTGTGATTGTACCCCTGCACTCCAGCCTGGGTGACACAGCAAGACTTCCACTCTAAAAATGTGTGTGGGTGGGTGGGGATGCACGTGCATGTGTGCGCGCACACGTGTGTGTATAAACCACTGGCCAGGAGAGTAGAGAATGCTCTTTCCAGGCAGCTGTCCCAAGGGCCTAGGGGACCCGGAGGGCCCAGACAGAGGGGCTGGCCCCAGGCTTGGTTGCCTCCCCAGCCGCAGTGGGAGGGCGGGCAGGTAGGTGAGGGAGGGAATCCCTGGCCCAGAGACTGAGTCTCGGCCTTGACACCAGCGTGCCAGGGAAGGCTCCTCTCTTTCTGCCCAGACCCCAGTGGTCCTCCAGATCTTCCTGCAGCTGAGAGCGGAGGGCACAGCCAGGCCTGTTCTTGTCCCTGCCCAGAGGCCTCCAGGGAGAGGGGGAGGGGTGGGGCTCCGGCGCTGCACCCTGGGCACCTGCGCGCGTACGGGTGGGTCCTGTACACACATCCGATCATGTGTACACAACCCCGCACAGGCCAAGGACAGCGACGATGATGATGACGTCGCCGTCACCGTGGACCGAGACCGCTTCATGGATGAGTTCTTCGAGCAGGTGGGAGCCAGCACACCCCACCCGCCCCGCACACTGGCAGACCTCGGGGGGCCTCTCGCAAACCCGCACCCGGCTCAGCAGCTCTGGGGTGCCAATGAATGAACCGTTTCGAGGGTGAATAGATGGAAGCTCAGAGCAGAGCTAAATCTGGGATCGCACTCCTCCCCATCTGGGTCTGGAAGGACACACCCCACCGCACCCCGGTACCTGGAGCCTGCCCGTCCTGTCCCTGAGCCCTGACCGCAGCCCTGCTCTGGGCCAGCCCTGGGCCCCAGAAGCCTCCTCCCCTGATTTCCGCCTCCTGACCACCCGGCCTTGGTCCGCAGGTGGAGGAGATTCGAGGCTTCATTGACAAGATCGCAGAGAACGTGGAGGAGGTGAAGCGGAAGCACAGCGCCATTCTGGCCTCCCCCAACCCCGATGAGAGTGAGTGTGGGGTCGGGGACAGGTTTCAGGCCCCACAGGTCTCCCGAAGGGGCTGCTGCCAGGGAGGCCTCACAGGACCTCAGCAGCCTTTATGGCTGGTGGGCTTAGGTGTGCCTGGGCTGGCCAGGGTCGGAAGGGTTTCATGAGAAGCTTTGGGAAATGCTGCTGTTCCCAGCCTGGGTCAGTATCCAGCATCCCAGGCCAGCCAGACCAGGTCTCCACGAAGACTTGGGTGGTGGGAGAGGCCATCGGCCCCACCCTTCCCAGGCGAACTGGCTTTTATCTTTTTTTTTTTTTTTTTTTTTTTTTTTTGAGACGGAGTTTCGCTCTCGTTACCCAGGCTGGAGTGCAATGGCGCGATCTCGGCTCACCGCAACCTCCACCTCCTGGGTTCAGGCAATTCTCCTGCCTCAGCCTCCTGAGTAGCTGGGATTACAGGCACGCGCCACCATGCCCAGCTAATTTTTTTGTATTTTTAGTAGAGACGGGGTTTCACCATGTTGACCAGGATGGTCTCGATCTCTTGACCTCGTGATCCACCCGCCTCGGCCTCCCAAAGTGCTGGGATTACAGGCTTGAGCCACCGTACCCGGTGAACTGGCTTTTTTCTAAGGCAACCAGGCTGGCTGCAGCCCTAGGCTTCTGGGAGCGAGGGAGGGAAGGAGGGATCTGTCTGTGATCGATAGGAACCCTCTCAGCCCAGCCCCGCCCCTCCCCTCGACTCCCAGGGGAGCAGATGGCAGCTCTGAGGCGTCAGCGCTGTGGGAGGGCAAGCTGGCCAAGCAGGCAGAGCTTCCGGAAAGAGCTGGCAGCCCTGGCCCCTGGCCACGTGGCACCCCAGGGGCGGTCATTCTCAGGGCTCCGGGAAGTCACCCCTCTCCATCCGGGCTGGGAGCCTGTGTGGGTCAGGCTTGCACTCTGCCCCCAGACAGGTCCCCCTGACCTGGCCCTCTCGTTCCTGTTGTGATGTTGGTCACCCTCCTGAGAGATGCCAGGCTAATGGCATAGGTGCAGGCCCGCCTGGGTCCCCTCCTCTGGAGGGGGGCTCACCCGGAGTCCCCGGGATGCAGCAGTCAGGTGTTTGAGGGAGGAAGGCCGTGACCACCCAGGCGCCCGGGCTCAAATGTTCTCACTTCCAGCACGGCCTCCCCGTCCATACCCTCTCACCCCCAAGCCCACTTGGGCATCTTCAAGAACCCAGAGTAAATCTTTCCACAGTGCATGAACCGAGGTGGAGATCACACCAATCACGCCAGTGCCCCACCCTCGGAAGGCAAAATAGGTCAGGTGGGAGCAGGGTGGATGGCCTCAGTAAGGCCAGGAGGGAGAGAGGGACGCCCAGGGCTCACCATGCTGCGCTCCTTGCCCGAGAGATTTGTTGGATGGCACGGATGCCCGTGCGTCTGGAGGTATCTGGGTCACCGTGTGCGTGTGTCCCTGTGTGGGGCTGCTCCTGCTCAGGGTCAGGAGGTGGCTGATTGTGGGGTGGGGACAGAGGGCTCTAAAGAGCAGGGGAGCGGGCCTGTCACTGCGGGCAGGTGGGGTGGGCGTGGGGCAACAGAGCTGTCTGCTCCATACCTTGGGTTCCCGCAGGCCACCTCCTGCACCGTCTCCCACCTCGGTGTCAAGCACAGTCACGTGGACTGGCGGTTCTGAGTCACCACCCGTGAGCTGAGCAGTTGAGACCTGGTGGAGTCCCAGGCTTGCGCCAAGGGGAGGGGGCTCATGTTGGGGGTTCTAGGGCACAGGTGGTGCAGACTTAAGGAGAAGTCTCGAGGAAAGACGGCAGTGAGTGGGGGGCTCTCCCGGGCAAGGCGGGCTCTGCCTCCTCGGGGCTGCCATCCGGCCTGGGCTATTTTGGGTCTGAGCAAAAGAGGCTGAGACGTCAGAGCAGCTGGTAACCGAGTTTTCCTTTGTTCCTACGGATGAGGCGCCCTCCTCCGCGCCTCGGAACCCCCTCTTCCGTGCTCCACCCCGTCGCATTCCACTTGAGAGGTGACCCCATCCGAGGCCTTCCTCATAGACCTCTGCCAGCACCCCTCCCCGTCCCTCTAGGACAAACCCCAGCCCCAGAGGCAGGCGGAGGGGCGGGTGGGAAGGTGACAGCCGGAGCTCAGTCCCAGCTTCTCCCAGGGCGGAGTCCTGGGGGTGTCCTGAGTCTGGGGTGTTGCCAGGAGCACCCCCAGGGGAGGCAGCTGTCTTGTCCCACTTTTCCAGCCAGCTCCTCTCAGGGAGGGGGCGAGCTGGGCACCCCCACGGCCTCTGCCAGCTTTACGGAGATGGTTCTAGCCGGAACAAGGGCCACACACTACCCACCCTCCTCCAACTTCACCAGGGCCCCAGCTACCTGCCACGGCCAGGGCCGACCGTGCCCACCTCTTTGAACCTGAGGGCCCACATCAGCGCCCACCCAGGCCATCCGACCCTTGTCCGCTTCCACCTGCCAGGCACTTAGCACCCAGGGAGGCGCAGCTTTGTGGAAATAGCTGTCTGCCCCACCCAGAGTGTTGGAGCCTGCAACTCGGGAAGCGCGAGGTGGGGGAGGCTTTCTGCCACCCCTGGTCCCCTGTCAGCCCCCTGGCTGGGCTGTGTGCCCTCCTGAGCCGCTAGGTAACACCAGGTGAGCCCGAACCCCCCACCTTCAACTCCAACAAGCATCAAGTCCCTGTTCCTTGCGCCAACTCCAGCATCGCCAGCTGCTCCACAATTATTTCTGCCTTAAATTTAGACCCATCTGTTATCTCCAGGGGGTGGGGGCGCCGGCGAAGGAGGAAGGGAGGCTCCTCCGAAGACAGCACAAGAGGGGGTGAGGCTGCAGCTGGTGTGGCCCTGGTCCAGAATTGGGGGGGACAGGCAGAGCCCTAGCCAGGGGAACAGGAGAGAACTGGGATCTACTGAGAGTCCCCCGTTGGGTCCCCCATGTCGGAGGCTGAGCCTGAACATCAGTCCTTGGGGGAGCCTAGGGAGTCTACCCCCACTCTTTCTCCCTCCCCAGAGACGAAGGAGGAGCTGGAAGAACTCATGTCGGACATAAAGAAGACAGCGAACAAAGTCCGATCCAAGTTAAAGAGTGAGTCAGGCTTGTCTGGGGTAGGTGGGGGTATTCTAGGCCTGCTTCCTCTGGGTAGCCCATGGGGTTTTGCTTGCCTTGAGGGGGTGCACCGGATCTTGCTTTCCTTTCTGAGGGTGATGTCATGTGCCCATTCACTCAACAGCTACTTGGCAAGGCCCATTGGTGCCAGGCTCTGGGCTGGGCCCAGGGACACACCCGCCTGAGGCTTTGTGGAGGGAGTACTCCACTCTGGGCGGGCACTGCCCCTCACTTCTGCTAAAGAGGGTTAAAGAAGTGGCCAGCACTTCCTGGTCTCACGTGGAAGCCCCGTATGCTGGGTGAACCCAGACACGCACACCCCATGCTCCACCCTTGGCTCTCCCCACTATGGACATGGCCCCTCCTACACAGCCAGCCTCTCTGAGCAGTAAGGGGACGGAACCGAGGCGCAGGGTGGCCAGATCTACCAGACATCACGCACATGCGGAGCTTGGAGGTGTGCATTCACACACGTGCACACAGAACACCGCGTCACAGCTGGAAGGGCCTTTGTAGGCCCCTCCTCCATCAGTGCCTGGCACTGACCCCACCAGCCACAGGCCACACACACACACACCTCGGGGGCGGTCAGGAGGGGGATAGATGCTGGGTGTGCGGGTCGGGGGCGAGGGTGAAGGGGGCTGGTTGTGACTCGGCAGCCACGCATGCCCGCAGGCATCGAGCAGTCCATCGAGCAGGAGGAAGGCCTGAACCGCTCCTCCGCTGACCTGAGGATCCGGAAGACACAGGTACGGCCCGGGAGTCTAGGGTGGGCGGGCACCTGAGTTTCTGGGTCGGTCCCTGCAGGGCCTGACACCTGCACCTCCATCTGGGTCCCCCAGCACTCCACGCTATCCAGAAAGTTTGTGGAGGTCATGTCGGAGTACAACGCCACACAGTCCGACTACCGCGAGCGCTGCAAGGGCCGCATCCAGAGGCAACTGGAGATCAGTGAGCCGGGGGCGGGGCCCGAGGCAGGGCTGAGTTAGGGACTAGAGGGGCGGGGCCGAGGCACCTGCTGAGTTAGGGGCCGACGGGGCGGGGCCGAGGCTGGGGCTGAGTTAGGGACTAGAGGGGCGGGGCCGAGGCACCTGCTGAGTTAGGGGCCGAAGGGGCGGGCCCGAGGCTGCTGTTGAGTTAGGGACTCGAGGGGTGGGACCCCAGGCTGCGATTGAGCTTCCAGCTGGTCGGGGGCCGGGCCTGGGACTGGAGGGGGCGGGGCTCGTTGGTGCTACTGAGCTCCCCGGAGAGGGCTGGGCTCAGTGTGACCCCTCTCGCTTGCAGCTGGCAGGACCACAACCAGTGAGGAGCTGGAGGACATGCTGGAGAGTGGGAACCCGGCCATCTTTGCCTCTGGTGTGAGTGTGGGCCCCACCCCTCCTGCCATGACCCCCACACCATGTTCCCCACGACGACGTTCCCTAGTGTTGGGTCTGGACAGTAGTCGGACACAGACCCTTTGTAAGGCAGGTTTTAGGGAAGGAAGAGTCCCAGAGAGGGGAAAACACCAGGCTGAGGTCACACAAATGTCGGTGGCAAAGGTGGACTCAAGATCCCTGTCTCCTAATGCTCCCAATTGCATCCACTTCCTTTCGCCGGCAGCCAGGGGCTCCTCCTCTTATCCTTGGGCCCTTTCCCCTCCTGGAGGACATTTGGCCATCACTGCGTTCACGTGAAGCCGAGCAGGGGTGCTCCCTGAAGGAGGTGGCACACAGATGTTCGAGGCAGGTTCGGGGCTGTGAGTTCCAGGAGAGAGGGGAGAGGCAGCACATTGAGTGTTGGGGAAGGGATGGGGAAGGGATGAGAGAAAAACGGTTCCAGGCCCGAGTCCACGGGGCAGTCAACTTGGGCTCTGCAAAACGCTGCTGATACGGACTGTCACCGAGCACTTGCTCTCTGGCCAGCCCGGGTGGGGAGTGTCAGTAGCCCCAGGTTACTGGTAGGAGCACAGTCGCAGAGAAATTAGGTAACAGCTAGCAGGTGGCAGAGCCAGAGAGCAAGGCGGGAGGGCGGTGGCTCAGGAAGAAGCCTTGGGCCCCCCTCAGGAGCAGCTCTGCCCCTGCCAGCCGCCCTCGCCCTTGGCCCTCTGCCCTGTCCCTCAGCAGGCCTCTGGGTCCCAGCCCCCTGCTCCCACCCCCAGATCATCATGGACTCCAGCATCTCGAAGCAGGCTCTGAGCGAGATTGAGACGCGGCACAGCGAGATCATTAAGCTGGAGAACAGCATCCGCGAGCTGCATGATATGTTCATGGACATGGCCATGCTCGTGGAGAGCCAGGTGAGCGCTGGGCCCCCGTCCTCCACTCCAGCCTGCAGCAGCACCTGGGGCTGCCCTAACCTCGCCCTTTCTGCCCGACACGCTGCCCTGCCGGGGAGGGACCAAATTCTCAGGTAACCACTCGCCCCCTGTTGAAACTGCCGCCAGGGCCCTGCCCCCAGGAAGGCCCCTGTCCTCTGCATGGCTCTGCTTGGACTTCAAGGACCCCAGGCCCTGCATGGCCCCACCCCCCACCCCCCAATGTCTCTCCTTCCCCTACTGTTTCCTCATGGGGCCCCTGTGGGCCAGGCATTTCCCCAGGGACTGAAGGCATAGCAGTGACCAGGACAGCCGAGGGACCTGCTTCCTGGAGTGAATGCCTGTTGGGCAAAAATAATTGCCTAAGAATAAATGGAAGGTTCTCCACTGGGGCTCACACTTGAATGAGCCACCTGGAGGGCTTATGATAGGTTTCCAGGTCCCTGTCGCAGAGGCTGGCAGGTGAGGTGGAGGCCCCGGAAGGTGCCTCTCTGACGGGCTCAAGGGTGACGCCGCTGCCGCCACAGATCCAGTCACACTTGGAGTAACACCACGACCATGATGGGTGGCCGCCCTGGTTGCAGTGAGTGGTCAAGGAAGGCCTCCCAGGAGGAGGTATTTGAGCTGATGGTGAAGAGAGTGAAAAGGATTCAGCTGTGCAGACTTCCCGGGGGAAGATGAAGAGCTGGCCCCAGCAACACTAAGGTCCCGAGCCCAGCAAGAGTCTGACTTATTTCAGGAACAGAAAAAGGAGGCCCATGACTCAAGGGCACAAGGAGGGGTCAGAGCTGAGATGAAGCCAGAGACGAGGGGTGGACGGAGCCTTGGCAGGCAGTGCTGGGGAATTTGCAGTCTCTTCTAGACTGGAGGGGGTTTGAGAGGCTTTTTATTTTAGCAAAAGACAGGCTCTTGCTGTGTTGCCCAGGCGAGTCTCAAACTCCTGGGCTCAAAGTGATCCTCCCACCTCAGCCTCCCAAAGTGCTGGGATCACAGATGTGAGCCACAGCACCTGGCCAGATTGGAACGTTTTAAGTATGGGAGTGACATGATCTCGGTTAGGACGTAGGGAGGCTGTAAGGAGGCTGCTGCTGCCGCCATCTGGTGAGAAACAGACCATGGTGATGTGGGATGCCAAGGAAGGCGACCGATGGACGGACTCGGAGAGGGAGACACACCCCAGATGTCTTGTGGGGCATGGTCACGGTCAGATTGGCCTCTAGGGGCAGCATGGGACCGGATCACAGGGCTCAGGAGGGCTGTTGGGCTGGGAAGGGGGTTCCTAAAGATTAAAGACCCCAGACAGCAGACAGAGCTAGATGGAGCCGCCATGCCTGACGATCGATGGTGGCGTGGGGAGGCTCACCTGTGGTCACTTCAGGAGCTATGGCCAGGGCAGCCCAGACTCCAGCACACCCACTCCTGCCCCCACGTTCCTCTGCCTGGCACTGCCTGTTAGAATACATGTCCCGGATACAGTATTCTAACACCTGTCACAGGGTCAGTCCCCCGCTGAGTATTCTCTGCATGGTCCCCAACCCTCGGCTGAGACTGCATGGCCAGCTCCACCCCCAGGATTGCTGCTCTGGGGGGAGATGTGGGAGCTGCCTTGGGGAGCCTGCCTGGCCCACAAGAGCAGCTGTATCCCGTCCACCTCATGCTCCTTTTTCTCTCTAGCCTCAGGAGGCTTTCCTGAAGTCCTGCCCCGAGCCCCGACCCAACCCTGAGGAGGGGGCCCTCTGGAGCTCGGGTGCCCCCGGCCCCGCAGGGGGAAATGATTGACAGGATCGAGTACAATGTGGAGCATGCGGTGGACTACGTGGAGAGGGCTGTGTCTGACACCAAGAAGGCCGTCAAGTACCAAAGCAAGGCACGCCGGGTCAGTAGCACAGCCCTGCCCAAGCCATGCCCCAGCACCCATTAGGGATCCCCAACCATCCTACATCTCTCCCCATCCCACCTCTCCCCCAACTCTTGGGAGCTCCCCATGACAGCCCCCTCCCAGGCCATCACCTTCCCGCACTTGGATCCCCCCGACTCTCAAGCCTTCAGCCTTTGCCACAGTCCCTCCCCACCTGCCGCCACCTCTGTCTGAGGCCTCTCCTGCCCGCCCCCCATGCAGAAGAAAATCATGATCATCATCTGCTGTGTGATCCTGGGCATCGTCATCGCCTCCACGGTTGGGGGCATCTTCGCCTAGAAGCCACCCAACTGCCACTCCACTCTGGGTGGGCCACTCCAAGGAGGCCCTGGCTGCTGCCGCCTGGCTGGGCTGCCCTCCCCACCCCTGCCTCTGGCTCAGAGCACCCTCCCTCCTAGCCCCCATGCTCCCTTGTCTGCCATGGGTCCTCCGTCCCCGCCCCGTGTCGTGTGCATGATCTCTGTGAGTGTGCGTCTGTACGGAAGAGGCAGAGGGAGGCAGCCAGCAGGGCGTGGCGCAGTGTGTGCAGCGAGGGGCAGACCCAGGCAGGGCCGCCAGGGTGACACAGGCCACCCTTCCTTGCCTTTAGTGACTCGGTGGCTCCAAGGGTCCACTCTTCCCTGGGGACCTAACCTTGCCTCCAACTCACCTGCCCTGTCCTCTGGCCTCTCCAGCTGTCCCCACAAGCAGGGCCCCGAGGGGTGGGGACCAGCTGGCCACATGGTGCTGCTTTTCAGGTTAGGGGAGAGGTGGCCCTGAGGGATAGCCCAGCTCCGAGCCTCAGTTGTTGATCACTGCCAGGGAGGCTCAGGCTGCCGTGGCTCCAGGCTCCCTCCCCTGCCGAGGGGCAAAGTCCATCGGGTCCGGGGTCTCCGCTTCCCTTCCCACATTCCTCCAGCCCCAGGAGCAACCCCTTGGGCTGGGCCTGACCCAAGGTGTCCCTCTGGAAGCCACCCCAGCAGCTAGGGAGGCAGAGCAGGCTGCGGTCAGGCCCTCGAGCCAGCGCTTCATGTTTGGAATGGTGGCCCCTGCTGTCTTGCGCTCTGGGAAGTCAGATGTCACTTCAAGCCGCAGTCTCATCCAGCCCTTGCCGTTCCCCATCAATGTACCATGTGGGTGTCAGGTGTCCCGGATGCAGTATTCAGCAGCCAGCCGGAGAGGGCTACCTCCTCCTCCTCACCACCTTGGGGCTTCTCATGGGAAATGTGCCCCCGCCCCAGGACCCCCTCCCTCGTGGACAGGCAGGGAGATGCATGCGAGTGCATGCAGCAGGGGATGGGGCTGTGTCCATGTGCCCCGCCCTCCCTCGGCTTTACTCCTGCCCAGTGACTGTGACCACTGTCCGTGTTGCCTTCTACAGCGATTCCCCTGAACCCCCCTTCACCAAAGGTCTTGGTACAACCAGCTGCCCATTTTGTGAAATTTTTATGTAGAATAAACATTTGTATCTGTACCAGGCCTCTGTTCTAGGTTTTTTCCCCAGATCTTCTGGGGGGAGACCCTAGGAGGGTTCTTGCTATTGCCCGAGCTGGCCTCCCACAGAGCTGGGACCACAGGTTGCGCCTGGCCTGGCTGCTCTGGACTTCTTGCCATCTGTAATGTCACAGTCTTAGAACTTGAGGATGCATGGATGTGGCTCTAAGAGGAAGGCCTCAGAGGCAGAGGGTCCCAACCCGGCCTCAACCCCACCCAGAGCCTTCAACTTCCTCAGACCTGTCTCTGGCCGAGCAGTGGAGCCCAGCCAGGCCTAGTCCATGAGAACAGGCCCAGAGGCCATGCTCAAGGCCTGGAATCTGACACCTGCAGGAGACCCCAGTGCGGGGCTGAGATCCTCATGCCCCGAGCCTCACCCACCCCTCTCCCAGACGCCCAGCCCCTCTGGCCCCTGCACCCACTCCCAAATGTCTTAAGCCACTGCAGCCCTGATCCAGTTCTGCACCGCAATGCCCATGATATTGCCGCTCTTCCCACATGGCCCAAAAGGCTCAAGCAACCAGCAGACCTCTTCTCCCATCACAGCCTGCCGGATGGTCCCATACTACCCAGAGCAGGACCAGCCCTTTCCAACCACTAGCAAGGGGACAAGAGATCAGCCCAAGACATCCAAGCGCTAGACTAGTTGGTAGCTGAGTGTGCAGCTCAGTGCCACAGGCAAGGCTGGGGCCGCTGGACTGGCAAGGCCTTCACAGCAAGGGAAACCAGAGACTGGCCAGTGGGCACCACTAACATTTCATCTGGACCCTCTTCCCCACTTTGCTTAGTGTGAGATGATATAGTCATATAAGCCCCAAATTAAAGGACTGTGTTCCTTGCAAATTCAAAGAATGTTTTCAGGCATGGAAGTTTTTTAAACGTAATAACTGCCTGGGGACAAGACGTGCAGTAGCCCAACAGAGGAACCCAAGTTTGGCGAGAAGCAGAGCTGGGAGATGCCAGAGTTTCACAAAAGGAATTTTTACTTCTTGCTTTTAAACAGAGATATATATATATATTTTTTTGTCCCTAGAAACGAGGTCTCACTATGTTGCCCAGGCAGGTCTAGAACTCCTGGCCTCAAATGATCCTCCCGCCTCAGCCTCCCAAGGTGCTGGGATTACAGGCATGAGCCACCATGGCCAGCCCAGAGAACTTTTTTTACTGCAGGAAACGTTTTTAGAACTTTAGAACTTTTCTAACATACTACTTTGTCAGCGGAACACTTCAGTATAGAAAACTACGGAGGCAAGCGCCTGTCCAGACCGCGCGCTGACTTAGAAGCGGGGCTTGCGCTTGCGGCCGGTGTACCGGGTATCACGTCTGACTTCCCTGTGCAGAAAAGGAACACGACAGTCTCAGAAAAAAAGATCAAAGCAGCCCTGGGCTCTTCAAATGCAAGGGAACTCTTAATGGCAACAGGCCTCCAACCCCACCCCTACCCCACCATCCCACCCTGCCAGTTCCCAGTCTGGCACTCACCTGCCCTGGCGCCTGTGCCGCTCCTTCTTCTCCAGCACCCACGCCCGGCTCTTCCTCACCATTGCCCGCCTCAACAACCTGAATGGGACCCTGCGGTGGAGACGCAGCTATGAGCTAATTGACGACGCTGCCCGGCTGGCCCCCACGTGAATCCATGGCAAGCTTCCCTCTGAGTCTGGTGGCCTCGGACGCCCCTTCCCTCAAAGACTCCACCTTCCCTACTACAAGTCCCCACTCAACATCCACCAGGGCCAGGGCAGTGAATGGGAACGGAGGGCAGGCCGGGCCAGGCATGGAGATCTAAAGGCCAGCGAGCAGCCTGTTCCCTCTTTGGGAAGCAGCTAAGTAAGCAAGCCGCTTTCGACCCATGCAGTGATGCATCACCACCTGGGCTTCAAGTGCACAGGCCACAGTTCACGATAGGAGCTCAGGGTCCACAGCTTGGGGGCAGAAAACCGGGACAGAAAGGAGGGGCTGTAAAGGCAGGACTGAGGGATGTGAGGGAAGAAGGAAAGAGGACTGGAGTAACCCCAAAGACCCCTGCGACCATCAGGAGAAACCAGAGTCAGGGTGAGCCAAGGAGCTGCCATTTGGATGCCTGAACCTGATGGGCCAGCACAAAGCAGGAGCAGCTGCAGAGCAGGGCTGGAGAGACAGGAGGATTCACCTCAAGATTCTAGGAGTACAAAGTCGGGGCAGAATGGCAAACGGGGCAAGAGGTGAGCCATGGGAGCAGCAGCAAGAGAGAAAGTCATCAAGGGAGATAAAGGGAGGAGGTGAAGACAGAGGGCCCCGAAGCACAGGTTCCCAAGGGAGAAGTGGGGGCCCATTCCTCCAGGGGCACATGAGGCATGGGAGGGAGGGAGGGAGGGAGGAACAGGCCAAAAAAAATACAGCCTGGAGACTGAACAGGTAAAAGCTTAAAAGAATTATTCTTCATTCACTTATGTATTTATAACAAGTGTCCTGAATGTGGTCAGACTGAGGTGACAGTAAGAGGAGCCCCTCCCCTGCCCTCTACCTCATCTGATGAACTCAAAGTATGAGCCCACAGAACGAGGATGGCAAGGTACATGGTGGGCACGGTGAGTCCCGGCCAAAAGGCTCCGCACCCTCAACACACTGCTAAGATGGGTGGCACTATCCCTGCTTTTCAGATAGCTGAGGAATGGAGGCTCAGGTCATTCAACTTACCCACGTTTACTTTTAGGACATGTCGTCTGAAGACACCAGTGTGAGGACAAGAGGGATCCTAAGGTGCAAGGAGGAGCTGAGGCAATGTGTACTTCCCCTGTGAGGGAGATGGGGGTGCTCCCTGGGCACCTGAGAGAAGGGGCATTCTGGAAGAGCCCCCAGCTCCCCATGGGGAATGGGCTAGGGAAGCTAAGAGAAATGACCAAAGGTCCAAGGGGTCAGGCAGCATGAGCCTATGGTGGACGCGAGGAACACGTGACTGCCCAGCTGTAGGCCTTCCAAACGCGTGCATTTGGGGCCTGTTTTTCCTCTTAAATGTCTTAGAAGTCTGAAGACCTTTCCCTCATGTCAGCCGGAACTCAGAAATAACCTCCCTCATCACTACCTTATAATCGGTTATTCATTCAGAAAAATACTGAGCACTTTTCACTAACAAGACACTATTCTTAATGTCAGGGAGATGATTCCAGTCCCTACCAAGTTTTCATTCTAGCTGGATATACAAATAATAACCAAGTAAACTGGTATGTGTGACTTAGAGCAGTGAAGGGTGTTAAGGAAAATAAACCTGAGTGGGGAATGAAACTGAAATGAAGATACTGAAAGAGCGATGACAAGATACAATTTACATTTTAGAAAAAAGAAAAAGGCCGGGTGCGGTGGCTCAAGCCTGTAATCCCAGCACTTTGGGAGGCCGAGGCGGGTGGATCACAAGGTCGAGAGATCGAGACCAACCTGGTCAACATGGTGAAACCCCGTCTCTACTAAAAATACAAAAAATTAGCTGGGCATGGTGGCGCGTGCCTGTAATCCCAGCTACTCAGGAGGCTGAGGCAGGAGAATTGCCTGAACCCAGGAGGCGGAGGTTGCGGTGAGCCGAGATCGCGCCATTGCACTCCAGCCTGGGTGATAAGAGCAAAACTCCGTCTCAAAAAAAAAAAAAAAAAAAAAGCCGGGCGCGGTGGCTCAAGCCTGTAATCCCAGCACTTTGGGAGGCCGAGGCGGGTGGATCACAAGATCAAGAGATCGAGACCATCCTGGTCAACATGGTGAAACCCCGTCTCTACTAAAAATACAGAAAAATAGCTGGGCATGGTGGCGCGTGCCTGTAATCCCAGCTACTCAGGAGGCTGAGGCAGGAGAATTGCCTGAACCCAGGAGGCGGAGGTTGCGGTGAGCCGAGATCGCGCCATTGCACTCCAGCCTGGGTGACGGAGCGAAACTCTGTCTCAAAAAGAAAAAAAAAAAAAAGAAAAAGAAAAAGAAAAAGACCAGTCTTACTGCTATGCAGAAAATAATCTGAAAGAGGCAAAGACTGCAAAGGCAGGGAGACAAGGTGGACAGCTGTTCAGCAATCCAGGCTAGGGGCGCTGCTGGCACAGGCCGGAAGCAGGGAGGGTCAGCACGGGATACACACCGAGGGAAGGACCACAGGGCTCGATGGCAGGCTGACAGGATGTGAGATGTGGGGAAAGACAGGAACCATCAAGAATGGTAAAGAATGGAGGATGGCCAGGCACGGTAGTTCACACCAGTCATCCCAGAACTTTGGGAGGCTGAGATGGGGGCATCGCTTGAGGCAAGGAGTTCAAGATCATCCTGAACAACATAGCAAGACCCTGTCTCTACCAAAAACTTTAAAAATTAACCAGGCATAGTGGTATGCACCTGTAGTCTCAGCTACCTGGGAGGCTGAAGCAAGAGATCGTCTGAGCCCAGGGGTTCGAGGCTGCAGTGAGCTAAGATTGCACCACTGCACTCTAGCCTGGGTGACAAAGTGAGACCCTGCCTCAAAAAAGAAAAAAAGAGAGAACGTTTAGGGGATGAAAACCAAGAGCTGTTCTCACTTAAATTATTGCTGCCAGGTGTGTGCAAAGAAAAAAAAAAGGCAGAAAACCAAAAGCTGCTTCGTTCGAGCTGCCTGTGAAAGGCAGGTATGGACAGTGAGGAGGCCCTGGGAAACCCCAGGTGGTCGAGACTGGAGACACACACACACACATTTGGGAGTTAGGAACTTCCGGCTGGCATTTACAGCACCACAAATAGCGAAGGGAGCCAATCCAGGCTGGGCCCAGGACGCGAGGCGGAGGCGGCAGCAGGCTGAGGAGGACCAGCCAGCTAGGGGGAGGAAACGAGGCCAGTGGGTGAAGGCCGAGAGAAGGAGGCATCAAGGAGGGCTGGGGGCACTGCTGCTTCAGACCCTATCAAGCAGGCATGTTAAGGTAAGGACATTAAAAAAAAAAAAACAGAAGTGACCAGACTTGGCTTGATGGAAATTGGTGGTGGCCTAAACAAGAACCATTTGTGAGGAGACAGAACTGTCCGCCTGAGAAGTGGGCTGAAAGAACGGCAGGAGGGAAAGAAAAAGGCAAGTCCGAGTTCTGCTATGAAGGGCAGCAGGGGGGCTGTTACGCGGTTAATTAAGGGAAGAACTTTTCTAGACCAGGAGAAATTGTGCAGCATGTCTGTGTGCTGACAGGAACGATCAGGAGAGTGAAGCTGAGGATGCAGGAGGGAAGGGAGAGCCGTGGCGGCCAAGGGAGGGGTCCCGGATGCAGACGCAAAGTAGCGTTAAGGACGGAAGGAGACCGCCTGCAGGCTGGCAGGAGGAAGGGGCACGTGCAAACTCCCAGACAGTCCTGGCTGCATGGCTGCCCAGAGACAGCCAGGACCCCAAACCCCGAGCCCCAAACAGGCACAGTCCAAATGGGGCCTGCCATTTCTACCGCCACCCTGGTGTCCCTGCTGCATGTGACCCGAGAGGCTTGGGCGAGAGCAGAGAGAAAATCCACATCTAACAAACACAGCAGCACCCCCTGCAGCTGAGGCAGGGTTCAACAGTTGCTTTATTACCTCTCATTGGTGAACATGGACTCCTTGGGCTCATCTTCACCCTGCTTTTCACTCAGCCCCTGCAGGAATCAAAGTGCTGTTAGGTCACCCTGGAGAGTTCTCAAACCCATCTGCCCCACTCCAGAAGTCCGGCCACCCAGGCCTGAGCCCTTCCAACAGGCACGAGGTCCAGTCTCATGAGACTTTCTGGGCCTTTCTGGGACCTGAAGAGCAGAGGTCTCTGCCTCCAGATTCCAGAAAATGTGAGCATTCGAGGCCTCTGGCGCTGGGCCCGGCTTCCCACGAGTGTTCTCCCAGCAGGTTCTGCAAGCTAAGCCCCATTGCCTGGAAGTCCAAAGACAGAGGCCTGCAAACCCAGTGTCCCTCACCTCTGGGATAAAGGTTGAAGGCCCAGAAAACAAGCAGAGGTAGAACCTGCAACGAAGAAGTGCAAAGTGAGGGTGGGCACAGAAAGCCCCACAGGGAGACAAATCCTCACCCGCTACTCCTGCCTGCCAGGACCCTGGTGACCCACACCCCAGCGCTCCCCTGGTCCAATGAGTGACCTGAGAGGGTTATGCCACTACCCTCCCTCCCGCAACCCAGGCAGCACACTAGATCCCAGCACTCACTTCTTTGCTTTGGCACTGTTGGGGTAGTCCACCACCATGCCACCAGAGAAGCCTGCCCTTATGGCCTGGGTTGTGATCAGCTCCAACTGAGGAAAGAAAGGCATTGGGTCAGGCAGGGGAGGTGGGAGGAGCAGATAGCTTCCCCTCCCTCCCCTCCTTCAGAAGCCAGTCTGCTCCAGGATGAATCCTGCCTGGGAGGGCTTAAGGTTGCCATAAGCCATGCAGGGAAGTGCAGGCTGAAACCCGGCATGGCATACACCTCCCTCGGGAGAGTTACCGAACAAAGCGGCTCCCTCATTCTCACTTCCAGCCCAAGGACCCAGCCCCCGACTCAAGTTCAGGAAGAAGATGGCCAACAACTGGAAGCCAGTCTCGTTCACGTTATTAGTCAGGAACGGCTCTTCACTCATCTTTCAACATCTACATCCTACTACACCATTCCTTAATTATGTATCACACAGCAGACTGTGCCCTCTCACCCCTCCTAAATGCCCTTTACTTATTTTGTTATGGAAATCAGTCGTATCACCTTATCTGTAATACACGTCATCTGCCAAGAGAAGATAAACATCCCACCCCACCTCCACAGATGCCAACCCCTTAGGATATCCGGTCACCAAATGTGCCATCAGGGGCCACACTAGGGTTAGGGTGCATGCTCCCTCCTTTTCCCACCAACCTGCGTCTAAGTTTCTTTTTCACTTCCCCAGAACAGCTCACCTGCTGAGTGCCCCCGCTCCCCTGCACACCCAGTAGCCGAGGGACTCACCTGCTCTGAGTTCTCAGGGTACAGCTGCAGGACAGCTCGGGATCCCCGGACCTCAAAGAAAAAGAAACATCACTGTCTTACAAATGGCCACATGAGCTTAGGGCCTGGACACCTTCCCTTCCTTTGTTCACTGAGTATTTTGTGAGTTTCTGTTACGTGTGAGGCACTGTTAGGGCTGGGGATATAGTCACGAACAAGAGATCACCCTGAACTTTGGAGCTCACGTTTTAGTAGGATGGACAACTCATTCAGAGTAGGAAATGTTTTCTTTTGCTCAAAAAAAGGAACTGGACAAAGTGACAGAGTTTCCTTTCAGTTTAGTTTACTTTTGGTTCCAAAAAGGCCTGTTTCAGATGGACATCTGAGAAGAAACTCAAGTGAGCAGCCGGCTGTTTGAATGCACGTACGGAAGAGCCCTCCAGCAGGGAGAGGAAGAAACACGAAGGCCCTCGGTGTGCAGGGAGGAGAACTCACGAGGCGCACAAGACCAGCGGCCAGCCATCGGCAGGAAGAATCCACCCCAGGAAAGCTGGGGTGTGCTGGACCGCACTAAGGAGGCCAAACCACCCAGATCCTTCAAAACGGAATCATTTTTAAGCTGGGGACAGTGGCAAATGCCTATAATCCCATCACTTCAGAAGGCTGATGTGGGAGGATTGCTTGAAGCCAGGAGTTTAATACCAGCCTGGGCAACACAGCTAGACCCCATCTCTTAAAAAAAAAAAAAAAAAAAAAAAAAAAAAGTAAAAAATTAGCCTGGCATGGTGACATGTGCCTGTAGTCCAAGCTACTACTTGAGAGGCTGAGGCAGGAGGATCACTTGAACCCAGGAGTTCGAGGCTGCAGTGAGCTACGATCACACCATTGCACTCCATCCCAGGCAACAGAGCAAGTCTGTCTCAAAAAATAAACAAAATTTTAAAAGAACTCATTTTTTGGACTTAAAAATCTCAGACTATCTGCTAATTCTAGTAAACAACTGAAATTAACAGCATTAGTTAAAAGACAAGATAAAGCTAAAAGGCTCTCTCCACGGTAAGTGACTATCCTGTTCCCCACCTGAGGAGAAGTGTCAGCACTAGGAGGCAGGAGATGTGAGGACTCAGAAGGATGTGGGCGCTCTGGAAGGTGCCCTCCGGATGCTCTGGACATACCATCTCCGTCCTCACTCTGCTCAGTCCGTGCCCCCCCACCAACTTCTGACTAAAATTCAGCGTAACAAACATAGGAATTACGATCAACAGAAGTAGGCCCTATTATAAAGTCAAAAAATTGGTCTCCGACTTTGACATCGGTGACTTCTGGATTTGATTAGGGTGTATCAGTCCACTGAGCTTGGACTTCCATTTAGGCTGAGGACCTGGACAGAAGCAACCACAGTAAGGCCCTGCCACTGCATGCGGTCCCACACAAGTAGCTTATCCACCATGGGACACCTCAACTTCCTCACTCTACCTGCAGAACTAGGGAGGGACAGGCAGCCAACCCAGATGGGGAGAACATCTCATACTCACAAGAACAGAGAAAAGAGAAGCAAAAAAGCAGTACAGGCGCTTGACGGGGTTTTCAGACTTCTTGTTAGCATTACAGAGCCACTGCACAGCAGAAATGCTAAAAAGGAAGGGAAGTCAAGCAAGGAACAATCCACATTGCTCCCTGCCAACCCATCCCACTTCAAGCCTCTTGACATTATCTGTCCTGGATCTCCAAGAGAAACCCTCCTCCCACACAGCTTCCCTTCTTAGAAAGGGCAGGTCCAGGCCAGGTCCAGTGGCTCACATCCTGTAAACCCAGCACTTTCTAAGGCCAAGACAGAATTGCCTGAGGCCAGTTCAAGACCACCCTGGGCAACACAGCAAGACCGCATCTCTACTTAAAAGTATTTTTTAAATGTGAAAATTTTAAGACAAAGAAAAAAAGTGCAGGTTCACTGCAAGTCATGACTCTGTAACACTGCAAAAATAGGACATAGAGAAGGACAGCATTTATGTCCCTCAGTCAGTCCCAAGAAACCTTTTCTCAACCTTGTTTCCATCTGCATCTCAGGTTGAAAATTCTCCCTGTGTCAAGGCTGTTTGCACACACGCTCCTTGTTCCCTTCCGCCAATCCAAGGAAACAGGCTTTAGACTACTTACATACACACAGATCAACATTCTAAGATCTGTTACCGAAGTGCTATGCAAATGCTCAACCTGACCCTGATTACAGAGAAAGGACTCTGGAGCACTGAAGAGATCACGCAAGCCCAGCTGCTCTCCACCACAGTTCTTTGTTGGCAAATAAAATAAGATGGCTGGCTGTTGGGGCCTCAAGATGGCTAATGGGGCCCACAAAATGGCTGTCAGAGGCTCAAAGACCACCTCCCCTCCCCCACAAGACACACAAAGCCCACAGAGAATGTGTACCAGTGGTGCCTGAACCCGGCAATGCAAAATAACCACAATAGTAGACAAGTTTTATTTTTGAGATGGAGTCTTGCCCTGTCGCCCAGGCTGGAAGTGCTGTGGCGTGGTCTTGGCTCGCTGAAACTTCCACTTCCTGGGTTCAAGCAATTCTCCTGTCTCAGCCTCCTGAGTAGCTAGCTGGGACTACAGGGGCCCATCACCAAGCTTGGCTTTTAGTAGAGACAGAATTTCACCATCTTGACCAGGCTATCAAGTTTTAGAATACAAAAAGAATGCACTCTTCGACCTTGCTCTGAGCTTGTAAATCTGAAAATCCCATGGGATGTGTATCTGTAAATATCCTTCACGACTCTGCTGCACAGCCAGGTTTGGGAGGCACTGGGCTGCAGGACTAAAAGCAGGAAATGGCTGGGACAGCTCATGCCTGTAATCCCAGCATTTTAGGAGGCCCAAGCAGGTAGCTAACCTGGACAACATGGCAAAAACTCATTCTAAAACAAATACAAAAATAATTAGCTAGGTATGAGCAGTAGTAGTCCCAGATACTCAGGAGGCTGAGGTGGGCAGATCACCTGAACCCAGGAGGTAGAAGATGCAGTGTGAGCCATAATCACAGACAGTGCACTACAGCCTAAGTGACAGAGTGAGACCCTGTCTCTAAATAAATAAATAAAAGCAGGAAGTGAATACCCTCACCTGATGCAACCATCGAATGTGCCTGGCTTGAAAGGGATGCCCTGGCCCATGTCCCCCAGAAGCAGGTCTCCCTCTACCTCTCGGTCCACAGCCTCATCTACATCAGAAAAAAGGCAGTCAGAGAGAGACAATACATGGCTTCTCTACACCCATCAGGGTAATCGCCCTGGTGCCGGACAGGACACACTTACCCAGCATGGCAGGGCTGATGTCCAGGCCCACCCAATAGTGTCCTTCATCCGAGAGGTAACCTCCACTCAGCCCAGTGCCACAGCTGGAAGACACAATCGAGACTCAGGGTCACTCTGCAAAGACTGACTTCACCACCTTAGACAATCTGAACCAGGCCCCAGAGTCTCACCCAATATCCAGCAGGTAACAGGGCTTATTCCGTGGCAGACAGAGAAGCTCCAGTGCTCGCCCAGCCATCCGGGTCTGGATATCAATCATCCGGGAGCTGGGAAGGCAGAAACACAGTGCACATGGTAAAGGGGTTCTGGATAAAGGGGTTCTGGTCCCCCAGACCAAAGGAAAAAGCCAAGTTAAAAAAAAAAAAAAGGATCAATCATTCTGAGGTACCCTTTTCTGACTCCTTCTAAGTACAGATCAACAAATTAGACTATTTAAAAGTGACCCCAAAATTCCACATAATTCGGGACCATGTTATTTTGTGATAACAAATTCTCACTGTACCAGCTGCCAAGCTGATGTGTAAAAGCAAATCACTTAGTTAATGAACAAAGATTGGGTATCTGCAACTCTATTAGGCTCTGCTGCTCTAGCACTTGTTGAAAACATTTTCTGCAAGAATTATTCTCCATAGTTTCTCATCTAGAAGAATCAACAATCCACAGAAACCTACAGCAGCGCTGGCCATGAGAATAGAATGCAAGCCACATGTGGCCTTCCAATAGCCAGTCAAAAAGAAATGTAAAGAAACAGGCTGGGTGCAGTGGCTCACGCCTATAATCCCAGCACTTTGGGAGGCCGAGGCGGGTGGATCTCAAGGTCAAGAGTTCGAGACCATCCTGGTCAACAAGGTGAAACCCTGTCTCTACCAAAAATACAAAAATTAGCTGGGCATGGTGGCACATGCCTGTAGTCCCAGCTACTCGGGAGGCTGAGGTAGGAGAATTGCTTGAACTCAGGAAGCGGAGGTTGTGGTGAGCAGAGATTGTGCCATTGCACTCCAGACTGAGTAACAAGAGAGAAACTCCATCTCAAAAAAAAAAAAAAAAAGAAACAGGTAAAATAAACTGGAGTCATATTGTTGACTCCATATATTTAATAAACTATTTTCTTTAACCCATTACATTCCAAATATCCAACATATAATCGACATAGAAAGTCATCAGTAAGGACCACGCCTGGTGGCTCATACCTGTAATCCCAGTACTTTGGGAGGCCTAGGCAGCTGGATCCCGTGAGCTACTTACCGGATCCCTGGGCAACATACCCAAAGCCCCTCTACAAAAAAATCACCCAAGCTAGCCGAGCGCGTGGTGGCGCGCCTGTAGTTCCAACTACTCAGGAGGTGAGGTTGTAGCACCGCAGCACTCCAGCCTGGGCGAAAGAATCAGACCCCGGTCTCACACACAAAAAAAACTATCAAGATTATCTCAGCCGTTGTGGTGACCAGTGCCTCTAGTTCCGGCTACTCAGGAGGATGACTTGAGGCTGCAGTCGGCAGGGATCACGCCATGGCACTCCAGCCTGGCTGACAGAGAGACCCTGTCCCTAAAAAAATAAAAGTTACCCAATAGCTATTTATTTATTGAAGCAGGGTCTCACTCCGTTGCCCAGGCTGGAGCGCAACGGCGCAATCTGGGCTCACCGCAACCTCCGCCTCCGCGCTCAAGTGATTCTGCTGCCTCAGCCTCCGGAGTAGCTGAGACAATAGGCGTCTGCCACCACGCCTGGCTAATTTTTGTATTTTTTGTAGAGACGGGGTTTCACCGTGTTGGCCTGATTGGTCTCAGAATTTCTGACCTCAGATGATCTGTCTGCCTCTGCCTCTCAAAGTGCTGGGATTACTGGCGTGAGCCACTGCGCCCGACTAATAGCCATTTACTGAAATAGGTTTAGTCTCTCAGTGATGAGTATGGAAAAACCACAAAATCTTTTTTTTTTTTTTTTTGAGATGGAGGCTCGCTCTGTTAGCCAGGCTGAAGTGCAGTGGCTAGATCTCAGCTCAGTGCAACCTCCCCTCCCGGGTTCAAGCAATTCTCCTGCCTCAGCCGCGGGAGTAGCTGGGATTACAGACGCCCACCATCAAGCCCGGCTAGTTTTTGTATTTTTAGTAGAGACAGGGTTTCATCATGTTGGCCACGCTGGTCTCGAACTCCTTACCTCGTGATCAGCCCACCTCAGCCTCTCAAAGTACTAGGATTACAGGTGTGAACCAACCACCACACCTGCTCCCAAACCCTTCCTTTTGTTTGTTTGTTTTTTTTTAAGAGACGAGGTGCAGTGGCTCACGCCTGCAATCCCAACAGCTCGGCAGACTGAAGCCAGAGAGAATCGCTTCAGCCCTGGGGTTGACCCGCCTTGGGCAACACAGGGAGACCCTACCACTAAAAAAAAACCAAAAATCATTGGGTGGATCATGAGGTCAGAAAATTGAGACCATCCTGGCTAACACGGTGAAACCCAGTCCCTACTAAAAATACAAAAAATTAGCCAGGTGTGGTGGCATGCACCTTTAGTCCCAGCTACTAGGGAGGCTGAGGCAGGAGAATCACTTGAACCCGGGAGACAGAGGTTGCAGCGAGCTGATATGGTGCCACTGCACTCCAACTTGGGCGAAGAATGAGACCCCGTTTCAATTTTAAAAATTTAAAAAAGAGGCCGAGTGCTGTGGATCACGCCTATAATCCCAGTACTTCGGGAGGCCGAGGCCAGCAGATTCACCTGAGGTCGGGAGTTTGAGACCAGCCTGACCAACATGGAGAAATCCCGTCTCCACTAAAAATACAAAAGTAGCCGGGCATGACGGCGTGTGCCTGTAACCCCAGCTACTCAGGAGGCTGAGGCAGAAGAATCGCTTGAACCCGGGAGGTGGAGGTTGCAGTGAGCCAAGATCCCGCCGTTGCACTCCAGCCTGGGCAACGAGAGCGAAACTCCGTCTCAAAAAATTATAGTAAGAAGCCAGGAGTGGTGGCGGGCGCCTGTGGTCCCAGCTACTGGGGAGGACGAGGGGGGCCACCAGGCCTGACTTTATTTTTTGCAGAGACGGGGTGGGGGAGGGGGGTCGTGCTGCGTTGCCTAGCCTGGTCTCGAACCCGAGCTGAAGCAGTTCTCCCACCTCAGCCTCCCAAAGCCCTGGGATTGCTGGGACTACAGGCGTGAGCCATCCCACCTGACCTCAACTCTGTAGCCATACAAACTCCCCTCTATGAAATTCAGACAGTACCACACCAACGGCTGTCATGGGCATTTACTGGCAAACGAGGCGCCCGGATAAGCATCCTATGGACATTACTTCCTTCCCCTACTAGGACTGACCCCTCGCCAGTACGCCAGTACCCACCGCCCAGCGCCTTTTACCACACGCTTAGGACAAGCTGTCACACTCGACTTTGAAAACCACCCACGGAGAGCAGGCGCCATCACCTCTACCTCAACACTGGGGTACCGAGGCCCAGAGAGGTCGGTAATTTAAAGGTGATTTACCAAAGACCGAAATGGCACCCACCCGGGTCCTTCCCTCCCCGCACCCCCAAATTCTACGGGCTTTCCGAGCAACGCCCGCAACCGAGGCAACTTGCCGCCTCCAGACCCCCGGACGCCGCGCAGTACTCGGGCTCCCCTCACTTGCAAACATATTTCCGGGCTTCTTTCTTGTCATAAAACTGGAAAAAAAGAGAAAAATAAATGACAGTGGAGGAGGAATTCAGACGCCGCGGCTGTAGAAATGGGGGGACGGGCGCCCGCTGAGTCCGGAATTTACCAGCTCCG
Source organism: Saimiri boliviensis (assembly GCF_048565385.1). NCBI lineage: Eukaryota > Metazoa > Chordata > Mammalia > Primates > Cebidae > Saimiri > Saimiri boliviensis. Next base: position 34,588,282 of record NC_133468.1, on the reverse strand, counting down.
GGGGTCCGCCGTGCTCCGGACGCTGGCCATGAGACGCCATCCTCACTCCTCAGCGGCACGCCTGCGACTGGCGTTTCCCGGAGCGCGGACTTTACGTCATCAGCTGGCGCCCGCCTAATAATACGCATGCGCCACCCCTCCCCCGCCCTCCTCTTTAAGTGATTGGCTACAGGGCGACCAATCGGCGCCTCCCATTGGCCAGTTTCTCTTGCACCGCCTGCCGAATCAATTCAAGATGGCAGCCAAGTGGGGGTTGTGGTTTCCACGACTGTTAACGTGGAGGTTGCTGCAGGCCCGTGGCTTTGCACCCGGCCTGGGCATACGAGCGAGGTGCAAACATTCTGCACCCGGCCTGGGCATAGGAGCGAGGTGCAAACATTCTGCACCCGGCCTGGGCATAGGAGCGAGGTGCAAACATTCTGCACTCAGCCTGGGCATAGGAGCGAGGACTTATTCCCGGGGCTACTCTTCGTATTCGCGCACAGCGCTCTATGATCTGCTTGGCGTCCCCTCCACAGCCACGCAGGCCCAAATCAAGGAGGCTTACTACCGTCAGTGCTTTCTCTACCACCCGGACCGCAACTCCGGGAACGCCGAGGCTGCCGAGCGCTTCACTCGCATCTCCGAGGCCTACGTGGTGCTGGGCAGTGCCACCCTGCGTCGCAAGTATGATCGCGGCCTGCTCAGCGACGCGGACCTGCGCGGACCCAGCGTCCGGCCCTCCAGGACGCCCGCAGCCGACTCCGGCTCGCCGCGTCCCCCGCCGCCCACCTCTTGGACCCACGACCGTTCTTGGACCGCCTCTGACGCCAACCGCACGAAGTTCAACTTTGACGCCTTCTACCAGGCCCACTACGGGGAACAGCTGGAGCGGGAACGGCGCCTGAGGGCCCGGCGGGAGGCTCTTCGCAAACGACAGGGATCTCTGGCCCTGAACAGCCGTTCCTGGGAGGAGATCCGAGACACGGGTGTCTTTTTCCTCTTTTTCGGAATCTTCATCATCATTGTCTTCATTGGCTTTTCTATTTAGTGGGAGAGAGGAAGGAAGGAGAGCGTCCCCAGCCAGCCCCCAGAGAACGGCCTTTTTTCTTGCCCCTGAACTCTTGGCCATTGATAGCCTACCTCAGCTGGGATCCGAAGGAACTGTGCTCCCCCTCCCCTCCCGGACCCACCCAACATAGCCGAGGACCTGCACATCCCTTCCCTATGGTCCAGAAAAGGAGGCCTTTAGATGCCCAAGAAAGAGGCCCCACGCTAAAGAGTCCCGAGAGCTCACGAGTGAAGGGTTCCCGGAGTCTCTAGGGTGCTTCTTCCAGAAGTTGCCTTCCTGCTTCCAGATGTGGTTAACTTCTGTAACCCTCGCTGTAGCTTTATTGTAAAGCCCCGGGTCAGATTTATCTGCTCCTGCCCCGCGTGTATACGGTGGGGCTCCTCTGTAACCTTGAAATGTGCAATGTGACCATTCGTTGGCTGCCAAAAGAAAAGGTCTGGGGCTGTACCAAACCTGTCTTTCTGTGAGTTCTCCAAGCGGCAGGTGAGACCTGGTCCAGGGTAAGAATGGGGTCTGTGGACAGCCTGCCATTCCTCCCTCTAAAGTCAGCCCCCTGGGGCACTCCCCTTTCTGATGATGGCATGTGGGAGTGAGAAAACAAGGTCACTGAGCATAAGGAATGAGTGTTCCTGGGCCCGTATTAATGTGTGACCTTAGAGAAGTTACTCTGTGAGCATGACAGCAGAGGAGAAAATCATTTGAACTTGTTTTGTTTGTTTTTGTTTTTCAGACGGGGTCTCCCTCTGTTGCCCAGGATGGAGTGCAGTGGTGCAATCTCGGCTCACTGCAACCTCTGCCTCCTGGGTTCAAGCTATTCTCCTGCCCCAGCCTCCTGAGTAGCTGGGATTACAGGTGCCTGCCACCATATCCAGCTAGTTTTTGGATTTTTAGTAGAGAGGGGATTTCACCATGTTGGCCAGGATGGTCTTCAACTCCCAACCTCAGGCAATCTGCCCGCTTCGGGTTCCCAAAGTGCTGGGATTGCAGGCGTGAGCCACCTTGCCTTGCCTATTATCCATAGTTCTAATCTGTGGGGATTACAGCATGATGCTAGCAGGACCATGTTCATCCTTGTGACAGCGTGACTGTCACCTGGCTCTCCTTTTACCAGCCAACCCCATTGCACACTGTGCAGCCCATCCCCTCCTGGAAATGGAGTGCCAGACTCAGTGCTCGAGCCTCCTGCTTCTGTTTAACTTTCAGTGCTTATCACAGGCCCTATGTGAATCTTTGAAACAAGGCTGCTTGAGGCTGGGGTAAACTTTGGGACTTTGGGAGTAGACAGGACTACGGAGGGATGGGGGACTTGCTGTTCAAGGCGGCGACTTGGTTCTTTATGCAGAGCTGACTAAAGGCACGGTTTCTTTCCCCTCTGTTTCATGTGAAGTAGTTGCTCATCATTTGGTCAGAGCTGCTGCTTAGCTCTCTTAACAGTGAGTCACTGGACATTGGCAGTGAGGTGACTGTGACATAGCAGGTGCTCGAGTGTTCATGCACAGGACTGAGTGTAAAGCTGTAAAAGGGGAAAATCCTCACAAGAGGTCTACGAGATGGATGAGGGCGAAAGTCTAGGGTCTAAACAAAGCCAGGAGTGGTTTGGTGTATTACTGAGGGCAATAATTGCGTGCAATCCCTGTACTCAATGTGTTGTGTAAAATCCTTATGTAAAATGGGATAAACCCACAGCTGGTCCTGCTTAGCCTCTTGAAAACCATTCCATCATTGTGCCAATCTCCTGAAAAGGAAAAAAAAATATATATATATATATATATATATATTTGATTTATATATATATATATATATATATATATATATATATATATATATATTTGATTGTCTCTTTCCTTGGAGAGTGGGGGTATACTCCTAGTCAGGGCTTTACAGTGACCATATGATTCAGTAATGAAGATCTGGGGCCTGGCACAGTGGCTCACGCCTGTAATCTAAACACTCTGGGAGGCTGAGGCAGATGAATCACTTGACCTCAGGAGTAGGGAGACCAGCCTGGGCAACATGGCAAAACCCCATCTCTACAAAAATTAGCCAGGTGTGGTAGTTAGTACCAGCTACGCAGGAGGCTAAGGTGGGAAGATGGCTTAAGCCTGGGAGGCTGAGGTTGCAGTGAGGGCTATTGCGCTGCTGCATTCCAGCCTGGGTGACAAAAAAAAAAAAAAAATTTGAGCCCAGTCTGGTTCAGACCTGTTTGGTTCAGTCAGCCTGGACTTGGGGGGAGGGGATGTGTACTTTTTAAAAGAACATTTAATGTTACTATGTTTCATATTTGGAAAACAGGACCCAGTCTTTTCTGGAAAACCAAACTGCAGGAAGTGGAGTGTAGCAGTATGTTCTAAAGTGGGGCAAGGACGTTTTGTTTATGAAAAGAGGTCGGGCGTGGTCAGGCGTGAGTGGTCAGGCATGGTGGCTCACGTCTGGAATCCCAGTACTTCAGGCTCAGGACGGTGGATCACCTGAGGTCAAGAGTTGAAGACCAGCCTGGCCAACATGGTGAAACCTCATCTCTACTAAAAGTATAAAAATTAGACAGTCCTGGTGGCGTGTGCCTGTAATCCCAGCTACTTGGGAGACTGAGGCAGGAGAACTGCTTGAACCCAGGAGGTGGAGGTTCCAGTGAGCTGAAATTGCTCCATTGCACTCCAGCCTGGGCAAAAGAGCAAGACTCTGTCTCAAAAAAATAAAACAAAAAGAGTGTTCTTTCGGTGTGGATTTGTAAAGCACTAGTGGCCTACTAGCATAGATTCCTTGAAATAGAAGTTTGTTTTCTCACTCAAGATCCCAGCCAAGGACGTTCCCTGCAGGCCTCAGAATCTGAAGTAGATAGAAAGTTCAGAAGGTTTCAGACTCGGGGTGCGTCCAGACTGAAATAAACTTACGGGGCATTCCATGGAACCGTAAGCAAAGTATTCTGTAAGGTTTACTAACCATCATCCAACCCTCAGCCTCTCCCATGGCCCAGAACAAGGCCCACTCCATTCATCATAAGTTCATTCCTGGGTGCCTCAGGGTTTTGTAGGCCAGAGCTAACCTCTCCCTGCCGGCCCCGAACCGAGCCTGTGCCCTTCACGGAAAGGGAAATGTGTGGAAGGCTTTTTGAAGGACCCCAACAGGTTTCCATGGAAACATTGCTCTCCCACTCACTCGGACTGGCTCCAGTCTTTCCTTTCTCTGCTGCTTCCCAGCAAGTGGAGGCTGAACTCGGCCATGACCCTAGCCCCTGCCTTCTAGGGGCTATTCCTCAATTCCTGGTCGTAGAGGATGGCTCAGACATGCCCAGCATTAGTCCTTTTTCTTTGTTTTTCACAAACTAAAATAAAACTCCCTAGAAGTTTGGACCCAGGAAGGGAGAGCAGGGTAAAGGGGCCCAGGCTGTCCTCAGCGGGGTGGGGAAGCGGATACGCATATAGCACGAGGCTGAGTAAGCAGCAGGCATGGGTCCTGAACGGGAGACAGCCCACGAGACGGGAGCCAGAGGCACACACATCCAGACAATTGTATTGTCTTTGAGCTTGACTGGAACTTTGTTTCTCCTGAGCCAAACTGCTTTTTCCCCCTCTGTTGCCCTTTATTTATTTATTTGTTTATTTATTTATCTAGAGACGGAGACTTGCTCTGTTGCCAGGCTGGAGTGCGGTGGCCCGATCTCAACTCACTGCAACCTCTGCCTCCTGGGTTCAAACGATTCTCCTGCCTCAGCCTCCCAGGTAGTTGGGACCACAGGCATGCACCACTACACCAAGCTAATTTTTGTATTTTTAGTAGAGATGGGGGTTTCGCCATGTTGGCCAGGATGGTCTCGATCTCTTGACCTCGTGATCCGCCTGCCTCGGCCTTCCAAAGTGCTGGGATTACAGGCATGAGCCACCGCGCCCGGCCCTGCTGCCCTTTATTTATTGTTGGATGAGATGACCCTTTACAGATCCCAGAGTTGAAGGAGCAGAGTTCCTCCTACCTCCTTCTGAGGTCCCGGCATTTCATTCATTGGGTGCGCCTCTGTATGAGCCCAGCTGCTTAGGAATAGCTTAGTTCAGGCCTCAGAGCTGTCCTACTGGGTCACGATTGACTTAGAGTGGCCACCAACACTCCCTTTTTCGGAAATGGGAGAGGTCTGTGTTTCAAACTGATGGGCTTCCTGGAAGGCCACCAGATCCCATGCGAACAGGCCAGGAGAGGGGCGGCTGGTAAGTGGTGGCCCTATCGGTCCACACTCTGGAATTCAGTGCACTAGAAAAGTTGGCCCTGTCCTGAACTTTCCTCCTCTCAGATCCTCAACCCTGTGATGAAGTCACACACTGCCACCTGCCCATGGGCAAGATGATGAGGGAAAGCCAGGCATGGTGGTGCACACCTGGGGTCCAAGTTCCTTGGGAGGCTGAGGCAGGAGGATCGCTTGAACCTCGGAGGCGGAGGTTGCAGTGAGCTGAGATTGTGCCACTGCACTCTAGCTTGGGCAACAGAGTGAGCCTTCATCTCGAAAAAAAGAAACCGAAAAACAAAAAAACACCTCATCTCTACAAAAAAAAATTCAAAAATTAGCCAGGCATGGTGGCACACACCTGTAGTCCCAGCTACTTGAGAAGCTGAGGTGGGAGGATGGCTTGAGGCCAGGAGGTTGAGATTGCAAGTAAGTTATGATCACATCACTGCACTGCAGCCTAGGTGACAGAGCAAGACCCTGTCTCAAAAAAAAAAAAAAAAAAAAAAGACAAAAAATTGTGTCCACGTAGATGAGACGTTGCTCCACAGTTTGCCATTCTTCCTCCAACAGAGGTGAAGTGTAAAAGACCTTTCGTCCACTGGCACCATTTTCCCCATAGCAGAAAATCATTTCCATACCCCATGTCCATCAAGAGAGAAGGCAACAAAGTAAAAAGGGACCATGTAATTTCAGAAAAATAGGGACAGGAGGTACTTCTTGCTGGAAAGCGACTGCTTGGCAACTCTGTGTCACCTTCCTGGCCCCTGGAGGCATTTGAGTTTGCAAATTTCTACATCCTCTGTTGCTACAAGAGCCTGCACTTTCTATAGGGAGGTTGAGTGAAATCTTATTTTCACGTGGGACAAGGAGAATCTCTCCAGAGGTCAACAGCAGTGATAAGCTCTTAGACAGGACCAGAGGCCTTTTGATACAGTTACCCCAGTTCCTTCACTCCATCTTCTGTCTAAAAATCCTTGTATATACTGGGATAAACCGCAGCAAGTCCAAGTGGGTCTCTTAGAAACCATTCGATTCTCTAGCCTTGGAGGTCAGGGGCAAGCTCGTAGCCATAGCTTTGCAGGGACGAAGGGATTCAGTGGGGAAGCTTTGAGCCCACACTGGTTGGAGCCTGCTTAGCTCAGTGAGCCTTGATTGGTTAAGAGAAAGAAAAAGCACATTTAATGTTACTATGTTTCATATTTGGAAACCACCAAGAGGGGGGAGGTTAGAAAATGCGCAGAAGCTAGTGATTCGCAAATGAGGAGGTACACATAACAGACTTTCTCAAGGAACAGGGAGCTCTGTTTTTGTCAAAAAGGGATGGGAGTTTTATTTGGAGATTTCTTTTTGTTTTGTAAAAGCAAGGTGGTATCTAATAGGTAGGACTTTTCTCATGAGCTCCCAGATGCAGACCCTCAAGATTGTTCTCTCTCACAGAAGATCATAGGAACATTCCTGGGGGCCCCAGAATCTGGAAGCAGCAAGTTCCGGAAGGTTTTAGGCAAAAGGAAGGGCCTAGAGTACTGAACCTTCCAGAACCGTCTATGTACCTTCAAGCAAAAGGGGTGAATGATTTATTTTAAACCATCCAACTTGAAGCCTTACCGTGGCCCACCCAGAACTGGGCCCACTCCACGCTGGGGGTGTCCCATCCTCACCTGCCTGTGGTCATTTTCAGGCTGGAGCTCAACACCGAGGGGTCTCACTCCCTGCCCCTCAAAAGCAGAATCAGCTCTGTGCAAGACGAGGTGTGTGGGAGGCCTTCTGAAGGACCCCATCTGGTTCCCATGGTAACACTTCTTCCCAGTCCCTCTCTTGTCCAAGTCTCAACTTTCTGTGCTGCTTACCTGCCCTGGGGAGGGGAGGCTGAACCTGGGAGTCGCTGCCTTCTTTTTTTTTTTTTTTTTTTTAAGATGGAGTCTTGCTCTTGCTGCCCAGGCGGGAGTGCCGTGGCGCCATCTCAGCGCACCACAACCTCTGCCCCCCGGGTTCAAACGATTCTCCTGCCTCAGCCTCCCGAGTAGCTGGGATGACAGGCTGCCCACCACCACGCCCGGCTAATTTTTGTATTTTTAGTAGAGACGGGGATTTCACCATGTTGGCCAGGCTGGTCTCGAACTCCTGACCTTGTGATCTGCCTGCCTCAGCCTCCTAAAGTGCTGGGATTACAGGTGTGAGCCACCGCGCCTGGCCAACCGCTGCCTTCTAAAGGCTGCTTCCCAATTCATGATAGCGGAAAAAGGCTCAGATCTGCCCAATCTTTGCCCGCTTTTCCCTTTTGGTTGCAAATTCTACTCCACCTCCATCATGAAGGAAAGCCAAACACACACACACACACACACACACACACACACACACACACACACAACTGCAGGGGGACCATGCATTTTCAGAAGAAAATAAAATGGAGGCAAGAGTACTTTTTCATGGGAATAGACACTTTGCACTCTGGAAACTTGGACCAGGAACCGGCAGCCGGGGCAGGAGGGGCCGAGCCTGCCGCAGACTGTGCTGAGAAAGAGAGCCAGAGGAGAGGTCTGCCAAGGCTGCTCCTTCTTCTGTCCAATCAGCAGAACTCAGTGGTTCTGATGTCCCTCGGCCCCCAGCAGCTGAAGTGCCAGCAGAGAGGAGAGTGGGACCGAGATCAAGGTGGGACGGAGGTTCTGGAGGGGGCCCGTACTAGGCCTGGAGGCTCTGAGGCCCCCACAGCGCCGCCCTCTAGCTACAGTCTACAGCCCTAGAAAGCCCATCCAGCCCATTTGGTTTGCAAGAACTTCCATGCCTCCCTGCCAAATGTCATGTCATTGGACGTGACCTGCGCTGACCCAGGGCATATTCCATCTCCTTGTCCCACGCTCATCGGCCAAGCTGGCACCTAGTGTTCCCCTGGCTGAGGACAGATTCTGTCAGTCCTGCAGGACACCCTCCATCGCTCCATGGGGACCGTCATTTGGCAGGCCAGAGAAGGACCAGGTACCATCCCCCTTGGGCTTACGATCGACCCAGGAAAAGAAGGTGCAGACAGGTGAGGCAATTGGAGAACGAAGACGGAGCGGTGTGCGCTTCTGACCGGAAGTGCTGGGAAGTTAAGATTTAGGAACTACCCTCATGGGTTGGTAATCAGAGAAGGCTTCACCGAAGAGGCGGCAGCGGTGTTGGACCCGGACAGCTGGGCTTTGCATGGGCAGAAAGGAGGGGAGAGCATCTCAAAAGTAGGAAGTGGAAGCGCAGGAGCTGAGGCGTGGAGGCTGCAACAGCAGAGAGCAGTCCGGCAGCATGTCATCCTCATCATCACATTTATTGACGGCCCCTAAGAGGCGGGGCTGGGGACAGAACGTACAAAGACAAGGACCTGCCCTCAAAAAGCTTCCATTCTAAGGAGACAGGGACAGAAAAATACAGAATGGTCTTTCCTGGGGATGGCCCACTCACCTGCGCAGGTCAGAAGCCCCTGGTCTACCTTGGCCCCAGGGTCTGGAGCATGTGCGGGGCACGTAGCAGCCCCAGGGCCACCGTGTCCCTGGCCCCACAGCCAAGGCCTGACCACCTGGCTCCTAGGCCGTGGGCCCCAGAATTTGGAGGAAGGGTAGGCTCAGGACATGATGTAAAACACTCCTGGCGGCCTTGGCTTGGCGTTGTGCGAGCCCAGTGGAGTGGCGGGGTGCGACGGTCCCCTTGGCAGGGCCCCTGGGGGGCGCAGGCATCTTCCCAGGCCCCCACAGGTGAGTCAAGTTCTTTTACGGGGCTGGTCCACCACCCTGGAGGCCCCGGGCCAGGGAAACAAAAAAGGCAGGGGTGTCTTCAGCGCCAGAGGCGTAACCCCCTGCCCACCCCCACCCAGCCCCCTCTCGGGCCTCGTCCAGGCGACCCTCCTCCCCAGCTCAGCCTCCAGGGCCAGGGCCTGCCTGAGGCCAGGGGGAGGGGCCTGCCCCTCCCCCCACCCAGGCAGTGGGGGAGGAGGAGGAGCCACGCATCAAGTTTGTCTAGGACCCCCCACTGGGGGGCCACGCCCTGGATCCTACCGGTGGGGGGGCTCTGGCTGCGAGGGCCGAGGGCTCAGCAGAGGGGCCGGGCCGAGGGGGCACCCGGGGGAGCCCTTCAGTGGGGGCACTGGGCGGGAGTCCAAGGGGGGCAGGCTCCGGGGCACTGCTGGTGGCCCCCGGGCAGCCCCAGTGGGCAGGACAGCTGCAGCCGGGAAGGATTTGGGGGGATCGGCCGCCGAGGTGGGGGCCGGCTGGGCAGAGCGCTCGCGACGCCGCAGCAGCTCCTGCAGCTTCTCCGCCTGCGTCCGCCTCAGGTGGGCCAGGGCACGGCCACGCTGGAAGGCGGGCAGGAAGGTCTCCAGGCCTTGCTCCCCCAGCAGCAGCTGCTCCATCTGCTCCTGGGCCAGGAAGGAAGGGAGGGCTTGGGAGGGGCGTGACCACAGACTGGGAGCCGGTCCTCACTCCCGGCCCCACCCCAGGCCCGCCCTCCCCACGGTGATCACCCCTCAGCTGGGGGACAGGGCACCTGCGTTCCAGCCTGGGCCTGCCTCTGACTACTTGCTGAGTGAACTGCAGACAAATATCCTTTTTTTTTTTTTTTTTTTTTTTTCCTCTCACTGTCGCCCAGGCTGGAGTGCAGTGGCGTGATCTCAGCTCACTGCAACCTCCGCCTCCCAAGTTTAAGCAATTCTCCTGCCTCAGCCTCCCAAGTGGCTGAGATAACAGCCATGCACCACCACTCCCAGCTTTCTATTTATTTATTTATTTTTAGTAAAGATGGGGTTTCGCCCTGATGGTCAGGCTGGTCTTGAACTCCTGACCTCAAGTGAGCCGCCTGCCTCGGTCTCCCAAAGTGCAGGGATTACAGGTGGGAGCCACCACACCCGGCCCTAACTTCTAAAATGAGGATGCCATCACCAGACCTGCTGGGTCAGAGATGAGGCAGGAGCAGAGGCAGAGACACATGAGGTATAGACTTCACGTGGCCTCTGGGGCACACCACCTTCGGCTTACTGAGCGCTGCCCTCCCAACCCAGCAAAAAGTCTGCCCCCGCTCCTCTTACAGCCCCAGATCCACGCTGTCCTGGCACAGTCACAGGGGACCCCGAAAAAAGTCACAGGCAGGAAAGTGAGCCCTGCTGGCTGTCCAGTGCTAGCGGACAGCAATGCTAGCCTCTCCTATGGGCCAGGCATTTAGGGTGGGCTTCCTGGAGGGGGGGCTCCCTAGCCTTTGGTGTAAGAAATGAGCCAGGGAGTGGTGTAGGATGAGTCTCCCTCCTGGTCCCCAGCCCCAGCCTCCCCGACCCCTCACCTCTGCCTCCTGCTCCGCCTCTTCTAGCTCAGCCTGCAGCCAGCCCAGTGCGCAGTGGGGACTCCAGCGATGCATGCTCTCCTCTGAGGACCACAGAGGGACAGGGTGACAGACAGGCCAGGGCCCCGGGTTTGCACGCATTCCCCCTCCCCCGGCCTAGAACCTTAGTTTCCTCATCTGTATCGTGCCCACGTGATGGCTTTATGGATCCCACCCCTACCAAGTTTCTGCCCCTTGTCCTGTTGCACAAGAGACACTGGAAGCTTTGTCCCCCAGAGCAACTCAAAGGGACCCCTGGGTATTGGGTCCCCTTTCTCCCAGCCAACCCTCCTCACTCCCTCTCGCTTCCTCAACTCTATTGCCCAGAAGCAGATCCACCCAGGTCCCATTCATCAGAGCCTGGCACTTTCCTAGGCCAACCCGCCGGAGGGCCCACTGCCCTCGCCAGCCCCAGGCGGCTCTCCCAGACATGCCCTCACCCAGCCGCTGCAGCTTGTCAGCGCAATTCTCGGCCACCTCTCGAAGTTCCTGGTATTTGATGGCCAGGGCAGCCCGGCCCATCTCCAGGCGGGGCCTCAGCGCCAGGTTCTCCTTGGCCAGCGCGTAGTTGGAGGCCAAGCAGGCCTCACGCTCCAGCTGCAGGCCCTGGAACTGCGGGCAGAGAGGAGCGAAGAGGCTCACCCAGGGGCTCTGCCGCGTCCACCCTACTGGCATGCTGGGCGACCGTGCCTTCCGGCCTGGCCAGAGGCACCTGTCAGGCCCCAGCCTCGACGGTGGCGAACCCAACAGGTGAAGGGACGGCGACAGGCTGGGACCAGACAGCCAGAGCAACTCAGGGGGACCCTGAGCTCCCTCTCTGGCCTCAGTTTCCTCTTTTATAAATCGAGTTAAAAACATCCACTTACCGGGTTGTTGCGAGACTTAAGTGAGGCAAACTATAAAGGCCTCTACAAATGTTAGTTAATTTTTAATTTTTCAATTAATATGTCTGCTCAGGTCCCGGAGGAGTGCCCCTCCCTCCTCTGCCCCATTTTCCACGCATGGACAGCTTCCCTCTCACTCCAGGCCTTTGTCTGTTTCCTCCTCAGGTGTTTGCACTGGAAACACTCCCACCCCTGCTCGTCCCCTCCAGAGGGATGTCCGCACCCTGTCCCCTCACAGCACCCCCACGGGTCACCCTCTCTCCCTTCCCACCCCCTCCTCTGCCCTCCAGTGGAATCCTCACACCCCAAGGAATACACACCCCCTTTTCCTCCCTGCTCCGGCTTACAGCAGCCCCTGGCCCTGGAGAAGGCTTCTTCCTTGTCTCTAGCAGGGCCCGGCCTCCCCTCCCTGCCCCTGGAGAACGCACTCCCCTCCATCTGTCCCCTGTGGGATGCATAAGCCCCTCCTCGCCTGCCTGCTTTCAACACACACTTTCCCTTCCTGCCCCCCACAGACACCAGCCCGGGCCTATCTCCCGTGAAATATACAACTTTCTCTGACGGTGGCCTATGCAATACACACGGCAGCTTCCAGCACCCCTCCCCAACGCCAGGCACAAAGCCCCCTCTGGCGCCCTCAGCATGCGTGGACCCCCACAAGGGCCCCTCCAGGTGTCAAACAGGCCCCCAGTTCTCCCCGTGGAAGGCGCCTCCTCTTTCTGGCCCTTATAGAACGTGGGTGTGCGAGCCAGGGCCCCCCACAACACAGCGCCCCGGAACACACCTCCCCGGAGCATCCGCTGTAGGACACGCCTCGCGGCCATCCCGGGGGTGCACGGGCGCCTCCCCCCCGTCCCCAGCGCCTCACCCGCCCCAGGCCAGCTCCAAGCGCCCCCTCCCCCGGGGGTGGCTCCGCGGGGCCCACTCGTACGTGCCAGGCTCCGCGCCCACGGGCGGCCCCGCGGCCCGGCCCGCGCGGCCGTTCGCTCGGGCGGCAGGTCCCGCAGGCCGCTGCCCGTCCGCCGCGCCCCCCGCCCGCGCCCCCCGCGCTACCTTCCTGCTGAGCCGCACGATCCGGTCCAGCTTGGGCTCATCCTGAAGCAGGTCCCGGAGCTGCCCGGTGCTGAGGATCCCAAAGCGCCCCGGGCTGCCGGGCTCCGGCCCCGCCCGCGCCGCCCGGGCCCGGTACATGCCGCCCGCCCGCGCCCCCAGCTCGGCTGCTGGCTCGGCCGGCTCGGCCCGCTCCGCCCCGGCTCCGCTCCGCTCCGCTCCGGCTCCGGGATCCGCTCCGGCTCCGGCCGCACGCGCCGCTCCGCCGCCAGGGGGCGCCCCGCCCGCTCTTAAAGGAGCCGCCGCGCCGGGGCTGGGGGTGGGGCCGGGAGGGGGCGGGCCGCACCCCTCCCCGCCCCGGCCGCGCCGCGCCGCGCCGAGCGCACCCCGGGATCGCCCCGCAGCCCGGTCTCCCCGCCCCTCCCGGAGTCCGAGCCGCCCCGCTCCGCGCCCCAGCACGGGGCCCTGGCTCACCACGCCCCCAGGCACGGGCTCTCCCACCCCGAGCGGCGACAATCTGCAGGGCCCGTGCGTATTTTCCCCTCGGATGGCAGCAACAATTTCCTGACTTTGGCCAGACGCCAGGAGCTCTTGCCTTGCCGCCCTCCCCGAGCCTCAGTTTTCTCTTCTGTAAAATGGGATTGGGAGTGGCCAGCGCTGACTGCTGGCTGGGCGCGGTGGCTCACGCCTGAAATCCCAGAGGTTTGGCAGGCTGAGAAGAGGGGATCGCTTGAGGCCAGGAGTTCGAGACTAGCCTGGACAACATAGTAAGACCCCATCTATATAAAAGAATTTTTTTTTAATTTGTCAAAAGAGTGAAAAGAAAATTTTAAAGAAGTATTAAAATGTTTTTTAAAAGTATCCATCTGGACAGGGCAGGCGCGGCGGCTCACGTCTGTAATCCCAGCACTTTGGGAGTCCCAGGCAGGCGGGTCACGAGATCAGATCGAGACCAGCCTAGCCGACATGAAACCCAGTGTCTACTGAAAACACAAACAAAACAAGTATCAGCATATGGTGGCACGCGTCTGCAGTCCAAGCTACTCGGGAGGTAGAGGTGGGAGATCACTTGAACTCAGTTTTGAGACCAGCCTGGGCAACACAGCAAGATTCCGTCTCTAAAAAAATAAAATTAAAATGCTGAGGGATAGAGATATGGACAGTGATGGTATAGTGAATACATGTAGTAGGTCAATACCCACTATGCGTTGTTATTTTAGAGATGCAGAAACATCACAGAGGCCGGGTGTGGAGGCTCATGTCTGTAATCCCAGCACCTTGGGAGTTCGAGTCAGGTGGATCACTTGAGATCAGGAGTCTGAGACCAGCCTGGCAAACAAAAATTAGCCGGGCGTGGTGGCAGACACCTGTAATCCCAGCTATTCAGGAGGCTGGGGCAGGAGAACCACTTGAACCTGGGAAGCGCTGGTTGCAGCGAGCCAAGATGGCACGGCTGCCCTCCGGCCTGAGCGACAGAGCGAGACTCTGTGCTTCGTCTCAAAAAAAAGAAAAAAGAAAAAGAAAAAATACATCACAGAGATAATGTCACCTCCCAAAAGTCACATTACAGGTAAGTAATACAGTCCCATTTCTTCTTATCTGCGAGTATCCACGGAGCATGTGATACCGCCCTGCACGAGACTGCTGGCTTGAGCAGCGCTGTGGGGACGCTGTCCCTGCCCTCAGGGAGTTCACGGACTAAGGCAGAGTCCCATTCCCACTCAACTAACTAGTGTAAGACAAATGGCAGGTGTCACCCCATGATGGCTTTGTGCTTCTCATGTGATGCTTGATATGTCCTGTACCTTGTCTTTACAAGTAGGCTTAGCCATTGTCCTCACCTCAGGAAATAGACACTCAGATATTATAAGTCAGACAATGAGTGACCCAGCATGGGCAACAGGGTGAGACCCCCATCTCTGCCAAAAAACAAAAAATAAATTAGCTGGCCGTGGTGGCTCATGCCTGTAGCCCCAGCTTCTCAGGAGGCTGAGGTGGGAGGATCACTTGGACCCAGAAGATCGAAGCTGCAGTGACCTATGATTTTGCCACTGCACTCCAGCCTGGGAAACAGAGTGAGACCCCGTCTCAAAAAACACAAACAAAAGTGACAACTGAGCTTATTCCACTGCCACAAAAGTACAGAGGGCAATTAGAAAGGCTTACCCGTGGAGGTGGCATTTGAGCTGGGTTTCAAAGGTCGAATAGGAGTTCTGAAGTCGAAGGAGAAAATAACGGAAGCAAACAGAAATCCATAAGCCAAGGCACAGGGGCAGAAGAGCTGTGCAAGGATTCTCCCCATCCAGCCATGGCACGGTGGGTGGGCATGGTGCCCATGTCCGGGAGAGAAGGCAGGACAGGCTTGTTGACAGACTAAGAAGGTAACACTTCTACCTTTTTGTGTTGAGCTGGTGTCTCGCTTTTGTTTCCCAGGCTGGAGTACAATGGTGAGATCTCGGCTCACCGCAACCTCTGCTTCCCAGGTTCAAGCGATTCGATTGCCTCAGCCTCCTGAGTAGCTGGGATTACAGGCATGCACCACCATGCCTGGCCAAATTTTGTATTTTTAGTAGAGATGGGGTTTCACCATGTTAGCCAGGTTGGTCTGGAACTCCTGACCTCAAGTGATCCACCCACGCCGGCCTCTCAAAGTGTTAAGATTCCAGGCGTGGACCACCGCCCCCGGCCCCCTTCATTTCTTTTGGCCCTTATGCCTTCCCTTGTGGACTTCCCTTTGGTTCCATTATCTTCTCCTTCAACTTCAGAACTCCTATTCAATTTTTGAAACCCAGCTCAAATGTCACCTCCTCCGGTAAGCCTTTCTGAGCTCCCCAGTTTGCTCTGCCTCCTCAGGGTCCATTGCACCCGGCCACACTCTTACATTTTTATGATAACCAATATTGGCTTTCCCCTTCAAGACTCATCTGGAATATCACCACCTCCAGGAAGCCCTCTCCACCTTCCCCGGCTAGGATGTTAGTCCCTTTTCCTCTGGACTCACACAGTCCCTTCGCTGTTTCTTTGTTCTTTTTAGACAGAGTTTCGCTCTTTCCCCCTGGCTGGAATCAGCCACGCGATCTCAGTTTACTGTAATCTCTGCCACTCTGGTTCAAATAACTCTCCTGCCTCAGCCTCCCGAGTAGCTGGGATTACAGGCATGCACCACCATGCCTGGATAATTCTTTTTTTTTATTTTTTAGTGGAGGGAGGGTTTCACCATATTGGCCAGGTTGATCTCAAACTCCTGACCTCAAGTGATCCACGGACCTCAGCCTCCCAAAGTGTTGGGATTACAGGCATGAGCCACCAAACCCGGCCCCCTTCACCATTTCTTTTAGCCCTTATGCCTTGCCTTGTGGACTTCCCTTTGGTTCTATTACTTTCTCCATCAACTTCAGAGCTCCTATTCAACCTATGAAACCCAGCTCAAGTGTCACCTCCTCTGGTAAGCTTTTCTGAGCTCCCGGGTTCGCTCTGCCTCTTCAGGACTCATTGTGTTCGCTAAGTGTTCAGGGGTCTCCTAGATACTCCCTCTATGAGTTCTCCCTCGGCCCCTCCCACTCTGTTACAAACCTTCTTCTACCTAAAAGGCAGCGGTCAGCTCTAATGGGAGGCTCCTGCCTCAGCCTGCCCCCTCTTTCTCACTGACCTCCCTTCGTTCCGCCTCAATACCCCACAACAATGCCCCTGCAAACCTCCCTCAAAGTCCTCAGACACCCAAGCCCACTCCTGCCCCTCAGCAGATAACTGTCCTGCACATCATGTAGAGAACTTTCTGCCAGTTCCTGTCCACATCTTTGCTTTTCTTGAGAGAGAGAGTCTTACTCTGTCGCCAGGCTGGAGTGCAGTGGCACGATCTCAGCTCACTGCAGGCTCCCCCGGGTTCAAGCAATTGTCCTGCCTCAGCCTCCTGAGAAGCTGGGGCTACAGGGCTGCACCACCACGCCCAGCTAATTTTTGTGTTTTAGTAGAGATGAGGTTTCACCATGCTGCCCAGGATGGCCTCCATCTCTTGACCTTGTGATCCCCCCGCCTCAGCCTCCTAAAGTGCTGGGATTACAGGCGGGAGCCTGCTTTTTTTGTTTTTGTTTTGAGACAGAGTCTCACTGTGTTGTCCGGGCAAGAATGCAGTGGCTTGTTCATAGCTCACTGTAGCCTCGAATTCCTGGGCTCAAAGGATCCTTCCACTTCAGCCTCCCCAGTAGCTGTGACTACAGACATGTGCCACTGTGCCAGCTAATGTTGTACTTTCTTTTTGTAGGAATATGGTCTTGCTATATTGTCCAGGCTGGTCTTGAACTCCCGGACTCAAGTGATCCTTGCACCATGGCTTCCCAAAGTGCTGGGATTATAGGATTACAGGTGAGAGCCACTGGACCTGACCTTTGCATGTTTTGTTGTTGTTGTTTTGTTTTTTGAGAAGGAGTCTCGTTCTGTCCCCCGAGCTGGAGTGCAGTGGTGTGATCACTGCAACCCCTGCCTCCCGGGTTCAAGCGATTCTCCTGCCTCAGCCTCCCAAGTAGCTGGGACTACAGGCACGCGCCACCACACCCAGCTAATTTTTGTATTTTTGGTAGAGACGGGGCATCACCACGTTGGTCAGGCTGGTCTCCAACTCCTGACCTCGTGATCCGCCCACCCCGGCCTACCAAAGTGCTGGGATTCCGGGTGTGAGCCACCCGAGCTGGCTGCATGGTCTCCGCCTCTGTCCGGAACCTTCCTTCCCTCCTGCCTCCAGGAGGGGCAACCTCTCTTCATTCCAAAGCCAGCCCAGGTACCCCTGCTGTGGGTCTTTCACCTGTCTCCTTTACTCCTTTCAGATGCCTTGGGCCCGGCATTGTGGCTCACACCTATAATTTCAGCAATTTGGGAGGCCAAGGGGGGCTAATCACCTGAGGTCAGGAGTCAAAAGCAGCCTGGTCAACATGGTGAAACCCTGTCTCTACTAAAAATACAAAACTACAAAAATTTGCTGGGCGTGGTGGCGCGCACCTGTATTCCTAGCTACTCAGGAGGCTGAGGCAGGAGAATTGCTTGAACTCAGGAAGCAGAGGTTGCAGTGAGCCAAGACTGCACCATTGGGCTCCAGCCTGGGTGACAGAGCAAGACTCCATCTCCCCCCACCCCCCCAAAAAAGATGCCTTGTTCCACTACACCAGTAATGAATCTGTATGTGTCTGTGTGTGTGTTTCACCTGTAATTTCTGCCTTTAGACTTCCCTGTCTCTCCCCACCCAATATTTTGAAAGTACCCTCGACACCCTGCACTTCCTCTGTCCATTTTCTCACTGCTCCCCCTTGTTCTGTGACTCAGTCTAATTTCATTCCCTCCCAGCACTTCAAATGCATCCCTCTCCTCAAGGTTACCAAACACTGTCTTACTGCTAGGGCCCTGCTTTTTCACATTCAATACCATGGACCACCCTTCTTTCCTTGATCACATAGAAATCAGAGCTCCGACATTTTATAGCTGTCAGGTTGGTGCAAATTAAAAAGTTCAGTAACATCAAGTGTTGGTGAGGGAGGGGAGCACCGGGAACTCTTAGGCACTGTTATCAGAAGACAGAGTCAGTTCACTCTGGAGAACACCTTAACAAACTGGATAACTCAAAGATGTTCAGTTGTTCATATCACACCAACTCAGTTGTTCTGTGGTAGATCCAATAATTCCCCCTTGCCCCAAAAGATGTCCCCACCCTAACCCTGGAACCTGTAAATATGTTAGCTTACATGTCAAAAGGGACTCTACAAATGCAATTGAGTTAAGAATCTTTTTTTTTTTTTTTTTTAAGAGATGGAGTCTCACACCGTCACCCAGGCTAGAGTGCAGTGGCATAATCTCAGCTCACTGCAACCTCCACTTCCTGGGTTGGAGCAATTCTCTGCCTCAGCCTCCCAAGTAGCTGGGATTACAGGCACCCGCCACCACACCTGGTTAATTTTTTTTTATTTTTAGTAGAGATGGGGTTCAACCATGTTAGCCACGCTGGTCTTGAACTCCTGCCCACTGCACCCTGCCAAGTTAAGAATCTTGAGATGGTTGGGAGGCTGAAGCAAGAGAATTGCTTGAACAAGGGAGCTTACAGTGAGCTGAAATCGCATCACTACCCTCCAGCCTGGACAACAGAGCAAGATTCCTTCTCTTAAAAAAAAAAAAAAAAAAAAAAAGAATCTTGAGACGGGCCAGGCTTGGTTTCTATGCCTATAATCCCAACACTTTGAGAGGCTGACACAGAAGGATCTCCTGAGCCCAGGATTTCAAGACCAGCCTGACGACAACACAGTGAGACCCCCATCTCTACATAAAAACATTTTCTAAATGAGCCAGGTATGGTGGTGCACACCTGTAGTCTCAGCTATTTAGGAGGCTGAGGCAGAAGGATCACTTGATTTCAGAAGGTAGATGCTGCAGTGAGCTATGATAATGCCACTGCACTCCAGCCTGGGCAACAGAGCAAGACCCTGACTCAAAAAAAAAAAAAAAAAAAAAAAAAAGACTCTTGAGATGCAGCCAGCATCCTAGATCACCAAGTTGGGCCCTGTAATCACAAGGGTTCTTCTAAGAGGGAGGAAGGAGGGTCAGAATCGGAGAAGGAAACATGATAGTGGAAGCAGAGGGTCAGAGTCACAGAGAAATTGGAAGACGCTCCCTTGCTGGCTTTGAAGATGAAGGAAGAGGCCACAAGCAAAGGAATGCAGACAACCTCTGGAAGCAGAAAAAGGCAAGGGAGTGGACTCTCCCCTGGGGACTCCAGGAGGACACCTTGATTTCAGCCCAATAAAGCCCATTTAGGGAGGGGCGAAGTGGTTCATGCCTGTAATCCCAGCACTTTGGGAGGCCGAGTCAGGCAGACCCCTTGAGCTCAGGAGTTTGAGACCAACCTGGCCAACATGGTAAGACCCCATCTCTACTAAAAATACAAAAATTAGCTGGATGTGGTGGCACACACCTATAATCCCAGCTACTTAAAAGGCTGAGGCACAAGAGGCTTGAACCCAGGAGGTGAAGGTTGCAGTGAGCCAAGATCGTGCCACTGGGCCACAGAGCGAGACTCTGTCTCAAAACAAACAAACAACTATTTTGGATTCCTGACATCCAGAACTGTAAGATAATGCATTTAAGTTGTCTAAAGCCACTGATTTTGTGTTCATTTGTTACAGTGGCAATAGGAAATTAATACAAACTTCTACAAAATGTTGTCCTCTTGGGCTAGGAGAAAGGGATAGGAATTTGTATTATTTAATTTTTTAAATTTTTTTAATTTTCGAGACAGTGTTTCGCTCTGTCGCCCAGACTGGAGTGTGGTGGCATGATCTCGGCTCACTGCAACCTTCACCTCCCAGGTTCAAGCAATTCTCATGCCTCAGCTTCCCAAGTAGCTGGGATTACAGGCGTGTGCCCCCAAGCCTGGCTAATGTTTGTATTTTTAGCAGAGTACTTCATACTGCACAGCAACAAAGATGAGAAAACTACATCCACACATGTGAATTTGAACGAATCTCAGACAACACTGAGTGAAAAGGGGAAGCAGCAGAAAAATATCCTCAGGATACTACTATTTACATCAAGTGTAGAAACAGGCAAAACTACCGGGTCTAGTGGCTCACGCCTGTTATCCCAACACTTTGGGAGGCTGAGGCAGGAGGATCACTCGAACCAAAGAGGTCGAGGCCGCAGTGAGCTAGGACCCTGCCACTGCACTCCAGCCTGGGTGACAGAGCGAGACCCTGTCAGAAAAGAAAGGAAAAGAAAAAAGGAACGGAAAGGAAAGGAGGGCAGGGGAGGGCAGAGGAAGGGGGGGAAGGGAGAGGAGAGGAGGGGAGGGGAGGGCAGGAGAGGGAAGAGCAGGGGAAGGGAGGGGAGGGGAGGGGAGTGGAGAAGGGGGGAGGGGAGGTAGGGGAGGGCAGGGGAAGGGAGAGGAGGGCAGGGGAAGGGAGGGGAGGGGAGGGGAGGGGAGAAGGGGGGAGGGGAGGTAGGGGAGGGCAGGGGAAGGGAGAGGAGGGGAGGGCAGGGGAAGGGAGGGGAGAAGGAAAGAGGGGAGGGGAGGGGAGCCACTGTGCCTGGCCTCTTTCTTTTTCTTTTTTTTTTTTACTTTAAGTTCTGGGGTCCATGTGCAGATCATGCAGGATTGTTACATAAGTATACACATGCCACGGTGGTTTGCTGCATCCAACCCCCCATCACCTACATGAGGTATTTCTCCTGATGTTATCCCTCCCCAATCCCCCCACCCCCTGTTATCCTTCCCCTAGCCCCCCACCCCCAACAGGCCCCGATGTGTGATGTTTCCCTCCCTGTCTCCATGTGGTCTTTTTTTCTGAGACAGGATCTTGCTCTGTCGTCCAGGCTGGAGTACGATGTCACAGTCACAGCTCACTGCAGCCTCAAACTCCTGGGCTCAAGCAATCCTCCTGCCTCAGCTTCCCGAGTCGCTGGGACCACAAACATGCTACCATGCCTGGCTAATTTATTTTATTTATTTATTTTTTCATTTTGAGACACAGTATTGCTTTGTCACCCAGGCTGGAGTGCATGGTGAGATCTCGGCTCACTGCAATTTCCTCCTCCCAGGTTCAAGCGATTCTCCAGCCTCAGCCCCACAAGTAGCTGTGATTACAGGCATGCGTCACCACGCCCACCTCATTTTTGTGTTTTTAGTAGAGACTGGGGTTTCACCATGTTGGCCAGGCTGGTCTCCAACTCCTGATCTCAAGTGATCCACCTGCCTCGACCTCCCAAAGTGCTGGGACGACTGGCCTGAGCCAACTTCATTCCTTTTTAAGGCTGAACAGTATTTCGTGTATGTCTGTTGTGCTTTTTATGGCTGAATAATATTCCATTATGTGACCACAGCGTAAGTTGTTTGCCCACTCATCAGTTGCTGAACATTGGGGTTTTTTCCACTTCGGGCTGTCATATATCATGCTGTGAACATTCACATATAAATCTTTGTGTGACATATGTTTTTATTTCTCTTGGGTATATACTGAAAAGTGAATATATGATAACTCTATGTTTAGCTTTTTGAGGAGAGGCCAGACTGCTTTCCAAAGCAGCTGTACCGTTTTACATTTACACTAGCAATGCATGAATCTTCTAATTTCTTTTTCATTTCATTTCATTTCAATTTTGAGACAGGGCCTCTCTCTGTTCCCCAGGCTGGAGTGCAGTGGTGTGATTGTGCTCACTGCAGTTTCAATATTCTGGGCTCAAGTGATCCTCCCGCCTCAGCCTTCTGCATACCATCACACCTGACTAATTTTTTTTTTTTTTTTTTTTTTTTTTGATATGCGGTCTTACTATGTTGCCCAGGCTAGGCTCAAACTCTTGGCCTCAAGCGATCCTCCCACATCGGCCTCCCAAAGGGCTGGGATTACAGGTTGAGCCACCATGCCCAGCCAAGGGTTCCAATTTCTTTGCCAACCCTTGCTGCCTGTCTTTTTAAATTATAACCACCCTAGTGGGTGTGAGATGGCATCTGATACTTCAGTTTGCGTTTCTCTGATGACTAGCGGTGTCCAGCATCTTTTCATGTACTGTACTATTCTTACTGGCCATTTGTAGATCTTCTCTGTAAAAATGTGTGTTGAGATCCTTTGCCTCTGTTTTTATTTTTCCTTTTTCAACTTTCTTTTTTTTCTTTTTCTTTTTTTTTTTTTTTTGAGATGGAGTCTGGCTATGTGACCAAGGCTGGAGTGCAGTAGCACCATCTCGGCTCACTGAAACCTCCAACTCCCAGGTTCAAGCGATTCTCCTGCCTCAGCCTCCCGAGTAGCTGGGATTACAGGGGCCCGCCACCATGCCCAGCTAATTTTTGTATTTTTAGTAGAAACAGGGTTTCACCATGTTGGTCAGGCTGGTCTCGAACTCCTGACCTCGAGTGATCCACTTACCTTGGCATCCCAAAGTGCTGGGATTACAGGCATGAGCCACTCCACCCAGCCTTTCTTTTAGAATCAGAAGGTACATGTGCAGGTTTGTTACAAGGCATATTGCATGGGGCTGAGGTTTGAAGTAGGACTGAACTCAGGGACTAAGCATAGTACCCGATGGGTAGTGTTTCTGCTCTTGTCTCCCTCTGTCTTCTCTTTATGGGCCCCAGTATCTATCGTTAACCATCTAATATGTTTTGGCTGTGTCCTCACCCAAATCTCATCTTGCATTCCCACCTGTATGGGAGGGACCTGTGGGAGGTAATTGAATCTGGGGGGGCAGGTCTTTCCCCTGCTCTTCTTGTGACAGTGAGTAAGTCTCATGAAATCCGATGGTTTTTAAAATAGCAGTTTCCGGGCTGGGCACGGTGGCTCACACCTGTAATGCCAGCACTTTGGGAGGCTGAGGCAGGTGAATCACGAGGTCAAGAGATCGAGACCATCCTGGCCAACATGGAGAAACCCCATCTCTACTAAAAAATGCAAAAATTTGCTGGGCGTGGTGGTGTGTGCCTGTAATCCCAGCTACTCAGGAGGCTGAGGCAGGAGAATTGCCTGAGCCCAGGAGGCGGAGGTTGCGGTGAGCTGAGATCGTGCCACTGCACTCCAGCCTGGTGCCTGGTGACAAAGCAAGGCTCTGTCTCAGAAAAAAAAAAAAAAAAAAAAAAAAAAAATAGCAGTTTCCCTGAACAAGCTCTTTGCCTGCTGCCATCCACGTAAGATGTGACTTGCTCCCCCTTGCCTTCCTCCATCATTCTGAGGCCTCCCCAGCCACTTGGAAGTGTAAGTCCATTAACCCTTTTTCCTGTATAAATTACTCAGTCTTGGGTATGTCTTACCAGCAGCATGAAAATGGACACACTAGGTTTGTGTTCATACATACCCAGTGTTTATCTCCCACTGATAAGTGAGGACATGCAGGCTTTGATTTTCTGTTTCTGTGTTAGTTTGCTTAGGATGATGGCTTCAACTGCATTCATCCTGCAGCAAAAGATAAGATTTTTCTTCCTTTTCATGGCTTTGTAGTATTCCATATGCACCACGTTTTCTTTATCCAATCCACCGTTGATGGGCACCTGGGTTGATTCCACGTTTTTGTCATTGTAAATAGCACTGCAATGATCATACGATTTGCCCATGTTTTGATTGGTCTACATGGATATTGTAAGAGTTCTTTATATTTTGGGGAAACCATTCTTTTATCAGATACATGATTTGCAACATTTTCCCCCTCTGTAGGTTGTCTTCATTCTCTTGATGATGTTCTTTGAAGCACAGAAGTTTTTTATTTTACTTGGTGAAATCTATTTTATCTATTTCCTCTTCTCTTGGTTGTACTTCAGTGTTCTATCTAAAAAACCATTTTCTAAGTCGAATGGTTTACTCTTGTTTTTTGAGACAGTCTCGCTCTGTCACCCAGGCTGGAATGTAGTAGTGCGATCTCGGCTCACTGCAACCTCCACCTCCTGGGTTCAAGTGATTCTCCTGCCTCAGCCTCCCAAGTAGCTGGGATAACAAGTGTCTGCCACCACGCCTGGCTAATTTTTGTATTTTTAGTAGAGATGGGGCCAGGCTGGTCTCGAATTCCTGACCTCAGGTAATCCACCCACCTCAGCCTCCCAAAGTTCTGGGAGACCTGTAGGTGTAAGCCACTGCATCTGGCCCACAAAGATTTACTGTTTTTTTTTTTTTTTTCTTTTGAGATGGAGTCTTGCTCTGTCCCATGCTAGAGTGCAGTGGCACAATCTCAGCTCACTGCAACCTCCATCACCTGGGTTCAAGCGATTCTCCTACCTCAGCCTCCCGAGTAGCTGGGACTACAGGCATGTGCCACCACATGCCCGGCTAATTTTTGTATTTTTAGTAGAGACGGGGTTTCACCATGTTGGCCAGGAGAGTCTTGATCTCTTGACCTTGTGATCTGCCTGCCTCAGCCTCCCAAAGTGCTGGGATTACAGTTATGAGCCACTGTGCCCAGACTTTTTTGTTGTTTTTTTGAGACAGAGTCTCACTCTGTCACCCAGGCTGGAGTGCAATGGTGCTATCTCAGCTCACGGCAATCTCTGCCTTCTGGGTTCAAGCAATTCTCCTGCCTCAGCCTCCCAAGTAGCTGGGATTACATGCGCCCACCACTACGCCTGGCTAATTTTTTGTATTTTTAGTAGAGATGAGATTTCACCATGTTGGCCAGGCATGGTCTTGAACTCCTGACCTCATGTCATCCACGCACCTCTGCCTCCCAAAGAGCTGGGATTGCAGGTGTGAGTCACTGCACCTGGCCCACAAAGATTTTACTCTTATATTTTCTTCTAAGACATTTATAGTTTTAGCTTTTACATGTAGCATCAACAACAATCCATTTTGAGCTAATTTTTGTATGTGATGTGAGGTAGGGATCCACCCTCATACTTTTTGCATGTGGGTATCCCGTTGTCCCAGTGCAAGCCCTCTTTAAAATCTGGATCTCAGGTACACAGAAACAGATTAATCCCAATTCATGAGTGTGCTTTTTAATACACTCTCATCTTGGGTCTGAATATTTGTGCTTTATTCTGTTTATTTGTGTGTTTATTACTTTATAATGAGCATCAGTGAATCCACCACCCAATTTCAGAAATGGGATAGAAGTAAATTGAACTAGAACTGTACGTTTTTGTTGACACAATAATTTACATCGACCCAGGTGCTCCGGCCCAAGCTTGTACCCTTGCCAGCCCCCAACCCAAGGTAGCCCCACTCTTGAATCTGGAGCTTATCATTCTCTTGCACTTAAAAATGCCTGTAGGCCGGTGGTGGCTCATGTAACTCAGCACTTCGGAAGATCAAGGCAGGAGGATTGCTTGAGCCAAGGAGTTCAAGGTCAGCCTGGACAACATGGTGAGACCATATCTCTATAAAAATACAAAAAATTAGCAATGCATGATGCTGTGCCTGTAGTCCCAGCTACTTGGGAGGCTGAAGTAGGAAGATCGCTTGAGCCCAGAAAGTCTATAGTGAGCTGAGATGGCCCCACCGCACTCCGGCCTGGGTGACACACTAAGACCCTGTCTCAAAATTAAAATAAAAAACATCTGTATTGAAGCATAATCGATGCACAATGCATGACACATATTTAAAGCGTACAATTTGGTGAGTGTTGGCATAGTTACATTCCTGTGAAACCATCACCAACATCGAGGCAATAATCTCCTCCCATTTTACCCCCAAATTCATTTAAATTCCTTTGTAATCCCTCCCTCCAGCCTCTCTCCTCATACCTCAATCCATCCCCAGATAACTTTTTTTTTTTTTTTTTTTTTTTGAGATGGAGTTTCGCTCTTGTTACCCAGGCTGGAGTGCAATGGCGCGATCTCGGCTCACCGCAACCTCCGCCTCCTGGGTTCAGGCAATTCTCCTGCCTCAGCCTCCTGAGTAGCTGGGATTATAGGCACGCGCCACCATGCCCAGCTAATTTTTTGTATTTTTAGTAGAGACGGGGTTTCACCATGTTGACCAGGTTGGTCTCGATCTCTCGACCTTGTGATCCACCCGCCTCGGCCTCCCAAAGTGCTGGGATTACAGGCTTGAGCCACCGCGCCCGGCCAACTTTTTTTTTTAAGATGGAGTCTCACTCTGTCACCCAGGCTGGAGTGCAGTGGCTCAGTGCAGCCTCCGGCTCCAGAGTTCAAGCAATCCTCATGCCTCAGCTTCCTGTGTAGCTGAAACCACAGGTATGCACCACCATGCTCGGCTAATTTTTTCTTTTGTTTTGTTTGTTTATTTTTAGTAGAGACGGGATTTTGCTATGCTGCCCAGGCTGCTCTCAAACCCCTGACCTCAAGTGATCTGCCTGCCTTGACGTCCCAAACTGCTGGGATCACCACCAGCACTCATGAGCCACCGCGCTCGGCCCCAGATAACTTCTATTCTGCTTTGTGTCACTACAGGTTACCCCACATTTTCTGGACTTATATGTAAATGAATCATGTAGTATACACTTTTCTCGGGGGGGCTTTTTTACTCAGAATTATTATTATTATCATTTCAAGCCAGGGTCTCACTCTGTCACCAAGGCAGGAGTGCAGTGGCAAAATCACAACTTGCTGCAGCCTCGACCTCCTGGGATCCAGCCATCCTCCCGCCTCAGCCTCCATGTAGCTGGGACTACTGGCATGCACCACCATACCTGGCTAATTTATTTATTTTTATTTTTTTTTTTTTTTTTTTTATTTTTATTTTTTTTTTTTTTTGAGACGGAGTTTCGCTCTTGTTACCCAGGCTGGAGTGCAATGGCGTGATCTCGGCTCACCGCAACCTCCGCCTCCTGGGTTCAGGCAATTCTCCTGCCTCAGCCTCCTGAGTAGCTGGGATTACAGGCACACGCCACCATGCCCAGCTAATTTTTTTGTATTTTTAGTAGAGACGGGGTTTCACCATGTTGACCAGGATGGTCTCGATCTCTTGACCTCGTGATCCACCCGCCTCAGCCTCCCAAAGTGCTGGGATTACAGGCTTGAGCCACCGCGCCCGGCTTATTTTTATTTTTTATAGAGGTATAATCCCACTGTGTTGCTCAGGCTGGTCTTGAACTCCTGGGTTCAAGCGATCCTCCCATGTCAGCCTCCCAAAGTGCTGGGATTACAGGCGTGAGCCACTGTGCTCAGCCCACTCCCCAGTCATATGCTGCATTTCCACACCTTTCTGCCTTGGCTAAAGATGTAGCTTCACCTAGAATATTCTTCCTTCTGGCCAGGCTGGGCCGAGTTCAAGACCAGCCTGGCTAACATGGAGAAACGCTGTCTCTACTAAAAATACTAAAATTAGCTGGGTGATGGTGCCCACCTTTAATCCCAGCTACTCCGGAGGCTAAGGCAGGAGAATCGCTTGAATCTGGGAGGCGGAGGTTGCAGTGAGCCAGGATCACGCCACTGCACTCCAGCCTGGGCAACAAAGTAAGACTCCATCTAAAAAAAAAATGGGAAGAATGTTATTATTCCTCCCAATGTCTGATGCTAAAGCTGAAGGATTTTTTGTTTGTTTGTTTGTTTGTTTGTTTAATAGAGGGATACGGTTTCACCATATTAGTCAGGCTGGTCTCGAACTCCTGACCTCATGATCCGCCCGACTTGGCCTCCCAAAGTGTTGGGGTTATAGGCGTGAGCCACTGCACCCAGCCAGCTTAAGGTTTTTGAAGAACTGATTCATTCTTCTCATCCTAGCCTCCACTTCCCCTCGTGCACACACAGAATCAGTCCTTTTCTGGCACACTCTCTGACAGTTCTGATGCCAGCCTGCCCTGTGCTGGAATTCTCAGAGACAAACCCGTCCCGACTGTTAGACCAGAGGTCCTCAGAGCAAGGATGACATTTGTGTCATTTCTCCAGTTCCAGTCTCCAGCCCAGGATCTATCACACGGCAGGAACAGAGAGCCAGGATGCTGGGGCTCAAACTCCAGCTCCGCCACTTAGCACCAGTGTGAACCTCAGATGACCCCACCTCTCTGCGCCTCTGTCTCTGCATCTGTAAAATGGGAAGAACACACTCACTTTTTCTGGTTGTGGAAGGGATTAAATGATTAACCCATATAGATGACTGGGCAGATGTGGGCGGGACCCTGGCAAGCAGTAAGAGTTTGATAAACGTTACAAGTGATACTGGGGCTGAGCGCAGTGGCTCACTCATGTAACTTAGGGAGGCCGAGGCAGGTGGATCACCGGAGGTCAAGAGTTGAAGATCAACCTGGCCAACATGGTAAAACCCCGTCTCTACTAAAAATACCCCAAAATTAGCTGGGCATGGTGGTGGGCGCCTGTAGTCCCAGCTACTCAGGAGGCTGACGCAGGAGAATTGTTTGAACCCAGGAGGCAGAGGTTGCAGTAAGCAGAGATCATTGTACTCTATCCTGGGTGACAACAGCTAAACTCTACCTCAAAAAAAAAAAAAAAAAAAAAAAGTGATAGTAACTTGTTGGGGAGAGACCCTGCCCTAGGTATAGAGACTCTTCATATGAAGGGGAAGATACTTTATATTGATCTTCACAGACAGGCATAGTGGCTCACACCTGTAATCCTAGCACTTTGGGAGACCCAGCCAGGAGGATTGCTTGAACCCAGGAGTTCAAGGCCAGCCTGGACAACATGGTGATACCCTGTCTCTACAAAAACACGCAAAAATTAGCTGGACGTGTTGGTGCCTGCTGGGGTCCCAGCGACTCAAGAGACTAAGGCAGAAGGACCATTTGAAGCCAGGAGTTCACGGTTACAGTGAGCCATGGCGAAGCCACTTTGCTGCAGCCCAGACTATGAAGTAAAAGTCTCTCAAAAAAAAGAAAAAAAGAAAAAAGAAAAGAGGAGACTCTCCATGCCTCTCCAGCTCCATTAAGGGGAGGGAGCACTCCACCAGAGGCCCCCTAATCCCAACATCAAAGTAACCAAGAAAATCTTCCTCCTTCAGAAAGCCCTCCAGGATTACACTGCCTCCAGGCACTTCTTCCTTCTGCCTCTTCTCCCTGATGCCGTGTGACCACAGTTGAGTCCCGCAGCCTGCTTTCCACCTTTCCCTGCTCTCCTCTTCCTCTGCCAGGAATGCAGACACCTCGGGAACACTTGCAGGTAGAGCTGAGGTTCTTCACAGGGTGCAGCTGGAGATAAGAGGGTTCATGAGAGAGAACATCGTTCTTATTTTTATTTTTTCGAGACGGGGGTCTCACTTTATTGTTGGCCAGGATGGTCTCGAACTCCTGGCCTCAAGTGATCCTCCCGCCTCAGCATCCCAAAGCCCTGGAGCCAGAGGCATGGACCACCACGCCCAGCTGAGACCATCGTATTCACACCTCCCAGCCTCTCCTGTTTTACATATGGGCAGGGTCAATCCAGGATGCCCAGTTAAATTTGAGTTTTAGGTAAGCATTACGAATAGCCTCTTAGTAGAAGTACGTCATAAATATGGCATGAGACATACTTATACTAAAAAAAGCATTGTGTATCTGAAATTCAAATGTAATGGGGCATCCTGGATTTTTATTTGCGAAATCAATCAACCTCATGTATGGGGAAACTGAGGCCCTCGGAGTCGGAGTATCAGTATCAAGCCCAGTTGCAGAGCCAGTCAATGTGATGGTGGCTCAAGCCTCACTTCCAGTATATACACACACACACACACACACACACACACACACACACACACACACATATGCTGACTCTGGGTCCTGGCTCTGGCTATGAACAGGTGTCTGTCCAAGGTGGCAGACTGATGAAACCCACCAGTAGGAGACCACGTGACATAAAACTCATGCAGGACAGGAAGGAGTGGCAGAGAAGGCCAAGCTGACCCACCAGGACGTGTGAGGGGGGTGGAAGAAGCAGGAGGTGTCGTCATCTGCTTCCTTATCAAGATGCACCCCCCCACCACCACCCACCCCCTGGCAGAGTGAATTCCAAATGGGCTGTGGGGCCGGGCGCAGTGGTTCACGCCTGTGATTCCAGCACTTCGGGAGGCTAAGGCAGGCAGATTACTTGAGGCCAGGAGTTCAAGACCAGCCTGGCCAACATGGCTAAACCCCGTCTTTACTAAAAGTACAAAAAAATTAGCCAGGCTTGGTGTCACGCACCTGCGGTCTCAACTACTCAGGAGGCTGAGGCAGGAGAACCGCTTGCCCTTGGGAAGTGGAGGTTGCAGTGAGCTGAGATCTCGCCATTGCACTCCAGCCTGGGACACAACAAACAAATGGTGTGTGGGCTGAATCTGATCGGCTCAGGGCCTCTTCTGGGCTGAGTCTCGTCCTCTGGCACACCCCCCGGCACGCCCTCCGGCTTCCCGCTCCCATCCACCTCCTGCCCTCATCAGGGACTGGGGGGGCGGGCGTTGTTGGTAGGATCCCTTCCGCCTCTGCTGCCCACTGCTAGCCGTAGAAGGAAGGAAGGAAGCCCATGGGCCACGAGGAAGCTGCCTCATTGCTGGGTAGTGCTGCTGCTGTGAAGGCCCTTTTCCCCCACAAGACAAGAGTCTTGCTCTGTCACCCAGGCTGAAGTGCGGTGGCGACATCTCGGCTCACTGCAACCTCCACCTTCCGGGTTCAAGCGATTCTCCTGCCTCAGCCTCCCGGGTAGCTGGGAATACAGGCACACCCAACTAATTCGTTGTATTTTTAGTAGAGATGGGGTTTCACTGTGTTGGCCAGGCTGGTCTCGAACTCCTGACCTTGTGATCCACCTGCCTCAGCCTCCCAAAGTGCTGGGATTACAGGCATGAGCCACCGCGCCCAACCGTGAAAGCCCTTTTTTCTGTCCACCCTACACTGCCCGCTCCTGGCCGAGCGGTGGCTGGGGTGAGGGTCCTTCCATCTACCCCACACGGCCCCTTGAAGCCGGCAGGGAAGCTGGGGCCCTGAATGCCCCCCTCCCAAATGGCGCCTACTCCACAGGACCTCTGAGGACTTGGAGGCCTCCATCCTGGACTTTGAATCTGATATCACCACTGGCCTATCCCATTCCCTCCCCGGGCTGCTACCCTGAGGGTGCTTAAGGATGTCTGTGGAGTGAATGTAAGAGGCCGGGCCAGGTGCAGTGGCTCATGCCTATAATCCCAGCACTTTGGGAGGCTGAGGCAGGTGGATCACCTGAGGTCAAGGGATCGAGACCATCCTGGCCGACATGGTGAAACGCTGTCTCTACTAAAAATACAAAAATTAGCCAGGCACGATGGGCCATGCCTGTAATCCCAGTACTTTGGGAGGCCGAGGCGGGCAGATCACCTGAGGTCGGAAGTTCAAGACCAGGCTGACCCACAGAGAAACCCTGTCTCTAGTAAAAATACAAAATTAGCCGGGCATGGTGGTGCGTGCCTGTAATCTCAGCTACTCCGGAAGCTGAGGCAGGAGAATCACTTGAACCCGGAAGAGGGAGGGTGCAGTGAGCTGAGATCGTGCCATTGCACTCCAGCCTGGGCAACAAGAGCAAAACTCCATCTCAGAAAATAAATAAATAAATAAATAAAAATACAAAAATTAGCCAGGCGTGGTGGTGGGCATCTGTAGTTCCAGCTACTTGGGAGGCAGAGGCAGGAGAGCCTGGGAGGCGGAGGTTGCAGTCAGCTGAGATCCCACCACTGCACTCCAGCCTGGTGACAGAGCAAGACTTCATCTTAAAAAAAAAAAAAAAAAAGAGTCCTGCTCAGGTGAGGTGGCTTGCGCCTGTGATCCCAGCGCTTTGGGAGGTTGAGGTGGGACAATTGCTTGAGACCAGGAGATAAAAACCAACCTGGGCAACATAGTGAGAAGCCATCACTTTTCTTTCTTTTTTTTTTTTTTTTTTTTTTTTTTGGAGGCGGAGTTTCGCTCTTGTCACCCAGGCTGGAGTGCAATGGCACGATCTCGGCTCACCGCAACCTCTACCTCCCAGGTTCTAGCAATTCTTCTGCCTCAGCCTCCCAAGTAGCTGGAATTACAGGCACCTGCCACCACACCCAGCTAATTTTTGTATTTTTAGTAGAGATGGAGTTTCACCATGTTGGCCAGGCTGGTCTCAATCTCCTGGCCTCAGGTGATCGAACCACCTCAGCCTCCCAAAGTGCTGGGATTACAGGTGTAGCCACTGTGCCTGGCTCACCTATGGCTTTGGGTGGAGAGGACGCAGCACTAAGAGCAAGAGAGTGGAAGTCAGTGGGCTCCAGGAGGCAGGAGGGGCCTCAGGGAAGGGCGAGGAACCGGAGCTCAGGGAAGGGGAATGGAGTATAGGGAGGGGATGTGACGTTAGGGGCAGGGAGCGGCAGGAGGCTTGAGGGGGGACTCAGAGGGAGCACGGGATGAAGCTGGTCAGGGAGGGAATGAATGGGGCTCAGTGAGTCAGATGACAGAGAGACAGGAGAGAGACAGTGAGACAGAGACAGAGACACAGGGAGAGATGGAGAGGGAAAGAAAGGAGAGGGAGAGAAAGAGAGGGAAATAAGGGAGAGAGGGGCCGGGCGCAGTGGCTCACGCCTGTAATCCCAGCACTTTGGGAGGCTGAGGCGGGTGGATCGCGAGGTCAAGAGATCGAGACCATCCTGGTCAACATGGCGAAACCCTGTCTCTACGAAAAATATAAAAAATCAGCTGGGCTTGGTGGCGCGTGCCTGTAATCCCAGCTACTCAGGAGGCTGAGGCAGGAGAATTGCCTGAACCCAGGAGGCGGAGGTTGCGGTGAGCCAAGATCGCGCCATTGCACTCCAGCCTGGGTAACAAGAGCGAAACTCCGTCTCAAAAAAAAAAAAGGGGGGGTGGGGAGAGAGACAGAGAGGGAAAGAGAGAAGAGAAAGGGAGAGAGAGAGAGAGAGAGAGGGAGAGAGAAAGAGAGACAAAGGGGAGAATGAGAGAGAGAGAGGAGAGAGAGAAACGGGGGAGAATGAGAGAAGGGGGAAAGAAGAGAGGGTAGAGAGAGAAAGTGAGAGAGAGAGAGGGAGAGAGGGGGAAAGAGAGACAGAGGGAGAGAGAGAAAGCGAGAAGGGGGAGAATGAGGGAGAGAGAAGAGAGGGAGGAGAGATAAAGAGAAGAATAGAAAGTGAGAGGAGAGAGAGAGTGAGAGACAGAGGAGAGAGGGAAAGGGGAAGAATGAGCGAGAAAGAGAGAGAGGAAGGGGGAGAGAGAAAGTTGGAGAGAGGGAGGGAGAGACAGGAGTGGGTAGAGAGAACGTGAGGGAGAGAGAAGGGGGGAGAGAAGATGGAGAGAGAGAAGGGGAAAGAGACCCTGAGAGAGGGAGAGAGAGAGACGGGGGGGGGGGGAGAGAAAGTGAAGGGGCGATGGAGGAGGGTGGGAGAGAGAGGAGAGAGGGAGAGGGAAGAGGGGGAAAGAGAGAGAACACTGGAGACGGGGAGAGAGAAAGAGGAGGGGGCAGAGAGAGGAGGGAGGGAAAGGGGGAAGACGGAGGGAGGGGAAAGGGCGTGAGAGAGAGGAGGGGGGAGAATGAGAGAGAGAGGAGGGGGGACAAATAAAGAAAAGGGGGGCAGAGAGAATGAGAGACAGTGAGAGAGAGGGGGAGAGAGTGAGAGGCAGGGCGGACGGGGGAAAGAGTGGGGGGACACAGAGAGGGAGGAGCGGGGAGCGAAAAGGAGAAGGGAGGAGCGGGTAGGGAAAGAGCGAAGTGAGGGGGGGAGGGCGAGAGGAGGGGGGGGAGGGCGAGAGGAGGGGGGGGAGGGCGAGAGGAGGGGGGGGAGGGCGAGAGGAGGGGGGGGAGGGCGAGAGGAGAGGGAGGGGAGAGAAGTGAGAGCGAGCTGGGGCGGGGGGACTCCGGACTAGGGGGAGGTTCGAGGCCGGCGCGGGGCGGTCCCAGCCCGTTCCTCTGCCCACCGGGGGCGGCCCCCACCCGCGCGCCTCCCTCCCCGCGCAGCCCCCGGCGGGCAGAGGGGTTAAAGGTGAGCGGGCACGAGCCGGCGGCCGCCGGGGATTGGCAGGCGCCGGAGCGCAGGGCCCGGGCCATGGCCGCCCCACAGGCCTCCGAGCGGCGGAGCGGCTGCCGCCCACGTGCTAGGCGGAGAAGGCGGCTCCGGATCAAGGGGCAAAGGACGCCTCGGCGCGGGGCGGGGGCGCCCGCGGCCACACCCGCGGCCAAAAGCCCGGCCCGCGGCGCAGCGCACGGAGCCCTCTGCCGCCCGCGCGGGGAAGGCGTCCCGAGCATCCCCGCCCCGCCGCCCGCGGGACCCCCGGCCTGGCCGCGCCGCGCCCCTCTGCAGGCCCAGCGGATCCCAGGTGAGCGCGTGGAGCCCCCGCGTCTTCAGGTGGGCGCAGGGGCCTCGCCCGAGGGGAACTGGCGTCTCCCCGGGCCCGGCCTCAGTTTCCCCTCGGCCGGTAGAGGCGCGCGTCTCCGGCTCAGCTGGGTGGCCTCCTCGCTCAGCCTCAGCCGCCGGGAGGAAGAAGGCCAACTCGTACCCCAGGGAGGACTCCGGATCAGGAACCCAAGAGTCCATCCTGCTGGAGAGTGAGGTGCCCGCGGGTGCTGGCAGCGCCGTGTCTCCCGCGGGCTGCGCTGGGCTGGGTTTCCCTCGTGGTCTGGGAGGTTCTCCCGGGAGCTGAGAGGGGGCCCAGGGAGGAAGGCGGGAGGGTCTTCCTCCCTCTGGCTCTCCCTGCCCTGGGCAGGTGAGGAGCCCGTGGAGAAACCCTGCCCAGGTGGGCCCTGGGATCAGGGGTACCAAAGCTGCCCCTGGCTGGGACAGGAAGAAGCAAATGGCAGGGTGGAGTATGGGGCCAGAGACGTGTGGCCGGCACTCCCACTGCTCTGTCCCCGAGAAGGCCGGGCTTCGTCCCAGCTTTCAGCCACCCTGCCCCCACCGCTGGGCTGGGTTCGGGAGCTTTGGGTTCTTCTCTGCATCTGGCTGTGTGACCATGGGCGCCTGACTTTTCCTCTCTGAGCCTGGCTCTCCCTCCGGGACATGGGAAGGTTTATGGTTCCCGGGCCACTCGTGTGGAGGTGGGGACAGAATAAAATGGGACACCAGGTTGATTTGGGGGACCGGGGGCACCCACTCCAACCAAGTCCCTCTGGTGCTTCACAAGGGGGTGGTGTTACAGGGTCAGCTGAGTCGGGGGGGTCGGGGAATCAGGAATCTGTAAGATCTGAGCTGCGCTCGGCTTTGCCCAAGAACTTCTCTTACTGTCGGCAACTCCCCTGCCCATGCTCTGCCCCGGTGCTCAGATACAGGGAAAGGCTCGGAATATGGGCCTGGGACTCTCAGGTGCACCCCAGGGAAGCTCAGCTCCTCAGCATCTGGTAGCTTCTGGAAGGGGAGGAAGACTCTAATACCAGCAGCTGTAGTAGCCAGGAACTCCCCCATCTTGAGAAGATGACCCAACTCACTTCTCCCCGATTCCCCTCTGAGGACACAGCCTACTGGCTGAGCCAGGCCAGTGCTCGGTTTAGAATCGGGATCGGGGCTCAGGCTGGCATTGGGACTCAGCCTGGGGACCATGTGGGAGGGCAGCTCAGAGCCAGGGTCCAGGACGCATCCGCCTGGGGTCTTGGAATCCTGTGATTGAAATCATCTGGCCGATATGGGGGTGGCTCTGGCGGAGGTGATCTTTGCCAGCTGAAGTGGAGGGCAGGCAAATGAGCTTCTGCAGGGTGCCGAGTGGAATGGAAGCGTGGAAGTGGGAGAGACCATGTCTCGGGGGCTCCTGCAGCCACACCTGCTCAGAGTCTCTAATGCCTTCAGGCAGCCGCGCTCCCTGGGTCCCCTCCCCGGGGCTGTCTTTGGCTGTGCTGCCAGCCCTGTGTGGGTAAATGCAAGCTTACACATGTGTTGGGGCTGGGAGAGGCCATCACGAGTGCAGTCCTCACTCCCTGGTGACAGCCAAAGAAAAGGTTTTGGCTCCAGATGGGGGGCTGAGGAGGGAGGAGAGAGGGAAGGTGCAGGCTTAGGACTGCTGTTCAGATAGGGGAGGAGGAAGAGGAACTGGCACTTGCCAGGCATTTACTGCAAGCCAGGCGCTGCACAAGCTTTTCTGGCACTGTTTCCTTCTTCCTGATAACCAGAGAAGGAAAGGATCTCCATTTTACAGATGAGGAAACAGAGGCTCAGAGAGGTCAAGGCTCTGGCTCAAGGTCACACAGCCTGGGAGTGGCAAGGCTGATGATATTCAAACCCAGGCAACTTGGCTCCAAAGCCCTGGTTTCTGTTCCCACGATTCAGGGTCCTTGGCAAGCCATGTCCTCCTCTGGGCTTCACTCTCCACACTTGTCACCTGGGGTTAAACGGGCTCGCCTGGACTGTTAGGAAGGGCTGGGAGGAGGTCTGGGAGCAGCCATGGGTGGTGCGTTCCCTGCATTCAGGGAGAAGCACACAAGAGGGGGTTACGTTGGCTGCCCCCAACCTCCCGGGTCTGCTCACGGGTGTCCACGTGTCTCGTGTCCACCTCGCCCACCTCATCCCCCTCCCCACCCATCTTTCCTGCTCCTGAAACCCAGGGGCAAGGTGGCTGTCTTTCCTCTTTGAAGTTGCTTCGCTAAGCTGACCTTGGAGAAAGGAGCCCCCAACAAGGGAAGAGTGAACAGAATATTCCCAGGGTAGGTCCTGGCACTGATAAGTAACAGACAGGTGACTACTGCCCTGGGACCAGAGTCAGTGGCTCACACCTGTAATCGCAGCACTTTGGGAAGCTGAAGCAGGAGGATTGCTTGAGGCCAGGAGTTCAAGACCAGCCTGGGCAGCATAGAAAGACCCGGGTGTCTGCAAAAATTAAAAAATTTGCCAGGCACGGCGGCTCAAGCCTGTAATCCTAGCACTTTGGGAGGCCAAGGCCGGTGGATCACGAGGTCAAGGGGTTGAGATCATCCCGGCCAACATGGTGAAACCCCGTCTCTGCTAAAGAATACAGATTAGTTGGGCGTGGTGGCGCGTGCCTGTAGTCCCAGCTTCTCAGGAGGCTGAGGCAGGAGAATGGCTTGAACCCAGGAGGTGGAGGTTGCGGTGAGCCGAGATCGAGCCGCTGCACTCCAGCCTGGCAACAGAGCAAGACTCTGTTTCAAACAAAAAAAATAATAATTAGCCAGGTGTGGTGGTGCACACATATACTAGCAGCCACTCAGCTGGCTGATGCAGGATGATCACTTGAGCCCAGGAGTTTGACGCTACGGTGAGCTATGATGGCATCACTGCACTCTAGCCTGGGCAACATAGAGAGACTCCCCTCTCTCTAAAAAAAAAAAAAAAAAAAAACTCTTTGCCCAGAATCCCAGGCTTCCCCCTGCTAGCTGGCTCTGGTAGTCACAAAAGATCTTGTCCCACAGTCAGCCCCATCAGCAGCGTGACTCTGGGTGAGAGATATGCTTCCTGTAATCCCCTTTCCCTCTCAGTCCAGGGGCTCCGAAGCCCTGATGGGGCTGGCGTGGAGCCAGTTATGCAGCAGGGGAGAGGCCAGGAGATTCTGGGTGGAGCAGCAGACTATACCTTCACCTGCTGCAGCAGTCTGAGAAGCTTTTTTCATCCCTGAGTCCCCTGGAGGAGGTTGTCACCTCATCTTCTGTCTTTGAACCTTGATGTGCTGTGTACAGTAGGGACCCTCAGCCCAGAGCAACAGGCTGCTTGGGCAGATTGATTAGACTCAGTAGCAAGTCTGCAGAGCCAGGCAACCCACTGGAATGCCTGGCTGTGGTGCAAGGGGAAATATATTTGCGGTCTTTGACTCTGGCTCCTGGCGCGCAGCTCCTACAACCCTTGGAATCTCCAGTATGCTAAGAGTGTCTTTTGTAAGCTATTAAGAGGACTGGCAGCTAGAGGCCCCTAGAGAGTTACAGGATGGGGGCTGCTCACTACAAAGACCAAAGCATGATTAAAGGATTGGAGCTTTCAGCTCCCTGCCCCCCCCCCGAACTTTGGGGAGGAGAGAGGGTGAAGATTGTGTTCAATCACCAGTGGTCAGTGATTTAATCAATCACGTCTACGTAATGAGACTTTCGGTGGCCACAGAGGTGGCTCATGCCTGTAATTCCAAGACTTTGGGAGGCTGAGGTGGAAGAAATACTTAAACCCAGAAGTTCAAAACCAGCGTGGTCAACATGGCAAGACCCTGTCTTAGTTTAAAAAAAAAAAAAAAAAAAAAAAAGACTGGGCACGGTGGCTCACACCTGTAATCCCAGCACTTTGGGAGGCTGAGGTGGGTGGATCATCTGAGATCAGAAGTTCGAGACCAGCCTGGCCAAGGTGGTGAAACCTCATCTCTACTAAAATTACAGAAATAAATCAGCCGGGTGTGGTGGCACAAGCCTGTAGTCCCAGCTACTCAGGAGGTTGAGGCAGGAGAATCTCTTGAACCTGGGAGTCGGAGGTTGCAGTGAGCCAAGATTACGCCACTGTACCCCAGCCAGGCTGACAGAGTGAGACTCTGTCACACTAAATAAATAAATAAGAAACGTCCATAAAAACCCCTAAATGTTGGGTTTCATGGAGCTTCTGAGTTTGTGAGCACATCAAGGAGCTAGGGGGTTGGTGCTCCCAGAGAGGGCGTGGAACCTCCCTGTGCCACTCCACACTCTTGCCCATGCAGCTCTTCCATTGGCTGTTCCTGAGTTGTCATTGATAACGAACTGCTAAGTGTAAGTAAAATGGTTTACTGAGTTCCGTGAGTCCTTCTAGCAAATTATTGACATTGAGGAGAAGGTCATGGGAGCCTCTGATTTATAGATGGTCAATCAGAAGTTCAAGTGGTAACCCAGGACTTACGACTGCCATCTGAAGTAGAGGCAGGCTTGTGGGAATAGGGCCATAACTTGTGAATTTATATGCTAACTCCAGGTAAATAGTGTCATAACTGAATGGAATTACAGTGTCAGAGAATTGGAGAAATGGTGTCAGAAGTGTGAGTTAACACTATTCGCTGGTATAGAGTGGCCATTGGATTTTTTTTTCTTTTTTTCTTTTAGAGAGAGTCTTGCTCTGTTGCCAGGCTGGAGTGCAGTGGTGCAATCTCACTTCACTGCAGCCTCCGCCTCAAGCTCAACTGATTCTCAACCGCCTCAGCCTCTCGAGTAGCTGGGACTACAGGCACACATCACCACACCCAGCTAATTTTTGTATTTGTAGTAGAGACGGGGTTTCACCATGTTGGTCAGGATGGTCTCAATCTCTTGACCTCATGATCTGCCTGCCTCGGCCTCCCAAAGTGCTGGGATTACAGGTGTGGGCCACCACACCTGGCCGGCTGTCCATATTTTTGCACACTGACAGACCATTGGCACAGTGGCTCATCTTGGTGAAACACCACCTCCAGGTTCCCCTTTGTGCCCTGCACTGCTATGATGCTGGTAGCACATGGTCCTCCCCTGGCTCTTCACAACATACCTGAGAGGCTAGGGTGCTTCCTTCCATGTTACAGGGAGGGCAAGCAAGGTCCAGAGAGGACAAATGTCTTGCCTGAGGTGACCCATGGGTCCCCAGTGAGCCAGTCTCCTGAGGAAAGAAGAAAATCCCTTGTAGGGTCCTTTTTTTTTTTTTTTTTTTTTTTAATCAAGGCTCACTGCAGCCTCACTCCCTCCCAGGTCAAGCAATCCTCCTGCCTTAGCCTCCCTAGTAGCTGGGACTACAGGCACTCACCATTACACCTGACTAATTTTTGTTAGAGACAGGATTTTGCCGTGTTGCCCAGGCTGATCTGGAACTCCTGGGCTCAAGCGATCCTCCTGCCTTGGCCTCCCAAAGTGCCAGGATTACAGGCATGAGTCACTGTGCCCAGCCCCTTACAGATCTTCAGGCCTCTCAGAATGAGACTGTGAGTGGGAATCTGTGCCTCTGTCTTCTCAGTATCTTCTCAGGGATAGACTCTGGTTTAGTCAACCAAAAAGGGAGTCTTTTTCTATTGCTTGAAGAACACTAATCTCTGGACTTTGGGGTCCTTAAGAAAAGGAAGAGGGTTCCCATGCCATCATCGGTTCTATTTATTTATTTATTTATTTATTTATTTATTTATTTAGAGATAGAGCCTCACTCTGTCACCCGGGCTGGAGTGCAGTGGCACAATCTTGGCTCACTGCAACCTCTGCCTTCCGGGTTCAAGCGATTCTCCTGCCTCAGCCTCCTGAGTAGCTGGGATTACAGGTGTGGGGCACCACACCTGGCTAATTTTTGTATTTTTAGTAGAGACAGGATTTCATCATGTTGGCCAGGCTGGTCTTGAACTCCTGACCTCAAGTAATCCACACACTCTGGCCTCCCAAAGTGCTAGGATTACAGGCGTGAGCCACCATGCCTGGCTGCCATCATCTATTCTACTGCCTCTTCTGGTTTTCTTTTTTTTTAGGGTTCCCCCCATTTCAAAAGTAATACACAGGTATTATATAACATTAAAATCTATAGAAATTTAAAAAGTGAATGTCTCTGTTATCTCACTCCCTCCCCATACACAAAGAGCAATGGAGTCCTAGTTTGATAACTGTAAGTCCAGGCTTTTCTTCTCTGTTCACATGAGTATTTATTATTATTAATTTTTACCTAAATGGCATCACACTTCATATACTGCCCATAACTTTTTTTTTTTTTTGAGACAGAGTTTCGCTCTTGTTACCCAGGCTGGAGTACAATGGCGCAATCTCGGCTCACCGCAACCTCCGCCTCCTGGGTTCGGGCAATTCTCCTGCCTCAGCCTCCTGAGTAGCTGGGATTACAGGCACGCGCCACCATGCCCAGCTAATTTTTTGTATTTTTAGTAGAGATGGGGTTTCACCATGTTGACCAGGATGGTCTCGATCTCTTGACCTCGTGATCCACCCGCCTCGGCCTCCCAAAGTGCTGGGATTACAGGCGTGAGCCACCGCGCCCAGCCAACTTTTTTTTTTTTTTTTTTTTTTAAGACAAAGCCTTGCTCTGTCACCCAGGCTGGAGTGCAATAGCACAAACTTGGCTCACTATAGACCACCTCCTGTGCTCAAGTGATCGTTCCACCCAGCACCCCAAGTAACTGGGACTACAGGTGCCCACCACCACGCCCAGCTAATTTTATGCTTTTTTTTAGAGACATGGTTTTGCCGTGTTGCCTAGGCTGGTCTGGAACTCTTGAACTCAAGTGATCCTCCTGCCTCCAGCTCCCAAAGTGTTGGGATTACAGGCGTGAGCCACCGTGCCCAGCCCATAACTTTCTTTTTAAATTAGCATTGCATCTTAGCCATCTTTCCCTATTTCTACACATATAATGATCATGAGAGCTAGCATTTACTATATAAGCACTTTGCAGATATTAATTCACTTCATCCTCATAAAAATGATGAGATTAGTATCTCCATTTTTTTTTTTCGAGGTAGGATCTCACTATGTTGCCCAGGCTGGGTTTGAACTCCTGAGCACAAATGATCCTCCTGCCTCAGCCTCCTGAGTAGCTGGGATTACTGGCTCAAGCCACCGCATCTGGCTATCTCCATTTCACAGATGAGGTTCTGTTAACACCTGCATAGAATTTCCCTGTAGGAACTTATCAAAATGTATCTAACCATTCTGTTTTTCACTATTATAAACAGTGCTGTGAGGAATATCTTTGTTCATCTTTGCACATTTCTGGAAATGTTTTCTTTTTTTTGAGACAGAGTCTCACTCTGTCACCAGGCTGGAGTGCAGTGATGCAATCTCAGCTCATTGCAACCTCTGCCTCCCGGGTTAAAGCGATTCTCTCGCCTCGGCCTCCCAAGTAACTGGAATTACAGGCACCTGCCACCACACCTGGCCAATTTTTGTAGTTTTGTAGAGATGGGGGTTTTACCATCTTGGCCAGGATGGTCTCAATCTGCTGACCTTGTGGTTCACCTGCCTCAGCCTCCCAAAGTGTTGGGATCACAGGAGTGAGCCACTGTACCCAGCCAGAAATATTTTATAGCACAAATTCCTAGAGGTGAGTTTGATGGGCCAGAGAGTATCAACATTTTTGGTTTAAGAGATTTTTTTCCAAAATACAGTCCCAAGTTACCTATCAATGACAGATGAAGGGAAAGGCCTGTTGGCCTCCCCTGGCATTCTGCTTTTTCCTGGCCTGGGGTGGGATGTTAAGTCTCCCCAGGAAGCAGCAAAGTGGTTCAGAAGGAGAAGTTTCTGGGCAAATAACATTGTGCCACTGTGTTCCTTTTCCCCCGCTTCCCCTCGTCCTCAGCCGTCCCACAGGCTGCAGCCCAGGGCACTAAGGGAAGGGCTTCCCTCTCCTCTTTTCTGTATAACCTTACTAGCCAAAAAGTACACCCGGACACAGTAGCTCACGCCTGTAATCCAAGCGCACTGGGGGGCCAAGGTGGGTGGATCCCCTGAGTTCGAGACCAGCCTGACCAACATGGAGAAACCCCATCTCTACTAAAAATACAAAATCAGCTGGTGTGGTGGCACGTGCCTGTAATACCAGGCATGGAGGGATGAGGCAGGAGAATTGCTTGACCCAGCAGGCAGAGGTTGCGGTGAGCTGAGATCGCACCATTGTACTCCGGCCTGGGCAGCAAGAGTGAAACTCTGTCTTCCCCTCCCCTCGAAAAAATGCTGGGTTGGGAATTAAAGGCTTAGATGAGGCCAGGTGTGGTGGCTCACACCTGTCATCCCAGCGCTTTAGGAGGTCAAGGTGGGCAGATCACTTGAGGTCAACAGTTCGAGACCAGCCTGGCCAACATGGCGAAATCCTGTCTCTACTAAAACTACAAAAATTAGCAGGGCATGGTGGCAAATGCCTGTAATCCTAGCTTCTAGGGAGTCTAAGGCAGGACAATCACTTGAACCTAGGAGGCTGAGGTTTCAGTGAGCTGAGATGGCGCCACTGCCCTCCAGCCTGGGCAACATAGTGAGACTCTTTCTCTCAAAAAGACAAACAAAAAAAAAGTACTGGGTTGGGAATTAAAGCCTTAGTTCAGACCTCTAATCCTCACATATTGGGAGGCCAAGTTTGGTGGATCATATGACGTCAGGAGTTGGAGACCAACCTGGCCAGCGTGGCAAAACCCCGTCTCCACTAAAAATGCAAAAATTAGCTGGGCGTGGTGCGCATGCCTGTAATCCCAGCTACTCGGGAGGCTGAGGCAGGAACATTGCTTGAACCCAGGAGGTAGAGGTTACAGTCAGCCGAGATTGCACCACTGCACCTCCAGCCTGGGTGACAGAGTGAGACTCCACCTAAAAAAATAAATATAAAGCCTTAGATGACTTGTTCTGGGACCTCAAGCAAGTGACTTAATTTCTCTGAGCCTGTTCCCTCATCGGTGACATGGAGTGGTCAAAACTCCGGTTCCTCTAGTCTCCCCCAGGGACAGGAGGAGAAAACGGTGTCCGAGGGCACTGTGGTTGCTGCCAAGGGCCAGGCAGAGACTGGTGGTTTTGTTGGCTGAAGGTTGGGCTGGCTTTGGGTGTCCAGATGGATGGATGAGCCCCAGGCCATGGGGAGCTCGGGGGTTGGTTAGTGGGGAGGCTGAAGGAAGACAGGAGGGAAGGACTGAGGCGGGCTGAGCCTGGCAGTGGTCCCATGGCATGTGCCCCCTCGGAGAGCCCAGGGGACTTGCCTGATCCTTCTAGGGCCATCTTGGAAAGCCCACATTGACCTCCCTCAGTGCTTAGTATAACGGGCAGGCTCTGGACCCAGCCTCCCACCCTGTCTCTTAATCTTTTTCCAACCGCTTCTCTC
The DNA here is from genome assembly GCF_048565385.1 of Saimiri boliviensis. Taxonomy (NCBI): domain Eukaryota; kingdom Metazoa; phylum Chordata; class Mammalia; order Primates; family Cebidae; genus Saimiri; species Saimiri boliviensis. The sequence goes on along the minus strand of NC_133468.1, from coordinate 34,544,745 downwards.
CTCCTCTCCTGTGTCCTGCCGGCCCCATGCCCCAGCTCAGCCTAGCCTGGAACATGAGCTCACAGGAAGCTGCTGTCTGATGGGGAACAGCTGTGGGTTCAAATCTCAGCTCTGCCATCCACCATCAGCAAGAACCTCGGGCCAGGTATCCTATACAGTGATACCTGGCAATAGAAACTGTGGTCCTTGCCCTGCCTGGCTCATAATGACATAATGGCCATGAAGCCACATTGGCAAAGGACATATGAGCGTAAGCTGTCCTGTACTTCAGCACTTCTCAAACGGATTAAAAGGCCCATTTCTGCTTTTTTTTTTTTTTTTTTTTTTTTTTCCTGAGACAGAGTCTCACTCTGTTGCTCAGGCTGGAGTGCAATGGTATGATCTCAGCTCATCGCAACCTCCACCTCCCAAGTTCAAGCAGTTCTCCAGCCTCAGCCTCCCGAGTAGCTGGGATTACAGGCATGCCCCACTATGCCCAGCTAATTTTTATATTTAATAGAGACGGGGTTTCACCATGTTGGCCAGGATGGTCTCGATCTCCTGACCTCAAGTGATCTCTCACCTTGGCCTCCCAAAGTGCTGGGATTACAGGTGTGAGCCACTGCACCTGGCCCCTTTTTGCTTTTTTCTTTTCTTTCTTTCTTTGTTTTTTTTTTTTTTTTTTTTTTTGAGACGGAGTTTCGCTCTTGTAACCCAGGCTGGAGTGCAATGGCACGATCTCGGCTCACCGCAACCTCCGCCTCCTGGGTTCAGGCAATTCTCCTGCCTCGGCCTCCTGAGTAGCTGGGATTACAGGCACGAGCCACCATGCCCAGCTAATTTTTTGTATTTTTAGTAGAGATGGGGTTTCACCGTGTTGACCAGGATGGTCTCAATCTCTTGACCTCATGATCCACCCACCTTGGCCTCCCAAAGTGCCGGGATTACAGGCTTGAGCCACTGCACCCGGCAAATTTTTTTTTAATTGATGTAAGTGCTTCTAGACACGCTGAATTTTTTTCTTTTAAGAGACGGGGTCTCACTATGTTGCCCAGGCTGGAGTGCAGTAGCTATTCACAGGCGCGATCCCACTACTGATCAGCATGGGAGTTTTGACCTGGGCCAGTTCACCCCTTCTTAGGCAACGTGGGGGTCTCCCACTCCCACAAGGTCAGCATATTGATGCTGAACTTAGCATTGACACCCAATCGGCATAGCACACTACAGCCCAGAACTCTTGGGCTCAAGCGATCCTCCCACCTCAGCCTCCTGAGTAGCCGGGACTGCAGGCACATGCCACCATGCCCAGCGACACTCTGAATTTTTGTATTTATCTTGTTGCAAACTCGTAGCAGAATCCCCAGCCTGGCAGTGGTCCATGAACTACTCTCTGAGAAGCAGATACTTTGGTGCCCACTGGAGCCAAGCCTAGCAGCGGGGTCATAGGGTGGCTGCCTGTGCTCCAAGGGAGCCGGGGACATGGCAGCTATGTAGGCTGCCGGCACCCTGCTGGAACCCCAGCCAGTTGAATGACTCATCATTCTGGTTCTCCAGCCCCCGCCTTTGTTTCTCCAGCTGTTCCATCCCAAAACACCTTCTGCCCTCCCTGTGTGACTAATTCCCACTTTGTCCTTTTTTTTTTTTTTTTTTTTTTTTTTTTGAGACAGAGTCTCCGTCCGTCACCCAGCCTGAAGTGCAGTGGCTCAATCCCATCTTATGGAAACCTCTACATCCCGGGTTCAAGCAATTCTCATGCCTCAGCCTCCCGAATAGCTAGGACTACAGGTGCCCACCACCACACCTGGCTAATTTTTCTATTTTTAGTAGAGATGGGGTTTTGCGATACTGGCGAGGCTGGTCTTGAACTCCTGGCCTCTAGTGATCCACCCACCTCGGCCTCCCAAAGTGTTGAGATTACAAGTGTGAGCCACACCGTCTGGCCCCCACTTTGTCTTTTGAGGTCCACCTCAATCACAGTTTCTTCTAGGGAGCCTTCCCTGACCCCTGGGGCTGCAAGTCAGGCCTTCCTTAACTGAATTTCCAGTCCCAGGAACTATTTATGGCCCCTTCTGGTGGCTAGATGGCATGCCTCACTGCATGCTGAGTTGTGTGAAGGCCGGAGCCATGTTACAAGCATCTGAACATCCCTGCACTCCTGCCTTAACAGAGGGCCTGATATCAACCGGCAGTTAATATGTATACTGTGTGGGCAGAGTGGGTATTTGAGTGGGTAGTTGGATGAATAGATAGAAATTTAGATAGGTATATACATGGAATGATGGATGGACAGATAGATTTTCTGGTAGTAGACTGGTAGATGAATGGATTGATGGAAGAAGAAATGGATAGATAAGAGAGGTGGATGGATGGAGAGATGGGTGGATGGAGAGATGGATGGATGGATGGAGAGATGGGTGGATGGATGATGGATGGAGAGATGGGTGGATGGAGAGATGGATGGATGGAGAGATGGATGGGTGGATGGATGGAGAGATGGATGGATAGATGGACAGATAGATGAATGGATAGATGGATGGATGGAGAGATGGGTGGATGAAGAGATGGATGGATGGAGAGATGGATGAATGGATGGATGGATAGGTGGATGGATGGATGGAGAGATGGATGTATGAATGGATGGATGGACGGATGGAGAGATGGGTAGATGAAGAGATGGATGGACAGATGGATGAATGGTTAGATGGACAGATGGAGAGATGGGTAGATGAAGGGATGGATGGATGGATGGATGGATGGATGGAAAGATGGATGAAGAGATGGATGGATGGATGGATGGATGGAAAGATAGATGGATGGATAGATGGATGGATGGAGAGATGGGTGGATGGAGAGATGGGTGGATGGATGGATGGATGGATGGATGAATGGTTAGATGGATGGATGGAGAGATGGGTAGATGAAGGATGGATGGATGGAGAGAGAGATGAATGGATAGATGGATGGATGGAGAGATGGGTGGATGAAGAGATGAATGGATGGATAGATGGATGAATGGATGGATGGAGAGATGGATGGATGGATGGATGGGTAGATGGATGGACAGGTGGATGGATGGATGGAAGAAGAGTTGGATGGATGAAATAAGAGATGGGTGAATAGTAAGGTGAAAGGACAGATTGTAAATGAGTAGACATGTAGAGGAACAGACAGATGGCTATTAATTCAGGTATAGATGAATTAATAGGTAAATAACTGGATGGACAGATGACTAGATATTCACTTGATCTCTACCTTGCCGTCCTTCCTCATCTTCTTCTCCTATTCCCCTACCTCCTCCAGTCACAGCCTCAGAACACAAACATCAGTGATTCTTAGTTGAGACGAGAGGTAATCTACACAGGACTTTTTGTCCCACACAGGACTTGGTATTTGCATAATTTAGAAATGTATGAGCAATATGACTGATATTTATATTATCATTAAACATAAATATAGCCCGGATGTGGTGGCTCACACCTGTAATCCCAGCACTTTGGGAGCCTAAGCCAGGCAGATCATCTGAGGGCAGGAGTTCAACACCAACCTTGTCAACATGGTGAAAACCCATCTCTACTAAAAATACAAAACTTAGCCAAGCATGGTGGCACATGCCTGAATCCCAGCTACATGGGAGGCTAAGACAGGAGAATCACTTGAACCTGGAAGGTGGTGGTTGCGGTGAGCCAAGATCAAGCCACTACACTCCAGCCTGGGTGACACAGCAAGACTGTCTCAAATAAATAAATAAACAAATAATTTTTGAGATAAGGTCTCGCTGTGTCACCCAGGCTGGTCTTGAACTCCTGATCTCAAGAGATCCTCCCATCTCAGCCTCTCAAAGTACTTTGGATTACAGGCATGAGCCACTGCTCCCGGCAAACTTAATTTTCGGTAGAACGACTGAGGTACTTCTGATATGAAAATGAATTTGGTCCAACTTCTTCATTTTGATGTAGTCAAATTTATCCAATTTTCCTTCATGGTTTGTTCACCCGTTTTACAGACACAGAAACTGAGGTCCAGACAGGGGAAGTGACTTCCTAACTTGCCACCGGCTAAAGGCACAGAGACTTCTCTCTCTCACCCTTGTCTGCTCCTCCATCCTCTTCACACTCAGTTAGCTTTCCCCTTGCCAAGTCTTCCCATAGGCCTGATGCATCATCTCCCTCCTCCCTGCACCTAGATGCCAATCCACCCCTAGCCATGACAGTGGTTTCCTGAGTATCTAGCCTGGTAAGAGGAGCTGAGGGGTCGGTGAAAAGAGGCAGAAGCATGTTCCTGACTTTAAGGTGCTCAGGCTGTTTAGGGCACCATCAAATCCCAGACTGTCAGCCAGGAACCATGGCTTGCACCTGGAATCCCAGCACTTTGGGAGGCTGAGGTGGGTATGTTTATAGCTCACTGCAGCCTCCAACTCCCGGGCTCAAGCTAACGTTGGCAGGGTGCGGTGGCTCACGCCTGTAATCCTAGCACTTTGGAAGCCCATGCAGGTGGATCACAAGGTCGAGAGACTGAGACCATCCTGGCCAACATGGTGAAACCCTGTTTCTACTAAAAATATAAAAATTAGCTGGGCGTGGTGGCATGCGCCTGTAATCCCAGCTACTCGGGAGGCTGAGGCACGAGAATGGTTCAAACGTAGGAGGCGGAGGTTGCAGTGAGCTGAGATTGCACCACTGCACTCCAGCCTGGCCGATAGAGCAAGACTCCATCTAAAAAAAAAAGAAAGAAAAAGAAAAGAAGCTAATGTTTATGGAGCAGGTCCGCAGAATCTTTACAACATAGCAGGATCTCATCTCTACAAAAAATAAGTAAATAAATAAAAATTAGCCTGGCATGATGGCTAATTTTTGGCATTTTTTGTGGAGACAGGTTTTCATGTTACCCAGGCTGGTTTCAACCTGGGCTCCAGTGATCCTCTTACCTTGACCTCCCAAAGTATTGGGGTTACAGGTGGTGAGCCACCACACCCAACAGTGATTTTTTTGCTCTCAAGGTATTTGCCATCTAGTGGGGAGGAAAAGCATGTGCATCACTCACTGTGAACGCAAAGCCAAATGAAGTAAGTTAGAGTTGTGTTAGAACAAGCGTGGAGGGCGGGGGACTCAGAAGTACTAACCTGAAGAACTTGGGGAAGATGTCAGAGGAGGGGCCGCAAGGACAGGGGGGCTTTCCCAACCAGGAAGGGCAGTCTAGGTGAAGAGTCTGGAGGACCAAGACTGGGAGGCAGGGAGGACACGATGTCAGGTGTGACCGCTGGGGGCAGCCAGGTATTCACACCAGTTAGGACTTTGCCTTGCACCTCCATGGAGCGTGAACAAGATTTGTTTGTACAGAGGCTATAAACTCCCGGTGATAGTAACAACAGCCAGGAGAGGGAGCAAGAAGATGAGCAGACCAGCTTACACCACAGCTGTGCTATATCATCTGGGCAAGGGTGCTCTGAACAGCGGATGTGTGCCTGTGGTCCCGTTACAAGTGACTCACACTTCTAATCCCAGCACTTTGGGAGGCTGCAGTGGGAGGATCGCTTTGGCCCAGGGGTTTGAGGCTGCAGTGAGCTACGATCATGCCACTGCACTCCAGCCTGGGTGACAGAGCAAGACCCTGTCTCTAAACACAGGATAAATGAGACTTTGTGGACGTCCTTACACTTATTGGATACTGTAGTGCTTGGTCGTTTTGCATAACACAGGTAGGATTTGTCTTTTCAGCAGTCAGGCTTCTAGAGGTGCTGTTAACCCCTGGAGGAGGGCAGAAGTGAGCGGCAGATGCCTGCTGAGGGGCAATTCATGGCTGGGGAAGGAGGAATGTTTGGGGAAGGAGAGAATTCACTCCTAATCCTCCCACACCGCTCAGATCCAGCTCAGAGGAACGTCTCTGAAACCGCGGGAGACAACTCTGATGTTTTCAGAGCATGGGGAGAGCATGATGGGGTGATCTGGAGACATAGCCAGCAGAGACTTGGAACCAAGACCTGTTGCAGGACCCCCAACAAATCGTTGAATTCAAGTCAGGCATGGCGGCTCACACCTGTAGTCTCAGCACTTTGGGAGGCCAAGGCGGGTGGATCTCTTGAGCCCAGGTGTTCAAGACCAGCCTGGGCAATATAGTGAGACCCCATCTTTACAACAGCAAAAAGAGGAAGACGCAAAGAAAACACTGAGTTCGGCCTCCCCGTTTTACAGGTAGTAAGGCAGATCCCCAGTAAGACAGAGATTTGCCCAGGGTTATTCACGGAATTAACAGCAGAGCAAAGATCAGTTTGGGTCTTCACCTGAGCCAGGGTCCCCGGAGCCAAGAGGTCCCAAGAGAGAGGAGAGGGTGAAGCTGACACTTCCTATCCAACACCCACAGCAGCCCACCAGCTCCTCTTAGCCTCATGCCTCGTTCTTCAAGTATCCCCCAAGTCTCCGGGGACCCAATGTGGGGGTTCAGAGATGCTAGGACACATCCTTGCCTCAGTGGGGGAGTGGGGGGAGCAGTCAGACAAGCACATCGGGATAAGTAATGATCCTGTCAGCCTCTGTACAAAGGGTCTCAAAAGATGGTTAACCAGCCACCTGACAGCCGGGCATGGTGGCTCACGCCTGTAATACCAGCACTTTGGGAGGCTAAGGCAAGTGGATCACTTGAGATCAGGAGTTTGAGACCAGCCTGGCCAACATGGCAAAACTTTGTCTGAGGGGCACTTGGGTTGGAGATGGCTCTCTGAAGCAGGGCAGAGCCCCTCCAAAGGAGGGAGACTAGCGTGACCATCAGAACCCTCCTTCCCAACCTGGCAGGGATTGGCAGAGAGAATGCACGTTCTATAGAGGGCAGCAGGGAGGAGGGATCGGAACAGCTGGGGCTCCTGGAAATGTGATGTGGCTGTTTGGCAGAGACAGAAGACACCCTGCCAAGGGAGGTGGGTGGAAGGGCTGGCCCGTGAGCAGCCTCTGGTAACCACTTTGCTCCCTCAGCCAGTGGCTGGGGCCCTCAGGGCACTGCCATTGTGATCCTGGGTGCTGTGTGATCCTTCCACCAGCTTAAAGAAAGTGCTGTATGAGCGGCTGGGCTCGGTGGCTCACGCCTGTAATCCCAGCACTTTGGGAGGCTGAGGCAGGCGGATCATGAGGTCAGGAGTTCGAGTCCAGCCTGACCAACGTGGTGAATCCTCATCTCTGCTAAAAATACAAAAATAATCTGGGCGTGGTGGCACGTGCCTGTAATCCCAGCGACTCAGGAGGCTGAGGCAGGAGAATCCCCTCAATCCTCAGGGGCAGAGCTTACAGTGAGCTGAGATTGTGCCACTGCACTCCAGGGTGACAGAGCGAGACTCCATCTCAAAAAAAAAAAAAAAAAAAAAAATGCTACGTGTCAACCTATTCCAAGGCTGCGGTACATGGGTGACCACCTCCTCCCCTTTCCCTAATGTTACCACATGTAGGATACCTGTTGAAAAGCCAGGGGAGCTTAGCATCTGCCTTCAACTCTGTCCTGTCCCCACCCACTAGGGACATCCTTTCAGGGAAGTCTGGAAATTTACTAGACCAGGCTTTGCCGCTGCCCCTCAGAGATGCTTGGGTGTGTTTCTGCTCTCCTGTGCTTCTGAACCCATCTTTGAGGCTGTTAGTTAAAGGCTCCAGTGAGGTGTCAGGTGTGAATGCCTCCGACTGGTTTCCGTCCTCAAGGGAAGAAAAGGGCCTTCAGAAGCAGAAACAGGCCATACGTGGTGGCTCACACTTGTAATCCCAACACTTTGGGAGGCTGAAGTGGGAGGATCACTTGAAGCCAAGAGTTCAAGACCAGGCTAAGCAACAGATTTCATCTCTACAAAAAAAAAATTAGCCAGGTATGGTGGCATGAGCTTGTAGTCCCAGCTACTGGGGAGGCTGAGGTGGGAGGATTGCCTTGGCCCAGGAGTTTGAGGCTGCAGTGAGCTATGACCATGCCACTATACTCCAGCTGGGGTGACAGAGCGAGACCCTGTGCCTAAAAATATATAAAAAGGCTGGGTGCAGTGGGCCAGCCTGGGAGACAGAGTGAGCCTCCGTCTCTAAATCAATCAACCAATCAATCAATCAGCAGGAACAAAAACCGGACCTCGGTGTCAGTGAGAGAAGGAGCACACAGTTCCTGGGTAGATGCCTGCCTGGAGGATGCCCACCTTCCAGTGAGCCACCTGTCCCCATTGGTGATGATCCCTAGAGGCTCAGGTAATCCCCTTGGGCCTCTCTGTGCAGGCAAAGTAATGATCACAATTTTTTTAAATAGATATTTTTTCTTAAGTATTTTATTTTCTGTGACAGGGTCTCACTCTCTGGCTCAGGCTGGAGTGCAGTAGTGCAAGATCTCAGCTCACTGCAACCTCCGCCTCCCAGACTTGTGATTCTCCCACCTCAGCCTCCCAAGTAGCTGGGATAACAAGCACGCACCACCACACCTGGCTAATTTTTGTATTTTTAGTAGAGATGGGGTTTCGCCATGTTGGCCAGGCTGGTCTTGAACTCTTGGTCTCAAGCGATCCTCCTGCCTTGGCCTCCCAAAGTGCTGGGATTGCAGATGTGAGCCACCGCACCTGGCCACCATGTTAACTAGAGGTATTAACCTCCTGCGGGCCAGGCCCTTCAGGGGCGTTGCCTCGCACGCACCACACAAGGCCCCTTCCAGCTGTGTGGAGGACCCAGTGCTAATATGGGAGGGGGGGGGGCGTAGGTGGAAGGCAGGAGTTAGGTGAGGGGAGGTGGTGACCTCTGGACTCACAAGAGAGTGTCCCTGAAAGAAGCACAAACCCCAGGTCCTGAGGTGCCTTCAGGCTCAGATGTGACAGGGAACCCTCTTGTTAAGACAGGGTCTCACTCTGTCATCCAGGCTGGAGTGCAGATCTCCGCTCACTGCAGCCTCGACCTCTTGGTCTCAAGCGATCCTCCCACTTCAGAATTCCGAGTTCGTGGGACTGCAGGTGCACGCCACCACGCCCAGATAATTTTTGTATGTGTTGTAGAGACAGGGTTTTGCCACGTTGTTGAACACCTGGGCTCAAGGGATCCTCCCACCTCAGCCTCCCCAGTAGCTGGGATTACAGCTTCTCTCCACGGCGCCCAGCTAATTTTTGCATTTTCTTTTTGTAGAGGTTGGGGAGGGTCTTGCCATATCTCTGAGTCAAGTCTCGAACTCCTGGCCTTAAGCCATCCTCCCGCGTTGGCCTTCTAAAGTTCTAGGATTACAGGCATGAGCTCCTGGCGCCCGGCCTGACCCTTCTTAAGATCCCTTTGGCCCAAAGTAGGGGCGATTGTATCAGGACTCCCAGGACAGGCAGGAGGGGAGATAAGGCCAACTCCCGGGAACTCCAGGGCTGCGGGTTCTCACCTGGCGCCTGGATTATAAAAACCCCGCCTCGCCCCAGGCCCCGCCCACCCAATCAGCTAATAAAAGCCCCGCCTCGCTCCAGGCCCCGCCCACCCAATCAGCTAATAAAAGCCCCGCCTCGCCCCAGGCCCCGCCCACCCAATCAGCCTAGGAGGCAGGGGCGGGGCTATGTTAATGAGGCCGGTCTGGCCACGAGCTGTTCCCTGCGCTGAGCCAAGCTCGGACCAGGCGGTGGCAGCGGCGACAGCCATGGCCGGGGCGCTGGCAGGCCTGGCCGCGGGCTTGCAGGTCCCGCGGGTCGCGCCCAGCCCAGACTCGGACTCGGACACGGACTTGGAGGACCCGAGCTTCCGGCGCGGCGCGGGCGGCTTGCTCCGCTCGCAGGTGATCCACAGCGGTCACTTCATGGTGTCGTCCCCGCACAGCGACTCGCTGCCTCGGCGGCGCGACCAGGAGGGCTCCGTGGGGCTCTCCGACTTCGGGCCGCGCAGCATTGACCCCACACTCACTCGCCTCTTCGAGTGCTTGAGCCTGGCCTACAGGTGAGGGCGGCTCCGGGCCCCGACGGCCCGGCCAGCGAGGGCCGAGGAGGGTGGGGAGGGGGTTCCGGGGCAGGACTGCGTGCTGGGGTCCTCAGCACCCCACCCGAGCCCGGCCCCGCAGCTCCCGGAGGCTCCGATCACGCCCTGGACAACCCCTTTTCCCCAGCACCGGGGTCCTCTGACCTCGGCCCAGCCCGCTGGCCCCCAACGGACCTGCGCAGTTCTGATTCCCTTTCTCCGCCATCGCCTTCTCCCCTGGGCGCAGACCGCCTGCGCCCCACCTCCACCTGGACCTCCGGGGCCCCTCTCTCTGGTCCCGGCTCCTCCGTCCCTCCAAAGTGCCAGGCGTCCCAGGTCCCTAGGCCACCCGCGCCCATCCCCACTGTCCACTCTGAAGCCACTCCACCCGACCCCTGCAGGCCTCGGCCTTCTCCCCAGCAGCCCCGGCCCAGGCCCGCCCTGCTTCTGCGCCCTGAGATACTCCCCGCGCCCCTGGCTGTCCCAATACGTAACCAAAATAGACTGAAACGGGCCCAGTCTCTCGTCCACCTCCCCGTAATCGCCGCGACACCTCTTCTTGATCTGCTACGTCAAGGGTGGCGGGAGAAAGGAAAGTGTCCCAGAAATGTCTAAGAGGCGCAGCTCGCAGAAGTTACGCTGGTGCCGGGGAGGGAGGCCTGGGCCCGCCTACCCGCGTCACCGCACTAGGCTGAGCGCCTGTCGCTGCCTGGGACCCCAGCTCAGAGCCTCCGAGAGCGCAGCGGCCGCGCCCGGCTTCCTCTCCACGCCCCGCGTCCCAGAGGAGGGCGCGAACCCGGGGCCTGGCCCAGTGCCCTGGAGCAAAGTTCCCCGGAGCGGAGGGGCCAGGATAAATTATCAACCGAAAACCCGTAGGGGAGAAAGGGAGATCGGCCGGCCTTGATCTTTTCTCTGTGCAAATATTCTTCTTCCTCCGCGGCGCCTCCTCCTGTTCTGAGAACCGACGGCTACACTCTGGCACCTGCCGCCCTGCAGGGGATCGGGAGCTGGGGTGGGGACTGTGGGGGGAGTGTTGCCTGCCCCCATCTTCTGCTGCCCAGCTGTGACCCCATTGGCTGGAGGCAGAGTAACCTTGGCCCACAAGCTCTGGCCCCGGGCCCAGGGCCTGTTGCAACCCTATCGGCCCGGGCGGCAGACCCGTGTGGAAAGTTCAAATTCCCGTCCCTTCTCCCTCCCTCCCCAAATGTCACGCGACTGCCTGGGACGGGGCATCTAAGGTCCTGGTACACCGGATGCCGGCACTCCTCCTAAGAGTCTCCCATTTCCCACCCACCCCCAACTCTGGCTTCTAGTTATATACTACACGTCACTCCATTTGGGGGTCCTCACGTCCAACCCCCACCCTGACCATGGGAGAGGTGACCAAAGAGGAGAGGTTCTGGGGAGCTGGCAAAGTAAGAGGAGAGGTTCTGGGGAGCTGGCAGAGTAAGAGGAGAGGTTCTGGGGAGCTGGCAGAGCACACCCCAAAACTGCCCCCCACTAAAAGGCTGCTGACTCAAGGCTGATGTAACCCCAGTCAGAGACAGCTGGGGTAGAGAGGACTGTGTTTTCTTCCCAATACCCAAATATTCATAGTAAATCTCTCTGGCCAGTCACAGTGGCTCATGCCTGTAAGCCCAGCACTTGAGGAGGCCAAGATGAGAGGATTGCTTGAGCCAGGAGTTGGAGACCGGCCTGGGCAACATAGTGAGGGCCCATCTCTACCAAAAAAAAAAATTTTTTTTTTGAGACAGAGTTCACTCATTGCCCAGGCTGGAGTGCAATGGCACAATCTGCACTCACTGCAACCTCCACCTCCCGGGTTCAAGCAATTCTCCTGCCTCAGCCTCCCGAGTAGCTGGGATTAGAGGCATCCGCCACCATGTCCAGCTAAATTTTTTTTGTATTTTTAGTAGAGATGGGGTTTTACCATACTGGCCACGCTGCTCTTGAACTCCTGACTTCAGGTGATCTGCCTGCCTCAGCCTCCCAAAGTTCTGGGATTACAGGCGTGAGCCACCTCACCTGGCCAAAAAAAAATTTTTTTTATTAGCCAGGGGTGATGGCCCATTCCTAGTCCCAGCTACTCGGGAGGCTGAAGTGGGAGGATTGCGTCAGCCCAGGAGGTGGAGGCTCCAGTGAGACATGATCTCGCCATTGCACTCCACCCTGGGTGACAGAGTGAGACCCTTGGAAGGAAGGGAGGGAGGGAGGGAATGAGAGAGAGAGGAAGGAAGGAAGGAAGGAAAGAAAGGGAGGGGAGGCTGAGGCGGGTGGATCACGAGGTCAAGAGATCGAGACCATCTTGGTCAACATGGTGAAACCCCCGTCTCTACTAAAAATACAAAAAAAATAGCTGGGCGTGGTGGCGCGTGCCTGTAATTCCAGCTACTCAGGAGGCTGAGGCAGCAGAATTGCCTGAACCCAGGAGGCGGAGGTTGCGGTGAGTCGAGATCGCGCCATTGCACTCCAGCCTGGGTAACAAGAGCGAAACTCCGTCTCAAAAAAAAAGAAAAAAAAAAAAAAAAGAAAGGGAGGGGAAGGGAAGGAGGGAGGGAGGCAGTGAGGAGAAAAAGAAAAGAGATGGAGGGTTGGCTCAGTACCAGGAGAGCTTCTAGATTTCCCCATTTGGTGAAGGAAAAGCCCTGAGACTTGAACTGTGGACAGTCTTTTAGTCCTCAGAGACCCCCAGTTCCAGGGGTTCCTTGCAGGGGAGCAGATGGCAGGTGCTGAGTGTCCCAGGGGAGTGACTGTATGGGAAGGGACAGTAAGGCGGAGAGTTCAAAAGGTGGTGGGAAGAATGGCCAGCTTGACCCAGGGCCCAGCCTGCAGAGGCCTGGCAGGGTTTCACCCTCCGCAGGGCAGGGCGGGCAGAGGGAGGATCAAGGAGGCCGTGTTCCATGGCTCTGTGGGTGGAAGCCCCAGGGAGGCAGTTTCTGGAAGCTTCAAGGATGCACTTGTCCATGTCGGAGCTGGCTAGCTTTAGGAAGAATGGCGTCAAGGGTGCAGGGGAGCAAACAGGACCTGGCTGGGGGGCAGTCTAAAGCGAATGCCTACAAGGTGGGAGGTGGACAGCTGAACTTGGAGTTCTAAGGTTTTCTCCACCCCTCTCTGAGTCTCAGAGTTGTCTCTTCTCCTCCCCCTCCCCCTCCCTCTCCCCCTCCCTCTCCGCCTCCCCTTCCACTCCCCCTCCCCCTCCTCCACTCCCCCTTCCATCACTCCTCCCTTCCCCCTTTCCCCTCCCCTCCCCCTCCCCTCCCCCTTTCCCTCCTCTTCCTCCTCCCCCTTTCCCTTTCCCCTCCCCCTTCTCCCCTCCCCTCCCTCTTCCCTTCCTCTTCCCCTTCCCCCTTCCCCTCCCCCCTCCCCTTCCCCTACTCCTCCCCTCCCCCTTTCCTCCCCCCTCCTTTTTCTCCTCCTCCTCCTCCTCCTCCTCCTTTTATTTGAGGCAGAGTCTCTGTTGCCCAGGCTGGAGTGCAGTGGCATGATCTCCATTCACTGCAACCTCTATCCCGGAGTTCAAGGGATTCTCCTGCCTCAGCCTCCAGAGTAGCCAAGGTTACAGTCTTGCACCACCACGCCCAGCTAATTTTTGTATTTTCAGTAGAGACGGGGTTTCACCATGTTGGCCAGGCTGGTCTCGAACTCCTGACCTGGGGTCATCCACCTGCCTCAGCCTCCCAAAGTGCTGGGATTACAGGCATGAGCCACCGCATTTGGCCCTTTTAATAGTTTTAAATAGAGGTGAGGTTTCACTGTGCTGCCCAGCTGGGCTTGGACTCCTGGGTTCGGGAAATCCTCTCACGTCAGCCTCCCAAAGTTCTGGGATTACAGGTCTGAGCCACTGCGCCCCATCAGATTTTTCTATTGGTCATAAGAAATCGTTTGTTTGTTACAAGTCAGGTTCTCACTCTGTTACCCAGGCTGGAGTACAGTGGCGTGATCACAGCTCACTTGACCCTTGAACTCCTGGGTTCAAGTGATCTTCCCACTGCAGCCTCCTGAGTAGCTGGGACTACAAGTGTGCACCACCATGCCCAGCTAACTTTTTTTTTTTTTTTTTTTTTTTTTTTGAGACAGTGTCTCTCTCTGCCGCCCACACTGGAGTGCAATGGCACCATCTTGGCTCACTGCAACCTCCACCTCCTGGGTTCAAGCAATTCTCCCTGCCTCAGCCTCTGAGTAGCTAGGATTACAAGTACCCGCCACCACACCCGCTAATTTTTTTTTTTTTTTTTTTTTTTTTTAGACGAAGTCTCACTCTGTCACCCAGGCTGGAGTGCAGTGGCGCGATATTGGCTCACTGCAACCTCCACTTCCTGGATTCAAGTGATTCTCCTGCCTCTGCCTCCCAAGTAGCTGGGACGACAGGCACACACCACCACACCCAGCTAATTTTTGTATTTTTAGTAGAGACGGGGTTTCACCATGTTGGCCAGGGTGGTCTCGAACTCCTGACCTCGTGATCCACCCACTTCTGCCTCCTAAAGTGCTGGGATTACAGGCGTGAGCCACCAAGTGCCTGGCCTAATATTTGTATTTTTGTTTTTTTGTTTTTGTTTTTGTTTTTTTTGAAACGGAGTTTCGCTCTTGTGACCCAGGCTGGAGTGCAATGGCGCGATCTCGGCTCACCGCAACCTCCGCCTCCTGGGTTCAGGCAATTCTCCTGCCTCAGCCTCCTGAGTAGCTGGGATTACAGGCACGCGCCACCATGCCCAGCTAATTTTTTGTATTTTTAGTAGAGACGGGGTTTCACCATGTTGACCAGGATGGTCTCGATCTCTTGACCTTGTGATCCACCCAACTCGGCCTCTCAAAATGCTGGGATTACAGGCTTGAGCCACCGCGCCTGGCCTATTTGTATTTTTAATAGAAATGAGGTTTCACCACATTGGCCAGGCTGATCTCAAACTCCTGACCTCAGGTGATCTACCTGCCTCGGCATCCCAAAGTTCTGGGATTACAGGCATGAGCCACTAGGCCTGGCCCCAGCTCACTTTTTAACTGTAGAAACAGGGTCTCACTATGTTGCCCAGGCTGATCTCAAACTCCTGGCCTCCAACAATCCTTCTGCCTCGGTTTTCCAAAGTGCTGGGATTACAGGCGTGAGCCATGCCCATCCAGTCATAAAAAGTTCCTGAACCCTGGTGTGAGGCTCTTGCTCCAGACTGGGTCCCTTCCCTGACAGCCCCAAATCCTTTGCTTCCTCCTGGGTTTGGATATTGTCACTGTCACATCTCCCCCAACCCTGCCTGGGCTCTGAACGTCATAACCTTAGCATGGAAGTGGGAGGAAGGACAGGCAGGTCAAGAGTGGGACACGGGGTGATCAGAATGGGCTGGGAGGTTGCTGGGATACAGGCAGGGACAACAGGCTCAGGAGTCCCCGACCAGGTGCCACAGAAGAAGGTGACCCAGGAGGTAGCAGAGTCTCCACCCCACCCCTGTGTCCTCCCCCCAAACAGATGGTGTTTATCCAGCTCCTGGAGGGAGGGGATCAGCCAGTGGGCCAGGGCGCTGGGCTGTGTATTTTATTAGGGTAATGAGGCCTGTTGTCTGCTGTTGGGGGAAGCAGTCCCCCGACCCCCACCCCAAAGCAAACACAGGAGCTTGGAGACCAAGGAAGAGAGGGGACCCAATGATCGAGGCACTCAAGGGGCTGCTAGGAGGAGAGAGGCTGCGGAGTCAGATCAGCACCCACCCATGTTTCACCCCCAGAATGCAGGGAAGACCCCCGAAAGAAGCAGGCATGGTTTTCTGAAAGACAGCCTTGGGAGCCAGGCGCGGTGGCTCACGCCTGTAGTCCCAGCACTTTGGGAGGCCAAAGTGGGCAGATCGCTTGAGGTCAGGAGTTCAAGACCCAGGCTGGCCAACATGGAGAACCCCATCTCTACTGAAAATACCAAAATCAGCTGGGTGTGGTAGACAGGCTCCTGTCATCCCACCTACTCGGGAGGCTGAGGCGGGAGAATCGCTTGAACCCGGGAGGCAGAGGTTGCGGTGAGCCGAGATCGTGCCATTGCACTCCAGCCTGGGTGACAGAGCGAGACTCCGTCTCAAAAAAGAAGAAATAAAATTAGCTGGGAGTCATGGCATATGTCTGTAATCCCAGCTGCAGGCTGAGGCAGGAGAATCGCTTGAACCTGGGAGATGGAGATTGCAGGGAGCAAAGATCATGCCGTTGCACTCCAATCTGGGCAACAGAATGAGGCTCCATCTCAAAAAAAAAAAAAAAAAAAAAAAAAAAAAAAAAAAAAAAGGCTAAGACTCAGGCCCTCAGCCTTCCCATCTGAGCAAGGGATGGAGAAGGTGGGCTAGAGGGACTGGTACACAATCCTGGCTTGTGGATGGAGAGGAGAGAGGGATGGGGAGACTGTTGGGGGTCTAAGATCCTGAATGTCTTGGCTTCCTGAGTCAGCTTCCCAGAGGCAGCAGACTTGGCCTGTGCCTAGCAGGACCCTGAGCGTCAAGCCCCTCACCAGTGTAGAACTGTTCCATCCAGTGTTTTTGTTTTTTTTTTTTTTTCAAGACAGGATCTTGCTCTGTCGCCCAGGCTGGAGTGCACTAGCATGGTCATAGCTCACTGCAGCCTCAAACTCCCGGGCTGAAAAGATCCTCCCACCTCTGCCTCCCTAGTAGCTAGGACTACAGCTGCATGGCACCATATCCAGCTAATTTAAAAAATTTTTTGTAGAGATGGGATCTTGCTATGCTGCCCAGGCTTGTCTCAAACTCCTGGGCTCAAGCGATCCTCCCACCTTGGCCTCCCAAAGTGTTGGGATTACAGGCATGAGCCACCGCACTCAGCCCATCCTGTGGATTTGATAGACGGCTAGGTTACAGTGAGGGTGCTCTGTCTCCATGAATACCATTCCCCCATCCTAGCTGCCTTCCTTTAGGCTCTGATGGTTCGTTGCCTCCTGCAGACCTCTGAGAAGGGAAACACTTTCTCTCTGAGTCCAAGTTGCCATCCTGGGATTCGGGGCATGGCGGACACCGAAAGGGCTGTGTGAGGAAGGCAGTGACTGCCACTATTTGTAAAGAGGGTCCCTTGTCCCAGCACGGTGGCTCACGACTGTAATCCCAGCACTTTGGGAGGCCCAGGTGGCCAGATCCCTTGAGGTCAGGAGTTTGAGACCAGCCTGGCCAGCACGGTGAAACCCTGTCTTACTAAAAATACAAAAATATTTAGCTGAGCATGGTGGCATGCACCTGTAATCCCAGCTACTCAGGAGGCTGAGGCAGGAGAATTGTTTGAATCTGGGAGATGGAGGTTACAGTGAGCCAAAATTGTGCCACTGCTATCCAGGCTGGGCGACAGAGCAAGACTCTATCTCAAAAAAAAAAAAAAGAAAGAAAGATATAGACAGAGGCTCCCTCTCTACCAGGCAGACCATGGCCACATGGCCGTCTGCTTTGCCTTTCCTGGGCCTAAGGAGGCCTGAGGGAGTCCCCACCATGTGACCTTGGGTCTGCCTCTCTTCCTCCCTGACCCTCAGGAAGGTTATTATTATTATTTTTTTAGATGGAGCTTCACTCTTTTTTTTTTTTTTTTTTTTTTTTTTTTTTTTTTTTTGAGACAGAGTTTTGTTCTTATTGCCCAGGCTGGAGTGCAATGGCACAATCTCGGCTCACTGCAACCTCCTCCTCCTGGGTTCAAGCAATTCTCCTGCCTCAGCCTCCCAAGTAGCTGGGGTTACAGGCATGCACCACCACGCCCAGCTAATTTTTTATTTTTAGTAGAGACGGTGTTTCTCCATGTTGGTCAGGCTGGTCTCAAACTCCTGACCTCAGGTGATCCACCCGCTTCAGCCTCCCAAAGTGCTGGAATTACAGGCATGAGCCAGGCTAGAGTACAGTGGTGTGATCTCAGCTCACTGCAACCTCCTCCTCCCAGGTTCAAGTGATTCTCCTGCCTCAGCCTCCTGAGTAGCTGGGATTATATGTGGGTACTACCATGCCCATCTACTTCTGTATTTTTACTAGAGACAGGGTTTCACTATGTTGGATTAGGCTGGTCTCAATCTCCTGACCTCAGGTGATCCACCCTCCTCGGCCTCCCAAATTTCTGGGACTACAGGCCACCGCCCCCAGTCCAGGAAGGTCATTAGTAAGGAACGGGCCTAAGCAGTCTCCCTGATCAGCTTGCAAGGCCTCCCGGCGAGGCCACCGGACATTGTTGTATCCAGGGCCAAGCTGGTCAACAGGTTTCAGCGGCTTTTTTCTGTAGTAGATTGACAAACGGGTCTCCCCCGGGAAAAAAGGGGCTGCTGGTGGGAGTCTGGGAGGGAATTTTTGAGGGTCTGACTCTCTGGGTTGGAATTTCAGGCAGGTTGGGTTGGGGTGGGGCGGAAGTGAAGGGTCCCTCGAATGCCAACCATAGATGGATGCCTCGTGATGGGGAATATGGGGAGCAGCCCCTCGGCGGCACTGGGTCTCCCTAACCCACTCGTCTCCCCTTTGACAGTGGCAAGCTGGTGTCTCCCAAGTGGAAGAATTTCAAAGGCCTCAAGCTGCTCTGCAGAGACAAGATCCGCCTGAACAACGCCATCTGGAGGGCCTGGTATATCCAGTGTGAGTGGTGGGTACCACCGGCCTCCCCAGCCAGGAGGGACCTCCCCCTCCAACCCTCCTGCCGGACAGTTCTACATGGGGGCTGCCTGGGAAAAACCCTGGGACCCTCACAGCCAGCACTAGCAGAGTTCTGCCAGCCTCTTTTTTTTTTTTTTTTTTTTTTTTGTGACAGAGCCTTGCTCTGTCGCCCAGGCTGGAGTGCAGTGGTGTCATCTCGGTTCACTGCAACCTCCGCCTCTCGGGTTCAAGCGATTCTCCTGCCTCAGCCTCCCAAGTAGCAGGGATTACAGGCACCCACCACCTCACCCTGCTATTTTTTGTATTTTTAGTAGAGACGGGGTTTCTCCATGTTGGCCAGGTTGCTCTCGAACTCCTGACCTCAAGTGATCTGCTCACCTTGGCCTCCCAAAGTGCTGAGATTACAGGCATGAGCCATCACACCTGGCCCTGATGGCCTTTTAAAGGGAGACCAGGCGCCAGGGGGTCTTAGGGAATGTGTCCCAAAGGGTGCTTTCCACTGTGCAGAGGTCAGCCCTCAGAAGCACTAGGGTAGGCTGAGATTTAGAGTACAGTTCAAAGCCCATTTTGCATCCCATTAAGGTAGTCCAGTGCCTTAAATGCCAGGGTAAAAAGGATCATTAGACACTAGCTGGGCCAATTGCATCACTTTGTGAATAGAGAAACTGAGGATACTGCATGGGTCTCCACAGCGTTTCACTGAAGTTCTTCCTGAACATCCAGTGGGTGCCCATGTGGAGAATTGGGCAGAGGGGACCCAGGGAGGCCATGCCTTATAGTGGAAGCAATTCTGGACTTAGAGTCGCCCAGAGCTGATTCCTCCACCCCGTCTCTGCTCCTTGCTGGCTGTGTGACTTCAGGCTATTTGCTTAGCCTCTCTGAACCTGCTTCCTTATCTGTAAAAATGAGGCCAATAGGCTGGGCGCACAGTGGCTCACACCTGTAATCCCAGCACTTTGGGAGGTCAAGGCAGGTGGATCATGAGGTCAGGCATTCAAAACCAGCCTGGCCAACATAGTGAAACTCTGTCTCTATTAAAAATACAAAAAATTAGGTATGGTGGTGGGCACCTGTAGTCCCAGCTACTTAGGAGGCTGAGGCAGGAGAACCGCTTGAACCCGGGAGGCGGAGGTTGCAGTGAGCTGAGATCCACCACTGCACTCCAGCCTGGGTGACAGAGCAAGATTCGTCTCAAAAAAAAAAAGGAAAAAAAGAAGCCAGTAGTCCTACTTTTCATGGTTGGTATGGGGACAACAGGTATTCAAGGACGTTGGCAGTGACCTGGTGTCCGATACCTGATGTACCCTTAAGATCACATTCATTTCGGGGATACTCCGTGGCCGGGCAGCAGAGGCAGAGAGGAGACTTGGGTTGGTCAGCCCTGTATTGGGACCTCATCCAGCTCAGGTTCTGCTATAGGATCAAAGGCTGCTCTGAGCTGGGAACGAAAAGTCCAGGAGAGACCTCACATAGTGTTCTCTGTCCTGGCCACCCTGGATTTCCTCCAAGCGGGAGCGGGTGTGTTTTCTGGTTTCCATATATCTACATGCCAGGCGCTTTCATAAATCACCTTATTTAAGGCTTTCTAGCAACCCGGGGAGATAGGTATTATGACGGCCGTTTTATGGATGAGCAGCTGAGGCTCAGAAGGCAAGTGACTTGTTCAGGTTCACAGAGCGGAAAAGAAGTAGCGGGGGCCTGGCTGGAAATCCACAGACCCCCGACTCCAAATTGTGGTTTGGTTTTGTTTTGTGGTTTTGATAGATGGGTGCAGTGGAGTGATCTCGGTTCACTGCAACCTCCGCCTCCCAGGTTTAAGAGAGTCTCCTGCCTCAGCCTCCCAAGTAGCTGGGGTTACAGGCACCCGCCACATTTTGTATTTTTAGTAGAGCCAGAGTTTTGCCATGTTGGCCGGTTTAGTCTCAACCTCCTGACCTCAGGTGATCTGCCCATCGTGACCTCCCCAAGGGCTGTGATTACAGGCATGAGCCACCACACCCGGCCTGCAGAAGCAATTTCTGATGACAGCTGAGGCATGATGTCGCCTGGGGTCCTCACCCAGGCACACCGGTCTCCAGTGACTGCACAAGTTGCTGGAAGGACCCCAGGTTCTGAATCAGACACAGCGAGGTTTCAGTCAAGCCCTAGCATGCTCTAACTGTGTGGGCTTGGAAAAGTCTCTAGCTTCCCGGAGCCGAAGCTTGCTATTTGTGAAAATGGGATTATTTTTTTTTCTAGGTCTTTTCTTTCTTTCTTTTTTTTTTAATTTTGGAGAATGACATCACTATTATTATCATTTTAACCTTTTTTTCTTTTTTGAGACAGTCTCACTGTGTCACCCAGGCTGGAGTACAATGGTGTGATCTTGACTTACTGCAACGTCTGTCTCTCACGTTCAAGCGATCCTCTTGCCTCAGCCTCCCAAGTAACTGGGATTACAGGCACGCGCCACCACGCCCACCTGATTTTTTTGTATTTTTAGTAGAGACAGGGTTTCACCATGTTGGCCAGGCTGGTCTTGAACTCCTAACCTTGTGATCCGCCCGCCTCAGCCTCCCAAAGTGCTGGGATTACAGGCGTGAGCCAGTGCCCCCGGCCAATAGCTCCTATTGCTGAAGTTCCCTGAGTTTTCAATGAGATCATTCGTATCTCAGTCGTACTCAGAGCAGCACGTGAGACACGTAACAAATGTCAAGACCGCTCTTCCTCCCTAAACAACAAAGATTTGAAGGTGGGCTTTAGGCCAGGCTCGAGGGCTCATGCCTGTAATCCCAGCACTTTGGGAGGCCAAGGTGGGTGGATCACTTGAGGTCAGGAGTTTGAGACCAACCTGGCCAACATGGAGAAACCCCATCTCTACCCAAACAACAACAAAAACAAGGTGGGCTTCACAGAAGCAGGGAGGAGAGGGGCTGCTTGGCTGGAGGCCCCTAATGTCCCATCTTAGGCTCAGGCAGGAAGGGCTCTGCCACCCACGGCGGGGTCCTAGTCTCTAAGATCCTGCCTTTCCTGATTGACAGTCACCCTCCCACACTCTGAAACGGTCTCGGTTTCCTGGGAGCTCCCGGGCAAGAAGGACTTTCCACTTTGCATCGCCTCGTGTTGTTTATTTACTGCCCTTATCTCTCCCCTAAGCCGTGGGCTCCCTGCCTGATTCACCCATGAGCCCCTCCCAGTATCTGTCCCAGCAGAGGTGCCAAGGGTTAGGCGGCTGAATGAAGGGGTGAGCTTATCAGTGTTAACAAAGCCTGCCCAGCCCCCAGGAGCCACACCGTTACTACAGCCTTTCCATGGGAAACCGTTCAGAGCACAGGATCTCTGGGCTGGGGAGGAGAGAGCCACTCGGCCCTGACTCTCTAGGAGCCCTGGACAAACTTGAGTAGTAGTAGTAGTAGTAGTAGAATTTTCTGAGACGGAGTTTCGCTCTTGTTGCCCAGGTTGGAGTGCAGTGGTCCGATCTTGGCTTACCCTACAGTCTCCGCCTCCCGGGTTCAAGCGATTCTCCTGCCTCAGCCTCCCGAGTAGCTGGGATTACGGGCATGCGCCACCAAGCCCAGCTAACATTGTATTTTTAATAGAGACGCAGTTTCTCCATGTTGGTCAGGCTGGTCTCAAACTCCCAACCGTGCCATACCAAGACAAACCTAATCCTTGCTGGTGTTCATCTCCTCATCTGGAAAGCCAGGGGCAGACATGCTTTGAGACCCTCCTTGCTTATCTAGTCCCTCGGGAGGCCACACATCCATGGGCCCAGCCTTTGTTTTCTGACCAAGCTGGGCTCAGAAACCAGGACAAAGCCCCATCTTCAATCTTATGGAGAATATATATATATATATATGTATTTTTTTTTTTTTTTGAAACAGTCTTGCTATGTCACCCAGGCTGGAGTGCAGTGGCACGATCTCCGCTCCGCCTCCTGGGTTCAAGCAATTCTCACACGTCAGCCCCTTGAATAGCTGGGATTACAGGCATGTGCCACCACGCCTGGCTACTTTTTGCATCTTTAGTAGAGATGGGGGTCTCACTATGTTCCCCAGGCTGATCTCGAACTCCTGGACTCAAGTGATCCGCCCACCTCAGCCCCCTCAAAGTGCTGGGATTACAGGTGTGAGCCGCTGCACCCAGCAGATTTTGGAGAACGTACTTTAGGACAGAACTTTGTAAATGATGCTTAAAAGCCCTCGTAAGTTTCATGTTGTGATGGTTCCCCTTCCTCTGTGTCTTCGTTGGTCCCAGAGGAAGTTGGCTGGAGCTGGAAGGGTCAGGGGTTGTCCTCTTTGTCAGGACAGCCAGGAAGAGTCGCAGGTTGCCTCTAAGTAGATCTGCTGTGTGTCGATGGCAGGAGCTGCTTTTACTCCCCATAGCAAGCTGAGCAGGTCAAGACCTGGCAAGGCAGGGTGGAGGGGAGGTGGACAGCGCTGTGGGCTTCGGGAGGCAGGAAGGCTTCCTGGAGGAGGCACCATCCTGCTTTGTGGGCAGAAGAGGGAAGGTAAGAAGGGCTTCCCTGTAGAATGAGACCAGAAGGTGGACTGTGTGGTTTCAAGGAGATAGGGAGGCCCAGCGTCGTGGCTCATGCTTGTCATTGCAGCACTTTGGGAGGTCGAGGCAGGTGGATTGCCTGAGCTCAGGAGTTTGAGACCAGCCTGAGAAACATGCTGAAACCAAAATACAAAAAACCAGCCGGGCATGGCAGCACATGCCTATAGTCCCAGCTACTTGGGAGGCTGAGGTGGGAGGATCACTTGAGCCTGGGAGGTGGAGGCTGCAGTGAGCCAAGGCCACACCACTGTACCACTGCTCTCCAACTTGGGTGACAAGAGTGAGACCTGTCTCAAAAAAGAGACAGGGAGCTGAGAGAAGCAAGTGGTGGCCCAATCATGAGGAGGGGGAAGGGCTTGGAAGCCAAGCCAAAAAGTGTGGACTTTGTCCCAGAGGCTAGCAGGGAGCCGTGGAGGGTTCCAGACCTGAACCGCGCTTTAGGAAGAATTGACCTGGCAGCGACTGGAAGATGAGCTTAGAGGGTAAAGCTGGAGTCAGGGAGGTCCCTGTAAGAAATGACACCAGAACAGAGGGTGACACAGTGAGGCAGAGGATAGAAGGGCGGGGACAGTGGAAGAATGGCACAGACCCTGTGAGACTGAGATTTTATCGCCTCAGTTAGGTCCAGAGTATAACAATCAGACCTGGAATGCTGGGACTCAGAGGGATTTTTGTGGCAAGTTTTGGGGCATCCTCGGGAGTGTCCCCAGGCAGCTGGATATGGGGCTAGAGCAAGAAAGGGCCAGAGTGAGAGAGGCAGCCAGGGGGGTACTGCAAAGGAGTCAGTGAAAAGTAGTCGGGGCTGGGCGCGGTGGCTCAAGCCTGCCGTCCCAGCACGTTGGGAGGCTGAGACAGTCGGACCGCTTGAGCCCAGGAGTTTGAGGACAGCTTGGGCAACATGGTAAAACCATGTTGAATTTTGAAAGAATTCAAAAATTAGCTGGGCGCAGTAGCATGCACTTGAACTCCCCGCTACTCTGGAGGCTGAGGTGGGAGGATCACCTGAGCCCAGAAGGTGGAGATTGAAGTGAGCCAAGATCGCTGCCACTGCCCTCCGGCCCAAGCGACAGATTCAGTCCTCGCCTCAAAAAAACACACATGCGCCGGGCGCGGTGGCTCAAGCCTGTAATCCCAGCACTTTGGGAGGCCGAGGCGGGTGGATCACGAGGTCAAGAGATCGACACCATCCTGGTCAACATGGTGAAACCCCGTCTCTACTAAAAATACAAAAAATTAGCTGGGCATGGTGGCGCGTGCCTGTAATCTCAGCTACTCAGGAGGCTGAGGCAGGAGAATTGCCTGAACCCAGGAGGCAGAGGTTGCAGTGAGCCAAGATCGCGCCATTGCACTCCAGCCTGGGTAACAAGAGCGAAACTCCGTCTCAAAAAAAAAAAACAAACAAACAAACAAAAAACAACAACAAAAAAAAACCCACACATGCACAGAAACAAAACAAAACGCCCAGGGCCGGACGCGGCGGCTCACACGTGTAATCCCAGCACTTTGGGAGGCTGAAGTGGGTGGATCAATTGAGGTCAGGAGTTCGAGACCAGCCTGACCAACATGGTGAAACCCCGTCTCTACTGAAAATACAAAAATTAGCCGGTGTGGTGGCAGGTGCCTCTAATCCCAGCTACTCGGGAGGCTGAGGAAGGAGAATCGCTTGAACCTGGGAGGTGGAGTTTGCAATGAGCCGAGATCGCGTCACTGCACTCCAGCCTGGGCAGCAAGAGAGAAAATAAACAAACAAACGAATAACCAGGGAAGCTAGGAGATAGAGAATAGCTTGGTGAGCCCAGGAACTTGAGGCCAGTCCGGGCAACATGGTGGGATCCTGTCTCTACCAAAAAACTTAAAATAATAACTTAAAAGAAGAGGTTAGGCACAGAGGCTCATGCCTGTAATCCCAGTGCCTTGGGAGGCCAAAGCAGTAGGTTTCCCTGAGCTCAGGAGTTCGAAACCAGCCTGGGCAACACAGGGAGACCCTGTTTCTCCAAAAACTTTAAAAATTAGCCAGACATGGTGGCGTATGCCAGAGGCTGAGGCGGGAGGATCACTTGAGTCCAGGAGGTTAAGGCTTCAGTGAGCTATGATTGCACCACTGCACTCCGGCCTGGGCAACAGAGCAAGGCCCTGTTTCAAAAACACAACAAAAATGAAAAAGCCTGGAATGTGTACTGGGGTCAAGGGGAAGAGCCTAGGAGAGGTCAGGGGAGGCAGAGGCCTGGAGGAGGCCGCGGGTTGGCCGGAAGTGGACCAACGGTGGTTCTCTGCAAAGAAAGTGGGTAGTGCCAGGGCTCCTGAGGCAGGGGACCCAAGGCTGTAAGCTCCCGGCCTGCCAGTCTAACCAGGACGTTCCGGAGGCAGCTCACTGCTGTGGCCCCACAATCCATTCAGCAGTCTTTGCCGGTGAACCTGCTAGGCTCCGGAGGGACCCAGAGAAGGTGTGGGAGGTTGGATTCACAGCGTCCCGCAGAAGAGGAAGATCAGGCCAGGCGCGGTGGCTCACGCCTGTAATCCCAGAACTTTGGGAGGCTGAGGTGGGTGGATCATCTGAGGTCAGAAGTTTGAGACCAGCCTGGCCAACATGGTGAAATCCCGTCTCTACTAAAAATACAAAAAATTGGCCAGGTGTGTGGCAGATGCCTGTAATCCCAGCTACTTGGAGAATTGCTTGAACCTGGGAGGCGGAGGTTACAGAGAGCCGAGATCGAGCCATCGCACTCCAGCCTGGGCAACACAAATGAAAGTTCGTCTCAGAAAAAAAAAAAAAAAAAAAAAAAAAAAAAGACCGGGCACAATGGTTCACACTTGTAATCCAAGCGCTTTGGGAGGATGAGGTGGGCGGATCACAAGGTCAGGAGTTCGAACCAGCTTGACTAACATGGTGAAAACCCATCATCTCTACTAAAAATACAAAAAACTTAGCCTGGGGTGGTGGCTGGCACCTGTAATCCCAGCTACTTGGGAGGCTGAGGCCGGAGAATGGCTTGAACCAGGGAGGTGGAGGTTGCAGTGAGCTGAGATGGAGCCATTGCACTCCAAGGTGGGTGACAAGAGAAAAAAAAAAAAAAAAAAAAAAAGGAAGATTCAGATCCAGGAAAGCTTCCTGGAGGAGGCAGCATGGGCACTTAATCTGAACGTCAGAGTCCAAGCAGGATTTCTTAGGGTGTCACTTGAGTCCCAGTCCCCTGGGATGAGGTGGGGGATGAGGAAGCTGGGTGCCCCTGACCTGGCCCCCTTCTCTCAGATGTGGAGCGGAGGAAGAGCCCCGTGTGTGGCTTCGTGACCCCCCTGCAGGGGCCTGAGGCTGATGCGCACCGGAAGCCGGAGGTAGCTGGGTTCTGGACCGCCTTCCCATCTGCCCACCTGCCCACCTGCCCACCTGCCCAGCTGCCCGCCCACCAAGACCAGCCCCTGCCTCCTTTAGCCTTGCGCTGGGCAGACAGGGATGGGGTGGGGTGGGAGATGGGTGTGCGGTGCTCCCCTCCCTACTGACCGCCCTCCCCCCGGACCCCCCACCAGGCCGTGGTCCTGGAGGGGAACTACTGGAAAAGGCGCATCGAGGTGGTGATGCGGGAATACCACAAGTGGCGCATCTACTACAAGAAGCGGGTCAGTGCGGGGCCCGGGGAGGCCCCAGAGCTTTCCCCTGCGGCTGCCGGCCACCTCCCGCCTCGGAAGGTCCCTGGAAAGGGGATCCTGAGCCCCACCAAGCCCGTCCCCTTGGGGCCCTCCATTCAGTCCCGGGCCGGCAGCGCCACCGTGTGGTCACAGGACCTTCTAGCAGCCTCCTTACTTGGAGGTGGGGGAGCTCCTGATGAAATGGGGGATCTCATTGCTTGGGAGCAGGGGTTTTTGGGGGGAAGTGATGAAGGACGGGGCAAGGGATCCTGTATCCAACTCTGTGTGTCCCTGCAGCTCCGTAAGTCCAGCAGGGAAGAGGACCTCCTGGCCCCTAAGCAGGTGGGTGCTCTGTAAGTCCGGCAGGGAAGGGCACCTCTTCCCCCACAAGTAGGTGGGAGGTAGAGTTGGCAGCTTCCTCCTGCGTGGGCAGGACAGTGGCTGGGCGTGGGCGTGGGGTGTGGGACGTGACTACCATCCTGTGGTTGATCCGTGAAGCTCTTCTCTTCTCGGGGTGTAGTAGTGCAGTGGTGAGAAGACCCCAGGTCACTGGGCAAGTGGTGGGAGGCATGGGAGAACGGAGGGACCAGGCAGGCGCGGTGGCTCACGCCTGTCATCCCAGCACTTTGGGAGGCTAAGGCAGGTGGATCACCTGAGGTCAGGCGTTCAAGACCAGCCTGGCCAACATGGTGAAACCCCGTCTGTACTGAAAATACAAAAATCGGGACGGGCACGGTGGCACACGCCTGTAATGCCAGCACTTTGGGAGGCCGAGGCCAGTGGATCACGAGGTCAGACGTTTGAGACCAGCCTGGCCAACGTGGTGAAACCCCATCTCTACTAAAAACACAAAAATTAGCTGGGTGTGGTGGCGCATGTCTGTTTACCCAGGAGGCTGAGGCAGGAGAATCGCTTGAAGCTGGGAGGCGAAGTTTGCAGTGAGCTGAGATTGCACCACTGCCCTCCATCCTGGGCAGGAGTGAGATTCCATTTTAAAAAAAAGAGGGACCAAAGAACTGAGGTCCCGAACAGGAAAAAATCTAAAGGGCAGGAAGGGGACCCCTGTATCTGCATCCTGGTCTATCTCCTGGGGGAAGTACTTAGAGGCCAGTGAGGTGATCTGGTCTTTCAAGCCAGGTCCACGAGGGAAAGGGGAGAGTCGTGCACAGGCGGACCTTCCGTCCTGCTGACCATTTTACCCCGGGCAGGGGTGATATGGGCGGTTGGGGCAGGGGGAGCCCTTCGGTGGCTGCTGACGGCTCTGTCCCCCTAGTCGGAAGGCGAGTGGCCACCACCGGAGCAATGGTGCAAACAGCTCTTCTCCAGTGTGGTCCCCGTGCTGCTGGGGGACCCAGAGCAGGAGCCCGGGGGGCGACAGCTCCTAGATCTCGACTGCTTTTTGTCCGACATCTCGGACACGCTCTTCACCATGACTCAGCCCGGCCCTTCACCCCTGCAGCTGCCGCCTGAGGATGGTGAGGGTCTGGGAAGGGGCAGGGGAGAGGGGTGAAGGCCTGTGAGATTCCAGGAGGCCAAGGGAGGAATGGCTGGGGGTTGGGGCGGGGACCCCGCTCCTCTCTGCCTGCTGCTGCTGATGTTGCCACTGCCACCTCCAGCCTACGTCGGCAATGCTGACATGATCCAGCCGGACCTGACGCCACTGCAGCCAAGCCTGGATGACTTCATGGACGTCTCAGGTGGGGCGAGCCCCTCCCGGGCTTGGGTGAACGGGCAGGGTCCATGTCAGGAAGGCCGATGAGCCCATCGAAGGCCCCTCTGGGAGAGCTGATGAGCTGGGTGGTTTCTTTTCTTCTTTATATTTTGAGACAGGGTCTCACTCTGTCACTCAGCTTGGAGTGTAGTGGTGCCATCTTAGCTCACAGCAACCTCTGCCTCTCAGGCTTAAGGGATCCTCCCACCTCAGCTTCCCAAGTAGCTGGGAGTACAGGCAGGCACCACCACACCCAGCTTTTTTTTTTTTTTTAAGACAGGGTTTCACCATATTGGCCAGGCTGGTCTTGAACTCCTGACCTCGGGTGATCCGCCCACCTCGGCCTCCCAAAGTGCTGAGATTACAGGCATGAGCCACCACGCCTGGCTTTTTTATTTTTGGTAGAGATGGGGTTTCACCATGTTGCCCAGGCTGGTCTCAAACTCCTGAGCTCAAGTGATTCTCCCTCCTTGGCCCCTCAAACTGCTGGGATTACAGGCGTGAGCCACTGTGCCTGGCAGGTCTGGGCGGTTTCTGAGGGATCTTCCTGCCCTTTTGTCTAGCTGATGTGGCCTCCAATGAAGGCAGGAACAGAGAGATTACCTGGACAGGGAACCAGGGGCTCCCAGGAAAGCAGTGAATGCTGTGACTCTCTCAGGGGAGAGAGGAACTTTGATTTATTTGGGTTTATTTATTATTTGCACAAGGCATTTTAAAACTATTTACTAGGCTGGGCAGGGTGGTTCATGCCTATTATCCCAGTACTTTTGGTGGGGCCCAGTTGGGCGGATCACCTGAGGTCAGGAGTTCGAGACCAGCCTGGCCAACATGAGGAAGCCCCATTTCTACTAAAAATACAAAAATTAGCCAGGCGTGGTGGCGGGCGCCTGTGATGCCAGCTACTCGGGAGGCTGAGGTGGGAGAATCACTTGAACCTGGGAGGCAGAGGTTGCAGTGAGCTGAGATTGTGCCACTGCACTCCAGCCTGGGCAACAGAGAAAGACTCCGTCTCAAAAAATAAAAATTAAAAATAAAACTATTTACTAGAGAACATTTCAAGCATGCACACACTAGTAGAGAAAGCACAGTTCAGCAAACTCCCAGGTCACTGTCACTGATCGACTTACCACTCGGGGCCAGTCTTCTTTCATCTAGACCACATTCCTTCTCTTCTCTTAGGTTTTATTTTATTTTTGAGACAGGATCTCACTCTGTTGCCCCGGCTGGAGTACAGTGGCACAGTCACAGCTCACTGCAGCCTCAACCTCTCAGGCTCAAGTGATCCTCCCATCTCAGCCTCCCACGTAGATGGGACCACAGGCACCTGCCACCATGCCTGGCTAATTTTTTTTTAATTTTTTGAAGTGATGGGGCCTCCCTATATTGCCCAGGCTGGTCTACAACTCCTGGTCTCAAGAGATCCTCCCACCTCAACCTTCCAAAGTGCTGGGATCACAGGTGTGTGCCACCATGCCCAGTCTATTATTTTAAAGAAAATTCCAGCCATTATATCTTACAAGGCTTTTTTTTTTTTTTTTTTTTTTTTTTTTTTTTTTTTTTTTGAGATAGAGTCTGTTGCCCAGGCTGGAGTGCAGTGGCTTGATCTTAGCTCACTGCAGCCTCCGCCTTTTGGGTCAAGCGAGTCTCCTGCCCCAGCCTCCTGAGTCACTGGGGTTACAGGCATGCACCACCACACCCGGCTGATTTTTGTATTTTTAGTAGAGATGGGATCTTACCATGTTGGCCAGGCTGGTATCGAACTCCTGACCTCAAGTGATCCACCTACCAGGGCCTCCCAAAGTTCTGGGATTATGGGCATGAGCCACCGCGCCTGGCCTAAAGCAGTTTTTTGTAAGTTGTGAATGTCTCTACCTCCCTCTCCTGACCCCAGAGCCACCAAGTTCCTGATTCCTCATGGTCCTCCCAGACGTGTTCCTGTCAGTAAAAGCACATGTGGACAAATGCCTCTGTTTCCACAACAGATCTCCCAGGTGGCCTTCACTTCACTGTAGGTCTTGCAGGCTATTCCCAATAGCCACACATTTAGGGGCTCCCAGAGCCAGGTGTGAGCCAGGTAGATATCTAGGCTCAGCCTGTCTCATCCAAGCCCCCGGGGACAGAAAGAGGGTCCCTGGGATAAAGGCTTAGTCCTAGTGACCTCCTGCCGGGCGCAGTGGCTCACGCCTATAAACCCAGCACTTTGGGAGGCTGAGGCCACTGGATCGCTTGAGGTCAGTACTTTGAGACCAGCCTGGCCAACATGGTGAAACCCCCTCTCTACTTAAAATACAAAAGAATTAGCTAGGTGTGGTGGCACGCGCCTGTAATCCCTGCTATTGGGGAGGCTGAGGCAGGAGAATCGCTTGAACCCGGGAGGTGGAGTTCGCAGTGAGCTTAGATCACGCCATTGCACTCCAGACTGGGTGAGAGTTCGAGACCCTGTCTCAAAAAAAAAAAAAAAAAAAAAAAAAAAAAAAAAGGCTTAGTGACCTTCTAACTCCTTCCCCACGGGGTCGTGGGCCTGTCAGTCAAGAGGTGGAGGCCTATGGGGCGGGGACTAGGGAATGAGGAACCACCCCCAGCCCTCCTCCCGCCCTGGGCGGGGGTAGGGGCTGCCCCGGGGCAGAAGTGTGCATGGCAGTGCCCTGGGAGCAGCCCAGCCTGGGAGGGCAGCGGCCCTATCTGGGCACACAGCCCCCCACCACAGGTAGGAGCCCAGCCACCCCCGCCTGGGGTCTGGGCAAGACCAGAGGGGACTGGGGCGAGAAGGCAACGTCTGGCAAGCGCGGGTGGCTGCTGGGGCGTGGGGGGACAAGTGTGGCCCACACAGAGGAGGTGGCTGGTGTGGCCCTCGCATATCAAACCCTCCCTGCATCCAGAGGGCAGAGTGCACAGCAGTCCTTATTGTCCCCAAGAGCCCCCCACTGGGGAGGTCCAGCTGGAAACCCAGGGAGGGGACCAAAACTCTATGGAGGCGGCGGGCCTGGCGGTGGGGGGAGGGGGTGGTCAGGAAGGCAGCCAGAGGCGGAGAAGCTCAGGGAGGGGATGGCAGGTCACATTCGTGGAGGGGACAGAGGCTAGGGAGGGGCTTGGGGCCTGGCGAGCAGCTTAGGCTGGGAAGCAACTTCTCTCAAGGCGGGGTGTGGACGATGATGGTAAGGGGGTGGCTGGCCACTCAGGGATGAGAGGGGCTTGCTGTCCAGGCCCCAAGGAATTGGCTGTAGCCATGAGCAGGGAGGGGCCCTCGGCCCTCAGCGG
This sequence comes from Saimiri boliviensis, assembly GCF_048565385.1. Lineage (NCBI taxonomy): Eukaryota > Metazoa > Chordata > Mammalia > Primates > Cebidae > Saimiri > Saimiri boliviensis. The sequence goes on along the minus strand of NC_133468.1, from coordinate 34,513,135 downwards.
CCTGGAGCCTGGTCCAGCATGAGGCTGATTCTAGAGCCAGGGCCTCGGGGGGGCCTAGTGACAGGCCCTATGGACCCTGGAAGGTGGGGAGCAGCAGTGACCACTCTCCATCTGTCACCTGGTGGTTCCCGCCCCCCCCCCACTTTTTTTTTGACACAGAGTCTTGCTCTGTTGCCCAGGCTGAGTGCAGTGGCACGATCTCGGCTCACTGCAACCTCTACCTCCTGGGTTCGAGTGATTCTCCTGTGTCAGCCTCCCGAGTAGCTGGGATTACAGGCGCCCATCACCACACCTGGCTAATTTTTGTATTTATTGATTGATGTTTATTTTATCTTCTGTTTTTTGTTCTTGAGAATGAGTCTTGCTCTATCTCCCAGGCTGGAGTGCAATGGCACGATCTTTGCTCACGGCAACCTCCGCCTCCTGGGTTCTAGCGTTTCTCCTGCCTCAGTCTCCTGAGTAGCTGGGATTACAGGCGCTCGCCACCACGCCCAGCTAATTTTTTGTATTTTTAGTAAAGACGGGGTTTCACCATGTTGTCCAGGCTGGTCTCGAACTCCTGACCTCTTAATCCGCCCACATGGGCCTCCCAAAATGCTGGGATTACTGGCATGAGCCACCCCACCCAGCCTGGTCCCCCTTTTAAAGAAAGGCAGCAGGGGCACAGGTAGTCCCAGCTTCTCAGGGGCCGAGGCAGGAGGATCACTTGAACCCGGGAGGCAGAGGTTGCAGTGAGCATAGATCACACCACTGCACTCCAGTCGGGGCAACAGAGCGAGACTCTGTCTCAAAAAAGAAAGAAAGGCAGCAGGAGAGCAACCTTCTCACCATGGGGTTAGACGCGCAGACGGGCACAGAGCAGACGTGCACACTCCGTGTCGTCACGGCAGGACAGGTTCACGTGGCCTCAGCCGGAGCAACAGACACCCAGGGGGCAGATAGAGGCTGTGTGCAGACCCCACGCTGAGACTCCAGGGTTCAGCCACTGCACCACACAGGCCCTGCACACTCCCAAAAAGCAGAGCCATTTGTAACATAGAGGGCCACGCGTGGTGGCTCACACCTGTCATCCCAGCACTTTGGGAGGCTAAGGCGGGACGATGGCTTGAGCTCAGGAGTTTGAGATCAGGCTGGGCAACATGGCAAAACCCGTTTTTGCTAAAAAATAAAAATAAATAAAAAATAAAATAACTGGGTATGGTGGCGAATGCCTGTAATCCCAGCTACTCGGGAGGCCAAGGCATGAGAATCCTTTGAATCGGGGAGGCAGAGGTTGCAGTGAGCTGAGATGGCGCCACTGCACTCCAGCCTGGGCGACAGCAGGGCACAGTGGCTGACCCCCTCCACTGGTCCTGCACCCCTGTCCCAGCCCAACACTGTCTGGGCACCCCCTTTCTGTACCACCAGGTCAGGAAATGGGAGTCACCAGCGGCCAGGGAGGGGACTTCTGAGCTGCGTCTGGGACTGGGCAGGGGAGGGACTACTTCCTGGGTCCCTGCTCACACCCAGAGTCCCCTGCCATCTCCCACTCAGGCTCATTATAATCCCAACACTTTGGGAGGCTGAGGCAGGAGGATGGCTTGAGGCCAGGAGTTTGAGATCGGCCTAGGCGACATAGCACAACTCTGTCTCTGGGGATTGGGGTTGGCGTTAGGGCACACACACACACCCTTGACCCCCCTGTGGGTTCTGGGTTTGGGTGACCTTATCTAGGAGCTTCTTGGTGACTATCCTGGTCTCCTTGGAGGTGGCTCCTGGGAGGCAGACTTGAGCAGCTTTCCTGGCAGGGGTGCCGGAGGGAAAAAGCGGGGAGCTGGGGCCCACCCAGGCCTGTAGGGAGCTGTCACGGTGGGGTCAGATCTGTCCAGACCAGGAGGCCTCGGGAGCTGGCACGGACCACAGGCTGGTCAGGGTCAGAGAAAGGTGCCCGGAAGGGAGCGGGTGGGCGGGAGGCGCCCAGGCCGGGGATGTGGTCAGGCCGTGGGTAGCTGCTTCCCAAAACCAGAATAGCCCAGGACTTACACAACCCGCACCCCAAACAATCCGCCTGCCACCTCCCCCACCTCTTGCAGGCTTCCCAGCCCCCCTCACCCCCACCCCACTCGGAGTCCACCCTTAGCTCCCCGTCTCCCCCACCCCATCTGGAGCCCACCCTTAGGCCCCCCCCTCCCCCACCCCACTCGGAGCCCACCCTTAGGCCCTCTAGCCCCATTACACTCTTCACCCCACTCCTAGGCTTCACCTATTGACCTTCCAACAAACCAAACTTGTGCTGGAACCGGTGACCTCGCGTCCTCTCTCATCTCCAACGCACCCCTTGAACTTCTGCCGCCCTGGGGCCCCTCCCATCCCAGACCTCCTCCCCTTGCACTGACCGCACCCCTTCCCCACCCTGGCACTGTCTCTGGGCACGGTCTTTCTGTACCTCCAGCAGATCAGGGAATGGGGAGCCGCCAGGGAATGGGGAGAGGACTCCCTGAGCTAAAGCTGGGGCTGGGGAGGAAGGCGCTGCTCCTGGGGTCCCCGTTCACACCCACAGTCCCCTGCTGTCTCCCACGCGGCTCAATCCACCCACAACAGTTGCTGCTTCCCCTGATTGAGACAGAAACCCTTCCAGTTTCACAATCTCCTATGGAAGGGACCCCCACCCCCCGCCCGCTGGTCCCCAGGTCCCCAGCCGCCAAGGCTGGGGACAGGCCACTCTCCTCCCAGCTGTTTCCCAGCCATAGCCCTGGCCCTAACTGCTGTCACCCTGTGTGTCTGAATTACAGATTTCTTTACCAACTCCCGCCCCCCACAGACGCCCATGACTTCAAACTTCCCAGAGCCCCCCAGCTTCAGCCCCGTGGCTGACGCCCTCTTCAGCAGTGGGACCCTGGGCCCGGAGGTGCCCCCGGCTTCCACGGGCGTGACCCACCTCTCTGGACACAGCCGTCTGCAGGTAAGCTCATCCCAGCCCACCCAGCCCTGTCTAGCTCACTTCAGAGCTGGTCCTGCCCTGCTTACGTCCAGGAGGCACTGGACTCCCTGAGTGTGTGGTCTTCTGCTTGGAGACTGGAGGGGAAGAAAGGCCCCATCTCCATCCTCTGGGAGGGACCCGATGAAGCAGAACTGGACAAAGGGGTTGTGGGGAAAAGCTAAGGGCATGGGGACCACAGTGTAAGCTCCGCCAAGGCCGGTCGCTTCTAGAAGGCTTCCGGGAGGAGCAGGGTTTCTGGGCCTTGGAGAGTAGGTTAGCTCTGAACAGAAGAGACTGGCCGAGGGCAAGCCAGATGGAGAACAGCAGGAACAAAAGCACTGAGGAAGAAAGCTGAACACGGATGTTTAGGCAACAGTGAATCTACCATTTTGGTTCATGAATTCCCGGTGCAATTATTATTATTATATTTGAGACAAGAGTCTCACTCTGTCACCTAGGACTGAGTGCAGGGGCACAATCTCTGCTCACTGCAACCTCCACCTCCTGTGTTTAAGCTATTTCCAGCTTATTTTTGTATTTTTAGTAGAGATGGGGTTTCACCACGTTGGCCAGGCTGGTCTCAAACTCTTGACCTCAGGAGTCTGACCATCTTGGCCTCCCAAAGTGCTGGGATTACAGGCATAAGCCATCACGCCCGATCCCCAGGTGCAATTCAGATGTTGCTTCCTGCTGCTTGGTTATAGGCCTTCCCCTCCATCAGACTTTTCAGGTGTTAATTATAGTTGGTTGTTGAGGGGTGTCTCTCCTTCACCAGACAGTGAGCTCCTTACCGGAAGGGCTATGTTTTGCTCACCACTGCATTTTCTAAACCTAGTGCAGCTCAGGCACATAACAGCACTCGGTGAATGGTTGGCCAATGAGTGAGTCAGTGACTGAATGAATGAGCGAGTGTGCATATGAATGGGTGTCTTGGTGAATTGATAGATGCGTCTTAGACGATGGTGGAGGCACATGTGGGTTGGTGGATATATGGGTGGGTGAGTGGCTGGTTGGATGGATGGCCTGGTGGATGGATACACAGATGAGTAGTTCAATGAATGAGTGAATTGGCTGGTGGGTGGTTAAGTGGCTTGTAAATGTATAGATGGTGGATGGATGGATTATGGATGGGTTGGTGGATGAATGAAGGAAGCATAGATGGTTGGATGGATTCGTTAATGGTGGGCTGGTGGAGAGAGTGGTAGATGAGCTAGTTCATAGGTAGGTGAATAAATGGAAGATGGGTGGATGGAGAGATTGTCGGATGAATTAGATGGACAATTGATCACTGGATGGGAGGGTTGGTTGGTGGATGGATTGGTGGACAGTTAGTGGATGAATGGATGATTAAAAGATGGGTGGGTGAGTTGGTGGATGGATTGGTGGGCAAGTTAGTGGATGGATGGATGATTAAAAGATGGGTGGGTGAGTTGGTGGATGGATTGGTGGGCAAGTTAGTGGATGGATGGATGATTAAAAGATGGGTGGGTGAGTTGGTGGATGGATTGGTGGGCAAGTTAGTGGATGGATGGATAATGACTGGATGGGTGGGTTGGTTAGTAGATGGATCGGTGGATAAATTAGTGGATGGATGGATGATGGCTGGATGGGGGGGTGGCTGGTGGATGGATTGGTGACAAGTTAGTGGATGGATGGATGGTGACTGGATGGCTGGATGGATGAATGGATGGGTGGGTTGGTTAGTGGATAGACTGGTGGACAAGTTAGTGAATGGGTGGATAAGTTATTCAGGAGACAAATGGATAGGCAGGAAGACGGACTCTCTGCTGTGCCTGCGTTGTGCATAAACATATTCTACTCCCTCCTCTCATAACTTCCCTGTCCTGTGTGTGTGCACGCACTCCCGTGTGTGTTGAAAGGTGGGACTTATTTCTCCTCTCTCTCCCCAATGCCCAGTCCAGAGCTCAGCCAAGGCAGGGCAGGGGAAGCCTGGATGGCTGCCAGGGGCGGCTCCCTCCCCTGCCCTCTAAGTGTCCGTCTGTCCCCACAACCAGGCTCGGAACAGCTGCCCTGGCCCCTTGGACTCCGGCACCTTCCTGAGTTCTGATTTCCTCCTTCCTGAAGACCCCAAGCCCAGGCTCCCACCCCTTCCTGCACCCCCACCTCTGATGCATTACCCTCACCCTGCGAAGGTGCCAGGCCTTGAGCCCTGCCCCCCACCTCCCTTCCATCCCATGACACCACCCGCTGCTTTGCTGCAGGAAGAGCCTCTCTTTTCTCCCAGGTTTCCCTTCCCCACTGCCCCTCCTGCCCCGGGAGTGTCCCTGCTGCCTGCTCCTGCAGCCTTCCCACCCACCCCGCAGCCTGTTCCCAGCCCGGCCCCCACCCCCTTCCCCATAGAGCTTCTGCCCTCGGGGTATCCAGAGCCTGCCTTTGGGCCTTGCTTCTCCATCCCCAGAGGCAAGCCCCCCACCCCATCCCCTAGGGGACAGAAAGCCAGCCCCCCTACCCTGGCCCCTGCCACTGCCAGCCCCCCCAGCACAGCAGGGAGCAGCAACCCCTGCCTCACACAGCTGCTCACTGCAGGTGAGACGGGAGAGGCAATTCCGGGGAGGGAGGTCAGGGAGTGGGAGCAGAAGCTGACAGTGAACGGGCGGGTTCAGTTCGAGGGACAGAGCATCGAGGAATGAGGGACGTGGGTGGGTCTCATACCTAACAGGGGTGTGGGCTCTTGGGAGGGGCAGGCTGGGGTCTTGAGAGACGCCTCAGGTGGGCTAGCCCAAGCAGCCTCACAGTCCTGCCCTGCACAGCCAAGCCAGAGCAACCCGTGGAGCCACCTCCTGTGGCCAGCACCCTCCTCCGGTCCCCAGGATCCCCGGTAAGATCTCGGGCACTGGGCGGTGGGCCACTGCCCACGGGCTTCACCACGACTCTCCGCCCTTCTCCACCCCAGCAGGAGAAGGTCCCTGAATTCCCCTGCACATTCCTTCCCCCGACCCCGGCCCCTACACCGCCCCGGCCGCCTCCAGGCCCGGCCACGCTGGCCCCTTCCAGGCCCCTGCTCGTCGTCCCCAAAGCGGAGCGGCTCTCGCCACCAGCGCCCAGCGGTAAAGAGAGGGGTTGCAGGGATTGGGGGAGTCTAGGGGATGGGGGGGAAGAGGAGGAAGAGGAAGGGGACTGGGTCTGGGGCCGGGATGAGAGGAAGGGGGTGATGGGGATCTTTCCCCTGGGTCGGTCTTTCTCTGGGTCCGTCTGTCCCTCCCACAGGCGGCGAGCGGCGGCTGTCAGGGGACCTCAGCTCCATGCCAGGCCCTGGGACTCTGAGCGTCCTCGTCTCTCCCCCGCAACCCAGCCTCAGCCGGGGCCGTCCAGACAGCAACAAGGTGGGCACCACCCCCAACCCCAAGATCGGTTTGCCTCCCCCAGTCCCTCCCGGGCTCCTTCCCAGGCTCAGCGCCCCCTCTCTCTGCTCCCCGAGACCGAGAACCGGCGCATCACACACATCTCCGCGGAGCAGAAGCGACGCTTTAACATCAAGCTGGGGTTTGACACTCTTCACGGGCTTGTGAGCACACTCAGTGCGCAGCCCAGCCTCAAGGTGAGCCCCAGACCCAGGCTGGCACCCCCAAAACCACAGGGCCCCCTTCTGGATCCCCCCCACCCAAGACCCAATCACGGGGGAGCGATGCACACACTCCTGCCTCCTCCCATCCTAGTGCCTCAGTGGGCGCCAGGGTGCAGCCTCCAGCACCTGGCTGAGCCCCCCTGGTGGCGTCTGCAGGTGAGCAAAGCTACCACGCTGCAGAAGACCGCCGAGTACATCCTCATGCTGCAGCAGGAGCGCGCGAGCTTGCAGGAGGAGGCCCAGCAGCTGCGGGACGAGATCGAGGAGCTCAACGCCGCCATTAAGTAGGCAGGGTCCAGGCGGGTGCTGGGACCAGGGGGACATGCCGCCTGACCCCCAGCCCCTGACCCCCGCCCTGCCCCCAGCCTGTGCCAGCAGCAGCTGCCCGCCACAGGGGTACCCATCACCCACCAGCGTTTTGACCAGATGCGAGACATGTTTGATGACTACGTCCGAACGCGTACGCTGCACAACTGGAAGTTCTGGGTGGTATCCTCCCTCGAGCCCATGGCCTGGGGGCTGCAGGGGCCGTGGTGGGATGAGATGAGGCTGTGCTCGGATGTAGACCCAGCTCTCCAGGCCGGGCAGGCTCAGAGCTGCTCCCAAGGGACGGGCTCTGCTTCTGCCCCCTGCTTCCATGCCCTGGCCATCTTGGGCTGCAGAATTGCCCAGGGATGGAAAGCTGGGAGCAGAGAGGGAAACTGAGGAAGGAGTCTTTGGGTAAGGGAAGCCTCGGCCCTGACCTCAGGAGTCCCGAGGGCAGTTTGGGAGAATCTGAACTCTAGAGTGAGGCCTAGAGAAGACTTGGAATCCACTCCCTGACCTGGCTCAGGGGCCAAGTTCTTGACTGAGCCAGGGAAGGGAGCTCAGGGATGGGGGATGGTTCAGCTCAGAGGAGGGGCTGGGGAGGGGCCACGAGGAGGGGACTGAGACCCAGAGAGCTGGGGTAATCCCAGCACTTTAGGAGGCTGAGGCGGGTGGATCACCTGAGGTCAGGAGTTCCAGACCAGCTTGACCAACATGGAGAAACCTTGTCTCTACTAAAAATAGAAAATTAGTTGGTCGAGGTGGTGCGTGCCTGTAATCCCAGCTACTTGGGAGGCTGAGGCAGGAGAATTGCCTGAACCCGGGAGGCAGAGGTTGCAGTGAGCTGAGATCGTGCCACTGCACTCCAGCCTGGGCAACAAGAGCGAAACTCCGTCTCAAAAAAAAAAGAAAGAAAGAAGTAGGGGCTGCAGCAAGAGTCCCTGGGGTTCAAGGTTAGACGGTGTTCAGGCCCTTTCTTCCCTGGGTTTGAACTGGGCATTAGGGCTCCACATGGGGTGGGGGTACCAGCTGGATCGCAGGCAGCTCCTTGACCTGGGCCCAGTTCAGCATCCTCATCCGGCCTCTGTTCGAGTCCTTCAACGGGATGGTGTCCACGGCAAGCGTGCACACCCTCCGCCAGACCTCGCTGGCCTGGCTGGACCAGTACTGCTCTCTGCCTGCTCTCCGGCCAAGTACGTGAGCCATCTCCCTGCCTGCTAGAGGGTCCCAGCCTCAGGGGTGGGGTGGCGTTCCGCCCTGCTTAGACCCCACATCCAGCTTGCCTTCAACACAGCCTAGGGTTGTATCCACCTCCTATACCCCAGATGCTCCTCCGTCCACCAGATGCCTGCACAGAGGTTCCAGGAGGGGGTGACAGTCTTGCCAACTGGGACCTCCCCCATCCCTTTGGTTCCAGTGTCCAAGGCAGGGGCCCTGACCCCAGGAGGTGTCTCTCTCTCTCTCTCTCTCTGTCTCCCTCCCAGCTGTCCTGAACTCTCTACGCCAACTGGGCACGTCTACCAGTATCCTGACTGACCCGGGGTGCATCCCTGAGCAAGCCACGCGTGCAGTCACAGAGGGCACCCTTGGCAAACCCTTATAGTCCTGGCCGCACCCTGCTGCTCACTCAGCTGCCCTGGGGCACGGGCTCCAGGGATAATCTCTGGGCACTCCCTCCCTGCCCCAGGCCCTGGCTCTGCCCTTCCCTGGGGGGTCGAGCAGGGTCCGGGTTTCGCACTTCCCTCCTCCTGGAGGCTAAGAAGAACCGAGCCCCTGTCCCTGCCCTGCCACTGTGCTCCAGCATCATGACCTTGGGAGACTCGTCCCCCATCTTCGGACCTCTTTGTTTCAATCTGCAAAATGGGGGTGAGGAAGGTTCAGTCAGCAGATGAACTCCAGGCCTTGGCAGCAGTGACACTGGGGGCCTAGGGTGGCAATTCCGGGGGGGGGGGGCTCAACGGTGGAGGAAGAGGAGGCTGTTTCTCTGTGCCCTCCACCTGCTCTCCCACAGGTGGGGCACGGACCTCTATTCATGAGCAGAGAAGCAGAAAAGGAGGTGCCCTCTCTCTGCTCCTTCACTGCTGACCCAGAGGGGCTGCAGGATGGCTCCCCCTGGAAGAGGCCAGGATGGTCTGATCCCAGGAGACCAGGGCCGGAGTGACCACAGCAGGGCAGGCATCGTGTGTGTGTGTGTGGATGCGTGTGTGTGGGTTTTGTAAAGAATCTTGACCAATAAAAGCAAAAACTGTCTGCGGGCATGTTGGTGTGATGGTCAGTGTGTCTCACTCACACTGGGATGGAGGGAGAGCCCGCTGGCAGTGGGAGGTGGCTTTCCAGATGGCCCTGTGGGCCAGGAAAGGGCCTGGAGGTTTACTGTGAGCTGGCAGCAGCTGGAGGACTTTGAATGGAGGTGGAACGAGATCAGATGTAGGGGTGGCAAGCGCCTGTAGTCCCAGCTACTTGGGAGGCTGAGGCAGGAGGATCGCTTGAGCCCAGGAGTTCAAGGCTGCAGGGAGCTGTGATCACACCACTGCACTCTAGACTGAGCAACAGAGTGAGACCCTGTCTCAAATAACAAAAAAAAAAAAAAGTCTGGGCATAGTGGCTCACACCTGTAATCCCAGCACCCTGGGAGGCCAAGGCAGGAGGATCATAGGCCTCGTCTCAGTAATACAAAAGAAAAATAAATAAAAGATTAGATGTAACTTAAAAAAAATTTTTTTTTTAATAAGAATAGAGTCAATGGCCAGGTGCAGTGGCTCACACCTGTAATCCCAGAACTCTGGGAGGCTGATGCAGGCAGATCACCCGAGGTGAGGTATTCAAGACCAGCCTAGCTAACAGCGAAATCCCGTCTCTACTAAAAATACAAAAATTAGCTTGGCATGGTGGCCCATGCCTGTAATCCCAGCTACTTGGGAGGCTGAGGCAGGAGAATCACTTGAACCCGGGAAATGGGGATTGCAGTGAGCCAAGATTGTGCCACTGCACTTCAGCCTGGGTGACAGAGCAAGACTCCATCTCAAAATAAATAAATAATTAAATAAATAAAAGAATAGAGTCGGGGTCTTGCCACGTTGCCCAGGCTGGTCTTGAACTTTTGGGTTCAAGCAATGCTCCTGCCATGGCCTCCCAAAGTGCTAAGATTACAGGCATAAGCTACGGTGTCTCGCTAGATGTAACTATTTTACAGGAATCCTCTAGGTGCTGAGTTGAGAGTACACAGGAGAGAGTTTGGAGAGGCTCACCACCTTCAGAGCTGGAATAAGGCAGAGCTGGGACCAAGGAGGGCCACTGGACAGGGTATCCACTGGAACCACCCAGAAGGAGAATATGCTCCCTTGGTGGGGCGGGTGGGGAGGGTAGTGACCTCCCCATCATGAGAGGTATGCAAGCAGAGAGTGGATGACCGCTTAGTTGGGACGTGTTAGAAAAAAACCGATACTGGCTGGTGCAGTGGCCCACGCCTGTAATCCCAGCACTTTGGGAGGCTTTGGGAGGCCGAGGCGGGTGGATCACCTGAGGTCAGGAGTTTGAGACCAGCCTGACCAACATGGTGAACCCAACCTCTACCAAAAATACAAAAAAATTAGCCAGGCGTGGTGGCAGGTGCCTGTAATTCCAGCTACTCGGGAGGGTGAGGCGGGAGAATCCCTTGAATCTGGGAGGCGGAGGTTGCAGTGAGCTGAGACCTCCCTACTACACTACAGCCCAGGTGACAGAGCAAGACTTCATCTCAAAAGAAAAAAAAAGGAACAATTAAAAAACCGGATCCTTCAGATGGGGCTGGAGTAGAAGGTGTCAAAGGCCCCAATAATGCACCCATCCTTCTGTTTATCCACCCAACAAATACTTACTGAGACCCTGCTACGAGCCAGGGCACGCCGACCCTGGTCTCAGCTCTGCTGATGCTGTTCACTACAGTCTCTCTCTCTTCATGGAGCTGACATTCCAGACGGGCATGTCGAAGCCTCTTACATTTCAGACCTTCTGGAGACATTTGCAGGATTGCTTGATTTATGCTTATTTTTCGTGGAGACGGGGTCTTGCTATGTTGCCCAGACTGCTCTCAAACTCCCGGCCTCAAGCGATCCTTCCACTTCGGCCTTGGCTTCCTGAAGTGGTGGGATTATAGGTGGGAGCCACCGTGCCTGGCCATTTGCAGGATTGAAACAGTCTAAAGAATCTTCCATGGGTTTTTAGTTTCCCTCGTTCATGCAGAAGGAGACTCATTGCACATAGAACTAGTGTGGATGATGTGCTGAGCACTCATAAGCATTTCAGATTTTTTTGGTTATTCTTATTTTTAGTAGAGACAAATTCCCACTAAGTTGCCCAGGCTGGTCTTGAACTCCCGAGCTCAAGGGATCCTCCTGCCTTGGCCTCCCAAAGTGCTGAGATTACAGGCATGAACCACTATACCTGGCCACTTTATATGTATCAACTCAATCCTCATAACACCTACCTCATAGGCTTGCTGTGAGTACCTAAAAGGGTAAAAATACACATATAGACATTTACAGATTTATATATATATTTCTAAATCTGTAAAATAGGGATAATTAGACATATTCTATAAGTAAATATAATCTTTATATTTAATATAGAATATATAAATATATTTTTTATATTTAGATAATATATAAATATATATTTTTATATTTATATAATATATAAATATATATTTTTATATTATATAATATATATTACATCAATGTGTAAATATATACTATATAAAATTTATATATGATACTTAAAATATAAATATATATATTTAAAAATATATAAATATATATAAATATATAGGTATACATATATTATGTATCATATATAAATTTCATATAGTATATACTTATATATTTATATCATATATATTACACATAATATGTAAATATGTTTATATATTTAATATATAACATTTATATTTTATATATAATCTTCATATATTATGTATATGAAGATTAATAAATATTCTCTAATAGATTATATAGAATTTTTATATATAGTATAAAGATTATATAGATTATATGTTAATTTATATATCTAATCTTTATATATAGAATATATATTAATTATATTAATTTATATATTATAATCGCTATAATCTTTATATGTAATAATATATGTATTTTATGTTTACAATATATATAGTTGTATATTTATGGAAAATATGACTATATAGTATAAATATAAATATACAAAATATATGTTGTAATATATAATTATATATAAACTATAAATTAAATATATATTTATATTTATAATACTTTAACAAATAATTTGTTTATAATGTATAATGTATAAATATATATATAATTTATTATATGCTATAATTAATAGAATTATATATTGTTATATAAATATGTATAATATATATTCATAACATATGATTCTATATTATAAATATATTGTGTATATATAAATAGAATATATAATCGTATATTATAAATATATAATTATTATTCAGAGTTGGAAGAAGGCAGAGCTGGAACCAGGATGTGGAAGCGACAGGGCATTATATATATTATATAATCATGTGCATTATAGATAATATATATTATAAATATATAACACTACGTAAGAGTGAGAATGAGTTGTGATCATTATCAGCATCCCTACTTTACGGGTGAAAAACTAAGACACAAACAGGTTTGGTTCCTTGCCTCCAGCTTGCTCGGCTGGTGAGCAGCCCAGCGGTGCCCCCCCCTACCCCCGACTGCCTGCGTCTGCTGTTGGCCGCTCCGCACAGCGGCCTCGGCAGGTGCACCCAGCCTCGCACGCATGCTCTTTGCTGCTGCAGACAGGCTGGCCGGGCTCGCTGCAAAGAAGGGTCCCGGGTGCGTATACGCTGCTGTTTTCACTCTCACGCAGCCAGAAGTTCCTCATCAAACATCCCCTTGACCCCGTGTCCCTTCCAGATGGCTTCTTCCCTTGAAAGCGTCAACTACACTTGCTCACTCTCCGTCTTTCCCTCCCTCCCTCTCTCAGCGCCCCCCCCCCCCCCCCCCCGCGCACGGCCTCACATCCCAGCCTCACCCCTGCGCTGACTCTGCTGTCGCTGAGCTCACCTCTGACTGACCCGCTCCTTGCGAAATCCAGCGCCCGTTTCGCAGCGTTCTTCTAGTTTTTCCCCCGCCCTTGGGCCTCTGTCTTAACCGGCTCTATCCCTCAGCCAGGCTCAGTGGCTCACACCTGAAATCCAAGCACTTTGGGAAGCCAACGTGGGAGGATTGCTTGAGGCCAGGAGTTAGAGACCAGCCTGAGCAATATAGTGAGACACTGTCTCTACAGAAACATTAACTGGGTGTGGTGGCATGGGCCTGTTCCCCCAGCTACTCGGGAGGCTGACCTCAGGAGTTCAAGGCTGCAGTGAGCTATGATTGTGCCACTACACTCCAGCCTGGGCGACAGAGCATGAGTCTAAAAAATAAAGAAAGAAAAGAAAAGAAAAGATGTGATCAACCCATGAGGGAGGTAAGCGTAGGGTTTCCTGTCTCCCTTTCTTTTCTTTTTGCTTTTTTCTTTCTTTCTTTTTTTTTTTTTTTTTGAGACAAGAGTCTCGCTCTGAGGCCGGGCGCGGTGGCCCACGCCTGTAATCCCAGCACTTTGGGAGGCCCAGGCGGGTGGATCACAAGGTCGAGATATCGAGACCATCCTGGTCAACATGGTAAAACCCCGTCTCTACTAAAAATACAAAAAATTAGCTGGGCATGGTGGCGCCTGCCTGTAATCCCAGCTACTCAGGAGGCTGAGGCAGGAGAATTGCCTGAACCCAGGAGGCGGAGGTTGCGGTGAGCCGAGATCGCGCCATTGCACTCCAGCCTGGGTAACAAGAGTGAAACTCCGTCTCAAAAAAAAAAAAAAAAAGAGTCTCGCTCTGTCACCCAGGCTGGCGTGCAGTGACATGATGTCACCTCACTGCAACCTCTGCCTCCAGGGTTCAAGTGATTCTCCTGCCTCAGCCTCCTGAGTAGTTGGGATTACAGATGTACACCACCTCGCCCGGCTAATTTTCGTATTTTTAGTAGAGATGGGGTTTCACCATGTTGGCCAGGCTGGTCTCAAACTCCTGATCTTAGGTGACCCGCCTGCCTCAGACTCTCAATTTTCTTTTTTCTTTTTGAGACAGCTCTGTTGCCTGGGTGGAGTGCAGTGGCATGATCACAGCTTACCACAGCCTTGAACTCTGGGCTTCAGCAATCCTCCTCCTGCTTTTCGGCCTTTTGAGTAGCTGGGGCTAGAGCTGTGCACCACCACACCTGGCTAATTTCTTTTTTTAATAGAAATGGAGTCTTGCTACATTGCAGTGAAAAGTAAAAGTTCCTCTTCAAAGTTTCCTGTTAGAGAATAAATCGTAAGTGTGCTAATAACTTTGTTAAGCCCTATCTTATGTAGCTGTTAGACCTGCCATGTGTACAGGCATGTAGTATATTCTACATCCTTGTACTTTAACCAAGATATCTGTGCTGGACATGTTCACAGGCATGTCCCAGCTTGAAGCCTATGCCCCTTACCTGTTTAAAAAAGTTTTGTTAGCCAATCAGATTTTAGTTTATCTTGTGAGGTCTGGCTCCAGCCAACAGAGATCAGATACAGCAGTAAGGACAACCCCAAACGCGTACAGGATAAATATATCTGCTTTTCCTTTATTCATTGTACTCCTATGGCAAGATGGCCAGTGAGGGTACCATTCCTGCAGTCCAGGAAGTAAAAATTGCTTGCTGAGAGATCCTTTGTCTCAGTGCTGATTTTTCTTTTCGGCACTGAGCATCTGTTTCTAACAGTTGCCCAGGCTGGTCTCGAACTCCTGACCTCAGCCTCCCAAAGGCTGCAATTATAGGCATTAGCTGCTGTGCCTGGCCTCCTGTCTCCTTTCCTCAGGCAACACTCACCCACACAGGCTGGCCTAGTCAGTCACTCTGCTCTGCCCAGGAATCAGTTACTACCTTTTTTGAGACGGAGTCTCCCTCTATCGCCCAGGCTGGAGTGCAGTGGCACGATCTCGGCTCATTGCAACCTCTGCCTCCTAGGTTCAAACGATTCTCCTGCCTGAGCCTCCCAAGTACCTGGGACTATAGGTGCGCACCACCACACCTGGCTAATTTTTGTATTTTTAGTAGAGATGGGGTTTCACCATATTGATCAGGTTGGTCTTGAACTCCTGACCTCAGATGATCCACCCAGCTCGGCCTCCCAAAGTGCTGGGATTACAGGTACTTTTTTGATACACCATACCTGGCCAGAATCAGTTACTTCTACCTCCATACCTTGGCTGGTTCTCACTTCCCATCTAGCACTCCCTCGTGCTGCCTGCTTCACCTGTCTAAATGCCCATCCCTGAAGCTACAGCCAACTCTCACTGCTCCTCAAGATCCATTGGCAAGTTCCTGCTTCCTGATCCACTCAGCTTTCCTGAGTCCCGCTGTGGGTCCTCGGTTGTCCTTCCATATATCCATCTTACCTTCCAACTGGGGTACGTAAAACCTAAGAGTAAGAGCAAGGCCACAGCACAGCCAGAGTGGCTTGCTGGGAGGAGCACGGATTTTTTTTTTCTTTTTTTGATACAGGGTCTTGCTCTGTGGCACAGGCTGGAGTGCAGTGACACAATCACGGCTCACTGTAGCTCCAAACTCCCGGGCTCAAGCAATCTTCCTACCTCAGTCCCCTGAGTAGCTGGGACTACAGGTGTGTACCACCACACCTAATTTTTTAAAAAATTATTTTGTAGACATGGGGTCTCACTATGTTGTCCAGGCTGGTCTCAAATTCCTGGTCTCGGAGAGAGATCCAAGCTGGCTGATCACTAGCAGCTCAGGATTGTAGCTCCCAGTGAAAACGCAAAGAACGAGAGGACGCCATACCTTCACATGAATTCTTGTTGCTCAGGCACCAGGAGATTCCCAGCGGAGGAGCCCCACGGGTCGCCAGCGCGACTCTTGTGACCGGCGAGGCGGTTTTGCCGGCGCCTCGGAGCCTCGGTTCTTGGTGCAGAGTCAGAAAAGCACCATCAATCTTAACGCCGCTGATTTAGTCGGCGCAGTGGGTTGCTCAGATTTCGGCGCTGAGAATCAGTAACTTGGACGTCCACTCAGAAACCCAATTACAAAGACGGTAATTATAAAGACCACAGATGGATACATCTACAATGAAGGGAAGAAAACAGTCAAAAAAGGCTGAGAATACCCAAGATCAGAACGTCTCTTCCTCAGCAGGGGATCCCGGTTCCTCATCAGCAACGAAACAAGGCTTGATGGAGAACGAGTGTGTTCCAATTACAGAAGCAGGCTTCAAAATGTGGATAATGAGAAACTTCTGTGAATTAAAAGAACTTGTTCTTACACAATCTAAAGAAACTAAGAACTTTGAAAAAAGGTTTGACGAAATGTCAACAAGAATACACAATTCAGAGAGGAAAATAAGTGAATTGATGGAGCTGAAAAACACAATACGAGAACTACGTGAAGTATGCACAAGTTTTAACAGCCGAATTGATCAAGCAGAAGAAAGGATATCAGAGGTCGAAGACCAACTCAATGAAATAAAACTAGAAGACAAGATTAGAGAAAAAAGGATAAAAAGGAACGAGCAAAGTCTCCAAGAAATATGGGACTATGTGAAAAGACCTAATCTACGCTTGATAGGTGTACCTGAATGTGACAAAGAGAATGAATCCAAGCTGGAAAATACACTTCAGGATGTTATTCAGGAAAATTTTCCCAACTTAGTAAGGCAGGATAATATTCAACTCCAGGTAATACAGCGAACACCACAAAGATATTCCTCAAGAAGAGCAACTCCAAGGCACATAATCGTCAGATTCACCAGGGTTGAAATGAAGGAGAAAATACTAAGGGCAGCCAGAGAGAAAGGTCAGGTTACCCACAAAGGGAAGCCTATCAGACTTACAGCAGATCTCTCAGCAGAAACCCTACAAGCCAGAAGAGAGTGGGGACCAATATTCAACATCCTTAAAGAAAAGAACTTTCAACCAAGAATTTCACATCCAGCCAAACTAAGCTTCATAAGTGAAGGAAAAATAAAGTTTTTTGTGAACAAGCAAGCACTCAGAGAATTCATCACCACCAGGCCTGCTTTACAAGAGCTTCTAAAAGAACCACTACACATAGAAAGGAACAAACAGTATCAGCCTTTCTAAAAAATACCAAAAAGTAAAGAACATCAATATAATGAATAATTTACATAAACTAATGGGCAAAATAGCCAGCTAAGATTAAATGGCAGTATTAAACTCACATATATCATTATTAATTCTAAATTTAAATTGACTAAATTCCCCAATTCAAAGACAGGCAATTTGGACAAAAAACTAAAACCTATCGGTATGCTGCATCCAGACCCATCTCACATTCAAGGATTCACAAAGACTCAAAACAAGGGATGGAGAAAGATTTACCAACCAAACGGAGCAAAAATAAATAAATAAAAAGCAGAAGTTACAACTTTTGCCTCTGATAAAATAGTCTTTAAAGCAACAAAGATCAAAAGAAGCAAAGAAGGACATTATATAATGATAAAAGAATCAACGCAACAACAAGAAGAGTTAAAGGTCCTAAATATACACGCACCCAATACAGGAATACCCAGACATACAAGACTTATAAAGAGACTTAGACTCCCACACAATAATAGTGGGAGACTTCAACATTAGTATTAGACAGATCAATGCGACAGAAAATTAACAACGATATCCAGGACTTGAACTCAGATCTGGAACAAGTAAATGTAATTAACATTTATAGAACTCTCCACTTTACACAAAATATACACTCTTATCAGTACCACATCATGTCAACTTAGAAGTTTAAACACAATGTTGATTGGCTCCTTGTTTGTTATTCTCTTCCCTCATTTTCTTTCATGTCTCCATTATTAAGGACAATTATAGGCATACCCATATTTAGACTGCATTCTAGCCCGGGCAACAAAGCAATACCCCCATCCTCTCTCCCTCTTCCTCTTTCTCTTTTTTCCTCTTCTTTATTCTTTTTCTTATTATTCTTTTTTTCTTTCTAAAAAAAAAAAAAATTCCTGGTCTCAAGTGATTCTCCACCTTGGCCTCCCAAAGCGCTGGGATTATAGACATGAGCCACAGTGCCCCGCCTGAGTATGGATCCTGGCTTTGACTCTGGGTTATTTCCCTTGCTTCCTTATTGACCTTGGACAAATTATTTTATGTGAGCCTAGTGTCTCTCTCCATCTGGTTAAAAATAAAAGTTATAACTCAGGTGCAGTGGCTCACACCTGTAATGTCAGCACTTTGGGAGGCCGAGGCAGGCAGATCACAAGGTCAGGAGATCAAGACCATCCTGACTAACATGGTGAAACCCCATTTCTACTAAAAATACAAAAAATTAGCCGGGTACAGTGGCACATGCCTGTAGTCCAAGCTACTTGGGAGGCTGAGGCAGGAGAATTGCTTGAACTTGGGAGGCGAAGGTTGCAGCAAGTCCAAATCATACCACTGCACTCCATCCCAGGCAACAGAGGGAGACTCTGTCTAAAAAAAAAAAAAAAAAAAAAAAAATTAAAGTTATAACATGACCTGTCTCAAAGGCCAATTGCATTCAAGGATGTGAAAGAACTTGGTAGCTTCGCCGGGCACGGTGGCTCAAGCCTGTAATCCCAGCACTTTGGGAGGCCGAGGCGGGCGGATCACAAGGTCAAGAGATCGAGACCATCCTGGTCAACATGGTGAAACCCCGTCTCTACTAAAAAAATACAAAAAATTAGCTGGGCATGGTGGTGCATGCCTGTAATCCCAGCTACTCAGGAGGCTGAGACAGGAGAATTGCCTGAACCCAGGGGGCGGAGGTTGCAGTGAGCCGAGAACACGCCATTGCACTCCAGCCTGGGTAACAAGAGCAAAACTCCGTCTCAAAAAAAAAAAAAAAAAGAACTTGGTAGCCTCAACTGAGCTGTACAAAGAGAGGCTACTCTCCCTTCCTCTTGCCCCACATCCACAGATTGCGGCCAGACAGGACATATATTTGTCCCCAGGCTCACTCTCCACCTGTGTGACCTTGGAAAAGTCACTTAACAATCTCCTCATCCCAGCACTTTGGGAGGCCAAGGCCTGAAGATCATCTAACGTCGGGAGTTCAAGACCAGCCTGACCAACATGGAGAAACCCTGTCTCTACTAAAAATATGATATTAGCCAGACGTGGTGGTGCATGCCTGTAGTCCGAGCTACTCAGGGGGCTGAGGGAGGAGAATCACTTGAACCCAGGAGGCAGAGGTTGCAGTGAGCCGAGATCGTGCCATTGCACTCCAGCCTGGGCAACAAGAGTGAAACTCTGTCTGAAAAAAACAAACAAACAAACAAACAAAAAAAAACTGCTCCTGGATCAATAAATGTCACATGCAAAATGCTTCGTAAATGAAATTCCTCTTAAAAGTGCATCTTTGGCTGAGCGTGATGGCTCACACCTGTAATCCCAGCACTTAGGGAGGCCAAGGCAGGTGGATCAGGAAGTCAGGAGTTCAAGAGCAGCCTGACCAAGGTGGTGAAACCCCATCTCTACTAAAAATACAAAAATCATAGCCAGGCACAGTGGCAGGTGCCTGTAATCCCAGCTACTAGGGAGGTTGAGGCAGGAGAATCACTTGAACACAGGTGGCAGAGGTTGCAGTAAGCCAAGATGGCGCCACTGGACTGCAGCCTGGGTGACAGAGCAAGACTCCCTCTCAGAAAGAAAAAATAAAGTACATCTTTGGCCAGGCTTCGTGGCTTACGCCTGTAATCCCAACACTTTGGGAGGTCGAGGCGGGAGGAGTACTTGAGTTCAGAGTTGGAGACCAGCCTGAGCAACATGGTGAAACCTTGTAAACCTTGTCTCTATAAAATACACACACACACATACACAAACGCACATACGCACACACAATTAGCTGGCTGTGGTGGGACATGCCTGTAGTCCCAGCTACTTGAGAGGCTGAGACAGTAGGATTGATTGAGGCAAAAGGATCACTTCAGTCCGGGAGGTAGAGGTTGCAGTGAGCTGAGATCATGCCATTGCATTCCAGCATGGGTGACCCAGTGAGACTCTGTCTCAAAATAAATAAATAAATAAATAAATTTTAAAGTGTAGTTTTGTCTCGAGATGGTAGAGAAAGTGGTTTATGGCTGGGCCCACAATTCTAAGTAGCAACATAGGGAGGAAAAGCCTCAGGATGCTCTAGACACCCCCTGCACCCCTCCCTACCCCACTGCCCAGCTGAGTCAATGCGTTTCCCGCAAAGCACAAACGGGAAGGAAATGAGGCCGCTCCATTTGCTCTCGGACTGTATCTGTTTCCTCCCCCAAGATTGCGGGTATGTCTGTCTGTCATCCAGCCTCTGCAGCTGCTGCTCTTCTCAGAGGGTCCTTCTCATTGCTGGAGGGCCTAGACTGTCAGGAAGGCAGCATCCCGGGTGGGGATGGAAACATGTGCAACTGGAATCTTCAACCCTTGTACTTCAACTCGCTCTGGGCTTCGGGATGGGACACCCATGGAGCGTGCCTGTTCAATCCAAATTCTACCAATAAGTCTTTCAGATTGTCTCCTTGTTGGTGGAATCTGAATAAGTTCTGTAGATAGAATCAATGTCAAGTTCCTGGTTTTGATATTGCACTGTAGTTATGCAAGATGTTACTATTGGGGGAAAGAAACTGAGAGGAAGAGTCCATGGGACCTCCTTGTTCACTTTTTCAAACCCCGGTGGATCTTTATATCTTTTTTTTTTTTTTTTTAGATGGAGTCTTGCTATGTCACCAGGCTGGTGTGCAGTGGCTCGATCTCAGCTCACTGCAATCTCTGCCTCCCAGGTTGAAGCGATTCTCCTCCCTCAACCTCCTGAGTAGCTGGGACTACAGGCACATGCCACCACTCCCAGCCAATTTTTTTGTATTTAGGTAGAGACAGGGTTTCACCATGTTGGCCAGGATGGTCTCGATCTCCTGACCTCATGATCTGCCTGCCTCGGCCTCCCAAAGTGCTGGGATTACAGATGTGAGCCACCGCGCCCTGCCTTTTTCTTGAGACAGGGTCTCACTTTGTTGCTTAGGCTGGAGTGCGATGGCACGATCACAGCTCACTGCAGCCTTAGACTCAGGTGATTCAGCCACCTCAGCCTGCCAGGTAGCTGAGACTATACGTATGTGTCACCATGTCTGGCTAATTTTTTGTATTTTTTTCTTTTTTTTCTTTTTTTTTGAGATGGAATCTCACTCTGTCGCCACCGGGCATGGCACACACCAACATGCCCGGCTAATTTTTGTATTTTCAGTACAGATGGGGTTTCACCATGTTGGCCAGGCGGGTCTCGAACTCCTGGCCTCAGGTGATCCGCCTACCTTGGCTTCCCAAAGTGCTGGGATTACAGATGTGAACCACCACACCCAGCCTTTTTGTATTATTATTAGACAGGGTTTCACTATGTTGCGAAGGCTGGTCTGAAGCTCCTGGACTAAACATGGCAAAACTCCGTCTCTATAAAAAATACAAAAACTAGCTCGGTATAGTGGTGCACGTTTGTAATCCCAGCTACTTGGGAGGCTGAAGCAGGAAAATCACTTGTACCCGAGAGGCGGAGGTTGCAGTGAGCCGGGATGCGACACTGCACTCCAGCCTGGGCAAAAGAGTGACACTCCGTCTCAAAAGTAAATAATAAATAAATAAATAGAAGAGGTTTTTACTAAAAATTCTCGCTTTGGGCCGGGCGCGGTGGCTCAAGCCTGTAATCCCAGCACTTTGGGAGGCCGAGGCGGGCGGATCACAAGGTCAAGAGATCGAGACCGTCCTGGTCAACATGGTGAAACCCCGTCTCTACTAAAAATACAAAAAATTAGCTGGGCATGGTGGCACGTGCCCGTAATTCCAGCTACTCGGGAGGCTGAGGCAGGAGAATTGCCTGAGCCCAGGAGGCGGAGGTTGCGGTGAGCCGAGGTCGCACCATTGCACTCCAGCCTGGGTAACGAGAGCGAAACTCCGTCTCAAAAAAAAAAAAAAAAAAAAAAAAAAAAATCTCGCTTTCAATTTTCCACTTGCCAGGCCATCCCCAAATCCAGGCCCTCGTCCCCTCCCCCTCGGGTCCTTACAGCCACTCCTGGTTTTCTGTCTTTGGTCTTTCCACACAAAGGTCCATCCAAAGGTCTGAATTCTCGGACACAGCCTTTGCCCCACCCCGCCCTGTAATGAGCTGCTTGTTGGATGGAGCCAGAGCGCAACTTTCCTTTTTAGCCATTTCCCACATTCCAGCTGCTCAGGTCTTTGCGGAGGGGCTGCTCCACACCCCGCGCCCGGCCTGCTCTTCCCCTTCTCCACCAGCAGTAAAAAGTAAAAGCCCATCTGAATTTCCGCTGATGTTGTTTCCTAACCGTTACATGGGAATAATCATCCCTGCCCCTCTTCCTTGAAAGGATCCGGTGTGGTGATTGCTGGAATAACGCCTTGGATAAACGATTCTGTGAGCTCTTCAAGAGGAGGAGTGAAAAGGGTTGCGAATCGCACCTTCCTCCTCCCTCCACCGCAACGCGATCCCAGCCGCCAAGCCACGCGCCCCTCGAGGCGCTCTACCGCCGGGTTCTGCCTTTCAAGATGCTCTAACAACCCAGCCCCGCCCTTCGAGACGCTCTATCTTTTTTTTTTTTTTGGAGACGGAGTTTCGCTCTTGCTACCCAGGCTGGAGTGCAATGGCGCGATCTCGGCTTACCGCAACCTCCGCCTCCTGGGTTCAGGCAATTCTCCTGCCTCAGCCTCCTGAGTAGCTGGGATTACAGGCACGCGCCACCACGCCCAGCTAATGTTTTGTATTTTTAGTAGAGACGGGGTTTCACCATGTTGACCAGGATGGTCTCGATCTCTCGACCTCGTGATCCACCCGCCTCGGCCTCCCTAAGTGCTGGGATTACAGGCGTGAGCCACCGCGCCCGGCCGAGACGCTCTATCTTTGGGCACTGCCCCTCGAGACTCTCTAACCACCCAGCCCCGCCCCTCGAGGTGCTCTAACAACCAGGCCCCGCCCCTCGAGAGGCTCTAACTCTAGGCCCCGCCCCCGGAGACGTTCTAACTCCAGGCTCCACCCTTCGAGACGCCCTAACCCAGGCTCTGTCCCTCCCCGCGCTCCAACAACCAGGTCCCGCCTCTCCAGACGCTCTACCTCGGCCCTTTGCGACGCTCTAACCCAGGCTCCGCCCCTCGAGGCGTTCTAATAACCGAGAATCGCCGCTGTAGTCGTTCTACCGGCCAGGCCCCGCCCTCAAGGCGCTCTAACACCCAGGCTCCGCCCCTCGAGGCGCTCTAACACCAAGCCCCGCCCCTTGAGGAGCTCTCACAGCCAGGCCCCGCCCCGCGAGGCTCTCTCACAGCCGGGTCCCGCCCCTTGAGAGGCTCTAACGGCCGGGCCCCGCCCTCAAGGCGCCGTCACGGTCAGGCTCCGCCTCCCCGCGCTCTAACTGCCAGGCGCCGCCGCTCGAGGCGCCCCAACGGCTAGGCCCCGCCCTCACGTGCGTGCGCGGCCCCGCCGAGCCGTGCGGGCGCCCGCGTACTCACTGGCTGAGGTGGCAGAGACCCCGCCAACATGGAGTTCTCGCAGATGCCGGAACTCCTGGGGCTGTCGCTGCTGCTTGGGCTGCTGGCCCTGGTGGCGACTGCGGCGGTAGCGCGGGGGTGGCTGCGCGCGGAGGACCGGAGCGGCCGTCCCGCCTGTAAGTGGGGCCGGGGCGGTTGGAGGCGGCCCGTGGGGTCCCGGCTCCTGGCCTCCTCGTGGTCCGACCTGCGGCTTGGGCCAGCGGCAGGTGGGGCCCGGCGACTCCCTGGGCCTCAGTTTCTCCTCTGGTGAAGTGAGCTTCGCTTCTAGGGACGGGGGCTCGCCGGGCCGGGCCGGGTGCACCCCCTGGGGCGACAGTGGCTCGAACCTGGGCTCCGCGCTCCGGCTTTGCTGGTGGCCGAGGCCGGGCCGTCCCCGGGGTGGCCAGGAGAGCGCCGTCAACTCTTCGGCCTGCCCCGTGGCCGCGATCTCAGAAAAACCACCCGTTTTGCGATGTGCAGCAGCAGCTTTCGCTGGGCATCTGGGACCCCGTGATGGGCTTTGGGGTCTTTTTTTTTGAGACGGAGTTTCGCTCTTGTTACCCAGGCTGGAGGGCAGTGGCGCGATCTCGGCTCACCGCAACCTCCGCCTCCTGGGTTCGGGCAATTCTCCTGCCTCAGCCTCCTGAGTAGCTGGGATTACAGGCACGTGCCACCATGCGCAGCTAATTTTTTGTATTTTTAGTAGAGACGGGGTTTCACCATGTTGACCAGGATGGTCTCGATCTCTCGACCTCGTGATCCACCCGCCTCGGCCTCCCAAAGTGCTGGGATTACAGGCGTGAGCCACCGCGCCCTGCCGGGGTCTTTTTCTGTAAAGAGTCCAGTAAAGGAGAAGTACATCTGGATTATGACCACCTACACAGATAAGCGAAAGTTTCATTAAGGCAAAGCGCGGTGGCTCGTGCCTGTAATCCCGGCACTTTGGGAGGCCGAGGCTTGGAGATGGCTTGAGACCAGCCTGGGCAACATAGCAAGATCCCATCTCTACGAAAAATTAGCAGGGTGTCATCCCAGCTACATAGGAGGCCGAGGCAGGACGAGGGCGTGAGTCCAGGAGTTCAGGGCTGGAGTGAGCTGTGATCGATCGTGCCACTGCACTCCAGCCTGGGTGACAGTGCGAGAGCCTGTCTCTGAAAAAAGTTTCATAGACGAGGTTAGTACTAGAAACGGGAAACACTAGAGAGGAGAGTGGTTAGCCCTGCTCTTTGATGGGGGAGGTGGTTGTTCGGGAAGTCATTACTGAGAAGGGACACATGAGGTAGTGTGGGGTCTAAGGATGGTTCTAGAAGAATTTGCCAGACAGCCAAGGAAAAAAGACATTCCTGCCAATGGCAATACCCACCCAGGAAGGCAAGGAGTCCCCAAACAGCATTTGGTATGACTTAAGTGTAAGGAGGGGGCTTGTTAGATAAGCCTGGAGAGAAGGAAGAAGACAGATTGTGGCTCTGCTTGTGTGGCTCTGCGTGGTTCTGTTTGTGTGGCTCTGTTTGTGTGCAGGGCTCATGAGCTTTTTTCCTGTTGGAATTGGGGAGCATCTGCAGTCACTTAACATATGGCAGCTTTGTGACTCCATTAATTATCTTATGCAAAAGTTCTGGCTCCACTCCCCAGCACAGGGCTCAGCACATGCTGACTTCTCATCCCTGAGTTCCTGATTCAGGTACAAGGTACTGGCATATAGTGGCGTGATCTCAGCTCACTGCAGCCTCTACCTCCTGGTGGAGAATTCAAGCGATTCTCCTGCCTCAGTCTCCCAAGTAGCTGGGATTACAGGTACCTGCCACCACGCCCAGCTAATCTTTGTTTTTTGTTTTTTTTTTTTTTGAGACGGAGTTTCGCTCTTGTTACCCAGGCTGGAGTGCAATGGCGCGATCTCGGCTCACCGCAACCTCCGCCTCCTGGGTTCAGGCAATTCTCCTGCCTCAGCCTCCTGAGTAGCTGGGATGACAGGCACGCGCCACCATGCCCAGCTAGTTTTTTGTATTTTTAGTAGAGACGGGGTTTCACCATGTTGACCAGAATGGTCTCGATCTCTTGACCTCGTGATCCACCCGCCTTGGCCTCCCAAAGTGCTGGGATTACAGGCTTGAGCCACCACGCCCGGCCCTAATCTTTGTATTTTTAATAGAAACAGAGTTTCCCCATGTTGGCCAGGCTGGTCTCAAACTCCTGACCTCAAGATGATCCGCCTGCCCAGCTACTTGGGAGGCTGAGGCACAAGAATTGATTGAACCCAGGAGGAAGAGGTTGCAGTGAGTGGAGATGACCCCATGGCACTCCAGCCTGGGCGACATAGAAGACTCTGTCTTCCCTGCCCCCCCCCCCCAAAAAAAAAGAAAGAAAGAAATGAAGAAAAAAAAAGTCCATTAATTCACTGACTTACCCAAAGCAGGGCCACCAGATCAATTGTGCACCTTACTCCCTATGTAGGGACATCTGGCCAAGGATCCACACTCCACTCAGCAGCACCACCCCACTCAGGGAGTGCGCCTTTTCCACTTCACATGGAGGTGCTCTGTGGACTTACTGTAAACGGCCTCCCTAAAGTCAGTCTGTGGTAGAGAAGACAGAATCCAAACCCAGGTCTGATAGCAAAGCCTCTGTTTCTGTTTTCTGTTTGTTTGTTTTTGAGACTGGGTCTCGCTCTGTCATTCAGGCTGTAGTGCAGTAGTGTTGTGATCATAGCTCACTGCAACCTCAAACTCCTGGGCTCCGTGATCCTCCTGCCTCAGCCTGCCAAAGCGTTGGGATTACAGGCATGAGCCACCGTACCCGGCCAGCCAAAGCCTCTGTTTTTGCCCATATCACACTCACTCTCCTCCGAAGACAAGGGCCATATCTGGTTCGTCTGCTGTTCTACTCAAGCTTGGCTGATCACAGGTGGGCAGTAAGTGCTTATCAGTGAATGACTGTGTGAACGACATGGCCCTTCTTTATAGGCCAAAAAGCAAATGGATTTCCATCCAACAAATCCTCAGGATCCAAGAAGCAGAAACAGCAACAGCGGATTCGCAAGGAGAAGCCTCAACAACACAACTTCACCCACCGTCTCCTGGCTGCAGCGCTGAAGGTACGTGTGGTACCCAAAACAGCATGTGTCTTGACACTTAGCCCCACAGGCTTTTCCTCTGTTGTATTCCATGCATGTTACAGAACCCTCTACCTCTGATCAGAATCAGTGGGGATGCCCAGTTCTGTTCCCTCTCCTCACAGCCCCACCTCAGCTTACTGTTATCCAGGCAACAGGGCCCCAGAGTCACGGCTCCAGGTTTGGGGTCACCATCTCCCCAAGCAGCTCCCATTCACACTTCCTGCCACCCTTCCCCCAGAGCCACAGCGGGAACATATCTTGCATGGACTTTAGCAGCAATGGCAAATACCTGGCCACCTGTGCAGATGATCGCACCGTCCGCATCTGGAGCACCAAGGATTTCCTACAGCGGGAGCACCGCAGCATGAGAGCCAATGTGGAGCTGGACCACGCCACCCTGGTGCGCTTCAGCCCTGACTGCAGGTGGGACAGGACGGAGCCTCAGGTTTGCCTGCAGAGGCCCAGCCCCAGGCTTTGGCCCTCCCATATCTGCTTTGAGGTAGCGAGGAGGAACCTGGATCCAGGGGCTCCGCTGGGGTACCAGAAAGAGCATCCACATAGTTGGAGTGCTCCCTGGGGCTCCCTGGAGGTCTGTACTGCTACACAGCAAGGAAACGGGGAGGTCTCTTCCTACCCGAAATACCGGGGCCTGGCTTCCAGATGAGCCTTGGTTTCTAAACCCTAGAGAGAAAACACAGGAGTCAAAGCTATGGGAATCTTACCCTTTGAGTAGTTTTATGAGATTTTGAACTGGGGGTTTAAGTTGTAAGGCTAGACTGTGGGGCATGAGGGGAGATATTGACTTCCCCCAGAACCCAGCGTAGGACCTGGAACACCGAGCCTCTTCGTCCAGTGAGAGAGTGACTTGTCTGCTACCGGTCTCTAGAGCCTTCATTGTCTGGCTGGCCAACGGGGACACCCTCCGTGTCTTCAAAATGACCAAGCGGGAGGATGGGGGCTACACCTTCACAGCCACCTCAGAGGACTTCCCTAAAAAGCACAAGGCGCCTGTCATCGACATTGGCATTGCTGACACAGGTAAGAGGCATTCAGAGGGTGGCACCTGCCCACAGCATGAAGGAAAGATCCAGTTCTGTTTCCTCAATGAGTTAATGCTTCCTGAGAGTTCTGCTCAACCTCTGCAGGACAAAAGGGCCCTGGCTTTGAAAAACCTGGCTCTGTTGTCCCCTGGAGTCCCTGGGTCACACCAGGTCCCTAGGGAAGGTGGGGAAGGGCCACAGTCTTTAGCAGAGTCCTCATCTGTGGTGACCATTGGCCTGGGAGGGGACACGTATACTTGGGCAGCAGAAGCCTCATAAGTGTCTTTGGAGAATGACAGCTGGTCAGGTGACTGCCCATGGCCCACATCACTCCCCTCCCTCTCAGGGAAGTTCATCATGACTGCCTCCAGTGACACCACTGTCCTCATCTGGAGCCTGAAGGGTCAGGTGCTATCCACCATCAACACCAACCAGATGAACAACACGCATGCTGCTGTATCCCCCTGTGGCAGGTGGGCAAGGAGGGGCATTGGCATCTGGGACCACGAGAGGCTGGGCCCGGGGAGCAGGCACAGAACAGAGAGCCAGCTTCATCATGTGGGAAGAGCACACTGGGTGGGGTCAGGAGCCCGAGTTTCAAGTCTCAGCTCTCCCTCTTGCAATAGTGGAATTTCATGCAGGCCACCCCAAGTCCTTAGTTGCTATTTCTTCATCTTTAGTGTTTTTGATTTTTAGATAGTCTCACTGTCACCCAGGCTAGAGGACAGTGGTGCAATCATAGCTCCCTGCAGCTTCACACTCCTGGGTTGTAGCAGTCCTCCCACCTCAGCCTCTTGAGTAGCTAGGACGACAGGCACATGCCACTGTATTCAGCTAATTTTTGTTTTTTGTTTGTTGAGACAGAGTTTTACCCTCGCCCAGGCAGGAATGCAGTGGCGCAATTACAGCTCACTGTAGCCTTGACCTCTTGGGCTCAGGCCCTCCTCCCACCTCAGCCTCCCAAGTAGCTGATACTACAGGCACACACTACCACACCTGGCTAATGTATTTTTTTGACGAGATGGGATCTCACTGTGTTGCCCAGGCTGTTCCCGAACTCCTGGCCTCAAGTGATCCTCTTGCTTCAGCCTCCTAAAGTACTGGAATTACAGGTGTGAGCCACCGCGCCAAGCCATCTGTAGTTTTTAAAAGGTTAGGGTGGGGTATTACATATTTTAGAATAAGGCTAGAGCATAAACTGAGGTCACATACATAAAAGAACTTTTTGAAGGTTTATATTATGCAGATATGAGATACCAACTTTCTCGGGAAAGAGATTTAGTGGTTTACAGGAAGAAGATGCTCCCAAAATGAAGTTCTAAAGGCTTCTGGGTTGTTTCGCAGATTTGTAGCCTCGTGTGGCTTCACTCCGGACGTGAAGGTTTGGGAAGTCTGCTTTGGAAAGAAGGGGGAGTTCCAGGAGGTGGCGCGAGCCTTTGAACTAAAGGGCCACTCCGCGGCTGTGCACTCGTTTGCCTTCTCCAACGACTCGCGGAGGTGAGTAAGTCTACCCTGAAGTCTGACCTGTGGCTCCTGGCCCCTGACAACCAGGGTCCTTCTGCTTGTCTGTGCTGTGGATCTGAAGTGGGTGGGGTGCCTGGCCCTCAGCAGGAAGCAGACTTAGCTTCCTAGCTACAGCCGCTCAAGTTGAGCCAGTGCTCACCCTGCCAGGGTGTTGTTGGGGCTTGAGCTGTGATTTTCCGTGCCGCAGGATGGCCTCTGTCTCCAAGGATGGTACATGGAAACTGTGGGATACAGATGTGGAATACAAGAAGCAGCAGGACCCCTACTTACTGAGGACAGGCCGCTTTGAAGAGGCGGCAGGCGCCGCACTATGCCGCCTGGCCCTCTCCCCTGACGCCCAGGTCTTGGCCTTGGCCAGTGACAGCAGTATTCATCTCTACAACACCCGGCGGGGCGAGAAGGAGGAGTGCTTTGAGCGGGTCCATGGCGAGTGTATCGCTGACTTGTCCTTTGACATCACTGGCCGCTTTCTGGCCTCCTGTGGGGACCGGGCGGTGCGGCTCTTTCACAACACTCCTGGCCACCGGGCCGTGGTGGAGGAGATGCAGGGCCTCCTGAAGCGGGCCTCCAATGACAGCACCCGCCAGAGGCTGCAGCAGCAGCTGACCCAGGCCCAGGAGGCCCTGAAGAGCCTGGGTGCCCTCAAGAAGTGACTGGGAGGGCCTGATGCAGAGGATTGAGCAGGAGGGATCTGGCCGCCTGCTCACAGCGCTGCCGCCACCTTTGTTCCCAGGTGGAAGCCTTTTGGAAGGGGTCCCCTGGTTTTCCTACCGGTGGCCTTTTTCCTGTGGAAACTACTGTTGCCTACTTAGATCTCTCTCTCTTTTCTTGCTGGCTGTCACTCCTCCCCAGCTAGTGAGCAAGGTGCTTCTCTTCCTCTCAGGCCCAGTGGGTGGAATCCACCCCCACCCTGTGCGGAGGACAGTGGTAGCGAAGAGAGAGAGAGAACATGATTTTTGGCTTTGTGGCAGCACTTCCCCACACCCAAAGAAGTTTGTAAATGTTTCAGAACAACCTAGAGAACACCTGAGTGGATGGGAGACTGGGATAGCTTCCTGTCACAGAACTGTGCTGTGGGGTCGGGGAAGGCCGATCTCCATTGAGTCAAGGCTCCTAACTCCGTCAAACAAACACTAAGGGATTTCATTCTGGGCCTGAGTTCTGTTTGTAAGATGGAGAATAATTCTATCTGTGACCTGCTTGCAAAGATGATATGAGGCTTAGAGAGTGTAAAGTCACTAGGTCTAGAAGAAAAGTGGCAAAGAGTCATACTATCGTCCAATGCATTAAAGTGGTAAAAATGGGAACTGGTGTGCTTTGAAACCAAATCAGACCCACATTCCTTGGGAAGGCAAAGTTTCCTGGGACTTGATCGTACATTTTGTATGGCTGGGGCTCATCTCTTTGGGAGATGATATCCTGTTAGGAGACCTCTTTTCAGTTCGTGAGATACTTGAGTGCCTACTCTGTGCCCAAATAAATATGTCCTGGGGACTAAATATGAATAAGACATGGTTTCTGCCATCCAAGATGGCTGGTGGGAGAGAGAGATACAGACACATGTATTAAGTGCTTTCTGTTAGTTTATTCATAGCTACTGTTGTAAACATCAAGGCAAGAGAGAGGACCAGAGCAGGACAGGGGCAATGGGTATTGAAGTTGAAGGGGTACATTTGATAAGAGATTCAATATTGAGAAGTTTAAATTTTTGAATTTTTTTTTTTTAATTTTTTTATTTTTTTATGAGAGGGAGTTTCGCTCTGGTTACCCAGGCTGGAGTGCAGTGGCGCGATCTCGGCTCACCGCAACCTCCGCCTCCTGGGTTCAGGCAATTCTCCTGCCTCAGCCTCCTGAGTAGCTGGGATTACAGGCACGCGCCACCATGCCCAGCTAATTTTTTGTATTTTTGGTAGAGACGGGGTTTCACCATGTTGACCAGGATGGTCTCGATCTCTTGACCTCGTGATCCACCCGCCTCGGCCTCCCAAAGTGCTGGGATTACAGGCTTGAGCCACCGCGCCCGGCCTAAATTTTTGAATTTGAAGACTGCTGGGAGGTGGCAGGTAGGGGAAATGAGGTATCCAGGAAGACTTGAGTGTAGGGAAAATTTATTCATCCCTGGTCAAACTCTTGATCTCTCACGAAAACTGTGACCTCCCTGGATCGCCCCCAGCCTGTCGGTGTTGGAACAAGCCACAACCTTGGGAGTTATCCTTGATGACCCCCATTCATTATCGCCTCTGTCTGTTCATCAAAACGTTCTTTTGATTACACTCCACGTGACAGCCTGAGGCTGCTGCTTCTCTCTGTCTTTTCTGTTACCATCCTGGTCCTGCCCACTGTCACCTACTGGGCCACTAAAATATGGCTTCCTAATGGATCTTCCTGCTTCCTCTGTTGCTTCATTTCTTTTCTATATAGCAGAGTGATCTTTTGAAAATGTAAATCAGGTCACATTATTCTCTAGTTAAAACCCTCCAAGGCTTCCCATCACACTTGAAATAAAATCCAAAATTTTTTTTTTAACCAAAAATAATTTAAAAAAAAAATTTTTTTTTTTGAGACAGTCTCACTCTGTTCCCCAGGTTGGAGTACAGTGGCGCAATCTCAGCTCACTGCAACCTCCACCTCCAAGGTTGAAGCCATTCTCCTGCCTCAGCTTCCAGTGTAGCTGGGATTACAGACATATGCCTGGCTAATTTTTGTATTTTTAGTAGAGATGGGGTTTCACCATGTTGGCCAGACTTGTCTTGAACTCCTGACCCCAAGAGATCTGCCCACCTTGGCCTCCCAAAGTGCCGGGATTACAGGCGTGAGCCATCACGTCCCACTGAAAACATTTTTTTAATCCCAGATTCTTACCTTAGCCTGCAAGGTCTTGTGTAACCTGCCTTTGTCCCCACTCTGTGATCTTTTTACTGCTCTCCCAACCTTGCTGTTCCTTCAGCAAGCAGAGTGATTCCATCCTCAGGTAGGACTGGTACTTAAGCCAACCCCTTTGCTTGGAAGTGCTTTATTCAGTTGGCAGACTTATCATGCTTGTCAGATTGCAGTTCTTGGTTGCAGTTACATTGCAGAGAGATACCCTCCCTGACCGCTCATTCAGAAGTAGCTCTTCCCATCGGTCATACCATATCCATCACATCCACTGAATTTATTTTTTTTTATTTTAATGCTTTCTAAAATTCCCTTGTTTGGCTATTTGTTTGCTGCAGGGGTGTTAGCCTAAATGCTATGGACGTCAGCTGGGTACCGTAAATGTGTGAATGGGGCCACAGTCACCTGGGTGTGAGGCAGGAGAAAGTGGGGACAGAAGTGAGCTGGAGGGCTTGTGTCCTGCCTGCGAGGTGGTGGGGAAGCTGCTACTTATTCAGGAATCCAGCAGAAGTTATCTGCTTCACAGAAGCTAGAAGTGAGCAACTTAAATAAAAAATTAAATAAATGAAACAAACACTATCTGGACCAAACAAAACACCGAGTGGGCCCGTTGCAAGTCCACCAGTCTCTCATTGCAGCTTCTGGCTCAGATGAGTCCACTGAAATGAGAGCACCACCAGGGCAGACTCCTGGACCGCCTTACTGTCAGCTCTGTGATCCAGGCACAGTACCTGGAACAGTGTAAGCACTCAGTAAATGTTCAACTTAAGCCAGGGGCAAGCCACAGACCTCCCAGGATCTTCTCCATGCATCTTCCCACTCCCAGTCTCCATTGTGGTTTTGCATGTTCCTAATGACAGACTTCTGCCACTATGCACACAAGGCCTGCGGAGTATTTCCTTTGCAGTTGTCAGAAGGATGAGACGGAAACACTTTCCTTTGCACACCTGTTTTCAAAAGGAGCTCTGGCCTTACTCCCATTGTATATCCAGGACGGGAAGTGGTGGTCGAATGTTGAGTTACTGAAGTCAAGTCTTCAGTTGCAGTTTCAGCCAGGTCATCTGACTTGCGAGCAGGTAGATCTGCTGACCTCTCTGAGCTTGTTTCCTTATTTGTAAGATGAGAACGAATCCTGTCCTGCCCACCTTACCGTGTTGCGTTTCCAATGAGATGAGAGAAAACACTACCAAAAAGTCACTCCACAGACGTTCTGAGGACAGAAAGTGCCCTCACTCAAGCTTCTCTGGTAACTGCAGAGAAGGTGTCTCGATATTAACATCGAACAGAGGCCACCAAGTTTTTCTTTTTTGGCAAAAATCCTGCATGTGAAGGCAGTATTCATATCTTGAGATTTCAACATCTGTGGGTGTGAAATTTTTCAAAATAAAAAGTTAGGGAAATATTTTAAATGGTGGCGTATAGCCTGTTTTGGTGTTTTATTAGTTTCAGAGATGAGGTCTCACTCTGTCATCTAGACTGGAGTGCAGCGGTACCATCATCCAACCTGCCACCTGCATCCAACACACGGGCGCATCGGAGAAACCAACTCTTCAATTTGCTTATCTGTGATAACTTGAAGCCCTGGATAGTGCCTTGCATACAGGCATGTTTTCACAAGTATAGCTATTCCAGTAAAGCCACGTTTCAGAGACTAGCATCTTGGGAAAGGCACAAAAAGTTTTGTGTCTGGGTTTTCTACAACGAATGTACAATTCCTGTGTAATGCTCACTGCAGCACTATTCAGAATAGCAAAGACGTGGAATCAACCCAAATGCCCATCAGTGATAGACCGGATAAAGAAAATGTGTCACATATATACCATGGAATACCCTGCAGCCATAAAAATGAACAAGATCATGTTCTTTGCAGGGACATGGATGGAGCTGGAGGCCATTATCCTCAGCAAACTAATGCAGGGACAGAAAACCAAATACCACATGTGCTCATCAGTGGGAGCGGAACAGTGAGAACACATGGACACAAAGGGACAACACACACTGAGGCTTGTGCTGGGGGCGGGAGGAGAAAAGCGTCGGGAATAACAGCTGATGCGTGTTGGGCTTATACCTAGGTGACGGGTTGATAGGTGCAGCAGACAACCATGACACCCATTTACCTACGAACCTGCGCATCCTGCACATGCACCCCAGAACTTAATTAGCAGGTAATGGCGGGGGTAGCTCATACCAGTAATCCTGACAATTTGGGAGGCCGAGGCAGGGGGATTACTTGAGGCCAGGAGTTCAAGAGCAGCCTGAGAAACATACTAAGACCCCGTCTCTACGGAAAAAAAAAAAAAAAAACTGGGCATGATGATGGACACTTGTAGTCCCAGCCTCTCTGGAGGCTGTGCTGGGAGGATTGCTTGAGCCCAGGAGTTCAAAGCTGCAGTGGGCTATGATCACAGCCTAGGCAACACAGCAAGACCCTGTCTCAGGAAAGAAATCAGTAACATGATATATTGAAAGCATTACGATAGCCTCCCATGACACATACTCTGTCACTTTCACTTTGTAACAGCTCTCGTGAAGCAGCAATTATTATCCCCGTTGGAAAAACCCGAGGTTTGTGGAGGTTAAGTGGCAAGCAGGGATTCAACTCTGGGTCTGAGTACAGAGCTCGAGTTTGTTCCTAGTGTCACCCTTACAGCCTGTGACCTTGCCAGCCAGAAAATAAGCTTTTTGAAGGCAGGGAGTTTATAGCATTAGGAATCTGTCTTGTACCTCTTTCTGTTGCACCCATGCAAGTGAGCACACAGTAGCCACTACTTCAATTTGTTGGCTAACAAGATGAACCTGTATACTTATTGCCCAACAGCAAATGAGCTCACTTTGACCACCACTTACGCATGCACCACGTGGTCGATTGGCAGCAGAAATCATTCTGTTACTTTCCAAGGCCACTGTATCTTGTGATTCATACGCTTCCGTGTGATTCTCCGAGGGACTAATGGTTCCAAAGTCTGGAGATGATCGAAGTTCCAAAACTGGGCTGCGCAGGGTGGCTCATGCTTATAATCCCAGTGCTTTGGGAGGCCAAGGTGAGAGGATCACTTGAGATGAGGAGTTTGAAGCCAGCTTGAGTAACATGATGAGACCCCATCTCTACAAAAAATTTTAATATTAGCTGGGCATGGTGGCACACACCTGTAGTCCCAGCTGCTGGGCTACTGGAGAGACTGAGGCAGGAGGATCACTTGAGTCCAGGAGTTGGAGGTTGCAGTGAGCATGGTCACACCACTGCACTCTAGCCTAAGCAACAGAGTGACACTCCAAGTCTTTAAAAAATACGAATAAAAGAGTGCCAGCTGGGCATGGCGGCTCACAGCTGTAATCCTAGCAGTTTGGGAGGTGAGGCAGGAGGATCACCTAAGTCCAGGAGTTCAAGACCAGACTGAGAAACATAGGGAGAACCCCACCGCTACAAAAAATACAAAAATTAGCCTGGTCTATGCTGGCACAGCTGCTCAGGAGGCTGAGATGTGAGGATCGCATGAGCCTGGGAGGTTGAGGCTGCAGTCATCGACCCCATCTTGGCTTCCCCAAGTGCTGGGATTATAGGCATGAGCCACTGTGCCCAGCCAGCCAGTAGGTTTGACAACCCAGGTATGTTTCAGTTGCTTTTGGAGCCCAGAGGCAGGAAAAATACCAACCAAACAACAACTCCAAAAATGATAAAGATGATGATGATACTGAAGGTGATGATTTTGATGGTAATGACTTTTGGTCTCTGGCCCTTGAGTCCTTATTTCACCCTAATAATGGCCTCTGTCCTGCATACTCTTAGCCTTTTGTGATCTAGAATCTAGGGCATCTCTCTAGAATAAGACGCAAAACAAAAAGCAAACAAAAGAACCCCGGGCGAAAGTGATTTTTTTTTTTTTTTTTTTTTTTTTTTTTTTGAGACGAAGTCTCACTCTTGTTGCCCAGGCTGGAGTGCAGTGGTGCAATATCAGCTCACTGCGACTTCCCCCTCCTGGGTTCAAGCGATTCTCCTGCCTCAGCCTCCGAGTAGCTGGGATTACAGGGGCATGCCATCACGCCTGGCTAATTTTTGTATTTTCATTAGAGACGAAGTTTCATCATGTTGGTCAGGCTGATCTCAAACCTCAGACCTCAGGCAATCTGCCTGCCTTGGCCTCCCAAAGTGCTGGGATTTTTCAGGCGTGAGCTACCAGGCCTGGCCAAAAGTCAATTTCCTGATGTGCTGTACCCCAAATTTCCTCAGCCCTGTGTTTTCCACAGGAAAACCTCAGTGTTTTTCACTGAGAGTGCCAGGACTGTGAGGGACGTGCCCACAGTGGCAAAGATTGCTAGTGTTCCCCAACTCTGCTTCTTGTTTTCCCAGGTACAAGGCTAGACTACATGTTCCAGGCTTCCCTGCAGTTAGGTAAGTCGCTTTGATGAGTTCAGGCTAATGGAATGTGTGCAGAAGTGATCTGTTGAGTCTCCGGCTGGCTCTAAAACACACAGTGGTTCACCCCTGTAATCCCAGCACTTTGGGAGGCTGAGGTGGGCAGATCACCTGAAGTCAGGAGTTTGAGACCCGCCTGACCAACAGGGCAAAATCCCGTCTCTACAAAAATACAAAAATTATCTGAGTGTGGAGGTTCATGCCTGTAGTCCCAGCTACTTGGGAGGCTGAGGCAACAGAATCCCTTCAACTCAGAACGTGGGAGGGAGAGATTGCAGTGAGCCAAGATTATGCCACTGCACTCCAGCCTGGGTAGCAGAGTGAGACTCTGTCTCAAAAAAAAAAAAAAAAAAAAAAAAAGGAAAAGGCCGGGCGCGGTGGCTCACGCCTGTAATCCCAACACTTTGGGAGGCCGAGGCGGGTGGATCACGAGGTCAAGAGATCGAGACCATCCCGGTCAACATGGTGAAACCCCGTCTCTACTAAAAATACAAAACATTAGCTGGGCATGGTGGCGCGTGCCTGTAATCCCAGCTACTCAGGAGGCTGAGGCAGGAGAATTGCCTAAACCCAGGAGGCGGAGGTTGCGGTGAGCCAAGATCGCGCCATTGCCTGGGTAACAAGAGCGAAACTCCGTCTCAAAAAAAAAAAAAAAAAAAAAAAAAAACAGACAAAAACCCTCCTGAGGCTTTCCATACTCTCTTTTCTGCCAGCTGGAAACAGAGGATTCTGTGCAGTTTGCTGGGTAATCAAAACTACTAAATGGCTGGGCGTTGTGGCTCATGCCTGTAATCCCATCTATGGCTGACTCCTATAATCTTAACATTTTGGGAAGCCAAGGTGGGAGGAATGCTTGAGGCCAAGAGTTCAAGACCAGGCTGGGTAACATAGTGAGACCCCCATCTCTACAAAAAAATTTAATAATTAGCCAGGCATGGTAGCGTGTGCCTATGGTCCCGGCTACTCAGGAGGCTGAAGTTGGTGGGTGACTTGAGCCCAGGAGTTCAAGGCTGCAGTGACCTATGATTGTGCCACTGCACTCCAACCTGGGCAAGAAAGCAAGACTCAGTCTCTTAAACATATATTTGTGTGTGTGTGTGTGTGTGTGTACATATATATTTATATAGGTGTATACCTATACCATATGCTTTGTTTTTCCGCTGGCATGGACAGAATTCTATGATGTGGGAACAGAGTAATGATTCCCCAAAGATATTCACATCCTAATCCTTGAACTCCACATCCTAAACCTGGGAATTTGTTGGGTTATATGACAATAGGGAATTACAGTAGCAGGAATTAAGGTTGCTAATCAGCTGGCTTTTTTTTTTTTTTTTTTTTTTTTTTGAGACGGAGTCTCACTCTGTCTCCCAGGCTGGAGTGCAGCGGCACAGTCTCTACTCGCTGCAGCCTCCACCTCTCAGGTTCAAGTGATTGTCTTGCCTCAGCCTCCCTAGTAGCTGGGATTACAGGCACATGCCACCACACCTAGCTAATTTTTGTGTTTTTAGTAGACAGGGTTTCTCCATGTTGGCCAGCTGGTCTCGAACTCCTAATCTCAAATGATCCACTCCCTCAGCCTCCCAAAGTGCTGGGATTACAGGTGTGGGCCACTGCGCCTGGCCAGAAAAACAAAAGAGGATATTAAGTGGTTGTATTAGTCAGGGTTCTCTAGAGGGACAGAACTAATAGGAGAACTAATAGGAGGTTGGCTCACTGCAACCTCCACCTCCCGAGTTCAAGCAGCTCTCCTGCCTCAGCCTCCCAAGTAGCTGGGTTTATAGGCATGAGACGCCACTGTCAGCTAATTAGTATTTTTAGTGAGATAAGGTTTCACTGTGTTGGTCAGGCCAGTCTCAAACTCCTGACTTCAAGTGATCCACCCACCTCTGCCTCCCAAAGTGCTGGGATTACTGGTGTGAGCCACCTCGCCTGGCTGAGAAGATAATATTTGAATAAAGACCTTCAGGAGGTAAGGGAGGAAGCCATGCAAATATATGGTGGATGGGTGCGACAGCAGGGGAAGCTGAAGTGCAGAGACCTGAGGCAGGAGCTGGAGTGCGCTTTCAGAGCAGCAAGAGGATTTGGAGCAGAGACAGCACAGGTAGAGTTGTAGGAGGTGAGGTCAGAAAATTAGCAGGATGATGTGTGGGAATGGATGGGGCCTTCTAGGCCACTGTAGCTTGTATTCAAAGTGAGAAAAGCAGCCAAGCCCTTGAATGCAAGTCGCCCAAGGTAGAGATCTGGGTTGGGATCTCCGTATCACCTCTGCAGCTCACCTAGCACAAGCTTTTCACCTAGAAAATGGCAAGACATGAATTTTTTTTAAGAGATAGTATCTTACTGTGTTGCGTAGGCTAAGTGCAGTAGTGTGATTATAGCTTCCTGCAGCCTTAAACTCGTGGGCTCAAGGAATCCTCCCACCTTGGCCTGTCAAGTAGCTGGGATACAGGCACATGCCTCTTCGTCCAGCTAAGGTGTGATTTTTTTTTTTTTAAACAAAAAAAAAAAAGGGTGTCAAGCCAGGTGCAGTGGCTCCTGCCTTTAATCCCAACACTTTGGGAGGCCAAGGTGGGTGGATCACCTGAGGTCAGAATTTCAAGACCAGCCTGCCAACATGGTGAAACTCCATCTCTACTAAAAATACAAAAAAATTAGTATTAGCCTAAAAATACAAAAATTTAGCGTATAATCCCAGCTACTTGGGAGGCTGAGGCAGGAGAATCACTTGAACCCAAGAGGCAGAGGTTGCAGTGAGCTAAGAGCAGGCCATTGCACTCCAGCCTGGGTGACAGAGCAAGACTCCACCTCGAAAAAAAAATTAGGCAAGCGGGGCAGCAGGTACCCATAGTCCCAGCTACTGGGGAGGGTGAAGCAGGAGAATCACTTGCACCTGGGGGGCAGAGGTTGCAATGAGCTGAAATCACACCACTGCACACTCCAGCCTGGGCGA
Source organism: Saimiri boliviensis (assembly GCF_048565385.1). Lineage (NCBI taxonomy): Eukaryota > Metazoa > Chordata > Mammalia > Primates > Cebidae > Saimiri > Saimiri boliviensis. The sequence continues at coordinate 34,473,794 of NC_133468.1, read as the reverse complement.
CAAGAGCAAAACTTCGTCCAAGGAAAGGAAGGGAAAGGAAGGGGGAAGGGGGAGGGGAGTCGACAGAGGGCATCTGAGTAGCCTCAGAAGTGCCGACTTTGATCATTCTCTTACGCAGACCGAGCCCCGGCGGGAGATGAGGTGGGGAATGTAGGACCAGGTGGACAGATGCAGGGAGGGCACAAGATTGGAGGAATCCCTGAGACTTTGCCCTAGAAGGGCGACTGGCTGGGTGAGCTGGGGGAGAGCTGGATGCAGGGGACCTGTGAGCTGGGAGGAGCGCTGGGCTGCGGAGGAGAGGGAAGCTACAGACAAGAAACTTCAAGTGGGAGGATGTGGACAAGGCCGAGACAGACAGGGGCTGTGGGCCTGACCGGGGGGACCTATGGGCAGAACTGGAGACGTCTCAAGGGCTGGCACAGGTGTTCTGCCCTTCTGCTTTCCTCATCTTCACCTCAAGGGCAGGGAGTGTGCCTCACTCAACTTCGTATCACCCTCAGTGTCCAGTGTGCTAGGGCATAGAGCAAGTGCTCAGGCAGTCTTTGGTTGTTTTGGATCGGCCGGGTCTGAACAATAGATGTGCCACCTTTGATCCCATTATTTCTAGAATCATCTTTTCACTCCACATGCTGGTTCAGTTTTGGAACTCCTCAGTCAGGCAGAAGCTATTTCTAGCCCCCTCGACAGTAAGATGACATATGCTCCCCCTATGTTGGTTGATCATGAAAGGCTGACTCATAATCAGAGGCTGTGTCAAGTTCAGGGCTAACTAGGCATTTCTCTGGGGCACATGGAAATTAGTTTCTCTACAGGTGAGAGCAGCCATTACCAACCTGCTTCCTGTCCCAAGCTGTGTCCTGAAACAGCTGCTACAGGACCCTCTCTGCATACTGTAAGCATGGGTGATACCTGCCTCCAAGCGGATGGGGGCAAATAAAAAGGGAGCTTGCACTGAATTCAACATTCACGCAAACCACATTTAATGTAGCATCTGTGAACACTGGCCCGGGACTAACAGGACCTACCCTGTTTTTAGAGGTCAGCTCCAAGATTAGGGTTATCATAGCACCTTTTTTTTTTTTCTTTACTGAAGACTAGGAATAAAAGCCATAGCTTGTTACACTCCCCCTCTCCCACCCCACTTAGGCAAGCATTTATCAAATAGCATTTTATTTATTTATTTGTTTTCGAGATGTAGTTTCACTCTTGTTGCCCAGGCTGGACTGCAATGGCACCATCTCGGGTTACCATAACCTCTGCCTCCCAGGTTCAAAAGATTCTTCTGACTCAGCCTCCTCCCAAGTAGCTGGGATTACATGCTCATGCTACCATGCTCGGCTAATTTTATATTTTTGATAGAGACGGGTTTTCTCCCTGTTGGTCAGGCTGGTCTCGAACTCCTGACCTCAGGTGATCCATCCGCCTCAGCCTCCCAAAGTGCTGGGATTACAGGTGTGAGCCACCATGCCTGGCCTATTTATTTTTCGGAGACAGAGCTCTGTTCTTACTGCCCGGGCTGGAGTGCAATGGTGTGATCTTGGCTCACTGCAACCTCTATCTCCTGGGTTCAAGTGATTCTCCTGCCTGAACCTTCTGAGTAGCTAATTTTGTATTTTTAGTAGAGACAGGGGTTTCACCAGGTTGGCCAGGTTGATCTTGAACTCCTGACCTCAAATGATCCACCCACCTTTGCTTCCCAAAGTGCTGGGATTACAAGCGTGAGCCACCTCACCCAGCCTAGGCTAGCATTTATCAAATAGCATTTCAAATATGCTTTGGGAAGCTGGATGCAGTGACTCATGTCTGTAATTCCCAGCACTGTGGGAGGCCAAGGCAGAAGGATCAGTTGAGTCCAGAACTTCAAGACCAGCCTGAGCAACAAAGGAAGACCCTGTTGCTATAAAAAAGAAAAAGAAAAAAAAAAAGCCAGGCAATGTGGCCCTCACCTGTAGTCTCAGCTACACAAAAGGCTAAGGCTGAGGCAGAACGATCACTTCAGCAAGGCCCTATACCAAAAAATAAATAAAAGTAAAAAATAAATGGTTTTGGTTTTGGTTTTTGTCTGAATGTTCTACTAAACTGGAAGCTAAGCCAGTCACAGTGGGTCACACTTGTAATCTCAGCACTTTGAGAGGATCCCTTGAGGCCAGAAGTTCAAGACCAGTCTGGACAACATAGTGAGATTCCATCTTAACATAAATACACTGGGCTGGGCACAGTGGCTCACATCTGTAATCCCAGCACTTTGGGAGGCCAAGATGGGTGAATCACGAGGTCAGGAGTTCCAGACCAGCCTGACCAAGATGGTGAAAACCCGTCTTTAGTTACTAAAAATACAGAAAAATTAGCTGGATGGTGTGGTGGCTGCCTGTAATCCCAGCTACTCAGGAGGCTGAAGCAGAGAATTGCTTGAACCTGGGAGGTGAGCCGAGATTGCACCACTACACTCTAGCTTGGGAGACAGAGAGAGACTCTGTCTCAAACAAACAAACTGGAAGCTCTTTGAAACCAAAACCACGTATGTCTTCAGCTTTTGGTAGAGTCTTGCACAAAATAGGCATCTTTTTATTTATTTATTTTAAGGACGGGGTCTCCATGTTGCCCAGGCTGGAGTGCAGTGGCTATTCACAGGTGCGATTATACCGTAGGTGACTGCAGCCTCGAATTTCTGGGCTCAATCTATCCTCCTGCCTCAGCCTCCCAAATTCTTGGGACTACTATATACCCAAGAAAAGGCAAGAATGTGGCTTGAATGTTGGAAAAGCAGTTCATCTGGTGAAGACAGGAGAGGATTCTAGGTGAGGAACAGGTGTGTGCAAAGGCCTGAAGGCATCCTTAAGAAAAAGGTGTGGTTGGAGAACAGCGGTAGAGCCGGAGGGCGAGTGCGATTCCAAAGGGTCAGGTCCCTAACATGCTGGCCAGAGCAGGAAGGAGGCAACCTCCAAACTCCCGGGGAAAAAAAACCAGGGAGCCCACCGGCAGCGCCTCGCACCTCGCCCTGACCACAGCACGTGCGCCCGGCCCGCCTCGCACCCCGGCCCGGGAGGGGCCCCAGGGAACTCCCGGGGCGCTCGGGAAGGGACGCCTGGGGCGGGGCGCGCAGGCGCGCTGAGGCCGCGAGCCCCAAGGGGCGGGCGGGTGCGCGCGCTTCCTCGCGCACGCGCGCACGGAGGGGGCGACGGCCCGGGTGACGCTGCGGCGGCGGCGGCGGCGGCGGGCGGGCGGCGGCGCGTGAGGCGCGCGATCTCCGGTATCTTGGGAGCAGTGCCCCGGCCCCCGCCGCTCCCGCCGCCGCCATGTCGGGCCGGTCGGTCCGGGCGGAGACCCGCAGCCGGGCCAAGGACGACATCAAGAAGGTGATGGCGGCCATCGAGAAAGTGCGAAAATGGTGAGGGCCCCGAGCCTAGGGGCTGGCGGGGGTCGCGGATACAGGCTTTGAGGAGCGCGGGACTGGCGGCCCAGGTGGGAGCCGGCCGGCCGGCGCTGGGGGGAGGGGGGCGCGGGAGAAGGCGGGAGTGGGGTGCCTCTGGCGTCGGCGTGAGGTCAGAGGGCGCGCCGGCCGCGGCCAATCAGCGGGCTGCCCGGCTCGCGGGCCCGCCCACCTGCGGCTGCGGCCGCGCGCTGCCGGCTAGGGGATGCCGGCTTCCGGCCCGGGCTGGAGCTGCGGGGCCTACATCCCGCTCCCGGCCCAGCCGGGGTCCCGCCCTCCGCTTTTCCGGGACCGCGGCCCTGCCGGCGTTTCCAATATGCCCCTTGATAACAGCGAGTAGCCCTGGAGTGCTTTCAGCCCGCCCGGCTGAGCGCTCTGCGTAGTTGGTTGAGTTTCTGGGTCAGTCTACCTGTCAAAACGAGCGAGCCTGGTGTGGTCCCGAGGGAAACCGCTCCCTTCCCCAGTGCCCGGCTCCTGCGCCGCGAGCTTCCTAGGCATCTTTTCTTGCCGCCCGGACGGCTGTCAGGAGAGTCCTTTGCAAACTATGTACCAACCTCCCTCTCATTTCCCTGCTCCAGCTCTTGCTCGTTCCCCAGTCCCTTCATCGTTTGCACTGAGTGTTTTTATTTTTCCCACGTCCAAGTAGCAGAGTGGTCTTTTTTTCCCCCACATTTATTTTTATTTACTTATTTTTTAAGAGACGGGGTTTCGCTATGTTTCCCAGGCTGGAGTGCAGTGGCTGTTCACAGGTGAGATCCCACTACTGATCAGCACGGGAGTTTTGACCTGCTCCGTGTCCAACCTGGGCCGGTTCACCCCTCCTTAGGCAACGTAGTGGCCCCCCGCTCCCGGGAGGTCACCATATTGATGCTGAATTTAGTGCGGACACCCGATCGGCATAGCGCACTACAGCCCAGAACTCCTGGGCTCAAGCGATCCTCCCACCTCAGCCGAGCCAGTAGCTGGGACTGCAGGCACGCGCCACCGCGCCGAGCCAGAGTGGTCTTTTTAAAGTGCACATCCTTTTGGATCTACTACTAATGAGAAATAAATAAATAGAGTAAAGTGCACATTCTTACTTGGGAGGCTGTGATGGGAAGATTGCTGGAGCCCAGGATTTGGAGGCTGCAGTAAGCTATGATCGTGCCACAGCACTCCAGCCTGGGCGACGGAGTAAGACCCCATGACTGAAATTCAGTTCATGGAAGACGCTGACTGAGCACATTTTATATCCGGAACTCCAGTACACACTGTGTATCGGTGTGTATCAGAGTCATCACACTGAACTTTCACAGCTTTGGGAGGCCGAGGTGGGAGGATTGAAAGGTCAGGAGATCAAGACCATCCTGGCTAACACGGTAAAACCCCACCTCTACTAAAAATATAAAAAGTTAGCTGGGCATGGTGGCATGTGCCTGTAGTCCCAGCTGCTAGGGAGGCTGAGTGAGGCAGGAGAATTGCTTGAACCTGGGAGGCGGAGGTTGCAGTGAGCCAAGATCATGCCACTGCACTCCAGCCTGGGCGGTGGAGGAAGACTTCATCTCAAAAATAAACAAACTTTCACAGCCAACTTCGTCAGCCCTTTTGTCTAGCAAAGTACTACCAATAATTTTAAAACCCAGTTAAGGCCAGGTGAAGTGGCTCAGGCATGTAATCCCAGCACTCTGGGAGGCTGAGGCCAGTGGATTGCTTGAGGCCAGGAGTTCGAGACCAGCCTGGGTAACATAGTGAGACCCCGTCTCTACAAAAAATAAAAGTTCAAGTAGATGTTACCTCCCACCAGGAGACCTTTTATAACGCCTGCCACCCCTCACCCTTCACCCCCTTTAAGGTCATTGGGGCTGGGCATGGTGGCTCACAGATCACCTGAGGTCAGAGTTCAAGACCAGCCTGGCCAACATGGAGAAACCCCATCTCTACTAAAAATACGAAATTAGCCAGGCATGGTGGCACATGCCTGTAATCTCCAGCTACTCGGGAGCCTGAGGCGGGAGAATCGCTTGAACATGGGAAGCAAAGGTTGCAGTGAGCCGAGATCATGCCATTGCACTCCAGCCTGGGCAATAAGAGTGAAACTCCGTCTCAAAAAAAAAAGTCACTGGTACCCTGGACTTTATTCGTGTGTTTCTCTGTCCATTTCCCCACAAAAAGGAAGTTCCTTCTCTGTTTATGTCTGAGGGTTTCCTGTATTAGGAGTTTCAGTATAAATACTAGTTGAAATTATTCATGGTTTTCCTTCTCCACCTTTAATCCTCCGAGGTTTTGGTGAGACCTAAGAACAGCCACACCCTTTTCTTCTCCCCGTCTTTGACCCCTCGCCCCTAGCAGGCTAGGCTGAAGGACCATCCTCTGTCACCTGCAACTCTCTGCCAGCCTCCCTGTAACCTCTCTGCTTCTGCTCTTGCTCATTTCCCAATCCATTAATTCGCACTGAGTCATTTTATTTTTCTCTCTTCCAAGTAGCAGAGCGATCTTTTTTAAATGCACAGCCTTATTTAGGAGGCTGTGGTGGTAGGATCGCTAGAGGCCAGGAGTTAAGGCTGCAGTGAGCTATGATCATGCCACAGCACTCCAGCCTGGGCAGCAGAGTGAGACCCTATCTGTAAAAAATACATTAAAAATACAGGCCGGGTGCAGTGGCTCATGCCTGTAATCCTAGTACTTTGGGAGGCTGAGGCAGGGGGATCATGAGGTCAGGAGATCGAAACCATCCTGACCAACATCGTGAAACCCCGTCGCTACTAAAATACAAAAAAATTAGCCAGGCATGGTGGCATGCACCTGTAATCCCAGCTGCTCAGGAGGCTGAGACAGGAGAATTGTTTGAACCTGGGAGGCAGAGGTCGCAGTGAGCCAAGATCAAGCCACAGTACTCCAGCCTGGGCGACGAGCAAAACTCTGTCTCAAAAAAAAAAATTATATATATATGTATACACACACACAATATGCATCTTATTGTAGCAGCCCTAGAAAGATTTCAGTGGTCCCTTCTTGCTTTTAGGATAAATATTGAAAAAGGTCCTCCTTCCTGCCTCACCTGGCTGGCTCTTTCCCAGGATGCCCACTGTCTTTGCAGTGAAGTCACTCTGTTCTTCCTCCTGCCTGGCATACTTCGTCTCTCCTCTCCTCCCCCTTGCCGAGTTAACTCCCAGCTCAGCTCAAAAGTTGCTTCATTAGGTTGACCACTTGAGATTCCCAGTCTAGATTAAGTCCCCTTCATAGAACTTTCCACGGTTGTATTAGGTGGATCCGTAAGATATTTCCTGTATTTGACTTACTTACTTTTTTTTTTTTTGAGACGGAGTTTCGCTCTTGTTACCCAGGCTGGAGTGCAATGGCGCGATCTCAGCTCACCGCAACCTCCGCCTCCCGGGTTCAGGCAATTCTCCTGCCTCAGCCTCCTGAGTAGCTGGGATTACAGGCACATGCCACCGTGCCCAGCTAATTTTTTGTATTTTTAGTAGAGACGGGGTTTCACCATATTGACCAGGATGGTCTCAATCTCTCGACCTCGTGATCCACCCGCCTCGGCCTCCCAAAGTGCTGGAATTACAAGCTTGAGCCACCGCGCCCGGCCTGACTTATTTTTTTGAGACTGAGTCTTGTTCTGTCACCCAGGCTGAGTGCAGAGCTGCGATCTCCGCTCACTGCAACCTCCACTTCTGGGCTCAAGCAATTCTCCTGCCCTCAGCTTCCTGAGTAGCTGAGGTTACAAGTGTACACCACCACACCCAGCTAGTTTTTATATTTTGTAGATACTGGATTTCACCAAGTTGGCCAGGCTGGTCTTGAACTCCTGACTTCAAGTGGTCCTCCCGCCTCAGCCTCCCAAAGCGCTGGGATGACAAGTGTGAGCTACTGCCCCTGGCCTCCTGTATTTGACTAATTAACGTACAAAAATGGCAATTTGATATGGTTAAACCTAATGATTGACTAATTTTGAAGTGAGCTATTCATGTCTGTTTCCAGATATAAGACAGGATCTGTGAGGGCAGCGACGGTGGGACTCGTCCCCTGCATTGCCAGGGCCTCGCACAGCCTCTTGTATACTGACCGGTTGATTAAGTGAGGAAATGGAGTGGTCTCTTGAGGAATTAATTCTAGTTACTTTCTAAGACTTTAATTCATTCTTTCTGTTACGTCATGGTCTCTTTACAGTCCCAGTATGCCTTTTTTTGTTGTTTCTTTGAGACCCAGTCATGGTCTGTCACCCAGGCTGGAGTACAGTGGCCGGATCTTGACTCACTGCAGCCTCAGCCTCCGGGGTTCAAGTGATTCTTCTGCCTCTGCCTCCTAAGTAGACGGGACTACAGGCATGTGCCACCACACCTGGCTAATGTGTATTGATCTTCTGGGCTCAAGTGATCCATCCACCTCAGCCTCCCGAAGTGCTTGGATTATGGGCTCAAGCCACCGTGCCAGGCCCCATTATGGCATCATTAGCTGAACAGCATCCACAACTGCAACAACAGTTGCATTTTTTGTTTTTTGGTGGTTTTTTTTTTTTTTTTTTTTTTTCGCTTTTTTGTGACTTCATGTTTGGAATTGACTCTGAGAAGCTAGTTCAGATCTGTGATAACGCAGCTCCCTGCATTTGGCTCTTGCTTCTACTGATAGCAAGCACCTCTTAAGGCATCAGTGGCCCTTAAAATAAGCACATTTGTTCTCTGCCTGGAATGCTTAGGAAGTAACCTTCTTGGAATGAAGGAGAGGCGGGGGCGTGGTCCCTCACATCTGTAATCCCAGCACTTTGGGAGGCCGAGGCAAGAGAATCTCTTGAGTCTAGGCAAGACCAACCTGGGCAACATGGTGAAACTCTGTCCTTAATAAAAATATAAAAAATTAGCTAGGCATGGTGGTGCACACCTGTAGTCCCAGCTACTTGGGAGGTTGAGATGGGAGATTCACCTGAGCCTGGGATTTTGAGGCCATAGTGAGCTGTGATCAAACCACTGCACTCCAGCCTGGATGACAGAGTGAGACCTTATCTCAAAAAGAAAAAAAAAACCAGGTGCGGTGGCTCACGTCTGTAATCCTAGCACTTTGGGAGGCCGGGTTGGGTGGATCACCTGAGGTCAGGAGTTCGAGACCAGACTGACCAATGTGAAGAAACTCCATCTCTACGAAAAATACAAAATTAGCCAGGCATGTTGGTGCATGCCTGTAATCCTGGCTACTCAAGAGGCTGAGACAGGAGAATCGCTTGAACCCGGGGGGCGGAGGGTACGGGGAGCTGTGACTGGCGCCATTGCCCTCCAGCCTGGGAAACAAGAGTGAAACTCTGTCTCAAAAAAAAAAAAAAGAAGCTGGGCACAGTGGCTCAACGCCTGTAATCCCAGCACCTTGGGAGGCTGAGGTGGGCGGATCACCTGAGATCAGAAGTTCAAGACCAGCCTGACCAATATGGTGAAACCCCATTTTTTTTTTTTTTTTTTTTTGAGACGGAGTTTCGCTCTTGTTACCCAGGCTGGAGTGCAATGGCACGATCTCGGCTCACCGCAACCTCTGCCTCCTGGGTTCAGGCAATTCTCCTGCCTCAGCCTCCTGAGTAGCTGGGATTACAGGCACGCGCCACCATGCCCAGCTTAATTTTTTGTATTTTCAGTAGAGACGGGGTTTCACCATGTTGACCAGGATGGTCTCGATCTCTTGACCTCGTGATCCGCCCGCCTCGGCCTCCCAAAGTGCTGGGATTACAGGCTTGAGCCACCGCGCCCGGCTGAAACCCCGTATTTAAAAAATAATAATAATAATAATAAACCTAGAGTCTCCTTTGTTCTCTGTCCTCCACACATTTATTTGCAGACCCGGAAGCACATTGAAGGCACTCTTGTGGGCAAGCTGAGAACAGTGACATTCGAATCTGCTGTAGATGGTTGGGGGTCCTTAGTGATTTAGAGAGTGACCTTGGGCAAGACTTTTATATCTTTTATCCCTTTGCTTATTTTGTGAGTGTAGTGGACTGATAAACTCTGCCATTTTTACCCCTTTGGAATACAGCAAGAGACAAAAGGATTTCTACAAAGGATTGAACTTCAAAGTTGAAATTGAAAAATTTCTTCAGAATTTTCTCTTTCTTTACGCAGTCTTAATAACCCAGAAAGGGAACGGGTCCTAACATTTCACAGCCACCACGCCCTACCCCCAGCAGCAGGTGTCTGTCTCTCCTGGGATTGTTTTTCCCTTGGAGGGACCCTTAAACGGAGACAGGAGGCCTGGTGTGGTGACCGATGCCTGTAATCCAAGCGTTTTGGGAGGCCAAGGTGGGTAGATTGCTTGAGGCCAAGAGTTCAAGACCAGCATGGGCAGCAAAGAGAGACCCCATCTCTACAAAAAATAAAAAATTGGCTGGGTGTGGTGACGTGCACCTCTAGTCCCAGCTATTCAAGAGGCTGAGGTGGAAGGATTGCTTGAGCCCAGGAAGTCGAGGCTGCAGTGAATTACGATTGTGCCACTGCAGTCCAGCCGGGGAGGCAGAATGAGATCCTGTCTCAAAAAACAAACAAACAAAAATAGTAATGTAATTGAACTTGTACATTTGGAAAAGAGACAAGCACACAGAGTAACTCGTGCAAGTAAAAAGAAACATGGTGCTGTGTGTGTGTGCTACGTGTCCCACATCTTTTTATTTTTTGAGACAGACACTCTGTTGCCCAGGCTGCAGTGCAGTGGCATGATCTCAGTTCACTGCAACCTCTGCCTCCTGAGCTCAAGGAATCCTCCCACTTTAGCCTCCTGAGTAGCTGGGATTACAGGCACACATCACCACGCCCAGCTACTTTTCACCATGTTGGCCAGGCTGGTCTCAAACTCCTGGACTCAAGCAATCCACCTGCTTGGGTCTCCCGAAGTGCTGGGATTACAGGTGTGAGCCATTGCACCTGGCCTGTATTCTTTTTAGAGATGAGGTCTTGCTAAATTGCCCAGGCCATTTTCAAACTCCTAAGCTTGAGTGATCCTCCTGCCTCAGCCTCCCAAAGTGCTGGGATTACAGATGTGAGCTACCATACCCCACCAAGAGGAAGTTCAGAATGATTCCAGATTGAAGGAATGATCTGCTGAGAAGTAGAAAAGCACAGATGATAAACAGAAAACCATTGCTTTATTGATTCTAAGAAGTGTCTTTCTTTTAGGGAGAAAAAATGGGTGACTGTGGGTGACACGTCCCTGAGGATATTTAAGTGGGTTCCTGTGACAGACAGCAAGGAGGTAAGTGTGGAAGAAAATTATATCAAAAAGGTACCGTTTTCTTTATTTCTTTATTTAACTGCCTCTTCATTAAAGGAATTTATTTCCCTAGAATTGAGCAGAAGATACTTTAAGGCCCTCCAATTACTGGTCCATGCAAGGCCTCTCTTTATTATTTTCCTTCTTTATTCCTTTCCCTTAACCCAAGACTCTTTTCCAGGGCTTGACAAACTACAGCCCTGGTGTGTTCCTTGTGTTTGCCACTGTAGTTCTATTAGACTATAAGTGGTCAGGTGCAATGGCTCACGCCTGTGATCTCAGCACTTTGGGAGGCTGAGGCGGACAGATCACTTGAGGTCAGGAGTTCAAGAGCAGCCTGACCAAAATAGTGAAATCCTGTCTCTATTAAAAATACAAAAAATTAGCTGGGCATGGTGGCATGTGCCTGTAATCCCAGCTACTTGGGAGGCCGAGGCAGGAAGAATCATTTGAACCTGGAAGGCAGAGGTTGCAGTGAGCCGAGATTGTGCCACTGCACTCCAGCCTGGGCGACAGTGTAAGACTCCATCTCAGAAAAAAAGAACATGACTCATAACTATACCCACTGATTTTCTTTTTGTCTGTGCTGCTTTTGAATTATAATGGCAGATTGAATGGTTGCCATAAGGCCCATGAAACCTAAAATATTTATGAACCGGCCATTTAAGAAAAAGTTTGCTGATATCTGCTCTTATGCAATTAGCCCCCTCACTGTAGTGTGTGTATCATATGTATATATATCTTTCTGTCTGATTCTGATGTGGGCCTTTGTATTTGGGTACCTGCATTTTTTTTTTTTTTTTTTTTTTTTTTTTTTTTTGAGATGAAGTCTGTAATCCCAGCACTTTGGGAGGCCGAGATGGGTGGATCACAAGGTCAAGAGATCGAGACCATCCTGGTCAACATGGTGAAACCCCGTCTCTACTAAAAATACAAAAATTAGCTGGGCATGGTGGCGCGTGCCTGTAATCCCAGCTACTCGGGAGGCTGAGGCAGGAGAATTGCCTGAACCCAGGAGGCGGAGGTTGCGGTGAGCCGAGATCACGCCATTGCACTCCAGCCCGGGTAACCCTTCATGTATCTGTAAATATAAATAGAATTATTAATTTTGACTCATGCATTGCATTTTCTTATTCTTTTTCTTATATGTTCTTATAAAGTGGGTACCTTTGTCTACCAATGTTCTGGGTGATAAATACCCAGATTGTTTCTAGCTTTTTTTTTTTCCTAATGGTTTTTTAAAATTTCAAATATAAAGCATAGAAGTATATAAAACATAAATGTACAGAGTATGAATTGTTAGAACCACTCAGTGCAAAGCATAGCTTTGCCAAGACCCCAGCAGACCTCTCTGCAGTACTTCCCATTGTCTTCCTCCTGCCCCTCTAGAGATAATCACTCTCCTACTTCTGCTTTTCTTACTATTTCTCTAGTCATTCATAATGACTTTTTAAAATTATTTTTGAGATTTTTTTCCAGAGACAAAATCTCACTCTGTCACCCAGGCTGGAGTGCAGTAGTATCATCTCAGCTCACTGGAGTCTTGACCTCCCAGGCTCAAGCAATCCTCCCACCTCAGCCTTCTGAGTAGCTATGACCACAGGCACATGCCATCATGGCTGGTTATTTTTTTTTTCCTTTTTCTTTTTTTGTAAATATTGGAGCTTGCTGTATCAGCCTAAGCTGATAGGTTTCAAACTCCTGGGATCAAATGATCTTCCCACCTCAGCCTCCCAAAGTGCTGGGATTACAGGCATGAGCCACTGTGCCCACCCTTTTTCCCTTTTCTAGAGATGGGGGTGCCTTGTTGCCCAGGCTGGATTCGAACTTTTGGGCTCAAGCAATCTTGCCTCAGCCTCCCAAATAGCTGGCATTATAGGCATGTGCTGCCCCGCCAGCCTCTCAGATTTTTAGCGTTACGTAAACAGCATGATGAAGTATCTGTTTTCGTGTGTCTTGTTTCTCTTGCTCAGCATTGTGTTTGCAAAATGCATGTGTGTTGCCCTTCAAGCTATTCCTTCCTTTTCATTGCTCCCTGTGCTGTATTTTGCTACATATTCATCACAGGGCTATAGTGTAATTTATTTTTCTGGTTCTCCTGTAGATAGACATTGAGGTTGTTCCCAGTTAGGACTAATAGGAACAATGCCTCTGTGAACATTCTTGTTCAGAATCCAGGTCAACATGTACATGAGTTTTCCTAGGGTATATCCTTGAAAGGGGAGTGGCTGGGTCTTAGGGTATGTATGTTTTGACCTATACTAGCTGACGCTAACCTATTTTCTGAAATTTAGTTGTACCAATTTATATTCCCACCAGAAACAAGGGTTTTCATTGCTCTAAATCCTCATCAGCACCAGGTAGTGTTTAGATATCTTTACAGGTGTAAAGATATCTCAATGTGGCCGTAATTTAATGACTAATGTAATTACTAATGAGATTGGGCACCTAGTCCATGTTTATTAGTCTTTTGGGTTTCTTGTTTTAGGAAGTGCATGTTGAAGTCTTTTGCCCATTTGTCTATTTGATTAAGGTCTTTTTATTGTGATTTACAGGAATTCTCTGTGTTTTGGACATAAGTCCTTTCTTGATTACATGCTATTCATACCTTTTCCCATCTGTGGCTTGTCTTTGCACTCTCTTTAGGGTGTGTTGAATACCAGAAGTTGTTAATTGTTTTGTTTTCTTTTGAGGGGGTGTCAGTCTGTTGCCCAGGCTGGAATGCAGTGGTGCAATCACGGCTCACTGCAGCCTTGACCTCTAGGGCTTAAGACATTCTCCCACCTCAGCCTCCCAAGTAGCTGGGACCACAGGACCACAGGTGTGCACCACCACACCTGGCCTTTTTTTTTTTTTTGAGATGGAGTCTTGCTCTGTCTCGCAGGCTGGAGTGCAATGGCAGGATCTTGGCTCATCGCGACCTCTGCCTCTCGGGTTCAAGTCATTCTCCTGCCTCAGCCTTCCGAGTAACTAGTACTACAGGTGCTCACCACCATGGCCAGCTAATTTTTTTTTTTTTTTTTTTTTTTACACAGTCATCAGAATAAAGAATGAAGAAAATTTTTGTATTTTTAGTAGAGACAGGATTTCACCATATTGGCCAGGCTGATCTTGAACTCTTGACTTCGTAATCCACCTCGGCCTCCCAATTGCTGGAATTACAGGTGTGAGCCACTGAGCCTGGTCTGGCTAATTGTTTTTAGTTTTGTAGACAGAGGGGCTTGGTACGTTGCCCAGGATGATCTTGAACTTTTGGGCTCAAAGGATCTTTCTGCTTTGGTCTCCCAAAATACTGGGATTACAGGCATAAGCCATTGCACCCAGCCCCAAAATTGTAATGTAAATAAAGCAACCTTTTCTTTATAATTATTACTTTTTTTTTTTTTTTTAACAGTCCAGAGGTCTTTTATTTATTTATTTATTTTTAACACCTATTATGCCATGAATTCATAGGGAATAGGTTCCAGCAGCTCAGGCTCCTTCCCATTGGTTCTCACAAAGTGTGCTTCTCTGGGTGGAGCAGGCTGGCGCTTCAGTTGGACCCAGGTACCTTTCTCTTTGGCTTCTTTCTTTTTCTGATCATTTTCCTTCACACGTTTTAGGAAGCTATCTCGGCTCTTAGAGTGCTTGATGTGCTCAATACGCACATTAATTCTCTTGGCAAGAATCTTGCCCTTAACTTGTTTGTTTACAACAATGCCAACAGCATGCTGGGTAACACTGTAGACCCTTCCAGTGCCATGATAACATTTGTGGGGCATTCCTTTTTGAACAGTGCCCATTCCCTTAATGTCTACAATATCACCTTTCTTATAGATTCGCATATACGTGGCCAAAGGAACAACTCCATGTTTTCTAAAAGGCCTAGAGAACATGTATCGAGTGCCTCTCCTCTTTCCCTTTGTGTTCGTCATTTTGGCGAATTACTGGAAGATGGCGGTTCCGGCCGAAAAGCTATAATTAGTACTTTTAAGTGTCTTAAGTATCTTCCTTCTTTGAGACCACGAAGTTACTCTTCCATATGATTTTCTACAAGCTTATTTTTCTAGTCCCATTTAGAACACAACTGGAGTTTGTGTACATGTGTGAAGTAGGAGCTAATTTCACCCTTTTCTATGTGGCCCCGTATACATTTGTCCCAGGCACTCAGGAGGTTGATGTGGAAGGGTTGCAGTGAGCTAAGTGCTCAGGTGATCCTCCTGCCTCAGCCTCTCCCTCACCTCCAGGAGCTGGGACTACAGATACACTCCACCATGCATGGCTTGATATTTCCATTTCTTGCTTTTTTTTTGTTTTTGTTTTGTGGGGGGTTTTTTTTGTTGTTTTTTTTTTTTTTTTTTTTTTTGAGTCAGAGTTTCATTCTTGTTGCCCGGGCTGGAGTGCAATGGTGTGACAATCTCAGCTCACTGCAACTTCCGCCTCCCTGGTTCAGGTGATTCTCCTGTTTCAGCCTACAAGTAGCTGGGACCACAGGTGCCCACCACCATGCCTAGCTAATATTTGTTGTTGTTAGAGACTTGAGTTTCGCTGTGTCACCCAGACTGCAGTGCAGTGGCGCAATTTTGGCTCACTGCAGCCTCCGCCTCTTGGTTCAAGCGATTCTCCTGCCTTAGCCTCCCATACTACTGGGATCTGTTACAGGCATGCACCACCACGCCCGGCTAATTTTGTACTTTTAGTAGAGACAGGGTTTCTCCATGTTGGTCAGACTGGTCTCGAACTCCCAACCTCAGGTGATCTGCTGCCTCAGCCTCCCAAAGTGTTGGGATTATGGGTGTGAGCCACTGTGCCTGGCTGATATTTCCATTTCTAACCTTTCTGTTGATTAATTTTTTTTGAGAGTCGATTTTTTCTTTTCCTTTTTTTTTTTTTTTTTTTTTGAGACGGAGTCTCACTGTGTTCCCCAGGCTGAAGTGCAGTGGTACAGTCTCAGCTCACTGCAACCTCTGCCTCCTGGGTTCCAGTGATTTTCCTGTCTCAGCCTCCTGAGTAGCTGAACAGGCACCTGCCATCACGCCCAGCTAATTTTTGTATTTTTAACAGAGACAGGGCTTCACCATGTTGGCCAGGTTGGTTTTGAACTCCTGACTTCATGATCCACCCTCCTCGGTCTCCCAAAGTGCTGGGATTACAGGTGTGAGCCACTGCACCTGGTCATGAGACAGTCTTGTTCTGTCGCCCATACTGGAGTGCAGTGGCGCAATCTCAGCTCACTGCAACCTTCACCCTCTAGGTTCAAGTGATTTTCTTGCCTCAGCCTCCTGAGATTACAGGCACACACCACCATGCCCAATTAATTTTTGTATATGTAGTAGAGATGTGGTTTGACCATGTTAGCCAGGCTGGTCTCAAGCTCCTGACCTCAAATGATCCCGCCCATCTTGGCCTCCCAAAGTGCTGGGATTACAGGTGTGAGCCATCACGCCTGGTCATCGATTTATAATTTGACTGGTGTGTCTTTTGATTCTCTTTTGCTCTGTTTCACATTTTTTGCTTATTGTGCATGTTAAGATTAGGTTTAGCTGTGAGTGACAGAAAACTGAAAATAGCAATGGTTTAAGAAAGTCATGTATTTTATTCGTTTTCTTAGAGGAAATCCAGGTGTGGTATGGTGGTTCAGCTCTGACAGTGTCTAGCAATCCAGGTTTCTTCTACCTTTCTGCTCCTTTTCTTTTCTTAACTTTTGAGAGAGTAACGGCTATATTCATTTTTAACATTTTTTTATTTTTTATTTTTTTGAGATGGAGTTTCACTGTTGTTGGCCAGGCTGGAGTACAGTGGCGTGATCTCAGCTCACCGCAACCTCCACCTCCCGGGTCCAAGTGATTCTCCTGCCTCAGCCTCCTGAGTAGCTGGGATTACAGGCACGCGCCACCATGCCCAGCTAATTTTTTGTATTTTTAGTAGAGACGGGGTTTCACCATGTTGACCAGGATGGTCTCGATCTCTTGACCTCGTGATCCACCCGCCTCGGCCTCCCAAAGTGCTGGGATTACAGGCTTGAGCCACTGCGCCCGGCCAAGCAGTTACATTTTTCATAACAAATTGCCTCAATTGCTTCTTCCTCAAAACAACTTTTTTTTTTTTTTTTTTTTTTTTTTGACACTTTGTCACCCAGGCTGGAATGCTGTGGCACAATCTCATCTTACTGCAACCTCCACCTTAGGTTGAAATGATCTCCATCTTTTTTTTTTTGGAGACAGAGTCTCACTGTCACCCTGGCTGGAGTGCAGTGGCAAGATCTTGGCTCACTTCAACCTCCGCTTCCCAAGTTCAAGCAATTCTCCCTGCCTCAGCCTCCTGAGTAGCTGGTATTATAGACGCATGCCTCCACGCCCAGCTAATTTTTGTATTTTTTGGTAGAGATGAGGTTTCACCGTATGGGCCAGGCTGATCTTGAACTCCTGACCTTGTGATCCGCTGGCCTTAGTCTCCCACACAGTGCTTAGATTACAGGTGTGAGCCACCGTACCGGGCCTGAACTGATAAATTTGAGGCTACTGAGATTTAAACTTTTGGCTTTTGAGATGCTCTCATTTGCATATGCTTGGATTTACTCTGGGCTTTTTTTTTTTTTTTTTTTTTTTTGGAGATAGGGCCAAACTCTGTTGCCCAGGCTTGAGTGCACAATCGTGGCTCACTGCAGCATTGAACTCTCAGGCTCAAGTCCTCCCACCTCAGCCTTCTCAGTAGCTGGGACGACCAGCATGTGCCACTGTATGTGGCTAATTTTTTATTTTTTGTAGAGATAGGGGCTTACTATCTTACCCAGTCTGGTCTCAAACTCCTGGGCTCAAGTGATCCTCCCGCCTTGGCCTCCCCAGGTGCTAGGAGTACAGGTGTGAGCCACTATACCTGGCCCTTGAGTTTATTGTTGCAAGCTGGCGGTTACCTGCCCACTGTCCCACTGTGATTGCCCTGCACTTATAACCTACATCCTTCTTGAAAAAAAGTTATAAGTAAAGATAGACATGGAGTGATCATTTGATCATTTTAGTTTTTGGTATTTTTTTGTTGTTGGAGAGGGGGCAGTTTTTTTTTTTTTTTTTGAGACGGAGTTTCGCTCTTGTTACCCAGGCTGGAGTGCAATGGCGCCATCTCGGCTCACCGCAACCTCCGCCTCCTGGGTTCAAGCAATTCTCCTGCCTCAGCCTCCTGAGTAGCTGGGATTATAGGCACGTGCCACCATGCCCAGCTAATTTTTTGTATCTTTAGTAGAGACGGGGTTTCACCATGTTGACCAGGATGGTCTTGATCTCTTGACCTCGTGATCCACCCGCCTCGGCCTCCCAAAGTGCTGGGATTACAGGCTTGAGCCACCGCGCCCGGCTGTTTTTGTTTTTTTTTTTTTTGAGATGGAGTTTCGCCCTTGTTACCCAGGCTGGAGTGCAATGGCACGATCTTGGCTCACCGCAACCTCCGCCTCCTGGGTTCAAGCAATTCTCCTGCCTCAGCCTCCTGAGTAGCTGGGATTACAGGCACGTGCCACCATGTCCAGCTTGTTTTATATTTTTAGTAGAGACGGGGTTTCACCATGTTGACCAGGATGGTCTCGATCTCTCGACCTCATGATCCACCCGCCTCGGCCTCCCAAAGTGCTTGGATTACAGGCTTGAGCCACTGCGCCCAGCCCCGTTTTTGTTTTTGAGACGGAGTTTCTCTCTTTTGCCCAGGCTGTTATGAAGTGGCGTGATCTCAGCTCACTGCAACCTCCACCCGCTGGGTTCAAGCAGTTCTCCTGTCTCAGCCTTTAGAGTAGCTGGCATTACAGGCTCACGCCACCACACCTGGCTAATTTTTGAATTTTTATTTATTTATTTATTTATTTATTTAGAGATGGAGCCTCTGTCACCCAGACTGGAGTACAGTAGTGCCACGTTGGTTCACTGCAACCTCTACCTCCCGGGTTCAAGCAATTCTCCTGCCTCAGTCTCCCAAGTAGCTGGGATTATAGGCATGTGCCATCATACCCAGCTGATTTTTATATTTGTGGTAGAGATGGGATTTCACCCTGTTGGCCAGGCTGGTCTCGAACTCCTGATTTCAGGTGATGCATCTGCCTCGGCCTCCCAAAGTTCTGGGATTACAGGCGTCAGCCACAGTGCCTGGCTGGGGTGATTGTTTTGAATGAATGAGGATGATGGATCAGGAATAGAGCTAACCCAGGCCCATTTGTCTCATCACTGTCCGCATTACATGAAGTTCCTTCTCTCACTTTTTTCCCCAGTCTGCTACTGAAACAGGAATCTTTCTCAAATGAGTGCTCTGTATTTCTTGCCCATTTGTATAGAGAAGGGTTGCCTGAAGCAGTTTGATCAGAGCAGAAGAGGGATACCATGGGATGTTCTAGTCAAGGTGTATGTGTCTGCCTGCTGCTTATGACTCATGACATTCTTGCTAGAAGGGTTCATTTTCCTGAGTCTTGAGGAGAAACGCCTTGTCCAGGATTCTGCTCTCCCTTGAGTCCTTGGATTCTCATGCTGCTGTCGTTCTTCCTGTTCAGTCCTAATCCAGACCTCTGTGGTCTGCACATAGCACCCTCCTCCCTCTCTGTGAGTCTCCTGCTTGGCTCTGTCATATTCCTTTTTTTTTCCTTTTCTAGAAAGAAAAGTCAAAATCGAACAGTTCAGCAGCCCGAGAACCTAATGGCTTTCCCTCTGATGCCTCAGCCAATTCCTCTCTCCTCCTTGAATTTCAGGGTGAGTTGCATCTCTGTATCTTCCTTGCAGGAGAACAAAAACTTGGATGAATGCATTAATAAGAAGAATTGGCCAGGTGGGGTGACTCACACCTGTAATCCCAGCAGTGGGGAGTCCAAGGCAGGCAGATCACCTGAGGTTAGGAGTTTGAGACCAGCCTGGCCAACATGGTGAAACCCAGTATCTACTAAAAATACAAAAAATTAGCCAAGCATGGTGGCACGCACCTGTAATCCCAGCTACTCGGGGGGGCCGAGACAGCAGAATCACTTGAACCCAGGAGGCGGAGGTTGAGGTGAGCCAAGATCGCACCACTGCACTCCAGCCTGGGCAACTGAGACTCTGTCTCAAAAACAAAAATTCTGTGTTTCATTTCAGTGCCTGATGTTCTGCTGGTATTTTGCTAGGCACTTGACTTAAACTTTTTCATTTAAACTTCACTATAACCGTGCAAGATAGGTAATGGTATCCTCATTTTCCAGTTAAGGAAACTGAGGCTCAGAGAGTTGGAAGTTATGTGTCTGAAGTTACTTAACTTGTAAGTGACAGACTCCGTGTCAGGTCCTGGTTGTCCAAATCAGAAGCTTTTTGTTAGATTGTACTTTATTTTTTGTAGAGACAGAGTCTGGCTATGTTGACCAGGCTGGTTTTGAACTCCTGGTCTCAAGCAGTCCTCCGGCCTTGGCCTCCCAAGGTACAGGAATGAGCCACTGCAGCCGCCCTAGACTATGTTTAATGATAGTGGCTTAGAGTAGGCTACCCAAAGGCGAAGCTTCTGCCTCTCCACTGTTATGACAAGTTCTGCCTGCTAAGCCAATCCCACCTTGTCGGCACCGTAGTCATAATACTGGCTTTTACACCTACCTGCTAGGTGCTATCTAGGAAGCACTTTTACTTTACTTTCTCATTTTTATCCATATATCAATCCATGGTATGAACCAGGCAGTTATTATCCCTATTTAAGGAAGCTGGTGCGCAGGGAGGAACAGTGTTTGCCTAAGCTCAAAAATGACAGTTTTGTTCGTTTTGTAACAAAATGCTACTTCCATTTTAGTGTGGGTATTAAGGGTCTTTGTAGGAGTAAATACTAGAGTAAGTTTATGACTTCTCTTCAAAACCAGATTGGAGCTAACCCTGCGTGTCATTATCCCTTCCCCACCTCCCAGGCCCCACCAAGGTCAGCCACGTGCTGTTGGAAAGGACACCAATGTGTGTGTGTTCAGTAATCAGAAAGCTCTGGGAGACACATGAGGCTCTCCATTTCCTCGGTCTGGCCACCATCTCCTCCTTTTCATTTAGTAAACACTTAATGAACTCCTACTGTATGCAGGTACTGTGCGTTGCACTGGGGAGTCAAGGACAAGGGAGCCACAGAGTCTGTCCATACAGAGGCTCATGGGAGGATGCACGTGTGCAAAGTGATAAACGCAGGTGTGCGCAGGCTCTCATGGGAGCACAAGAGAGGACGGTCATTTCCACCCACGCAAGCCAGGAGTCCGCCGAGGGAGTGATGTGGGAGCTGTGTTGGGAGATCTGGGCTTTCCAGGCCAAGAGAAAGCAGGCTAGCCAAGGAACAGCTGGGCAGAAGCACCCATACATGACGAAGCTGTTGGGTTAGGGTCCAGCCTGCCTGGAGCTGAGGATGCTTATGGGAGAACAGCAGGCAGTGAGACCAGAGATCAGAAAGGACTGTCTGTGTTGCCATAAGGTCATGTCGTGCCTATCCTAAGAAGTACTGCGTATGGCATTTCTCCCTTAGGCAGCAGGGGAGCATCGAAGGGTTTAGAAAGGTCCCTCTGGCAGTGGCGTGCATTTCAGTTTAAGGGACCCGAGACTGGAGGCAGGCCAGTCAGTTAGGTGGCTGTGGCAGGAGGCCAGGCTGAAGATGATGAGGCTTGAGCTAAAGCAGTAGGACGGGAAGGAGTGAATGCAAGTGATACCAGAGCAGGAGCAGAAAACAGTTTGGTGACCGGCTGCTGGAGGTGAGGCAGAGGAAGGCATTGTTGACTCTTACTTTGTGTTTTGGGTTTTTTTGGTTTTTGGTTTTTGGTTTTTTTTTGAGACAGAGTCTCATTCTTTGCCCACGGTGGAGTGCAGTGGCACGATCTCGGCTCACTACAACCTCCACCTCCCAGGTTAAAGTGATTCTCCTCCCTCAGCCCACATAGTAGCTGGGATTACAGGCATGCACCACCATGCCCGGCTAATTTTTGTATTTTAAGTAAAGATGGGTTTTCGCCATGTTGGCCAGGCTGGTCTCAAACTCCTGACTTCAGGCGATCCACCTGCCTCGGCCTCCCAAAGTGCTGTGAGCTACCGCGCCCAGCCTTTTTTGGTTTTGTTTTTGAGAAGGAGTTTCGCTCTCGTTACCCAGGCTAGAGTGTAATGATGCGATCTTGGCTCACCGCAACCTCCGCCTCCCAGGTTCAAGCGATTCTCCTGCCTCAGCCTCCTGAGTAGCTGGGAGCTGGGATTACAGGTATGTGCCACCACACCCATCTGATTTTTGTATTAGTAGAGACGGGTTTCTCCATGTTGGTCAGGCTGGTCTTGAACTCCCAACCTCAGGTGATCCACCTGCCTCAGCCTCCCAACCAAAGTGCTAGGATTACAGGTGTGAGCCACTGCATCGGCCTGGTGACTCTTTTTTTTTTGAGACGGAGTTTCGCTCTCGTTACCCAGGCTGGAGTGCAATGGCACGATCTGCTCACCGCAACCTCCGCCTCCTGGGTTCAGGCAATTCTCCTGCCTCAGCCTCCTGAGTAGCTGGGATTACAGGCACGCGTCACCATGCCCAGCTGATTTTTTGTATTTTTAGTAGAAACGGGGTTTCACCATGTTGACCAGGATGGTCTCGATCTCTCGACCTCGTGATCCACCCGCCTCAGACTCCCAAAGTGCTGGGATTACAGGCTTGAGCCACCGTGCCCGGCCTGGTGACTCTTAAGTGTTGAACTTAGGTGGTGACTTTAAGCCTTCAGGCAGAACTCCTAGGTGTTAATCCATCAGTCCTTGGAGCACTCAGGTAGCTGAAGCCTGAGCTCACCACCTTCAGATACCACCAGCGTCCTTCAGATGCCCCAGGGTGCCTCACAAATGTCATTTTCTACACATCTTGTGATGTGAGAAGGATTGGGAACTACTGAGCAGAGACACAGCTACACCCCTCCCTTCCATACGTTGCAGTTGGTGGCTAATAAAGAAGTGTTTAATACGCATCGCCTGACCTTCATGAAGTGCAATATTGCAGAAACGTAAAGATTCTGGCTGCCTCTGGTGTTCAGAATATATGTCGTGTAGGCTGGGCACAATGATTATTATACTCACTTGTATCCTTGGCTGCCTAAAGCGATGCCAGGTCCGTGGCTCTGTCCAGAGTTCCTCTTGAGGAAAGTGGCCACTCTCAGCTGCTGCCTTTCTTCTGTTTGGTTTTCAGATGAAAACAGCAACCAGAGTTCCGTGTCTGACGTCTACCAGCTCAAGGTGGACAGCAGCACCAACTCAAGCCCCAGCCCCCAGCAGAGTGAGTCCCTGAGCCCAGCACACACGTCCGACTTCCGCACGGATGATTCCCAGCCCCCCACCCTGGGTCAGGAGATCCTGGAGGGTGAGTCACGATTGGCCCCGGATGAGTGTCCTAGCAGGGCCTTGCTTCCTGCTCTTGTTGCTTCTCATCTTCAGAGTAACAGGTTCAAGACAATGCCTTAGAGCCAGGCGGCATCGAGCCATTTCTCAACAGCTTGGGATATTTTGAGGAATGATTCTATTTTACCCTTTCACAGAGTGAAGGGAGAAAACAAGCATTAGAGTTGAGTGCCAGGCTCTGTGAAAAGAACTTGAGTATCTGATGCCGGGTGTAATTCTCTCAAAAGGCTGCGAGGTAGCAGCTATTGTCTTCCTTTACAGATGAAGGAAAATGGAGGTTCAAGGCTTAGAAAGGTGAAATCAGGCCAGGGGTGGTGGCTCACACTTGTAATCCCAGCACTTTGGGAGGCCGAGGTGGGTGGGTCACTTGAAGCCAGGAGTTCGAGACCAGCCTGGCCAACATGGCAAAACCCCATCTCTACTAAAAATACAAAAAATTTAGCCAGGCATGGTGGCGTATGCCTGTAATCCCAGCTACTGTGGAGGCTAAGGCAGAAGAATCGCTTGAACATGAGAGACAGAGGTTGCAGTGAGCTGAGATCAGACCAGTGCACTCCAACCTGGGCAACAGAGTGAGACTCTGTCTCAAAAAAAAGTTAAATTGCGCCGGGCGCGGTGGCTCAAGCCTGTAATCCCAGCACTTTGGGAGGCCGAGGCGGGTGGATCACGAGGTCAAGAGATCGAGACCATCCTGGTCAACATGGTGAAACCCCGTCTCTACTCAAAATACAAAAAATTAGCTGGGCATGGTGGCGCGTGCCTGTAATCCCAGCTACTCAGGAGGCTGAGGCAGGAGAATTGCCTGAACCCAGGAGGCGGAGATTGTGGTGAGCCGAGATTGCGCCATTGCACTCCAGCCTGGGTAACGAGCAAAAACTCGGTCTCAAAAAAAAAAAAAAAAAAAAAAAAAAAAAAAAAAAAAGTTAAATTGCTTATCTAAGATGACATAGCTAGTCTAGTAACTGTTGGAATGAATGTCACTTTAAGTCCTTCTAACTTCAGTTCATGCTGTCTGCATTACATCCTGCTAAATTTTTTCCCCTTTCCTTTTTTTTTTTTTAAAAAAAAAAAAAAAGACAAAAGGTCTTACTCTGTTGCCCAGGCTAGAATGCAGTGGCTGAGTCCTAGCTCACTGCAGTCTTGAACTTTTGGGATCAAGTGATCCTCTTGCCTCAGACTCATAGGCTTGTGCCACCATGCCTGGGTATCTTTTAATTTTTTGTAGAAATGGGGTCTCACTCTGTTGCCCAGGCTGGTCTTGAACTCCTGGGCTCAAGCGATCCTCCCACCTCGGCCTCCAGAGTCGCTGGAGCTACTCTGGCGTGAGCAACCACGCGTAACCCAGGTGTCTTGTTACGATATGGATAAGTAGATGTATCTCAGGTCCTTGTTAGCTTCCCCTGTGCCGGGACCTTTTCACAGCCGACTGTAAAATGGAACCTGTTTCTCCATGGGAAGTGCCAGTCGTGGTCAATATGGATCGTGTTCTTGCTGTTCGGCACGCGCTGTTCTTAGCGCCTGTGTTTCTTACGTCATCGAGTCGTCACAGCAGCTCTCGGAAAGCTGGGAGATTGAGTTAGAGTCTTGACGTTTGGGCTGGAGGATGACAGGGTGAGCTGCTTGGTTGGTTCCGGATGTCTCCAGCCCAGCAGAAACGGCCCTCTGCAGTCCAGCCATATTTTGCCCTTCCACCGTTCCTGGCTGTGGCCTGGTGCAGCCGGGCCCTGAGTGAATGTTCGCCTCCCAGGCGAGTGTCCTCTCCTCCCTGCCAAGCCGCCCCGCACCGCTCCAGGGAAGCGTCCCAGGTCCAGGCCTTAGGGGGGCTCTGCCCTCAGGCTGACCCTGCTGCCTTTTCAGAGCCTTCCCTGCCCTCCTCGGAAGTTGCTGATGAACCTCCCACCCTCACCAAGGAAGAACCAGTTCCACTAGAGACACAGGTAAGCAGTCATTCGGGGCTTTCCAGTTTTTTGGTTTTTTTTTTTTTTTTTTTTTTTTTTTAAAGACGGGGTTTCACCGTGTTGGTCAGGCTGGTCTTGAACTCCCGACCTCAGGTGATCCCCCCGCCTTGGCCTCCAAAGTGCTTGGATTATAGGCGTGAGCACCATGCCCGGCCGAGTTTTTTGGTTTTTTCTTTGTTTGTTTAAGACGGGGTCTCCCTGTTGCCCAGGCTGGAGTGCAGTGGCATGATATTGGCTCACTGCAACCTCCACCTCCCGGCTTCAAGTGATTCTCCTGCCTCAGCCTCCCGAATAGCTGGAATTACAGGTGCCTGCAACCACACCCGGCTAATTTTTGTATTTTTAGTAGAGATGGGGTTTCACCGTGTTTGCCAGGCTGGTCTCCTGAGCTCAAGTGATCTGCCTGCCTCAGCCTCTCAAAGTGCTGGGATTACAGGCATGAGCCACTGTACCCAGCCAGGTTTCCCAGGAAAAACAGGAAAGACTGTGGATATGGGACTGGATCTGCGGCACTGGAAACTGGAGTCCCAGGAATGTAGGCAGGGGAGGAAGTTGGATCATTTGTGAGAAGGAGCAGGATGGGCATCCTATTACAATTTAGGGGGGTGGTAAGGCTCTGGTTGGGAGGGGTGGCCCTGTCATTATTCCATGCTCTGCCTGCTCCTAGGTCGCTGAAGAGGACGAAGACTCAGGTGCCCCACCCCTGAAGCGCTTCTGTGTGGACCAACCCACAGTGCCGCAGACAGCGTCAGAGAGCTAGCACTGTCCCAGCCCTCCGCCTCCTGGCCCCGCCTCTATTTATTGCATTCTGGTTCTGGCTGCGCTGTGTTGCTGGGGGAGGGGCAAGCACTGGGGTCGAGAGCCTGCACACATGAGCCTTCCGGGCTGGAAGGCCGGCATAGGACTTGGGGCTGCCGCACCATCGTCCCGTCCCTCGCACCTGTGTCTACTTGCTCCCGAGAAGAGGAGTGCTCATGTCTTTTTTGCACCCCAAGTTGGCTGGAGCGTTGGCCACCCCAAGATTCATCTGTCACCTCCAGGCAGCAGTCTCTGCTCCAGAACGTCTGGACCGAGCTGCTGGCAGCTTCCATGAGAAGAGAGATGTGGAAGGCGCCCTCCAGAAGAGAGAGTGCCTAGGGTTACTTGAACTTGAATGAAGACTGTAGACTCCCGGACTTTCCCCTGGGGCTGGGGGCCCTGCAGGCTGCTGCTGGAGGAGGACTGTGTAGCGACGTTGGAGGGGAGGGAAGGGCTTCTCTCCACACAAGGGCAGAGGCTGTCTAGATTCTTGCTGTCCTGTCCTGGCAATGCCACCCATGCCTGAGGTGGGCCTGCCTCTCATGGGCACCCTAGCTGCTGACAGTCCTTTGTGCCCACCGCCCCGGTCCCCTGCCCTCAGCACACATGTCCGCACACATGCAGCTTTCTTCGTTCTCACCTGTACTGTCGTTCCGGCATCCCTGCCTTCTGCCACAAACCGCCCCAGCAAGAATTGGAGGTTCTGACGACAGTGCCTGTCCCCCACAGTACTCCTTCAGCTCGGTTTCTAGAAAGCTCCCTTTTCTTTGAAATCTGCATGTTGAATTGAACTTTGTGATTTTATTTTTTGTTTCAAAAAAGTTTAAGAAAATGGAAATGGGCAACAGTGAGTGAAGACATATTTTAGCACTGAATAGAATATTTTTAAAATTAAACTATTTGAAATACGTCCTGTTGGTATCTGAGTGCTTCCTTCTTAAAGGTTGGGGGCGGGGTGAGGGGTGGTTGAGCGCTTGTGGGGTCACTGTGGGCTGGGCCTACCCATCCTTTGACTCCCACAGCATGGGCTTCATCACAGTGATTTCCTGCCTCCCTTTGAAGCTGTCACATAGTTCAAATTATACTTTTCATTGGGTGCTCATACCTCTTATCCCAGCACTTTGGGAGGCCGAGGCCGAAGGATCACTTGAGGCTAGGAGTTTTGAGACCAGCCTGGGCAACATAGCAAGACCCTGTCTCTATCTAAACTATATATATATATATATATTTTTTTTTTTTTTTTTTTTTTTTTTTTTTTAGGTGGAGTTTTGCTCTTGTTACCCAGGCTGGAGTGCAATGGCGCGATCTCGGCTCACTGCAGCCTCCTCCTCCCGGGTTCAAGGAATTCTCCTGTCTCAGCCTCCTGAGTAGCTGGGATTACAGTCACGCGCCACCATGCCCAGCTAATGTTTTGTATTTTTAGTAGAGACGGAGTTTCGCCATGTTGACCAGGATGGTCTCGATCTCTTGACCTCGTGATCCACCCGCCTCGGCCTCCCAAAGTGCTGGGATTACAGGCTTGAGCCACCACGCCCGGCCTAAACAATATTTTTAAATTAAAAAGTAACAACCACGCCAGGCACAGTGGCTCATGCCTATAATCCCAGCACTTTGGGAGGCTGAGGTGAGTGGATCACCTGAGGTCAGGAGTTCGAGACCAGTATGACCAACAAGGTGAAACCCTGTCCCTACTAAAAATACAAACATTAGCTGGGCGTGATGGCAGGTGCCTGTAGTCCCAGCTACTCGGGAGGCTGAGACAGGAGAATTCCTTGAACCTGGGAGGAGGAGGTTGCAGTGAGCCAAAATTGCACCACTGCACTCCAGCCTGGGCGACAGAGCAAGACTTCATCTCAAAAAAAAACTGTGTACACCAAATGCAACCCATGGATGTGTTTTCCACTAATCCAAGTAGTTCAAAGATTCATGAATTTTTTCCACTTGTAAAATACATAAAAAAAGGTGTGTGTGTGTGTGTGTGTGTTTTGTTTTTGTTTTTGTTTTGAAACAGAGTCTCGCTCTGTCACCAGGGCTGGAGGGCAGTGGTGCAATTTCGGCTCACTGCAACCTCCACCTCCTGGGTTCAAGCGATTCTTTTGCCTCAGCCACCCAAGTAGCTGGGATTACAGGCATGCACCACCATGCCTGACTAATTTTTGACGTTTTATTAGAGATGGGGTTTCACCATGTTGGCCAGGCTGGTTTCAAATTCCTTAGCCTCCCAAAATGCTGGAATTACAGGCGTTAGCCGCGGCACCTGGCCAAAAGTTAACTTTTGTCACCACTGTCAAGTGTTGTAGTTCATTGGTGCTGAGTACTGAGTACATTCACAGTGCTGAGCAGTCCCCACCATCCAGCTCTGAACTTTCTTACCCCAATTGGAAACCTCATGTCCAGTAAGCATCTTTCATCATCTCCCCATCCCCTCAGGCCCTGGCAGCCACACATTTGTTTATTCCCCAGAGTGATTCTCCTCATTTCTCACAGGGGCTCCAGGCATCATGGATGAGGCTATAGTCCAAGTCCTACTGTTCCATTTTATCTTTTCTTTTTTTTAAGGATGGGGTTTCACCATGATGGCCAGGCTGGTCTTGAACTCCTGACCTCAGGTGATCCACCCACCTCGGCCTCTCAAAGTGCTAGGATTACAGGCGTGAGCCACCACGCCTGGCCATGTTCCATTTTATCTTTTCTTTAAAAAATGTGAATAGGAGCCAGGCACAGTGGCTCACACCTGCAATCCCAAGACTTTGAGAGGCTGAGGCGGGTGGGTCACGAGGTCAGGAGTTCGAGGCCAGCCTGGCCAACATGGTGAAACCCCATCTCTACTAAAAGTACAAAAGTACAAAAAAAGATTAGCTGGGCATGGTGGTGTGCGCCTGTAATCCCAGCTACTCAGGAGGCTGAGGCAGAAGAATCGCTTGAACCCGGGAGGTGGAGGGTGCAGTGAGCTGAAATTGCACCACTGCACTACAGCATAGGCAACAGAGTGGGACTCCGTCTCAAAAAAAAAAAAAAAAAAAGTAAATAGGGCTGGGTGCAGTGGCCTGTAATCCCAGCACTTTGGAAGGCCAAGGCAGGAGTCTAGCCTTAGCCTAGGAATTGAGATGAGTCTGGGCAACATGGCAAGACACTGTCTCATTAAAAAAATTTTTTTAAAGGCCAGGTGCAGTGGCTCATGCCTGTAATCCCAGGACTTTGGGAGGCCGATGCGGGCAGATCATGAGGTCAAGAGATCAAGACCATCCTGGCCAACATGGTGAAACCCTGTCTCTACTAAAAATACAAAAATTAGCTGGGCGTGGTGGCGCGCACCTGTAGTCCCAGCTACTCTGGAGGCTGAGGCAGGAGAATCGCTGGAACCCGAGATAGTCCCATTGCACTCCAGCCTGGGTGACAGGGCAAGACTCCATCTCAAAAGAAATGAAATGTAACAGCCAGGCACAGCGGTTCATGCTTGTAATCTCAGCAGTTTGGACCTTTGAGCCCAGGAGTTTGAGACCAGCCTAGGCAACATGGTGAAACTTCTTTGTCCCTAAAACAAAAACAAAAATTAGCTGGGCATGTTGGTGCATGCCTATAGCGCCCCCTACTCCGGGGCTAAGGTAGGTCATGATCATGCCACTGCACTCCAACCTGGGCAACAGAGGGAGACCCTGTCTCAAAAAAAAAAAAAAAAAAACATATAAAATCAAATTATCGCCGGGCTTAGTGGCTCACACCTGTAATCCCAGCACTTTGGGAGGCTGAGGCAGGTGGATCACTTGCAGTCTGGAGTTAAGAGACCAGCCTGGCCAACATGGTGAAACCCCATCTCTACTAAAAAAACAAAAATCAGCCGGGCGTGGTGGTGCACACCTGTAATTCCAGCTACTCCGGAGGCTGAGGCATGAGAATTGCTTGAACTGGGAGGCAGAGGCTGCAGTGAGCCAAGATCACGCCACTGCACTCCAGCCTGGGTGACAAGAGCGAGACTCTGTCTTTAAATACATAAATATAAAAATGTCCAAATTGTTCCAGATTGGGCCAGTTAGCTCCTGTGTCCTTTGACATTTCTGCATCATGATTTGAATACTGTCAGGTACAAAATGTTCCAGACTCACTTTGTTATTATCAGTATTATCCTTATAATCCTAAAAATAGTGATATTATCATAATAATCCTAATAATAATGGTATTATCATTATCCTTACTGTCAGGTACAAAATGTTCCAGACTCACTTTATTATTATCATTATTATCCTTATACTCCTAAAAATAATGATATTATCATAAGAGTAATCCTAATAATAATGATATTATCATTATCCTTACTGTCAGGTACAAAACGTTCCAGACTCACTTTATTATTATCATTATTATTTGAGACGGAGTCTCACTTTACTACCCAGGCTGGAGTGCCGCTGCGCTCTCTCGGCTCACCTCAACCTCCGCCTTCCGGGTTCAAGCAATTCTCCTGTCTCAGCCTCCCAAGCAGCTGGGATTACAGGCATGCGCCACCATGCCCGACTGATTTTTGTATTTTTAGTAGAGAAGGGGTTTCACCATGTTGTCCAGGCTGGTCCTGAAGTCCTGACCTCAGGTGATCCACCTGCCTTGGCCTCCCAAAGTGCTGGGATTGAGCCACCGTGTCCGGCCCCAGACTTACTTTGGTCTTGTCCAGCCCCAGCCATTTTTTAAGGAGCCTTGGGTCTTCTTAGGGATGAATAATTTTAAATTTTTTTTTCCTTTCGAGACAGGGTCCCACTCTGTCATCCAGGCTAGAGAGCAGTGGGGCAATCACAGCTCACTGCAGCCTTGACCTCCCAGGCTCAAGTGATCTTCCCACCTCAGCCTCCTGGGTAGCTGGGGCTACAGGCACATGCCATCACATCTGGGTAAATTTTTTTTATTATTATACTTTAAGTTCTGGGGTACATGTGTGTAGGGCCACAGCCCGACAGGGTCGTGGGGTGTCCCCTATTTCTGTGCTGAGTCAAGGGATCCGAGAAATAAAGAGACAGGAAACAGAAGGACTGGAAAAGAGCAGCTGGGCCCCGGGGTTGGGGGCGGGGGGAGGATGCCACCTACAAGCAGAGACAGGTGAGGCCCGGAGCATCCAGAAGTGTCTGTATTTATTAGGTCCAAGGCAGGGGGAAGGGTCGTGAGTGAGGTCATCTACAGTCTTAACAATAGGGCATACATAATCATGTGAGTAGCAAGCGAGGGGGCCACCTCATTAAGTCACCTAGACAGAGAGGTGGGCTGTGCGCAGTAGGGGGCCATGCCGTGCGCCCCAGTAGAGGGTTGTGCACAAAAGCAGCCCACCCCCATTAGGTCACCGGTGCAAGGAATTGAGATGTGCCCAACACTTCTTATCTGAGGGCTGGAGACTTCAAAGGATTCCCATAGAAGGATGCTATAAACCAATGCAGTGGGAGCTGACAGAGTGCGCTCTTCTCAAAGATAATTTATAGGGGGATGATTAGACCCAGCCCAGTAGTGAGAAAAAGCTGACAGGGTGTACAGCTGCCATGGCACTTTTACACCAGAGGGGTTCTTCTCCCTCCGTCATGTCTGAGGCCTACTTTCCACAAGAACGGGATGCAAGGTATGGCCACTCCTTTTCAGGAGGAATAACTCTTGCTCCAAGCCGGCCACGCAGCGGGTACTGAGTGCTGCTGTCTAGGCTCTGACCTGCCATATAACATTTGCCCTTTCAGGCAGGGGCGCTATGGCCTCGGTCATTGGTTCTTGTCCTGGCCTGGCTGTTTTTCCCATGTACTGCTTCTGTTCTGTGACTGCTCTAGGCATTCCTCCTACTAGAAACTACTATGGGATTATATAGAAAGATTATATAGCCGGGCGCGGTGGCTCAAGCCTGTAATCCCAGCACTTTGGGAGGCCGAGGCGGGTGGATCACGAGGTCAAGAGATCGAGACCATCCCGGTCAACATGGTGAAACCCCGTCTCTACTAAAATACAAAAAATTAGCTGGGCATGGTGGCGCGTGCCTGTAATCCCAGCTACTCAGGAGGCTGAGGCAGGAGAATTGCCTGAACCCAGGAGGCGGAGGTTGCGGTGAGCCGAGATCACGCCATTGCACTCCAGCCTGGGTAACAAGAGCGAAACTCCGTCTCAAAAAAAAAAAAAAAAAAAAAAGAAAGATTATATAAATCAGCACTAAATGTGTCAGTACAGCTCCGACTACAATCCAATATATGATTATATAGAAAGATTATATAAAACTAAGTATGGTTTTGGCCGGGCGCTGTGGCTCAAGCC
Organism: Saimiri boliviensis; assembly: GCF_048565385.1. Lineage (NCBI taxonomy): Eukaryota > Metazoa > Chordata > Mammalia > Primates > Cebidae > Saimiri > Saimiri boliviensis. The sequence goes on along the minus strand of NC_133468.1, from coordinate 34,441,773 downwards.
TGTAATCCCAGCACTTTGGGAGGCTGAGGTGGGTGGATCACAAGGTCAAGAGATCGAGACCATCCTGGTCAACATGGTGAAACCCCGTCCCTACTAAAAATACAAAATATTAGCTGGGCATGGTGGCGCGTGCCTGTAATCCCAGCTACTCAGGAGGCTGAGGCAGGAGAATTGCCTGAACCCAGGAGGCGGAGGTTGCGGTGAGCCGAGATCGCGCCATTGCACTCCAGCCTGGGTAACAAGAACGAAACTCCGTCTCAAAAAAAAAACAACAACGAAAAAAACTAAGTATGGTTTTATATATATATAAGCTACATATAAGATTATATGAACTAAGTATGATTATGTATTTAAGCTAAATGGAAGTAAGCAGTACGTTATACTTCAAGCACTAATTGTGCCTGGGGTTTGCACAGCTTTCCTTCCTCGGTGCCCATGTGGGGAGTTACCCACACATGCGCAGACCATGCAGGATTTTTACACCGGTATACACATGCCATGGTGGTTTGCTGCGTGCCTGGGTAAATTTAAAAAATTTGTAGAGACAGGATGTCACTGTATTGCCAAGGCTAGTCTCAGACTTCCAGGCTCATGTGATCCTTCTGCCTTGGCCTCCCAAGGTGCTGGGATTACACACAACAGCCACCATACCTGGCTGGCGTACTATTTTAAAACCTAGATAGGCCGGGCACACTGGCTCACGCCTGTAATCTCAACACTTTGGGAGGCCAAGGCGGGCAGATCACAAGGTTGGGAGTTCGAGACCAGCCTGGCCAACACAGTGAAACTGCATCTCTACAAAAAAATACAAAAATGAGCTGGGCATGGTGGCAGGCGCCTATAATCCCAGCTACTCTGGAGGCTGACGCAGGAAAATCGCTTGAACCCAGGAAGCAGAGGTTGCGGTGAGTCGAGATCGCACCACTGCACTCTAGCCTGGGCAACAGAGTGAGACTCCATCTCAAACAAAACAAAACAAAACCCTAGATAAATCTAGGTTTTGATCGAATAAGGAGCCTAAAGGAAGAAGCACCAAGATGGAGGATGGATTGTGGCAGGCCTGGAAGGTTAAGCCAGAGTGTGGTTTAATTTTGTTGGCTTTAAGTAGCCAACCACTGGAAGTCGTAAACATTAGAGTCACACAGTGTGCTGGATACCATGGAGAGGAGAGAGAGGGGAAGCAGGGAGACAAATGGGAAGGACAGTGCCCACCGGATGTTGTTTGCATATATTGAGAGAAGAGTTAACAGTTCTGTCAGTCTGGGGACAGAAGAGAGATAGGTCCAAAGAAAATTCAGCAAAAACAGACCGAGGGCTGGGTGCAGTGGCTCACGCCCGTAATCCCAGCACTTTGGGAGGCCAAACTGTGCAGATCACCTGAGGTCAGGAGTTCAAGACCAGCCTGGCTGACATGGTGAGACCCCCATCTCTACTAAAAATACAAAAATTAGCCAGGTGTGGTGGTGGGCACCTGTAATCCCAGCTACTCTGGAGGCTGAGGCAGTAGAATCACTTGAACCTGGGAAGTGGAGGTTACAATGAGCCGAGATCATGCCACTGTACCCAGCCTGGGCAACAAGAGCAAAACTCCATCTGAAACAAAAAACAAAAAAACAGACTGAAGTCATCCAGAGAAAAGAAAGGAAATGTAATGAGTTTACCATGAGAATCATCTGTGAATAATGCATAATCATAAGTTATACACCGCATGCTGATTTAGCCAATTGCAATATAATTCTTTTGGGAATATGTTTGCATATGTGCATGGTGTTTATGGAACTAAGTCCTCATCTTCCACTGAAGAAAGTCAACAGCTAATATTTATAACTGAAAAACTAGGCCAGGCATGGTGGCTCATGCCTATAATCCCAGCACTTTGAGAGGCTGAGGTGGGCAGATCGCTTGAGCCCAGGAGTTCAAAACGAGCCTGGGCAACATAGTGAGACCCTATCTCTGCAAAAAAAAAAAAAAAAAAAAAAAATTAGGCTGGGAGCAGTGGCTCACGCTTGTAATCCCAGCACTTTGGGGGGCCGAGGCAGGTGGATCTGAGGTCAGGAGTTCGAGACCAGCCTGGCCAACATGGTGAAACCCTGTCTCTACTAAAAATACAAATATTAGCCGAGCATGGTGGCAAGCACTTGTAGTCCCAGAGACTCGGGAGAGATTGAGGCAGGGGAATCACATGAACCCAGGAGACAGAGGTTGCAGTGAGCTGAGATCACACCATTTCACTCCAGCCTGGGCAAGAGAGTGAGACTCCATTAAAAAAAAAAAGAGAGAGAGAGAGAAGAAAAAGAAAAAACTGAAAATAGCAGTATATGAGTTATTAACAAATTGAAAATGGATGTCGATGGGCACGGTGGCTCACGCCTGTAATCCCATAATTAAGTGGGTGGATCATGAGGTCAGGAGATCGAGACCCTCCTGGCCATTGTGAAACCCTGTCTCTACTAAAATACAAAAAATTAGCCGGGCGCGGTGGCTCAAGCCTGTAATCCCAGCACTTTGGGAGGCCGAGGTGGGTGGATCACGAGGTCGAGAGATCGAGACCAACCTGGTCAACATGGTGAAACCCCGTCTCTACTAAAAATACAAAAAATTAGCTGGGCATGGTGGCGCATGCCTGTAATCCCAGCTACTCAGGAGGCTGAGGCAGGAGAATTGCCTGAACCCAGGAGGCAGAGGTTGCGGTGAGCTGAGATCGCGCCATTGCACTCCAGCCTGGGTAACAAGAGCAAAACTCTGTCTCAAAAAAAAAAAAAAAAAAAAAAAAAAAAAAAAAAAAAAGCCGGGTGCGGTGGCTCAAGCCTGTAATCCCAGCACTTTGGGAGGCCGAGGCGGGTGGATCACGAGGTCAAGAGATCGAGACCATCCCGGTCAACATAGTGAAACCCCGTCTCTACTAAAAATACAAAAATTAGCTGGGCATGGTGGCACGTGCCTGTAATCCCAGCTACTCAGGAGGCTGAGGCAGGAGAATTGCCTGAACCCAGGAGGCGGAGGTTGCGGTGAGCCGAGATCGCGCCATTGCACTCCAGCCTGGGTAACAAGAGCAAAACTCTGTCTCAAAAAAAAAAAAAAAAAAAAAAAAAATTAGCCAGGCTTGGTGGCACGTGCTTGTAGTCCCAGCTACTCAGGAGGCGGAAGCAGGGGAATCGCTTGAACTCCAGGAGATGGAGGTTGCAGTGAGCCGAGATCTCACTACTGCATTCCGGCCTTACGACAGAGCAAGACTCCGTCTGAAAAAAAGAAAAAGAAAAGAAAAGAAAATGGATGCCCCAGGGGAGCAGGAAGTGGGTAGAGGAGTGTGGCCGGGCTGCTTTTTGTAGGACTATTTGATTTTCTTAGGAACTATGTTTTTTTTATTTTTTAAAAATCTATCCATCTGCACACTGATATATGTTTCTTTTTGGAACTGTTTTCATTTTACCATGAGAACACATAATATGAATGCAACTGAAAGCATTTTTTAAGCAGAAAGTCAGTATCATAGCAATTTTGGGTAGAAATAATAAAGCCCTGAAGCAGGTGCTGTGGAACGGCAGGAAGGGGAGACAGTTCAAAATTTTCCTGCTAGAATCGATGTTATCTGGATGCCCCTGAGGCTGCAGAGCTTAAGAAAGAGGTCAAAGGCTGAACCTCCAGCCAAAGAGGAAGGTGAAGCCATTAAGAGAAATAAAATCAGGGCCTTCTGTGGTGGCTCCTGACTGTAAATTCCAGCATTTTTGGAGGCCAAGGTGAGAGGGTCATTTGAGCCCAGGAGGCAGGAGTTTGAGACTAGCCCAGGAAGTATATAGTGAGAACTTGTCTCTATTAATATATATGTACTTTTAAAATTATTATTTTTATTAAAGACGCGGTTTCACCATGTTGTTCAGGCTGGTCTTGAACTCCCGACCTCAGGTGATCCGCCCGCCTTGGCCTTCAAAGTGCTTGGATTACAGGCGTGGGCCACCATGCCCGGCCAATATATATGTACTTTGAGATCAAATCTCATCCTGTCATTCTGTCGCTCAAGCTGGCGTGCAGTGGCATGATCTTGGCTCATAACAACCTCCGCCTTCTGGGTTCAAGCAATTCTCCTGCCTCAGACGCCCGAGTAGCTGGGACTACAGGCGCCTGCTACCACGCCCAGCTAATTTTTTAAATATTTTTAGTAGAGACGGGGTTTCAGCATATTGGCCAGGCTGGTCTGGAACTCCCGACCTCGTGATCTGCCCACCTTGGCCTCCGAAAGTGTTGGGATTACAGAAATAAGCCATCTCGCCCAGCCTGGTGACAGACGAGACTCTGTCTAAAAAGGAAGGAAGGGGCCAGGCGCAGTGGCTCAAGCCTGTAATCCCAGCACTTTGGGAGGCCGAGGCGGGTGGATCACAAGGTCGAGAGATCGAGACCAACCTGGTCAACATGGTGAAACCCCGTCTCTACTCAAAATACAAAAAATCAGCTGGGCATGGTGGCGCGTGCCTGTCATCCCAGCTACTCAGGAGGCTGAGGCAGGAGAATTGCCTGAGCCCAGGAGGCGGAGGTTGCGGTGAGCCGAGATCGCGCCATTGCACTCCAGCCTGGGTAACAAGAGCGAAACTCCGTCTCAAAAAAAAAAAAAAGGGAGAGGGTGGTTAAAAAAGAAAAAATTATAATTCCAGGCCTGGCGGGGTGGCTCATGCCTGTAATCCCATCAATTTGAGAGGTTGAGGTGGGAGGAAACCTTGAGGCCAGGGATTCGAGGCCAACCTGGGCAATACAGTGAGACCCCATCCCCATCACCGTCTCTACAAAAAAAGAAAATACTTAGCAGGGCACGGTGGTGTGTGCCTGTAGTCCCAGCGGCTCTGGATGCTGACGTGGAGGCTCTCAGGTCCAGGAGGTCCCGGTTGCAGTGAGCTCTGATCGCCCCACTGCACTCACTCCAGTCCGGGTCAAAGTGCAAGATCTCGTCTCAAACGAGACAAAACACAAAAACCATAAATCCATCACCCCGAGGCCAGCACTGTCCTTTATTTGGGGGTCTCTTCATAAGCTCCATATGGTTCCTGAAGCTCAAGTTTATGTGCTGTGCTCACCAAGCCCCACCTCCAACTCACACTTCCTCCCTCGGAATTTCCGGCTGTGTTCTGGATGGCTCTCCAGGGTGGGAGTTCACACGCCTGAAACCAAGCCCACCGCAGATTTTCCCATCTCAGATCCCATCTTCACCACCACCAGGACTGGATTCCAGCCCACAGCAGACCCAAGTGCTGAAATGATTATGGTGCCCAGTTCACATGGGCAAAATGAGATGCTTTTCTGAAATATCAAATTGTTTTATCTTTTTTTTTTTTTTTTTTTTTTTTTTTTTTTGAGACAGAGTTTTGCTTTGTCGTTCAGGCTGGAGTGCAGTGGTGCCGTCTTGGCTCACTGCAACTTCTGCCTCCCAGGTTCAAGTGATTATTGTGCCTCAGCCTCCCAAGTGACTGGGATGACAGGCATGCACCACCATGCCCGGGTAATTTTTTGTATTTTTAGTAGAGACAGGGTTGCTTATAGCCATTACTGGAGATAGTGGGGGAAAAAAAAAAAAAGAAAGAAAGAAAAGAAAGAGACAGAGTTTCACCATGTTGCCCAGACTGGTCTCAAACTGATGGCCGCAAGTATCCTCTTGCCTCAGACTCCCAAAGTACTGAGATTACAGGTGTGAGCCACCATGCCGGGCCTTGTCATTCCCTTCTAAGTAGTAGGTATTTCGATTCAGCCATTACAGAGTTGCCAGGATGGTCATTTCCTTTCCCATTCCCATCTGATTATTTTCTGCCTCAGATCCTCACATTTTGGGTACACGATCTTGAACTTCCAGTCTTCACTCTGGTGCTCTGTCTAGAATGTTCATCCCTCTCTTCTCTGTCCAGAGAACTCCTGTCTTTTGGCAATTAACTCAAATGCCATGTGCTCTCGGAAGGCTTCTACTCTTCCTGGGAGAAAAGGCTACTGAAGGAAAAGGAGCTCTCTTTTCCGCTAGGTGAGCAGAGGAAACTTCACAGAGGTAGCTTCTGACCGAGACCTTGTAGTGCGAATAGGATACCCTTGAGGTGAGAAATGGGTCTGGCATTAGGAGGCTGCATTTAGGGACACCTCGCAGTCTAGCCCCGTTGAAGGACAGGCTGGGAAGGTACACACTGGGGCCAGGGAAGTTCTTTTTTTTTTGTGATAGAGTTTCGCTCTTGTTACCCAGGCTGGAGTGCAATGGCGCGATCTCAGCTCACCGCAATCTCCGCCCCCTGGGTTCAGGCAATTCTCCTGCCTCAGCCTCCTGAGTAGCTGGGATTACAGGCACGCGCCACCATGCCCAGCTGATTTTTGTATTTTTAGCAGAGACGGGGTTTCACCACGTTGACCAGGATGGTCTCCATCTTTTGACCTCGTGATCCACCCGCCTCGGCCTCCCAAAGTGTTGGGATTACAGGCTTGAGCCACCGCGCCCAGCCGGAAGTTCTTTAAACCAAGAAAGACAGTTTCATAGGGAGAGAATTTAATGTGCGTGTTTTTGATTGTACTGGAAAGCCAAACAAATTTTGGACTATGTGGTGCTGTTTGGAGAAACAATTGAAACGTTCTCCCACTCTAGACACAGTTACTGCTATTTTCTTATCGTACACTTGGTACAGGGCTGTGATTACTGTTATTTATTTATTTTTTTGAGACTGAGTGTCACTCTTGTTGCCCAGGCTGGAGTGCAATGGTATGATCTTGGCTCGCCGAAAGCTCCGCCTCCTGGGTTCAAGCGATTCTCCTGCCTCAGCCTTCTGAGTAGCTGGGATTACAGGCCTGCGCCACCATGCCCAGCTAATTTTATATTTTTGTAGAGATGGGGGGTTTCTCCATGTTAGTCAGGTTGGTCTCAAACTCCTGACCTCAGGTGATCTACCCGCCTCGGCCTCCCTCCTAAGATTATTTATTACTTGAGATGAAGTTTCGCTCTTGTTGCCCGGGCTAGAGTGCAATGGTGCGATCTCGTCTCACTGTAACCTCTGCCTCCTGGGTTCAAGGGATTCTCGTGCCTCAGCCTCCCAACTAGAGACGGGGTTTCACCATGTTGGTCAGGCTGTTCTCAAACTCCTGACCTCAGGTGATCCACTTGCCTCGGCCTCCCAAAGTGTTAGGATTACAGATGTGAGCCACCATGCCCGCCCAGAACTGTGATTCTTTCTGTTGTTGTTGGCTTTTTTTTGGGGGGGGGGCAATCTCTACATCGAATTCTTTTTCCTCCCATGTTACTCAGCAAACAGCTCGGAACATTGTAGGTGCCCGTGAATACTAAATGAATTTAGTCTACCTTTTATTTTTTATAAAACAGGGTCTCGCTATGTTACTCAGGCTTGTCTCGACTCCTGGCCTCAAGCAATTCTCCCGCCTCTGCCTCCCAAAGTGCTGGGATTAGGGGTTAACTCACTGTGCCCACCCAGGATGTTTATCTTTAACAGGTACGTCTATTTTTCCAAAGCAGCTTCTATATTCTACTTTCCGGCAAACCCCTAGAAACAAGCACTATACTTCTACCCGGATCTCAACCACACTCTCGCCCAGAAGTTAACTTTGGGGCGAGCAAAGCTGGCGCTCAAGTTGTCCTTCCGCAGAACCTTTGCTCGGGGAAGCTCCCGGGGCCACTTCCCGCCAACCCCTCGCTGCAGCCCAGCCCCACCCGCACATCCCCGGGCGTGGCCGAGCGCGGCGCCTTTAAGAAGGGGGCGGAGCCCAAGAGGAAAGACAAAGCCCCTGGCCGCGCGCTCCCCCTCCCCCTCCGGCGCACCACACGGACAGTGGTGCCCGGATGTCGGTGTCGCCGTCGGTGACAGATGGCGCAGTCCCTGTATATGCGAGGGGGCCTCTCAAGCTTGACCTCCTTGAGTTCTCGGCCTCTGCGTCCTCCGCTGTCCGCTACTTTTAACTCCGCCGCCCGAGGCCCGCACTCCTGTCACCGGCGCTTACATAATGTGACCTTTCACCTCTTCAGACTGCCCTCTAGTGCGCTGCAACCCAACTACGCGACAGGGGCAGGGGGGCGGGACCCAGGTGCGGAGCGGCAGCTCCTCCAAGCCAATAGGCTGTGAGCGCTGACCAGCTCTCCGCCTATTGGAGCATTCGACACCGGCGCCACGGGGGAGCAAGTTAGTGTGTGCGTTGGCCGGGCCGGGGGGAGGAGGGGAATCTCCCGCCATTTTTCAATAATTTCCTCCGGTGTCGCCGAGGAGGAGTCGTGACTGCTGGCCGCCGGGACCCGAGGCGGGGATCGGCTGGGGGCTGCTGGGAGGCGCGGCGGTGTGTGCGGGAGCTCTGCGCCCTGCCGTTCCGCTCCATGGCTGTCGCGCGGCCGCGCCGGCGGTAAGGGAGCCGGAGTTCGCGCCGCCCTCTCACCCCTCCCCTCCCCCACCCCTCCCCCGGGCGCCTGGCGCTCGCTCCGGGCCGCGGGGCCTAGTGCTGCGCCGCGGGGCCGGCCCCAGCAGCCGCCCGTCCCCATCGCCGCCGCCGCGGCCGCCGCCGCGATGGCGCCGCTCCTGGGCCGCAAGCCCTTCCCGCTGGTGAAGCCGCTGCCCGGAGAGGAGCCGCTCTTCACCATCCCGCACACTCAGGAGGCCTTCCGCACCCGGGAGTATCCTTTTCCAGTCGCCGGGGCCGGGCCGGGCCGGGGCAGGGCCAGGGGCTAGCGGGGCCGGGTCGGCCGCGCATCCGCCGCCCGGGGCAGCTGTCAGCGCGCCCCGGCCGCCCGCGGGCCTGGACGCCGAGTCTCAACCCGCGCCCGCCGATCCTTCCCGGGGTTCCGGCGGGGTGGGGGCGCGCGCCGGCCCTGGAGGGAGAAGGGCCAGCTCCGGGCGCCCCCGGGGCCCCGCCGGCGCGCAGCGCACCCCCATCCCCATGACCGCCCCCGGGTCGGCTTTAGGGCCTGAGGATCCCGGAGGGAGGAGGAGGCGTGGGGAGGGGGAGCGGGATTTCTTGCTTTGCTTTTCCCAAATTTTTTTTTTTTTTTTTCTAAATTTAAATGAATTCTGCAGTTTAAGTTTTGAAATTGTACCCGCGCGGCCTCGTGATGCGGCGTGTGCAAGTCTTCGACTGCGTCTTATCTCTGTCTCTGCGGCGACAGTTGGCATTTTTTCTTCTCCCGAGGGAACTTTAGGCCGGGGATGAACTGACAGGACCCTGGGGCTGGAAACTGGGAATGAGATTGCCCACTTAGAGGACAGGGAAGGAAAAAACCGCTTCTGGATGAGCTGATGCCTGCCTTCCCTGGGCAGACGCAGGTTTAAAATTTTGCAGGTTTAGAAGGAGATTGGTATTCGTTAAAAGCGAAATTAAAATAAAAATACCAAGATGTACCTGAAGTTTTTGTGTTGTATTTTAGGAACACGAAATTTGTTGTTTTAAAAAGGAAGCATCCTCTCGTAATGACTAAGATTTCTTGCATAAGCATTATCTTTTAGTGTAAAGTTAGGCAGCTTTTATTTGCTTTTTTTTAATGGGTGTCAGATGAATCGTTTTTGAGGCTTATCTGTTCAAAAAAAAAAAAAAAAGATTGTGGAATCAAGGGTGTTTTTTGGAGACTGAAAGCTTTAGACGTGAAGGCTAATGTGTTGTGAGTTTTCTTAGCCCTATCTCTTCGAAAAGGGTTTGATTTCTTAGTTTCTTGCTTGCTTCTGTATAGGAGGAAGTGTCTCTGAGAGCTATTTCATTTCTCCGTGATTCTTACTTAACGCAGTACGTTGGAGGATAATCTCGTTCTTGTTGGAGTGCGATTTGTGAATGTGGAGTGCAATTCGTGAGTGTCCTTTTGTGGGGAGTATACACACAAAGGGACCTGGAAAATGAGTCCATGCTGGAGGAACGCTCTTGGAGAAATAGAGCTGTAGCCTCTTGGAGCTGAAATGGATCTTTGAGGTGGTCGGCTACTCGGGCTTGGTTCCCCGAGTTGGCCCAGAGAGTGGAGCTTGACTTGTTGAAGGTCATATAATAAAAGAGTTAGGAGTAGAATCCAGTGCTCTTCCTACCTGATGCCTGTAAGTCAGTCAAGAGAAGAAGGTGGAATGTTAGTCCTTCACTTTTTTTTTTTTTTTTTTTTTGAGACTGAGTTTTGCTCTTGTGACCCAGGCTGGAGTGCAATGGTAAGATCTCGGCTCACCGCAACCTCCGCCTCCTGGGTTCAGGCAATTCTCCCGCCTCAGCCTCCTGAGTAGCTGCGATTATAGGCACGCGCCACCATGCCCAGCTGATTTTTTGTATTTTTAGTAGAGACAGGGTTTCACCATGTTGACCAGGATGGTCTCTATCTCTTGACCTCGTGATCCATCTGCCTTGGCCTCCCAAAGTGCTGGGATTACAGGCATGAACCACCGCGCCCGGCTTTTTTTTTTTTTTTTTTTTTTTTTTTGAGACGGAGTTTCGCTCTTGTTACCCAGGCTGGAGTGCAATGGCACGATCTCGGCTCACCGCAACCTCCGCCTCCTGGGTTCAGGCAATTCTCCTGCCTCAGCCTCCTGAGTAGCTGGGATTACAGGCACGCGCCACCATCCCCAGCTAGTGTTTTGTATTTTTAGTAGAGACGGGGTTTCACATGTTGACCAGGATGGTCTGGATCTCTTGACCTTGTGATCCACCTGCCTCGGCCTCCCAAAGTGCTGGGATTACAGGCGTGAGCCACCGCGCCCGACGTTTTTTTTTTTTTTTTTTAAAGACGAGGTTTCACCATGTTGGTCAGGCTGGTCCTGAACTCCCGACCTCAGGTGATCCGCCGGCCTTGGCCTCCAAAGTGCTTGGATTACAGGCGTGAGCCGCTACGCCCGGCCACTCCTTCACTTTTAATTAATTTAAATATTACCTCACTTTTTTGTCAGTGTGGTATAAGATAAGGCACAGTGGCTGGAGGGGTGGTCATTTTGTTCTTGTCCAGTGAAGACTTGGAATGCTTTGGAGAAGTTCCTCTAGCTGTACCAAATACTGCATTATTCTAAAGGTATCCCCCTTTTTTTTTTTTTTGAATTGGAGTTTCCCTCGTGTTGCCTAGGCTGGAGTACAGTGATGCCATCTCGGCTCACTGTAGTCTCCGCCTCCTGGGATATGAGTAGCTGGGATATTACAGGCACCAGTCACCACGTCTGGCTAATTTTTTTGGTATTTTTAGTAGAGACAGGTGTTTTACCATGTTGGCCAGGCAGGTCTCGAACTCCTGACCTCAGGTGATCCACCTGCCTCAGCCTCTCAAAGTGCTGGGATTACAGGGGTGAGCCACCATACCTGGCCAGTACCCTACTTTTTTTTTTTTTTTTTTTTTTTTTTCTGAGACGGAGTTTCACTCTTGTTACCCAGGCTGGAGTGCAATGGCGCGATCTCGGCTCACCGCAACCTCCGCCTCCTGGGTTCAGGCAATTCTGCCTCAGCCTCCTGAGTAGCTCGGATTACAGGCATGTGCCACCATGCCCAGCTAATTTTTTGTATTTTTAGTAGAGACGGGGTTTCACCATATTGACCAGGATGGTCTCGATCTCTTGACCTCGTGATCCACCCGCCTCGGCCTCCCAAAGTGCTGGGATTACAGGCTTGAGCCACCGCGCCCGGCCAACTTTTTAATAACATTTGAAACGTCAGTGGAGTAGCAACTTGTGAGAATCCAACATGTCCTTTTTTCTTTTCTTTTTTTTTTTTTTTTTTTTTTTTTTTTGAGACAGTCTCACTCCGTCACCAGGTGCCAGGCTGGAGTGCAGTGGCGCGACCTCGGCTTATTGCAACCTCCCGCCTCCTGGGTTCAAGCAATTCTCCTGCCTCAGCCTCCCGAGTAGCTGGGACTACAGGTGCGCGCCACCACGCCCAGCTAATTTTTTTGTATTTTTAGTAGAGATGGGGTTTCACCATGTTGGCCAGGATGGTCTCGATGTCTTGATCTCGTGATCCGCCCACCTCAGCCTTCCAAAGTGCTGGGATTACAGGCATGAGCCACTGCGCCTGACCAACATGTCCTTTTCAAATGTCATTAATGTTTTGAGCGTTGATGGATGCTCACCCACTGTCAGATGATAATTTCTCAGGTTTGGTTTTAGTGGAGTATAAGAAACATGCCATGGAGAAGAGACAGGTTCTAAGTATATAACAGTACTGAGCTGTGTAAAAAATGGCTGTAGGTAGTTAATTTAGGACTGGCAATACAGGCTCTTTCATATTATTGAATGAAATTGTTGAAATATATATATGAAGAGTTTCTCCTGATGATAACAACTGAAAACTGAAACCTGGAACTTTTTTTTTTTTTTTTTTGAGACAGAGTGTCGCTCGTTTCCCAGGCTGGAGTGCAATGGCACGATCTCGGCTCACCGCAACCTCCGCCTCCTGGGTTCAGGCAATTCTCCTGCCTCAGCCTCCTGAGTAGCTGGGATTACAGGCACGCGCCACCATGCCCAGCTAATTTTTTGTATTTTTAGTAGAGACGGGGTTTCACCACGTTGACCAGGATGGTCTGGATCTCTCGACCTCGTGATCCACCCGCCTTGGCCTCCCAAAGAGCTGGGATTACAGGCTTGAGCCACCGCGCCCGGCCCTCAAACCTGGAACATTTTAAGTGGTGTGTATTTAATAAACATTCTTCATTTTTAAATTTCCCATACTGGTATTTGAACCCTTTTAACGAAAGAGTTCTTAAAGCATGTTTTATATTGGGGGGAAATTGCTCCTTTGGGAAGTTCTACAAGTGGAAGCACTTTGAGGATGGTTTTTAAACAATTGCACTGTATGGTTGGCAGATAGGCATATTTCTTTATGAGGCTATTAGTGGTTTCACAGAGGAGAACAAATATGTGGTTGGGTAACAGCTGCCTTTGAAGTAGTATTCCCAGTTCTCAATTTATATTTACAATTATGTTTTTAATAGGACTTGATACTTTAATTTTCTTTTAATACTTGCCTTTTGATTGCATGTATCACAGAAGTTTGTGTGATATTTTACTGACTTAAAGGTGTGTGTTGGTATGTTCTCGGAGGTATATTGTAAATCTTCATTAAACTTAGTGGAAGTTATGAGTAACACACACATTTAATGACTAGGTGTTATATATTGGTGATTATGTTGATTATACTGTAGCTTTGTATGGTGCCTTACTTCCTAGAGTAGTACCACAGGCAGGACACTAGATCTTGGAAAATATTAAAATGGTGGCACGTGCCTGTAATCCCAGCTACTGAGGAGGCTGAGGCAGGAGAATTGCCTGAACCCGGGAGGCGGAGGTTGCGGTGAGCCGAGATCATGCCATTGCACTCCAGCCTGGGTGGGTAACAAGAGCGAAACTCTGTCTCAAAAAAAAAAAAAAAAAAAAAGAAAAAAGAAAAAGAAACAGCTAGTTCATGACCTTCGTAGCATCATTATGTGAGAATTTATAGAGGGTATGATAATGAGGGGCTTTTATTCATATTGTTAATCTGGCTTTAGACAAGTGTGACTAGGGCATATTTTTTTTTTGTTTTAAGAGTTGGAATCTTGCTATGTTGCCCAGGCTGGAGTGCAGTGGCTGTTCACAGATGAAATGGTAGCACAGGGAAGCCTTGAACTGTGCTCAAGAGGTCCTCCAGCCCCAGCCTCTAGAGTAGCTGGGACGATAGGCAAGTTCTACTGCACCTGTCGTAGAGCATGTATGTAGGAGTTGAGTAGCTGTAGATGGAGTTAAGTGGTAGGATAGGGTTTTACTGGACAGTTGGACTACTAAGCTCTTATGTTGAATTTTATACATTCTTTAACACATTATGCCATATTAGACTTGTTTTTAACTGAAAGACAGTTTGGTCCGAAGAGAGAAAATTGGGTAAAAAGCAAATCTTGAGTTAGCTCACTATTTGCCGTCTTCTGACTTAGAACTCTTAGGTTACAGTTATGCTTTTTTAATTCTGTATTTTTCTGGGCCACTTACTTTCAGGATATCAAGTACTTCATTGAAAGAAACAATCCGTGTAAGGCTGAAGAGAACAAAGCAGCAGCATGTTGTGATGAGGAGGTAGCTGATGGCAAAGTAGATGCATAATGAGGTAGTCTGGGATTGGAAAGTATCTTATCGTTTATAGCTTACACAACCTTTGGAGAATTGCTTTGACATTTTGTCTGCAATTATATGTGCAGCAGTTGCTGGAACATAAAAACCTCAGTTGGCATTTGCTCTGAGAGGTTATTTGAGAGTGAGTGACTTATTTTGGTAACCTAAAATCTGAAATAGGATTTAGAGGCAGCTGACTCAGTATCCTTCTAATGGGCTTTTTTGCCTTTTCATTTTCATTTTTTTTTCTTGCTTTCCCCTTTTTTCTTACTTATTTTTAATTTGAAACAGCGTCTCACTGTCGTGCAGGCTGGAGTGCAGTGGTGTGATCATGCCTCATTGCAGCCTCTAGTGATTCTCCCCGCTCAGCCTCCTGAGTAGCTATAACCATAGATGTGCACCACTACACCTGTCTGATTTTTGTATCTTTTGTAGAGGTGGGGTCTTGTAAAGTTGCCCAGGCTGGTCTTGAATTTCTGGCCTCAAGTGATCCTCTGGCTTCAGCCTCCCAAAGTGCTGGGATTACAGGTGTGAGCCACTATATGTGGCCTTGTTTTCTCTTAATATAAGTTAAAGTAATTACCAGAAGAGTTACATAAACTTAAAAGAGCCATTGTTAGGGGTTGTAGGAATTTCAGTTTCAGATTTTTTTTTTTTTAGATGGAGTCTTGCATTGTCTGCCAGACTGGAGTGCAGTGGCGCAATCTCAGCTCACTGCAGTCTCTGCCTCCTGGGTTCAAGCCATTCTCTTGCCTTAGTCTCCCTGGTAGTTGGGATTACAGACACCTGCCACCATGTCCATCTATGTTTTTTGTAGTTTTAGTAGAGCCTCACTAGGCCACACTGGTCTTGAACTCCTGACCTCGTGATCCAACTGCTTTGGCCTCCCAAAGTGCTGGGATTACAGACGTGAACCACTGTTCCTGGCCAGATATTTTTTTGAAGATTGGCTTGCCCTGTCCCCCAGGTTGGAGTGCAATGGCATGATCTCGGCTTGCTGCAACTTCTGCCTCCCAGCTTCAAGCGATTCTCCTGCCTCAGCCTCCCAATTAGCTGGGATTACAAGCGCCTGGCTAATGTTTGTATTTTTAGTAGAGACAAGGTTTTGCCATATTGGTCAGGTTGGTCTCAAGCTCCTAACCTCAGGTGATCTGCCCGCTTCGGGCTCCCAGAGTGCTGGGATTTCAGGTGTGAACCACAGTGCTGACCTCAGATTTTAAAAATTAATATGACTAGTCAGTTAATTTTGAGTTTATACTGTCAGAATACATTTTCTGATATGTATACCTTAGGTTTCAGTCAATGTTGTCCCACAAAAGTGTAATATGAGCCACATGTAATTAAACATTTTGTAGTACTCTCATATTAAAAAAAAAATGGTAGGAAAAAAGTAAAAACTGGATGTGGTGGTGAGTGCCTGTAGTCCCAGCTACTCAGGAGGCCAAGGCTGGAGGATTCCTTAAACCCAGAAGCTTGAGACCAGCCAAGGCAACATAATGAGATCACCATCTTCAAAAAATACATAATAAAAAGGAAAACCACATTTTCTCTCTCATTGTTAATTTTTTTTTGAGATGGAGTCTCACTCTTCCCAGGCTGGAGTGCAGTGGCACAGTCTCGGCTTACTGAAACCTTTTCCTCCTGGGTTCGATGGATTCTTCTGCCTCAGCTTTCAGAGTAGCTGGGATTACAGGTGCCTGCCACCACATCTGGCTTTTTTTTTTTTTTTTTTTTGAGATGGAATTTTGTTCTTGTTGCCCAGGCTGGAATGCAATGGCACTATCTCTGCTCACCGCAACCTCTGCCTCCCAGGTTCAAGCAATTCTCCTGCCTCAGCCTCCTAAGTAGCTGGGATTTATCACACCTGGCTAATTTTGTATTTTTTTAGTAGGGACTGGGTTTCTCCATATTGGTCAGGCTGGTCTCAAGCTCCTAACCTCAGGTAATCCGCCCGCCTTGGCTTCCCAAAGTGCTGGGATTATAGGTGTGAGCCTCCTCGCCCAGCCTAATTTTTGTATTTTTTTTTCTTTTTAATTTTTGTGTGTTTTTTTGTTTTGTTTTGTTTTGTTTTTTGAGAAAAAGAATAAAGAAGAGGAAGAAAGAGAAAGAGGAAGAGGGAGAGAGAATGGGGGTATTGCTTTACTGCCCGGGCTAGAATGCAGTCTAAATATGGGTATGCCTATAATTGTCCTTAATAATGGAGACATGAAAGAAAATGAGGGAAGAGAGTAACAAACAAGGAGCCAACCAACATTTCGTTTAAACTTCTAAGTTGATATGATGTGGTACTGATAAGAGTGTATATTTTGTGTAAAGTGGAGAGTTCTATAAATGTTAATTACGTTTACTCGTTCCAGATCTGAGTTCAAGTCCTGGATATCGTTGTTAATTTTCTGTCTCATTGATCTGTCTAATATTAATATTGAAGTCTCCCACTATTATTGTGTGGGAGTCTAAGTCTCTTTCTAAGTCTTCTATGTCTGGGTATTCCTGTATTGGGTGCGTGTATATTTAGGATCTTTAACTCTTCTTGTTGTTGCATTGATTCTTTTATCATTATATAATGTCCTTCTTTGCTTCTTTTGATCTTTGTTGCTTTAAATACTATTTTATGAGAAGCAAAAATTGTAACTTCTGCTTTTTATTTATTTTTGCTCTCTGGTTGGTTGGTAAATCTCTCTCCATCCTTTGTTTTGAGTCTTTGTGTATCCTTGAATGTGAGATGGGTCTGGATGCAGCATACAGTTTTAGTTTTTTGTCCAAATTGCCTGTCTTTGAATTGAGGAATTTAGTCAATTTAAATTTAGAATTGATAATGATATATGTGAGTTTAATACTGTCATTTAATATTAGCTGGCTATTTTGCCCATTAGTTGATGTAAATTCTTCATTATATTGATGTTTTTTACTTTTTGGTATTTCTTAGAAAGGCTGATACTGTTTGTTCCTTTCTATGTGTAGTGGTTCTTTCAGAAGCTCTTGTAAAGCAGGCCTGGTGGTGATGAATTCTCTGAGTGCTTGCTTGTTCACAAAAAACTTTATTTTTCCTTCACTTATGAAGCTTAATTTGGCTGGATGTAAAATTCTTGGTTGAAAGTTCTTTTCTTTAAGGATGTTGAATATTGGTCCCCACTCTCTTCTGGCTTGTAGGGTTTCTGCTGAGAGATCTGCTGTAAGTCTGATAGGCTTCCCTTTGTGGGTAACCTGACCTTTCTCTCTGGCTGCCCTTAGTATTTTCTCCTTCATTTCAACCCTGGTGAATCTGACGATTATGTGCCTTGGAGTTGCTCTTCTTGAGGAATATCTTTGTGGTGTTCTCTGTATTACCTGGAGCTGAGTATTATCCTGCCTTACTAAGTTGGGAAAATTTTCCTGAATAATATCCTGAAGCATATTTTCCAGCTTGGATTCATTCTCTTCGTCACATTCAGGTACACCTATCAAGCGTAGATTAGGTCTTTTCACATAATCCCATATTTCTTGGAGACTTTGCTCATTCCTTTTTATCCTTTTTTCTCTAATCTTGTCTTCTAGTTTTATTTCATTGAGTTGGTCTTCGACCTCTGATATCCTTTCTTCTGCTTGATCAATTCGGCTGTTAAAACTTGTGCATACTTCACGTAGTTCTCATATTGTGTTTTTCAGTTCCATCAATTCACTTATTTTCCTCTCTAAATTTTGTATTCTTGTTGACATTTCGTCAAACCTTTTTTCAAAGTTCTTAGTTTCTTTAGATTGTGTTAGCATAAGTTCTTTTAATTCACAGGAGTTTCTTATTATCCACGTTTTGAAGCCTGCTTCTGTAATTGGAACACACTCGTTCTCCATCAAGCCTTGTTTTGTTGCTGATGAGGAACCGTGATCCTCTGCTGAGGGAGAGGTGTTCTGATCTTGGGTATTCTCAGCCTTTTTTGGCTGTTTTCTTCCCTTCGTTGTAGGTTTATCCATCTGTGGTCTTTATAATTACCGTCTTTGTAATTGGGTTTCTGAGTGGACGTCCAACTTATTGATTCTCAGCGCCGAAATCTGAGCAACCCACTGCGCCGACCAAATCAGCGGCGTTAAGCTGGATGGTGCCTTTCTGACTCTGCACCAAGAACCGACGCTCCGAGGCGCCGGCAAAACCACCTCGCCGGTCACAAGAGTCGCGCTGGCGACCCGTGGGGCTCCTCCGCTGGGAATCTCCTGGTGCGTGAGCAACAAGAATTCATGTGAAGGTGTGGCGTCCTCTCGTTCTTTGCGTTTTCAGTGGGAGCTACAATCCTGAGCTGCTAGTGATCAGCCATCTTGGATCTCTCTCCCTAATTTTTGTGTTTTTAATAGAGATGGGGTTTTACAATGTTGGCCATACTGGTCTCAAAACTCCTTCCATTAAGTGATCTGCCCACTTCTGCCTCCCAGAGTGCTGGGATTATGGGTGTGAGCCACCATACCTTGCCACATTTTTCTCATTTTAAGACAAAGGCTGACACCTGGTGTGGTGTCACATGCTGGTAATTCCGGTACTTTGGGAGGCTGAGGCAGGTGGATTGCTTGAGTTCAGGAATCTGAGACCAGCCTGGACAACATCATGAATAAAAGCCTGTTTCTATTAAAAATAGAAAAATTAGCTGGATGTGGTGATGTTTGCCTGTGGTCCCAATTACTTGGGAAACTGAGGTGGGAGGATCACCTGAGTCCAGGAGGCAGAAGTTGCAGTGAACCGAGATGGGGCCATTGCATTCCAGCTTGGGTGACAGAGCAAGACCCTGCCTCGAAAAAAGAAGACCAAGTGCTGGAGTAGACCCTATGTGTGACATGCCTTTCTAGTGGCACAGAGAGGCTGGGCACGGTGGCTCAACTCCTGTTATTTGAGCACTTTGGGAGGCCGAGGCGGGTAGATCATGAGGTCAGGAGATCAAGACCATCCTGACCAACATGTTAAACCCTGTCTCTACTAAATTACAAAAAAGAAAAATTAGCTGGGCATGGTGGTGCTCGCTTGTAATCCCAGCTACTCATGAGGCTGAGGCAGGAGATTCACTTGAACCTGGGAGGCAGAGGTTGCAGTGAGCCAACATTGCGCCGCTGCACTCCAGCCTGGTGACAGAGTGAGACTGTCTAAAAAAAAAAAGAGAAGGAGCTAGAAGAAGACGTCATGAGGTTTTAAGCCTCTTTCCGGAAGTGACATATATTACATCTGCTCACATGTATTGCCGAAACAAGTCACGTGGTCAAGCTTAATGTTAATAGGGAGGAGAGGTACGTTCCTCTTCAGGGACCTTGCAAACAAGCCACATGGCAGTGGGTGGAGATGTAAAATCCTCTTATGGAAAGGAGGTGAATAGTTAGAAACTAATACAATCTATCGCATTTGAAGGTTCAAGGAATGTTTTCTGGGAAAAGTTATTTTTGAGATCTAAAGGATAATTAGAATTTAGTTAGATGAATAATAGAGAACTGTATATTCTTGGCAGAGAAGGTGTGATGAGTTTGTGATTGTGTGAGTTTGAAGGTTCTTGATTTTTTTTTTTTTTTTGAGACAGATTCTCTTCTGTCACCCAGGCTGGAGTTCAGTGACCGTATCTCCGCTCACTGCAACTCGTTCAAGCACTTCTCCTGCCTTAGCTTTTCAAGTAGCTAGGATTACGGGCGCCCACCACGATGCCTGGCTAATTTTTGTATTTTTAGTAGAGATGGGGGTTTCACCATGTTGGCCAGACTGGCCTCAAACTCCTGATCTCAAGTGATCTGCCCTCCTTGGCCTCCCAAAGTGCCGGGATTACAGGCATGAGTCACTGCGTCTGGCTGAAGGTTTTTGATTTTTAAAAAGTAAAAGTTTCACACTGGCTTGAGTGGAGAAGTGGGATTGGGGATGAGTTGCCTAGTAAGTAGTGAGAGCTACAGAAAAGGATGGCATCACGCTAGCACTTGTGAGGTGGGCTAGGTGGGCTGAGGAGTTTCCTCTGGGCTTTAGATTCAGTGGAGGCTTTTGAAAAATTTGAATATGAAAGGAAACAGGCTTTTAGGTTTAGAAAGATTACTGTGGCTGCACTGTTTTTATATTTTTGTTTTTGAGACAGGGTCTCATTCTGTTCTCCAGACTGGAGTGCAGTGACATGATCTCAGCTCACCACAACCTCTGCCCCCCCGGGTTTGAGTGATTCTCCTGCCTCAGCCTTCTGTGTAGCTGGGATTACAGGAGCGTACCTCCACAGCTGGCTAATCTTTTTGTAATTTTAGTAGTGACGGGATTTCACCACGTTGGCCATGCTGGTCTTAAACTCCTGGCCTCAACTGATCTGCCCGCCTCAGACTCACAAAGTATTGGGATTACAGGGGTGAGCCACTGCGCCTGGCTTGCAGTGTTGAGAATAGATCTCCAGTCTTGAGACTAGTAGCATCTTGACAGTGACATGGCTATTAAAATAGTCTAGGTAAGTGACTGGGTTTGATGGTTCATGCCTGTAATCCCAGCACTTTGGGAGGTTGAGGCAGGTGGATCACCTGAAGTCCAGGAGTTTGAGACCAGCCTGGCCAATATGGTGAAATCCTGTCTCTCCTAAAAACACAAAAGTTAGCGGGGGCGCGGTGACGCATGCCTGTAATCCCAGCCTTGGGAGGCTGAGGTAGGAGAATTCTGTTGAACGTGGGGGGCGGAGGTGGCGGTGAGCTGAAATCGTGCCACTGCGCTCCAGCCTGGGCAACAGAGTAAGACCCTGTTTCAAAAAAAAAAAAAAAAAAAAAAAGTCTTGGCAATAGTTAATGGTCGTTTGAATAAACTTACTAGCCTTCGAAGTGGAGAAAAAGCACAATGGATAGATTTCAGAGATAAATTATTATTAATTTTTTTTTTTTTTTTTGAGACGGAGTTTCACTCTTGTTACCCAGGCTGGAGTGCAATGGCGCAATCTCGGCTCACCGCAACCTCCGCCTCCTGGGTTCAGGCAATTCTCCTGCCTCAGCCTCCTGAGTAGCTGGGATTACAGGCACGTGCCACCATGCCCAGCTAATTTTTTGTATTTTTAGTAGAGACGGGGTTTCACCATGTTGACCAGGATGGTCTCGATCTCTTGACCTCGTGATCCACCTGCCTCGGCCTCCCAAAGTGCTGGGATTACAGGCTTGAGCCACCGCGCCCAGCCTGATAAATTATTATTATTATTATTATTATTATTATTATTTTTGGTCAGAGTCTTGCTCTGTTGCCCAGGCTGGATTACAGTGGTTTGATCTCAGCTGACTGCAGCGTCTGCCTCCCGGGTTCAAACGATTCTCCTGCCTCAGTCTCCCAAGCAGTTGGGATTATGGATGTGCACCACCACACAGGCTAATTACTGTATTTTTAGTACAGATGAGGTTTCACTGTGTTGGCCAGGCTGGTGTGGAACTCCTGACCTCAGGTGATCCGCCTGCCTCAGCCTCCAAAAGTGGTGGAATTATAGGCATGAGCCACCATGCCTGGCCAATGATGTGGATTTGACAAGATTTGGTGATTGGGGAAGAGCCAAGGATAATGTTTGGTTTTCTTTTTTTTTTTTTTTGAGACGGAGTTTCGCTCCTGTTACCCAGGCTGGAGTGCAGTGGCGCAATCTCGGCTCACCGCAACCTCTGCCTCCTGGGTTCAGGCAATTCTCCTGCCTCAGCCTCCTGGGTAGCTGGGATTACAGGCACGTGCCACCATGCCTAGCTGAATTTTTGTATTTTTAGTAGAGACGGGGTTTCACCATGTTGACCAGGATGGTCTCGATCTCTTGACCTTGTGATCCACCCACCTCGGCCTCCCAAAGTGCTGGGATTACAGGCTTGAGCCACTGCGCCCGGCCAATGTTTGGTTTTCTATTGGATTACAGTATTATTCTCTGAAATAGGGAACCCTGGAAGAGGAACAGGTGTTTATTTCTTTATTTGTGTCGGGGGCAGGGTTGGGGGAGTTGTGTGTGGAGGGAGGGAAAGTGTTCCCTTTGGACAATCTTTTTTTTTTTTTTTTTTTTAAAAGATAGTCTTCTGTTGCCCAGTCTGGAGTGCAGTGGCACCATCTCAGCTTACTCCAACCTATGCCTCCTGGGTTCAAGTGATCTCCCACCTCAGATCCCTGAATAGCTGGGACTACAGGCCTGTGCCACCACTTACAGTAGCTAATTTTTAAATTTTTTGGTGTTTTTTTTTTTTTTTTTTGTAGAGATGGGGTTTTGCTGTGTTGCCCAGGCTGGTCTCAAACTCCTGGGTTTAAGTGGTGCTCTTGCCTGGGCCTCCTAAACTGTTGGGATTACAGCCATGAGCCATCATGCCCAGCCCCTCCTTTTCTGTTTTTTTGAGACAGAGTTTCACTTTTGTTGCCCAGGCTGGAGTGCAATATTGGGATCTCAGCTCCCTGCAACCTCTGCCTCCTAGGTTCAAGCAGTTCTCCTGCCTCAGCCTCCTGAGTAGCTGGGATTGCTGGTGCATGCCATCACACCTGGCCAAATTTTAGTAGAGATGGAGTTTTACCATTTTGGCCAGGCTGGTCTCGGAATTCCTCACCTCCTGCCTTGGTCGTCTCCCACAGTGCTGGTATTACAGGCATGAGCCACTGTGCTTGGCCGACCCCTACTTTTTAAAGTAACAGGTCTAGGTTGAACACCTCAAATCCACAAATTAGAAATGCTTCAAAATTTGAAGGTTTTTGAGCCTCAAGATGAACCCCAAAATGCTCCAATGAAAATTTTTCAGTGATTGGATTTGCTCCAATGAGCATTTTGGATTTTTGGGCTTGGGATGCTAAACTAGTAATTATAATGCGAATACTCCAAAATCTGAAAGAAGTTTGCAATTCAAACTACTACTGGTTCTAAGCATTTTGGATAAGGAATCCTCAACCTGTAATAAAAAAAACTTAATTGTTCTCTCTTTAAGAGCAGTATTTGTTGGCTGGCAGTGGGTCACGCCTATAATCCCAGCACTTTGGAAGGCTGAGGCAGGTGGATCACAAGGTCAGGAGTTTGATACCAGCCTGGCCAACGTGGTGAAACTGTCTCCACTAAAAATACAAAAATCAGCAGGACCTGGTGGCACATGCCTGTAGTCCCAGCCACTCGGGAGGCTGAGGCAGGGGAATCGCTTGAACCTGGGAGGCAGAAATTGCAGTGAGCCAAGACAGCACCACTGCACTACAGCCTAGGCAACAGAGCACAACTTCGTCTCCAAGAAAAAAGACATATTTGTTAATGTAGTTTCTGTTACATTCTCTCTGATGACACAGTGAGTTTCTTCTTCTTTTTTTTTTTTTTAATCATTTTTTGTAAAGATAGAGTCTTGCTGTGTTGTTCAGGCTGGTCTTGAACTCCTGGGCTCAAGGGATCCTCCCCATCTTGTCCTCCCAAATGATGGGTTACAGGCCTCAGCCACTATGCCTTCTGGAGCTTCTTAATGGGTAAATAATGTGTTAGAATGTTATCAAGCTTTTTGAAAGTTTAAATAAGTCCACTTACTGATTCCTTCTCTATCCTTATTTTACTACCCATCCCATCCACTCCCCTAGTGTAGCGGACAAAACCATCTTGTGATAATTAATGCCCTATGGAAGCCATTCTCTTGCTCTTCTCTGGGTATAGGCTTGAGAATTTTTCAGTGATTGGATTTGCATAGCTGTATATGGAAGTCTGACTCAGGTTTTCACTCATACTATATATTTTGTTTAATCACTTAGATATTAGCATCACCCCTGCTAAGGAAATGGATTTATTACTTCAGTTTTAGCAGATCTGGAGAAAGATCCACAATGAGCAAAGGTGCTTATATATTGGATTACTATTTTGGATTACCTGTGGTTTGTTCTTGTTTGCCTTTTTGCTGATTAAAATCCTGGAAAAAATCTATGTTCTATATTAAACATGAGGTCGGATGCAGTGGCTCACACCTGTAATCCCAGCACTTTGGGAGATTGAGACAGGAGGACTGCTTGAGCCTAGGAGATCAAGACCAACCTGGGCAACTTGGTGAGAACCCAACTCTGCAAAAGTTAAAAAATTTAGCTGGACATGGCGGTGTGCGCCTGTAGTCCCAGCTACTCAGGAGGCTGAGGCTCAGGATTGCTTGATCCCAGTAGGTCAAGGCTACAGTGAGCCGTGATCCAACCACTACACTTAAGCCTGGGTGACAGAGTGAGACCCTGTATCAAAAATAAATAAATAGATAAAAATGAGCTAGGTGCTTCGGTGTGAACCTGAAATC
Organism: Saimiri boliviensis; assembly: GCF_048565385.1. Classification (NCBI taxonomy): domain Eukaryota; kingdom Metazoa; phylum Chordata; class Mammalia; order Primates; family Cebidae; genus Saimiri; species Saimiri boliviensis. The sequence continues at coordinate 34,417,552 of NC_133468.1, read as the reverse complement.
TCAGCTATTCAGGAGACCAAGGCAGGAGGATCTCTTGAGCCCAGGAAATCAGGCCAGCCTGGACAACATAACAAGGTCTTGTTTCTAAAAACAAAAATTAGAATATTTGTTTAGTTGTTAGGTAGTATTATAGAGGAAGCTGTTTAAATACTTTTATTTCAACCACTAGAAAACGGGTCACTTGGAATATACAGGTATTGTTCGCTAACTTTCTACTTAAGTCAGTTGATTTTCTTACATAACATCTGTTGCTTAGCGTAAAAGGAAATTAGTTGCTTGCCATTTGAATTTGAAAGCGACCAGCTAATGGTGAATTCCGGTTGGTTTTGTGTGGAAAGTTAGTTGCTGTATTTATGGTACCAACTCGACGTTTTCTTCCCGTCTCCCTCACGAAGATAAGTGGCTAGTAGATGATCTTCTGAATGTAAGTTTTATTGGAGATATCGTAGAGACTGGGTAACTATTATATCCAGAAGTACTTTTCAGAATACTTTTTTTTTTTCTTTGAGACGTCATCTCGCTCTGTTGCCCAGGTTGGAGTGCAGTGGCGCGATCTTGGGTCCCTACAACCTTTGCCTCCCGGATTCGAGCGAATCTCAGGCCTCAGCCTCCCAAGTAGCTGGGACTACAGGCCTCAATCTCCTGACCTCGTGATCCACCCACCTTAGCCTCCCAAAGTGCTGGGATTACGGGCGTGACCCACTGCACCCAGCCACTTTTTTTTTTTTTGAGACAAAGTCTTACTCTTGTCGCCCAGGCTGCAGTGCAATGACACAATCTTGGCTCACTGCAGCCTTCTCCTCCTGGGTTCAAGGGATTCTCCTGTCTCAGCCTCTTGAGTAGCTGAGATTACAGGCGTCTGCCATCATGTCCAGGTAATTTTCGTATTTTAGTAGAGATGAGTTTCACCATGTTGGCCAGGCTAGTCTCAAACTCCTGACCTCGACCGCCTTGGCCTCCCAAAGTGCTGGGATTCCAAGTGTGAGCCGCCACACCTGGCCTTTTTGGAATACTTCCATGTTTTATGAAATGTATTTTTTAAACCAGGGGTATCTGATCTTTTGGCCACATTGGAAAAAGTATTGTCTCAGGCCACACATAAAATACACCAACACTAACAATAGTTGATTGGCAAAAAAAACCCCACACAAAACTCGTGATTTTTTTTTTTTTTTTTTTTGAGACAGAATTTCACTCTTGTCTGCCCCAGGCTGGAGTGCAGTGGGATGATCTCAGCTCATTGCAACTTCCACCTAACGGGTTCAAGTGATCATCCTACCTCAGCCTCTCGAGTAGCTGGGATTACAGATGCATGCCACCACACTCGGCTAATTTTTGTATTATTAGTAGAGACGAGGTTTCACCACGTTGTCCAGGCTAGTCTTGAACTCCTGACGTCAGGTGACCTACCCGCCTCGGCCTCCCAAAGTGCTGGGATTACAGGCGTGAGCCACCAGGCCCGGCCAATTCATAATGTTTTAGGAAAGTTTATGAATTTTTACTGGGCTGTGTTCAAAACCGTCCTGGGCCACAGGTTGGACAAACTTGCAAACACTGAGAAGGAACAAATGTTTCCAAGGTGGCTGTAGGGCTGTGGGTCAATGGATCATTAACATACGCTCAAGGTTATTCCAAACTGCCTGTGAGACTGTGGCCTAGTCATCTCATCTTACTGTAGACCGATTTTTTTTTTTTTTTTCTAATGGAGGTACAGTGGACTGATTCTTAAACTTGCAGACTATCTTGAGTTTTCAAAAAATTTCACTTACCTTACATTGTTATTTCTTATGACTTGTGTTTTAATTTATCTTTACATTTCCTTATGAAGTTTCAGTACAGTGTAAGTCTTGTGTAATGAAACTTTGGTGAATTGAGGAAATCACATTTGTACTAAAATACTAATTTTTTTTGTAAAACATGAAAAACCATTTTTATTTTTTTATTTATTTTTATTTTTTATTTTTATTTTTTTGAGATGGAGTTTCGCTCGTTACCCAGGCTGGAGTGCAATGGCGCGATCTCGGCTCACTGCAACCTCCGCCTCCCGGGTTCACGTAATTCTCCTGCCTCAGCCTCCTGAGTAGCGGGGATTACAGGCACGTGCCACCATGCCCACCTAATTTTTTTGTGTTTTTAGTAGAGACGGGGTTTCACCGTGTTGACCAGGATGGTCTCGATCTCTCGACCTCGTGATCCACCCGCCTCAGCCTCCCAAAGTGCTGGGATTACAGGCTTGAGCCACCGCGCCCGGCACCATTTTTATTTTTAATTAATTTATTTTTTTTTGAGACGGAGTTTCGCTGTTGTTACCCAGGCTGGAGTGCAATGGCGCGATCTCGGCTCACCGCAACCTCCGCCTCCTGGGTTCAAGCAATTCTCCTGCCTCAGCCTCTCGAGTAGCTGGGACTACGGGCGTGCACCACCATGCCCGGCTAATTTTTGTATTTTTAGTAGAGACGGGATTTCACCTTGCTGACCAAGCTGGTCTCTATCTCTTGACCTCGTGATCCACACGCCTCGGCCTCCCAAAGTGCTGGGATTATAGGCGTGAGCCACTGCGCCCGGCCCTTAATTTTTATATTTTGTGGAGGCGAGGTCTCACCGTATTGCCCAGGCTGGTCTCAAACTCCTGGTCTCAAGTGATTTTCTCACCTTGGCCTCCCAAAATACGTTTAGAGACGTGATCATCCCAGTCGGTAAATCCCATGCAGTGTGCCCAGCCCATGATGATCCATTCTCATTATACTTTAGTCATAGTCATTTTGCTTTGGGCCCTGATTCTGCTTGAAGACCCTGATTCCATTTTTATGTTCTCATGCTACACATTTTAAAAAGGATACTGCAGGTTTTTTTTTCTATATATAAGTATCTTATGGGTATGGGTTAATTGTTTCTGTTGCTTGCATATTGTTTTCCTGAACTACGGCCAACAGAGAGTATGAAGCCCGCTTAGAAAGGTACAGTGAGCGCATTTGGACGTGCAAGAGTACTGGAAGCAGTCAGCTAACACACAAGGAAGCCTGGGAGGAAGAACAGGAAGTTGCTGAGCTGTAAGTAGTAGAAGCATTGCCCTTTGGCACCATCTTCACATTGTTAGGGAAGGAGGGAATATTAACTCTAAAGCAGTATTTGTATTTAAATTTATAGGGCAGAAATTAGAATATATTACATTAGTGTACTGTAGGGGTTTCTAGGTTCCTTTGCCTAATGGCATTTTGTTAGTAGCAACGTGTGGAATATTTATTTAGTTATATATGTACTTATTTAGGTATTTCCCAGGCCTTTGAGTGTTTCTGCTCCATTCTTTCACCTCGTAAATATGCTGGAAATGTAGTGTATTTTTATTTTTGAGATGGAGTCTTGCTCTGTTGCCTAGGCTGGAGTGCAGTGGCACGATTTCGGCTCACTGCAACCTCTGCCTCCTGGGTTCAGGCCATTCTCACGCCTCAGCATCTCGAGTAGCTGGGAAGCCAAGGTGGGCGGATCACAAGGTCAGGAGATCCAGACCATCTTGGCCAACATGGTGAAATCCTGTCTCTACTAAAAATATAAAAACATTAGCTGGGCGTGGTGGCGCGTGCCTATAGTCCCAGCTACTCGGGAGGCTGAGGCAGGAGAATTGCTCGAACCCAGGAGGCGGAGGTTGCAGTGAGCCAAGATCGTGCCACTGCACTACAGCCTGGGCGACAGTGTGAGACTCTGTCTCAAAAAAAAAAAAAAAAAAGAGGGTACATGCAGTGGTGCATGCGTTTGATCCCAGCTCCCTGAGAGGCTGAGGTAGAAGGATCGTTTGAGCCCAGGAAGTGCAGGCTAGTGAGCTATGATTGTATCATTGCACTCCAGCCTTGGTGACAGAGCAAGAAATGTTTGAAATGTTTGGAAAAGAAAGGAAGAAATGTTTGAATTGACTCGAATTAAATCTCTGGATAAGTTTTTCTGTGTTTTTTTGACAACTAATAACATTTATTTAGTTTGAAGGAGGAGTTTCCTGCCTGGTATGAAAAGCTTGTTCTGGAAATGGTTCACCATAACACAGCCTCCTTAGAGAAGTTAGTGGATACTGCTTGGTTGGAGATCATGACCAAATACGCTGTGGGAGAAGAGTGTGACTTTGAGGTGAGTGCCTCTTTGTTTCTAATTTGACTTACCATCAGAATTAGAGCTGCTGACATAGATTACAGAACACATTTCTGTGTATATAAAATTGTGTTATATTTAATATCAAGTATTAACACTTGCTGTTAATACGTGTGTGTGTGTGTGTGTGTGTGTGTGTGTGTGTGTGTTTTGAGGCGGAGTCTTGCTCTGTTGCCCACGCTGGAATGCAGTATGCCATCTTGGCTCACTGCACCCTTGGCCTTTTGAATTCAAGTGATTCTCCCACCTTAGCCTTCTGAGTAACTGAGACTGTAGGCACCCGCCACCATGCCCGGGTAATTTTTGTATTTTTGGTAGCAGTGGCTTTTCATCATGTTGGTCAGGCTGGTCTTGAACTCCTGACTTCAGATGATCGACCCACCTTGACCTCCCAAAGTGCTGGAATAATAGGCGTGAACCACGGTGCCCAGCCTAATACTTGATATTAATAGTAATATCAAGTATTCTAAGGACTACATTTTATTTTTATTTATTTGTTTAGAGACAGGGTCTCGTTCTGTCGCACAGTCTGGAGTTCAGTGGTGCAGTCATAGTTCACGGTAGCCTTGGATGGCTTAGCTTAAGCCGTCCTCCCACCTCAGCCTTTGGAGTAGCTGGGACTGCAGGCATATGAATTCTCCTGGCCTTGAACCAGATTTTAGAAGCACGTTCATCACTAGGAGTGTTTTAGTATTGTAGTAATTGCTACACTTTGTTGTACTAGTGAGTGCGTCCTCCTTCCTTTGTCTTTTTTGTCCTTTTTTGATAATGCTGTTTCGCCTTTTTGGTTTTGATTTTTCTTTTTTCTTTTTTTTTTTTTTTTGGAGACAGGGTCTTAACTCTGTTACCCATGCTGGAATAGTGCAGTGACGTTATCTCGGCTCACTGCAGCCTCCACCTCCTGGGCTCAAGCAGTCCTCCCACGTCATCGTCGATGTAGCTCGGGCCACAAGTGTCAACTACCTTGCCTGGCTAATTTTTTTTTTTAGATGGAGTTTTGCTCTTACTGCCCAGGCTGGAGTGCAATGGCGTGATCTTGGCTCACCGCAACCTCCGCCTCCCAGGATCAAGTGATTCTCCTGCCTCAGCCTCCTGAGTAGCTAGGATTACAGGTGTCTGTCACCACGCCTGGCTAATTTTGTATTTTTAGTAGAGATGGGGTTTCTCCATGTTGGTCAGGCTGGTCTCGAACTCCTGACCTCAGGTCATCCGCCTACCTCGGCCTCCCAAAGTGCTTAGATTATAGGTGTGAGCTGCTGTGCCTGGCTGTGCCTGGCCATACCTGGCTAATTTTTTTGTATGTTTTACAGAGACTGGATTTCACCATGTTGCCCTGGCTGGTCTCTTAACTCCTGAGCTATTCAAAGTGCTGAGATTACAGGCATTAGGCACTGTGCTCCGCCCATGCAGTGGCCATGCTCATCTTCTCCGTATCATTCCACTTTCATTGTATGCGCTGGCAAAGTGAGCACATAAATTCTTACTAAGTTTAAAAGACTTTCAGACATGTTTTATACAAATCCTCACTATAATGAGAGGTGGCTTTTTTCTTTTTCTACTTAGATTTGTTTTTTAATTATCCAGTCAAAATAGCTAAAGGATAACTATTACAAAAGTGATACCTAATACTAAAGCAGTCCCTATGTAATCTTGTGAAAGCTGAAGGTAAGATTCAGGAGAAAGGTTAAATATCTATGTGTAGGTACTTGACACTGGGCTAATTTCTTTACATAATGTCTTGCAGAATTTGCACAAAAATCTTGAGGTGGTAGGCAGCCTTATATATCTGAATGGTATGTCATGGTTGATTCATGCTAGTTAAGAGTGCTTTCAGCCACATGTAGTGAAATTTTAATAGTGGCCCTTAGTTCTCAACCTTTAGCATAACTGAAAATACATTATTTTGGCTGGGCATGGTGGCTCACACCTGTAATCCCAGCACTTTGGGAGGCCAAGGTGGGCAGATCACCTAAGGTCAGGAGTTCGAGACCAGCCTGGCCAACATGGCAAAATCCTGTCTCTACAAAAAATACAAAATTTAGCTAAGTGTGGTGGCCAATGCCTGTAGACCCAGCTACTCGGGAGGCTGAGGTGGGGGAATTGCTTGAACCATCTTCAGCCCATTCCTTGAGAGTTCAGAAGGTCTAGGATAGGACCTAACATTTTTAAATTTTAACACTGCAGGGTAGTGATGATGCGGTCACATGAGGTACAACACTTTTAGTAACACTGGCTTAAACAAAAAGGACATGTGGTTATCTCACATAGTAAGTCTTAGATGCTGATAGTTCCAAGTTCGGTATAGAGGTTGAATATTATTGTCAAGGAACTAGACTTTGTGTTTCTCTTCTGTTCGTCTCAGTATGTTGAGTTCTGGCCCTTAGCTTTGTTGCTTCTTGGTTGTGAAATTGTGACTGTCTTCAGAGTGAGGGAATACTTACCAAAGCAGGCTAAGAACATCTTTCTAGAAGCATATCTGGAAAAATCTTTCTAGAAGCATAAAATAGAAAGCTCCACCCTTTATCTTTACATGTTACTGGCTAGACTTTGGCTTACATAACCAGCCAGAGCTGCAGCGGGGGCTGAGAAAGAGTGTCTTCCTTTGTGTTTAAGTCTCAAAAGAGACAGGCTGGCAAGAGAGAAGGAGGGAATAGCTTGGTAGCCAGCTGAGCAGCAGTTGGTGCTGCTGTAGCCAGCACACGACGGGACCAAGATTCACACCTCTCTCTCTGGTTTCAATTCGTGTTTGTTCCTTGTTGAAGTAATTTACTTTGACTCTTTTGTATCCCCTAGCTAGTTCTTTTTTATTTGTCGTATCTGGCAGTGGGGTTTTGTTTATTTATGTTTTTTGTTTTTGTTTTTTTTTTTTTGAGATGAAGTTTTGCTCTTATTGCCCAGACTGGAGTGCAGTGGAGCCATCTCGGCTCCCTGCAACCTCTCTCTCCTGGGTTCAGGTCATTCTCCTGCCTTAGCCTCCCAAGTAGCTGAGATTACAGGCGCCTGCCACCATATCCAACTAACTTTTGTGTGTTTAGTAGAGACAGGATTTCACCATGTTGACCAGGTTGGTCTTGAACTCCTGACCTCAGCTGGTCCACCCGCCTCGGCCCCCCAAAGGGCTAGGATTACAGGCATGAGCCACCATGCCTGGCCTCTATTTTTTTTTTTTTTTTTTTTGGGACAGGGTCTGGCTTTGTCTCTTAGGCTGGAGTGCAGTGATGCAATCATAGCTCACTGCAGCCTCAACCTCCCAGGCTCAAGCAGTCCTCCAGCCTCAGCCTCCTGAGTAGCTGGGACTGTAGGCACTCACCACCATACCTAGCTAAGTTATTTATTTATTTTTTGAGATCTTGCTCAGTTGCCCAGGCTGGAGTGCAGTGGTGTGATCTCAGTTCACTGCAATCTCCACCTCCCAGGTTCAACTGATTCTCTTGCCTCAGCCTCCTGAGTCGCTGGGACTGCAGGCGTGTGCCACCATGCCTGGCTAATTTTTTGCATTTTTAATAGAGACGGGGTTTCACCGAGTTAGCCAGGATGGTCTCAATCTCCTGACCTCGTGATCCATCTGCTTTGGCCTCCCAAAGTGCTGGGATTATAGGTGTGAGCCACCGCGCCCAGCTTGTTTTTTATTTTTTATAAAGAGATGGGGTCTTGCCATGTTTCCCAGGCTGGTCTCAAATTCCTGAGCTTGTGTGATCCTCCCACCTTGGTCTTGGGAAATGCTGAGATTACAGGTATGAATCACTGTGGCTGGCCACTAGTGGGTTCTTATCACATACTTGGTATCAGTCAGTGTCCTGGCAGGAAACAGATGGCGTACTCAAATGCAATTGGATTGAGTTTAACAAAGGGGCTGTTGACAGCAGACGGCAGTCTGATCAGGGTCAAGGAAAACTTAACAAGGAAAGATTAAGTACCTCATACCTATCAGCAGTTAGGGGAGACTTTATCTTTTTTTTTTTCTTTTTGAGACAGAGTTTCGCTCTTGGTACCCAGGCTGGAGTGCAGTGGCGCAATCTCGGCTCACAGCAACCTCCGCCTCCTGGGTTCAGGCAATTCTCCTGCCTCAGTCTCCTGAGTAGCTGGGATTACAGGCACGCGCCACCATGCCCAGCTAATTTTTTGTATTTTTAGTAGAGAAGGGGTTTCACTATGTTGACTAGGATGGTCACGATCTCTTGACCTCGTGATCCACACGCCTCGGCCTCCCAAAGTGCTGGGATTACAGGCATGAGCCACTGCGCCCGGCGACTTTATCATTTTTTAAAAAAATTTCCTAGCAACTTTCATTTAAGACTTTATTGTTTCTAAACCCCAAGGAAACAGAGGGAAGGATTGGGTGCAGGAACTAGAACAGAGTGGCCGTTGTTGTTGAAGAGTACTTGGGTAGTGAGAGAAAACTGTAATCAATCTTCTAGGGAGGCATTTGGGAATAAACACCCCAGTAACACTTTACTTCCATCTTCTGGTTTTCTGCTGATGCTCCTGTGAACTGAACTCACCAGAATCTAGATGGCAACAGGAGTCTTGGTGGAGGCTGTAAAGGTCAGCCTTTGTAAGCATAGAGCCAGGTAGAGAAGGATGGAAATAGATTTGAAGTTGCAAAACCAAAATATTTTGCACACATCTGCAAGGTGAAAGAAGAAATGTTTGAGGAAAGATGGGCTGAATGGATTCTGCCTATAATCCCAGTACTTTGGGAGGCTGAGGCGAGAGGATGGCTTGAAGCTAGGGGTACAGACCAGCCTGCACAACATAGGTAGACCTTGTTTCTACAGAAGATAACAAAAATTGGCTGTACGTGGTAGGGCATGTTTGTAGTCTCAGCGACTTAGAAGACTGAGACAGGAGGATTGCTTGAACCCATGAGTTCAAGGCTACAGTGAGCTATGATCGCACCACTGTACTCCAGTGTGGGCAACATAGCAAAAAAAGATTGAGGCAAGGAAAGAGATATTGAGGAGGTATATATGTCCATAAACATGAAAATATGTTTGACCTCATCAGTAATGCAGGAAATCTGATCAAAACCATAGTGAGATAATATACACACATCAGATTAATAAAGAAGAAAAATTTACTGCCAAGTTTTAACAGGAATATGGAATTGCTCGTAATGTAAATAGCCTATCTATTTTGGTAAACACTTGGCATTGCTGAATACAGTTGGATATTACACATATCCTTTGACTAAGTATTTTTTTCTTGAGTATTTACCCGCTTAATTTTGCCCCAGGAGATTTGCCTAAGTATATTAATAGAATTGTTCTTAGTAGTCCAATGAGGAGATAACCCAAGTAGCCATCAGTAGGTGAATGGATAAACAAATTATTAAGCCATAGAATATAGCAGAAAAAATATGAACTTGAAAGAAGTCACAGAAGAATACAGTATGGATCCATTTCCAGAAGACTCAAAGCAGGCAAAACTAAATAACTTAGAATATTTGTTACCACTGTCGGGAGGAAAGGGTTTTTTCCCCCTGAGCGTGACTTACTGGGAGATTCTGAGGTACTACTAATGTTCTTTTTGTTTTTCAGATAGGGTCTGGCTCTGTTGCATAAGCTGGAGTGCAGTGGTATGACCTTGGCTCACTGACCTTGGCTCACTGCAGCCTCCGCTTCCCAGGCTCCAGCCATCCTCCCACTTCAGTATTCCAAGTAGCTGGGACTGTAGCTACAATGCCTGGCTAATTGTATTTTTTTTTCCTTCCCTCATCCTACAGTCCAAAGGCACTGGCTAATTTTTGTATTTTTTGTAGAGACTGGGTTTCACCATGTTGCCAAGGCTGGTCTTGAACTCCTGAGCTCAAGCGATCCTCCTACTTTGGCCTCCCAGTGTTGGGATTACAGGCGTGAGCCACTGGGCCTGGCCACTATTAATGCTAAGTACTTTAACCTGTATGGTGGGTACACAGGTGTTCATTATTTATAAACACATTTTGCACTCTTAAGTGTGATAAAAAATAAAAAGTAGATGTGATGGTCATTGGAAGGGTGCCACAAACATTGTCTCAGGCTCCATGTAGAGGTGTTTATCCCATATATTTATTGATGACCTGTTAGGTAGAGAGCATCTTTTGGGTGCTGGAAAAAACAGTGACCAAACTTCACAGTTGTTTTTTGGGTGTTTAACACTGGATGAGAACTATGAATGAAAAGCCACAGGGTATTTATTAAAATTTATAATCAGTGGAATCTAGGTTAGAGCCAGAAGTGGTGCTGATCTAGTAAAGCTCCTCTGAGGAAGCAACAGTTTTTCTTTTTTTTGAGTTGGAGTCTCACTCTGTCACCCAGTGCAATGGCGTGGTCTCAACTCACTGCAGCCTCCACCCCAGGGTTCAAGCAGTTCTCCCGTCTCAGCCTCCTGAGTAGCAGGGACTGTAAGTGGGTGCCACCACACCCGGCTAATTTTTGTATTTTTAGTAGAGACATGGTTTCGCTGTGTTGGCCAGGCTGGGCTTGAACTCCTGGACCTCGTGATCCACCTGCCTTGGTCTCCCAAAGTGCAGGGGTTACAGGCATGAGCTATTGCTCCTAGCTGAGGAAGCAACATTTAAGGTGAAACCTAAATGTTTAGTAGGATATATCTGTGGGAGAAGGGGGCATGGAGTATTTCAGGGAGAGAGAACTGGGTGTGTGAGGGCCCTTAAGCAAAAGGGAACTTGGATGGTCAGGAACAGGAATTCTCAATGTTGACATTACAGACTTTAGACCAGATGATTCTAGTGAGGGCTGTCCTGTGCATTGTTGGTTGGGTATTTAGCAGCATACCTGGCCTCTACCCACTACCTGCCAGTAGCACCCTCTCAGTTGTGAAAATCAGACATTGCCATATGTCTTGGGGAAAGAAAAAGGGGGATGACAAAATTACTTCTGTCCTGTATTTGGAAGACCATTGTGCTGGGAGAACAGAGAAGAAAATCCATGTGGCTAGACTGTATAATGAGGGAAGATGGTGGGAAGGGTAGTATCAGGTGGCCAAGGGCTAGATCTTGTATGGAGTCTCAAAGGTTAGGTCATGGTTCGAACTCTGCTGTTTTTGTCATAAGGCTTACTTTGCAAAAATGGTTTGAATTCTTTTCTGAGATAGAGTTTCGCTCTTGTTACCCAGGCTGGAGTGAGACTGTGCAATCTCAGCTAACTGCAACCTCCGCCTCCTGGGTTCAAGCGATTCTCCTACCTCAGCTTCCTGAGTAGCTGGGATTGCAGGTGCCCACCACCATGCCCAGCTAATTTTTCGTTCTTTCTTTCTTTCTTTTTTTTTTTTTTTTTGAGACGGAGTTTCACTCTTGTTACCCAGGCTGGAGTGCAATGGCGCGATCTCGGCTCACCACAACCTCCGCCTCCTGGGTTCAGGCAATTCTCCTGCCTCAGCCCTGTTGGCCAGGCTGGTCTCGTACTCCTGACCTCAGGTGATCCACTGGTCTCCCAAAGTACTGGGATTACAGGTGTGAGCCACTGTGCCTGGCCTATTTTTTGTATTTTTAGGTAGAGACGGAGTTTCTCCGTACCAGCCCATTTTTTTGTATTTTTAGTAGAGATGGGGTTTCTCCATGTTGGTTAGGCTGGTCTCGAACTCCCTACCTCAGATGATCCACTCACCTTGGCCTCCCAAAGTGCTGGAAGTACAGACATGAGCCACCGCACTCAGCCTAATTTTTCAATAGAGAAATTTTCAAACTTAGTAGAGATGAAGTTTCACCACATTGGCCAGGCTGGCCTTGAACTCCTGACTTCAGGTGCTGGGATTACGGGCATGAGCCACTGTACCCTGCCTGGCTTGAACTCTTTATGAGCATTGGAAAACTTTGTAGAGGTTTTTTTATTTTTATTTTGTGAGATAAGGTCTCACTCTGTTGCGCAGGCTTGAGTGAGGTGGTGCAATCATGACTCAATTCATCTTCCCACCCTCAAGTGATCCTCTTACCTCAGTCTCCCTAGTAGCTGGAGTCACTGGCATGCAACACCTCACCTGGCAAGTTTTTTTGTATTTTTTGTAGGGATGGGGTTTCACTATGTTGCCCAGACTGGTCTTGAACTCCTGGGCTCAAGCAGTCCATCCAGCTTGGCCTCGCAAAGTACTGGGGCTACAGCCATGAGCCATCATGCCTGGCCATTGTTTTTGTTTTCTTTTTTTTTTTTTTTTTTTTTGAGACGGAGTTTCACTGTTGTTACCCAGGCTGGAGTGCAATGGCGCGATCTCGGCTCACCGCAACCTCCGCCTCCTGGGTTCAGGCAATTCTCCTGCCTCAGCCTCTTGAGTAGCTGGGATTACAGGCACGTACCACCATGCCCAGCTAATTTTTTGTATTTTTAGTAGAGACGGGGTTTCACCATGTTGACCAGGATGGTCTCGATCTCCTGACCCTGTGATCCACCCGCCTCGGCCTCCCAAAGTGCTGGGATTACAGGCTTGAGCCACCGCGCCCGGCCCTTGTTTTTGTTTTCTTAACAGTGTATTTTGAAGAGCAGTTTTTAGTTTCGTTGAGGCTGAATAGAAAAGCAAATTAACCAGGCCTGGCGCGGTGGCTCAAGCCTGTAATCCCAGCACTTTGGGAGGCCGAGGCGGGTGGATCACGAGGTCAAGAGATCGAGACCATCCTGGTCAACATGGTGAAACCCCGTCTCTGCTAAAAATACGAAAAAAATTAGCTGGGCATGGTGGCGTGTGCCTGTAATCCCAGCTACTCAGGAGGCTGAGGCAGGAGAATTGCCTGAACCCGGAGGTTGCGGTCAGCCGAGATCGCGCCATTGCACTCTAGCCTGGGTAACAAGAGTGAAACTCTGTCTCAAAAAAAAAAAAAAAAAAAAGCAAATTAACCTCAAATATATCTATAGTTAAACATAAATAGTCTAAACATTTCAGTTAGAAGGTAGACACAGCTGCTTGTGGTGTGTGCCTGTAGTCCCAGCTACTTTAAAGGCTGAGGCAGGAGAATTGTTTGAGCCCAGAAGTTCAAGGCCAGTGTCCGCAACAAAGCAAAATCTTGTTTCTTTAAAACAACAACAAAACTTTGGGAGGCTGAGGTGGGTGGATCATGAGGTCAGGAGTTCAAGACCAGCCTGGCCAAGATGGTGAAACCCCATCTCTACTAAAAGTCCAAAAATTAGCCATGCATAGTGGCACATGCCTGTAGTCCCACCTACTCATGAGGCTGAGGCAGAAGAATGGCTCGAACCCAGCAGGTGGAGGTTGCAGTGAGCCGAGATCATGCCACTGCACTTAAGCCTGGGTGACAGAGAGACTGTGTCTCAAAAAATAGATAACTAAATAAATAAGTAAAATGTAAGTTCTTGAACTGTATTTGCATATTTTAGGCTGGTACAGTGATTGCCCTTTGGGCTTGTATAATTGGCATAGTACATGAATCCTGAACCTAGATTGTGATTATTTCAGTTTTTAGGGTGCCATATTTCATCCTAATAGTCTGAGAAATAAAGTTGGAAAAAATGTGTTATATTTAGATATTTACTGTTTCAGTCACTTTTTGTTAGGTGAGGGGGCATGTATATTGGATGATATATTGTAAACTTTATCTTCAGGTTTCTGGTTCTTATTTATTATCTCTTATTTTCTCTACTATCTCCTTTGTAGGTTGGGAAGGAGAAAATGCTCAAGGTGAAGATTGTGAAGATTCATCCTTTGGAGAAAGTGGACGAAGAGCCCACTGAAAAGAAATCTGATGGTGCCTGTGATTCTCCATCAAGTGACAAAGAGAATTCCAGTCAGATTGCTCAGGACCATCAGAAGGAGACAGTTGTAAAAGAGGATGAAGGAAGGAGAGAGAGTATTAGTATGTTTGACACTAGTTTTCCTTAGTGCTTTATGCAATCCTATTTATTTCATTGTGAACATATCTTTTAGGGTTCTCTAGCAACTAAATGTGTGATTGAGTTTTTATATAGATAAGATTTTGTTCATTTATGATTCATAGAACAACTAAAATGTCTACAACATGAATCAAGGATTAAATCTCCCTAAAGAATTAAGACCAGTGGGAAGTCGTTTTCTCTAGTTGCTTAGAAATCTGTGTGCAGGGCTGGGCGCAGTGGCTCATGCCTGTAATAGCACTTTGGGAGCCCGAGGAGGGTGGGTCATCTGAGGTCAAGAGTTCGAGACCAGCCTGGCCAACATGGTGAAACCCCGTCTCTACTAAAAATACAAAAATTAGCTGGGTATGGTGGTGGGGCACCTGTAATCCCAGCTGCTTGGGAGTCTGAGGCAGGGCAATCACTTGAACCATGAGGCAGAGGTTGCAGTGAGCTGAGATGACACCATTGTACTCCAGCCTGGGCAACAAGAGCAAAACTCTATCTCAAAAAAAAAAAATCTGTGTGTACATTGCTAGCTACTCAAGAAGGCGAGGAAAGTTTGCTTTCCTTTCGTCTTAAAAAGGAAATGTGTAAGGCCGGGCGCGGTGGCTCAAGCCTGTAATCCCAGCACTTTGGGAGGCCGAGGCGGGTGGATCACGAGGTCAAGAGATCGAGACCATCCTGGTCAACATGGTGAAACCCCGTCTCTACTAAAAATACAAAAAATTAGCTGGGCATGGTGGTGCATGCCTGTAATCCCAGTTACTCAGGAGGCTGAGGCAGGAGAATTGCCTGAACCCGGAGGTTGCGGTGAGCCGAGATCGCGCCATTGCACTCCAGCCTGGGTAACAAGAGCGAAACTCCGTTTCAAAAAAAAAAAAGGAAATGTGTATGTATGTGTTGGTGGGTGATCAAGGTAGTAGGAGCAAATTACTCTAACACTTACAGCTCTTCAGCGTGTAAGGCAGCGTGATGGTTTTAGGTACGGCTGACCCTTGAATAACGTCGGTTTAAACTGCACAGGTCCACGTATGAATGGATTTTTTTTCTTCTTATTATTTTTTTTAATGGCACTTGTCCATTTCAAGATTTTTTCAATGAAAGTATTGGAAAATTCTTTGGAGGCTTTGACAGTTTGAAGAAACTCTGAGATGAACTACATAACCTAGAAATATTGGAAAAAACCCAAAAAGTTAGGTATGTCATAAATGCATAAAATACATGTAGATACTAGTCTGCTTTATCATTTACTACCATAAAATACATGTAGAAATCTATTACATAAAAAGTTAAAATTTATCAAAACTTAAACCAACAGACCGTGTATGACAACATTCTCATTCAAGAGAAATGGTGAAGATTCAGTATTAAATAATAACCAAATAAAACGAATTGTAGTATATTCTTTACTACTGTAATCATTTCGTAGTGACCTCCTGTTGCTGTTGCAATGAGCTCAGTCGTTTTATGTGACGCTAGTTCATCTCTCTAGTAAGTTGCTAATTGTCCTAGTGTCCTTTTTTGTCTTTTTGAAGATAAGGTGTCTTGCTCTGTCAGCCTGGCTGGTCCAGCCGTGGCTCAGTGCAGCCTCGCCATCCTTGGCTCAAGTCTCAGGTGATTTTCCTGCCACAGCTTCCCAAGTAGCTGGGATTATAGGTATGCACTACCACACCCAGCTAATTATTGTAGCTCTTTTTTTTTTTTTTTTGGGGTAGAGATCAGTTCTCACTATAGTTCTCAGGCTGGTCTTGAACTCCTAAGCTCAGGCAATGGCCTCTTTTTTTTAAGACAGGGTCTCACTGTGTTGCCTCCAGGCTGGAATCTGAGTGTTTATGGTCACAGCTTACTGCAGCCTTGACCTCCTCGTGGCCTCGGCATCTTAAAGAGCTGAGATTATAGGCATGACTGTATGTGGCTGTATATTACAGATTTTTAACTGTAAGGGAGAGGACAGAGCTCTAACCCCCATGCTGTTCAAGGGTCAGTTGCACTTTCTTCTGGCCATGTTCTGTAATCTTAAGTCCCTCTCAGCTGGGAGCAGGTAAAATTCTGAAACCATGATATCCTAGGAACCTGGACACTCTTAACAGTAATGTTTTTATTTTATTTTATTTTAATTTTTTTTTTTTTTTTTTTTTTTGGAGACGGAGTTTCGCTCTTGTTACCCAGGCTGGAGTGCAATGGTGCGATCTCGGCTCACCACAACCTCCGCCTCTTGGGTTCAGGCAATTCTCCTGCCTCAGCCTCCCGAGTAGCTGGGATTACAGGCACGTGCCACCATGCCCAGCTAATGTTTTGTATTTTTAGTAGAGACGGGGTTTCACTATGTTGACCGGGATGGTCTCGATCTCTCGACCTCGTGATCCACCCGCCTCGGCCTCCCAAAGTGCTGGGATTACAGGCTTGAGCCACCGCGCCCGGCCATTTTATTTTAATTTTTAAATTCCCACCCCACAATAATGTTTTTAAAGTTGAAGAATTGAGATTTGGCTTGCTGGCAGCACCGTTGAGCCTCTGGGTCCTTCATTAATAAAGACTTTGACTGGACTCAATTATTGGTGTCTCCAAAAATGTGGGTGCACCAAGTGTTTGGTGTGCCTGGCCTCCCTCCGGATGAGTGTTAGAGGATCAGATAACGTTAGCTCACTGTTTCAGTGTTACAGACTTTGCATTAGAATGGGATGTCGTCTGTTTCCCGTTCTGTTTTGTGTCTCTAGATGTTTTGGATTTGTGCAGATCATTTTTGAGATACTTTCTTAATATAGTTTGAAGCTTCTGAGAGTGTCATTGTAGTTGGTCTGCTCCAGGTTGTCGATACTTCAGTTTTGTTTCCTGCTCTGTGTTGTGAATACTAACTTCTGTGTTTTCCGGTTTCCCTCCTTTCTTTTTGATACTGAAGTTTTATAATAAGAGCATTACTTGTAATTCCTTGAGGTTGAGAAATGTTTTGGTTAGGAATGTTCTCTCTGCTTTCCGAACCTCAGTTTTATTGTGGTCTTTATTCTGCCTCTATACTCCTGAAACAGTTCCTAGTAAGTTTACAGGTGTCCTCTTCATTGTCAAATGCAGAGGTTTCTTCTTGGCCTGTATTTGACTTCTCTTGTTTATTTATTAATATTTTTATTTATTTTTCAATTTTAAGTTCAGTGGTACAAGTGCAGAGTTGTTACATACATACTCATTAGTTGTCTTACTTGATCTTCTCCCTTGCTCCACCTTCCAAAAGGCCCTAATGTGTGTTGTTCCCTTCTATGTGTCCGTTTGTTCTCATCATTTAGCTCCCACTTGTAAGTGAGAACGTGTGGTAATTTGGTTTTCTGTTCCTGTGTTAGTTTGCTAAGGATAATAGCCTCCAGCTTCATTCATGTCCCTGTAAAGGACATGATCTCATTCTTTTTTTTTTATTTTGATATTTTTTGATCTCATTCTTTTTTATGGCTGCATAGTATTCCATGGTGCATGTCTACCACGTTTTCTTTCTCCAGTCCATCATTGGCATTTAGGTTGATTCCATGTCTTCACTATTGTTAATAGTGCTGCATCTATTACTTTTAATGCTGTTGGTCACTCATATACGTTAGCTTGATCCCACTGTCTCTTTGTGCTCCAACTATTATGTTTCTTCACTTCCTTTTTCCCCTGCCATTCCTTCAGTTGTTTTCCATAGGATTCTTTTTTTTTTTTTTTTTTTTTTTCTCCAAGACAAAGTTTTGGTCTTGTTGTCCAGGTTGGAGTGCGGTGGCTCAATCTCAGATAACTGAAACCTCCGCCTCCTGGGTTCAAGCGATTTTCCTGCCTCAGCCTCCCGAGTAGCTGGGATTACAGGTGTCTACCACCATCTGTGGCTAATTTTTTGTCTTTTTAGTAGAGATAGAGTTTCACCATGTTGACCAGGCTGGTCTCAAACTCCTCAGGTGATCCGCCCACCTTGGTCTCCCAATGTGCTGGGATTACATATGTGAGCCTCCATGCCCAGCCTTATTCAGATGTTTAGCATTGTATCTTCTGATTTCCTTATCGTCCGTCTCACCTTCCCATTTTATATTCGTCTTTTTTTCTTTCTTTTTTTTTTTTTGTTTTTGGAGACAGTCTTGCTCTGTCGCCAAGGCTGGAGTGCAGTGGCACAGTCTTGGCTCACTGCAGCCTCTGCGTCCTTGGTTCTAGCACTTCTCCTGCCTCAGCCTCCTGAGTAGCTGGGATTACATGTGTGCGCCACCATGCCCAGGTAATTTTTGTATTTTTAGTAGAGACGGGGTTTCACCATGCTGTCCAGGCTGGTCTCGAACTCTTGACCTCAAGTGATCCTCCTGCGTCAGCCCTTCAAAGTGCTAGGATTGCAGGCATGAGTCACTGTGATGGGCCCCATTTTATATTCATCTTCTAACTGCTGAATTTTTTTTTTTTTCTTTTCAAACCATTGATCTTTCCAAAATGCACCGTAGCTACAGTCTGGCATTGGTTACTTAGTGCTAGCAAGACAAAATCTAATCTCTTTAAATGGCATACAGGGCCCTTTCTAATGTGGCTTTGGCTTAACCTTTTTAAATTATTTTGACTCTAGGATATATCGTGTTTAACCATACCTCATTGCTGGCAATCTCAGAACAGGTCATACATATATATATATGTGTGTGTGTGTGTGTATATATATATATATATTTTTTTTTTTTTTTTTTTTTTTTAAATAGAGGCAGGGTTTCACTGTGCTGGCCAGGCTGTTTTCAAATTCCTGACCTTGTGATCCGCCTGCCTTGGGTGGTTATTACACGTGTGAGCCACCATGTGCAGCCTTTTTCTTTTTTTTTTTTTTTTTTTTTTGAGACAGGGTCTCACTCTGTCTCCTAGCTTGGAGTGCAGTCGCAAGATCAGGGCTCACTGCAGCCTTGACCTCCTGGGTTCAAGCCATCCTATTTCAGCCTCCAAGTAGCTGGAACTACAGATGTGTGCCATCACACCTGGCTAATTTTTTGTAGACAGGGTTTCGCCATGTTGCCCTGGCTGGTCTCACACTCCTGACTCAAGGGATATGCCTCCCAAAGTACTGGGATTACAGTCGTGAACTAGTGCACCTGGCCCAAGTAGTCATCTTACTCATCTTTCTACCTGCCTTCCAGAATAAGTTAGATATTCCTTCTGTGTATTCTCATAGTGTTTTTTCTTTACCAACTTCTGTATATTGTTTACCACATTGTAGTTATTTACTTGCTGATTCTTCTCATAGACTTAAGCTCTTTGTAGATAAGGACATTATGATTCATCTTTGTGCTGTGCCACCCATTCCTACTGAAGAGCAGATGTTAAGACTATTATTATCTAATGAATATAATTAATATAATTGTGTTTTCCACTAATTTTCTATGATTTGACTAGATGACAGAGCACGTAGATCACCACGAAAACTCCCTACTTCATTAAAAAAAGGAGAACGGAAATGGGCTCCCCCAAAATTTCTGCCTCACAAATACGACGTGAAACTACAAAATGAAGATAAGGTTAGTTGACACTTTACATGTGATAGATGTTCTTTAAGAAAATGTCAAAAAAAAGAAAAAAGAAAATGTCGTAGGGTTGGTTTTGTTGGAGAAAATGTGCTGAAGAAAAATGTAAATGAATGTCTTTGGGCCGGGCGCGGTGGCTCAAGCCTGTAATCCCAGCACTTTGGGAGGCCGAGGCGGGTGGATCACAAGGTCGAGAGATCGAGACCAACCTGGTCAACATGGTGAAACCCCGTCTCTACTAAAAATACAAAAAATTAGCTGGGCATGGTGGTGCTTGCCTGTAATCCCAGCTACTCAGGAGGCTGAGGCAGGAGAACTGCCTGAACCCAGGAGGCGGAGGTTGCGGTGAGCCGAGATCGCGCCATTGCACTCCAGCCTGGGTGACAAGAGCAAAACTCCGTCTCAAAAAAAAAAAAAAAAATGAATGTACAACAGACTCTGAATGGTTTTCTGTTTATGGTTATGAATGATTTAAAGTTACTGTAAATTATCTTTTTTCCTTTCCTAGAAGATAGCATGCTATTCCTTTTTTTTCGAGACGGAGTTTTGCTCTTGTTGCCCAGGCTGGAGTGCAGTGGCATGATCTTGGTGCACCACAACCTCCGCCTCCCGGGTTCAAGCGATTCTCTTGCCTCAACCTCCCTAGTAGTTGGGATTACAAGCACCCACCACCATGGCTGGCTAATTTTGTATTTTTAGTAGCTATGGGGTTTCTTCATGTTGGTCAGGTTGGTCTTGGAACTCCCAACCTCAGGTGATCCACCCACCTCAGCCTCTCAAAGTGCTGGGAATACAGGTGTGTGCCACTGTGCCTGGCACTTTTTCTCTCTCTCTCTTTTTTTTTTTTTTTGAGACAGAGTCTTGCTCTGTCGCCAGGCGCCAGCCTGGAGTGCAGTGGCACGATCTTGGCCTGCTGCAACCTTGCCTCCTGGGTTCAAGCAATTCTCCTGCCTCAGTCTCCTTAGTAGCTGGGACTGCAGGTGTGCACCACCACTCCTAGCTAATTTTTTGTTTTTTTAGTAGAGATGGGGTTTCACCATGTTGGCCAGGATGGTCTTGATCTCTTGACGTCATGATCCACCTGCCGTGACCTCCCAAAGTGGTGGGATTACAGGCGTGGGCTACTGCCCCTGTCCACTTTTTCTCTTTTTTATAGGAGTTACCAGGGCATAAGTAATTTACATTTGAGCTTCAAACTCAGTTTGAAAAGTAAGAATCTATTCCCAGCAGTTTCGGACTTTCTAAGGAAATCATTCTTCCCAGTTGAAAGTAGAGCAGCCATTTGTTAGTATAATTAAACTCAGAAGTTGAGTTGACTCTGCTTGGTGGTTTTACAAGGAGCCTTATAAAAGTACAAGCTAATAATAACCTACAATAATAAATACTCTCATATTAACTTAGTACTATGATGTTTGGGTTTTTTTTTTTTTTTTTTTTTTTTACCTTGTTCAGAATCAGGATGTAAGTTAAAGTCAATCAGCAAGAATTTTCTTCTTGATGGTATGTAAAATAAAGGATTTTGGGCCGGGCACTGTGGCTCAGCCTGTAATCCCAGCACTTTGGGAGGCTGAGGCAGGCGAATGGCATGAGGTCAGAAGTTCAAGACCAGCTTGGTCAACATGGTGAAATCCTGTCTTCACCAAAAGTACAAAATTAGCCCAGTGTGGTGGTGGACACCTGTAGTCCCAGCTACTTGGGAGGCTGAGGCAGGAGAATTGCTTGAAGTGGGGAGGCGAAGGTTGCAGTGAACTCAGATCTCACCATTGCACTCCAGCCTTGGGTGACAAGCAAGACTTCATCTTAAAAAAAAAAAAAAAAGTGGCCGGGCACGGTGGCTCAAGCCTGTAATCCCAGCACTTTCGGAGGCCAAGGTGGGCGGATCACGAGGTCGAGAGATCGAGACCATCCTGGTCAACATGGTGAAACCCCGTCTCTACTAAAAATACAAAAAATTAGCTGGGCATAGTGGCGCGTGCCTGTAATCCCAGCTACTCGGGAGGCTGAGGCAGGAGAATTGCCCGAACCCAGGAGGCGGAGGTCGCAGTGAGCTGAGATCGCGCCATTGCACTTCAGCCTGCGTCACAAGAGCGAAACTGTCTCAAAAAAAAAAAAAAAAAAGTTGGTTTTGCTGATTGGAACTTAGATTTTAAGAAATGTGGAATGTTATTTTCAGGTATTCCTGCACCGTCTGTATGTGTAGAATCGTATAAATGGAAAGAGGTGAATGGGGACTGGGTGTGGAAGGCAGTGCACGCTTCACACATAACCATTTTGCAGAAGAAAGAGCTAAGACCTGAGAAGTTTAATAAATGTCAAAGTTCCTCATTCAGTAAATGAGATTGGGAAGGGTTATAACCCCAGTCTTCTGCTTCTTTTTTTTTTTTTTTTTTTTTTTTTTTTTGAGACACAGCCTTGCTCCGTCGCCAGGCACCAGGCTGGAGTGCAGTGGTGCAACCTCTGCCTCTGGGTTCAGGCAATTCTCCTGCCTCAGCCTCCGGAGTAGCTGGGACTACAGTTGCCAGCCACCACGCCCAGCTAATTTTTGTATTTTTAGTAGAGACGCGATTTCACCATATTGGCCAGGATGGTCTCGATCTCTTAACCTCGTGATCTGCCCACCTCGGCCTCCCAAAGTGCTGGGATTACAGGAGTGAGCCACCGCGCTTGGCTGTCTTTTTGCTTCTTTATTTGCATTGTTTTGTTCCTGCCTCAGAATGTTGACAAGTCCCATTTTTTTTTTTTTTGAGACGGAGTTTCGCTCTTGTTGCCCAGGCTGGAGTGCAATGGCGCGATCTCGGCTCACCGCAACCTCCGCCTCCTGGGTTCAGGCAATTCTCCTGCCTCAGCCTCCTGAGTAGCTGGGATTACAGGCACGCGCCACCACGCCCAGCTAATTTTTAGTATTTTTAGTAGAGACGGGGTTTCACCATGTTGACCAGGATGGTCTCGATCTCTTGACCTCGTGATCCACCCGCCTCGGCCTCCCAAAGTGCTGGGATTACAGGCTTGAGCCACCGCGCCCGGCCGACAAGTCCCATTTTATTTTGACTATTGGTTTTATGGTTCGTGATGAGAAGCCTTGGGTGTGTTGTTAGGATATTTTTTCCTTTTTGGAGACCAAGTTTTGCTCTTGTCGCCCACGCTGGAGTGCAATGGCATTGTCTCAGCTCACTGCAACCTCTGCTTCCTGGATTCAAGCGATTCTCCAACCTCAGCTTCCGGAGTAGCTGGGACTATAGGCATGCGCCACCACACCTGGCTAATTTTGTATTTTCAGTAGACGTGGTTCTACCATGTTGGCCAGACTGGTCTTGAACGTCCGACCTCAGGTGATCCACCCCTGCCTCCCAAAGTCCTGAGATTACAAGCTTGAGCCACCATGCTTGGCCTAGAATGTTTTTTGTATTTGAAAATTGGATATTGTTAAATACAGTTTTCATCAATTTTCTTCTTATTCAGCAGTGTAGCTGATTAAGACATGCTTAGTCTCAACCACTTCCCTGAGTATCACTTGTATTCTTATTGATGAGTATTAAGTGTTTTGTTCATTAGTAGTAAGTGTTGGTTATAGGAAGAAAGAAAATGCAAATAAGAATGAGTTGATATCTGATTTCATACTCAGAGATAATTGGTGAATATAGATTTAGTAAATGATAGCTCCTAAGTGACTTTTAAAAAATTTTTCTTTTCTTTCCATCTCTGTTTCCTGGTATTAAATGACTTTTAAAAGTAGAAATATTCCATCCATACTATTTTATAACTAAATTTTTTTTTGTTGTAAGTTAAGCATTTGTAATGTCATTACATTTTCTTCCAAAGCAGTATTCTCAGATTTTACTGTGTGTGATAGCTGCCAGGGGAGCCAATAAAAAATGTTGGTTCCTAACCTTTACTGCCAGAGATTCATAAGTTTCATTAAGCATGTATTGAGGCCCAAGCGTCTGCATTTTAATAGCACCCTAGATGATTCTGATGAATTTCTTTGGATTGAGAAAATTTTTTTTTTTTTTTTTTTTTTTTAGGACTGCAGTATCCATTATATGTACATATTTTCATTTTAAAAATTCTTTATCGATGTACCTGTAGGTGATAACCCTCAACCCCTTTCTCACTTTTTTTGCTATTAGAAGCATTTGATGATGAATTTGTCTATTGACTTCTTTTTTTTTTTTTTTTTTTTTTTTTTTGAGACGGAGTTTCACTCTTGTTACCCAGGCTGGAGTGCAATGGCGCGATCTCGGCTCACTGCAACCTCCGCCTCCTGGGTTCAAGCAATTCTCCTGCCTCAGCCTCCCGAGCTGGGATTACAGGCAGGCGCCACCACGCCCAGCTAATTTTTGTATTTTTAGTAGAGATGGGGTTTCACCATGTTGACCAGGATGGTCTCCATCTCTTGACCTCGTGATCCACCTGCCTCGGCCTCCCAAAGTGCTGGGAGTACAGGCTTGAGCCACCGCGCCCGGCCGGTCTATTGACTTCTTAAGATAAATTCTTAATGAGAGGAATTCCTGAAAGAGTATACCTATTTTTAGAAAACTTGGATACATATTGACAGATTGCCTAAGGATACTTTTCAATTGACATTCTGTGTCTGAAAATTATTCTCCATTCTTCTCTCTGGTTTTTTAAGAGATAGGGTCTCACTCTGTTGCCCAGGCTGGAGTGCACTGGTGTGATCATAGCTCAGTACAGCCTCAGACTCCTGCTTTCAAGCAGTTTTCCTGCCTCAGCCTTCCAATAGCTAGGACTATTGGCGTATTTTGACTTTTGTACACAGAGGGTCTTCTTAGATTCCTCAGCCTGGTCTCTAAACAATCTTCAGATCTTGGCCTCCTGAATTGGTAGGATTACAGGTGTAAGATACCATGCCTGGCCTATAGTTTCTTCTTTCTAATTTATAATTCTTTTGATAAAGGTGGAATTTTGATTTTTTGTGGAGAGAAACACATATTGCATGTTCTCGTTTGGGTAATTACTTTTTACCCCAGTGGTGAGTTACTTATTTATTTTAACCTAGATCATCAGTAATGTGCCAGCAGACAGCTTGATTCGTACAGAGCGCCCACCAAATAAGGAGATAGTTCGATACTTTATACGGCATAATGCGTTACGAGCTGGTACTGGTGAAAACGCACCTTGGGTTGTAGAAGATGAATTGGTGAAGAAATATTCTCTGCCCAGCAAGTTCAGTGACTTTTTACTTGATCCATACAAGGTAAGGTCACTGTTAAATTTTTGGACAGCAGGATAAAATATGATTATTTCTCTTGTGGCTCCAGTATATTTATAGCAGGTTTTGAGCTCTAACATCAGATAATGAGTTGAAAAATTTTCAGGTGTATCTGGTTTCATATGGGTTGTGATGTGAGATTGGTAGGGGAGAGGCCATATTGAAATCTTCCCCAGTTCAATTTATTTTTTATTATGCTAGCATAATTTTTAAAAATCTGTATACATGTGCTTTTGTGCCTCAGATCCTTTTTGAAATGAGGTATGGCGTAAATACAAAAAGTATTTTGTTAACCAGTTACTAAAAATGAAAACTGATTTTGCATGTCAGACAAGATGATCACATATACATTGACAGCCTTGAAAAGAACCTGGAATGAGGAGCACTGTGTGTGATGGGTTAGTGGAAAACCGACCATTTTCCTCTTGAGGAGTAATTTTTTTTGTTTGTTTTTTTGAAATGGAGTCTTGCTCTGTCACCCAGGCTGGAGTGCAGTGGCACCGTCTTGGCTCACTGCAACCTCCTTCTTCCAAGTTCAAGCAATTTTCATGTCTGAGCCTCCTGAGTAGCTGGGATTACAGGTATGTGCCACGGCACTGGCTAATTTTTGTATTTTTAGTAGAGACAGAGTTTTGCCATGTTGTCTGGCCTGGTCTTGAAGTCCTTACAAGTGCTCTGCCTGCCTTGGCCTCCTAAAGTGCTGGGATTACAGGCATGAGCCACCATGCCCAGCTGAGAAGGAGTAATTTTTAAAAATCATCTCATTTGATCCTCAGAATATTTTTATGAAGTTATGTGGTGTATATATATATACATTTCATTTTACTGATGGGGAATCTGAGGCCTAGTCTAATTAGAACCAATAGAAAGTGATGACATGAATTAAGACGCTGGCCTAGGATTTCTGATTTTCTTTTCTATTTCAAGCTTTATTTGATAAGGTGTTTTTTGTTTTAATGTAGGCTTTGAAAGTACTTAATGCTTCTTTCATTGGTAAATGTGACACAGCATACTAGCTGATAATTTTCTTCTTGGTTTCTGGGCCGGAATAGAACCAGAAAGGGGCCCTTGATCCATTAGAACTGTGTCACATTTCCAGAATTTCTTTTTTTTCCCATTTCATTTAATTATGAAAATATAAAGACATCTTAAGTCGTAACAACTAAATTAGCTCAATTATCTTAGGTTGATTATTGTGATAAAAACATACTGAAAAATAATTTTATTTCTCCAAAACATTAGTAAAGACCTCCAGTCATAGTTTTAGCACTTAGCAGATTTTATTTAATAAATAAATTAATTAATTTATTAATTTATTTTTGAGACGGAGTTTCGCTCTTGTTGGCCAGGCTGGAGTGCAATGGCGCAATCTTGGTTTACTGCAACTTCTCCCTCCCAGGTTGAAGTGATTCTCCTGCCTCAGCCTCCCAAGTAGCTGGGATTACAAGCGTGTGCCACCATGCCTGGCTAATTTTGTATTTTTAGGAGGTTTCTCCATGTTGGTCAGGCTGGTCTCAAACTCCCGACCTCAGGTGGTCTGCCCGCCTTGGCCGCCTAAAGTGCTGGGATTACAGGTGTGAGCTACCACACCTGGCAGGATTTTCTTATTCTAGACCAGCAAGATAAGTGGTGTCTTTTGTTATACTCTTTAAATTTTTATTTTATTTTATTTTTTATTTTTTTGAGATGGAGTCTCGCTCTGTCACCCAGGCTGGAGTGCAGTGGCATGATCTTGGCTCACTACAACCTCCACTTCTCAGTTACAAGCAATTCTTCTGCCTCAGTCTTCTGAGTAGCTGAGACTAGAAGCACATGCTGCCATGCCCAGCTAATATTTTGTATTTTTAGTAGAGACGGGTTTTCACCATGTTGCCCAGGCTGGTCTCCAACTCCTGAACTCGGGTAATCCATCCGTCTTGGCCTTCCAAAGTGCTAGGATTATAGGCGTGAGCCACCATGCCTGGGCTAAAGTTTTATTATTTGCTTAAAAGGAAACGTTTTGGAATTAGTTGACTTTTTCTACATCAGGACTAAATTTTCCATGGAAGTACAGTTTTTTCTCAGATGTTTGTTTTTGTTTACTGAGGAGAAATTTGAGTTCGCTGTCATTTTGTTGCCACAGAGTTTGGAACCATGATTCAGCTTTCTGTGGTCTTTAAATTACTGTCTTAACTATATGAGAACTCTATAAAGCCATCTCTGAATGGGTTTTAGACTAATTCTTGGATTACTTGAGTCCTTAAATATTTTCCTCTTTTCTGATCTTTTTTTTTTTTTTTGAGACGGAGTTTCGCTCTTGTTACCCAGGCTGGAGTGCAATGGCGTGATCTTGGCTCACTGCAACCTCTGCCTCCTGGGTTCAAGCAATCCTCCTGCCTCAGCCTCTCGAGTAGCTGGTACTACAGGTGTGTGCCGTGATGCCCAGCTAATTTTTGTATTTTTAGTAGAGACGGGGTTTCACCTTGTTGACCAGGATGGTCTCGATCTCTTGACCTCATGATCCACCTGCCTCGGCCTCCCAAAGTGCTGGGATTATAGGCGTGAGCCACTGCACCCGGCCCTCTTTTCTGATCTTATGACTATCTTTTATGTATTTTAGTTTAGTTATTCAGGTATGTGAATAGTGTGAAACACTGTTTTTATGGGTAAAATATTTTTTGAGATTCCTAAGACATGAAAGCTGATCCACACTTATTTCTTACTTTAGAGACAAAGTATTGCTCTGTTGCCCAGGCTGGAGTGCAGTGGGATGGTCACAGTTCACTGCAGCCTGAAACTCCTGGGCTCAAGTGACTCTCCTCCTACTGTCTCACTAGTAGCTGGGGACTACAGACATGCACCACCACACCCAGCTGATGTGTAATTTTGGTAGGAGAGAGAGGCTAGAATTCTAGGAACTCATATCCTGAAAGGCAATTTCTGAAGAAATAAGGTACTCTCAAAATTTCTACTGAGGTCTTAAATTACAAATGTTACGGAATATTGCTATCATTCGGGTTGAGACTAGGAAATGCTTAGGCTAAAGTCTGAAAGAGGACAGTGATTTTACTCAGAAAACTTAAGACTCATGTAAAATAGTAGTTTACAAAGTTAAAGGTGTATGCTCAGGTTTATCACTTGTTTTCCCTACCTTAAATAATATTTTTTTATTTCCCACTACTAATGACATGTCACTGATTTGTTTTCTGTTGTTGTTGTTGTTGTTTTTTTTTGCACATAAGCTGTGTTTTTCCTATTTATAAATTAGGACTTTTGGCTTCTTAGCCAAGGTGAAACAGTAAATAACACAGATGATAAGTAGAACCTAAAACATTGCTTTGGAGTCTTTGTCTAGAAGAAATTTAAAATAATTTATTGAGGATGAAAGTTAATCACATAGGATCTATCCATCCAAAGGCATGGCATATTTCCTCTCTGTATACTCTTTGGTTTTTGTAGAATATAGTATTCTATCAGGCACTGAATACATTTACTGTAAAGGGAGAGGAGGTGTAAAGAGAGAGAGTTCTGAGCAATATTAGCAAAGAACCCATAGGAAGGGCTTACGTGGGAGAGAGGAAAATTATGTAAAGATAGAGGAATTTTGGATCATTACCCGAGTACCTAATGTGATGATGATGAGGGTGTGTTTGTGGTTTTCCAGATTCTTTCTAGAATATAAATTACTTAAGAATAAGAACTATCTTGCTTATTTTGTATCTTGCAGTGTTTAGCATAGTATGTTGAGTATAATAGGTAACTGGCTATTCATTTCTTGAAGAAGTTCCATTTATTGGAGAAAAATGCCACTGACATTTGGGTTTTAGGGGTAGCATAATTTTTGTAGTCCCAGTGATTTGGAGGAGTGATTTACAAGGCAGTTGGGCAGTGACTGTCATCTGAGACGAAATCTAAGCTCATTCTCCGTGAGTTATGATACGCTGCAGCCATTTTGTTAGTCTCTCCTTCATGTTTGAGCTCTTGTTTTAGACCGATAAATCCTAGTAGGGAAGCCTTTGGATTAGAGACTTGAGAGGAAAGTAACACTTTAAGGCATTTGTAATCCTGCACGAGTTTACTCTTTTTCTTAATACATTTTAATGTTTTATTTGAATAATTTTATACAGAAGAGTTGACAAAACACTACCAAATTTCCATGTACTCTTTAATTAGTTTCTTCAGATGTTAACGTTTATCATATTTGTTTATTGTTATCGCTCTTTTTTTTTTTTTTTTTTTTGAGGTAGGGCCTTATGCTGTCTCCCAGGTTAGAGTGCAGTGTAAGATCGTAGCTCACTGTAGCCTGGAACTTCTGGGCTCAAGCAGTCCTTCCACCTCATGCTTCTGACTAGCTGGGATTCTAGGTGCTCACCACCATGCCCAACTAATTTTTGTGCTTTTTATTTTTTGTAAAGATGGAGTCTCATCCTTGCCCATCTTGTCTTGAACTCCTGGTTGATCTCATGTGATCCTCCTGCCTCAAGCCTCCCAAAGTTTTGGGATTACTGGCGTGAGCCACTACTGCATCTGGCCTCATCTGTCTATACACACACATGAATTATTTTTTCCTGAGCCAAGTAATTTTTCAGACTGGATGCCGTTTTACAAAATACTGGAATATGAATTTCTTCAAAACATTGATATTTGCTAGTTCACATCTGTAATTCTAGCACTTTGGGAGGCTGAGGTGGGAGGATTGCTTGAGGCCAGGAGTTCAAGGACCTTTCTGGGCAGCATAACGAAGACTCCATCTCTACAAAACAAAACAAAAAAAATCAGGGATATTTTCCAACATAACTACAGTACAGTTGTCAGAATCAGGAGGTTAACATTGAAATTATGCTACAGTCTATAGTTTTTACTCACATTTTTCGAATTCTTCTGTAATCTTTTACAGAAGATTGTTTAACTAAAAAACAATTTTGTTTTGCTTTAGTAAGATTCATTGTGCTACCATGTGTCACATGTGTTAAATTTACTTGTCTCTTTGGTCTCTTCTAATCTGGGACAGACCCTTAGCTTTTCTTTGTCTTTCAAAACTTTGGCATTTAAAAATAATAGAAGCCAGTTATTTTGTAGAATGCTTTTTGATTTTGTTTTATTTCTCCTTGGTTACTTTCAAGTTAGGAATATTTGGACATAAGAATTGATATATTCTTCTCCCTGCATCATATAAGAAGGCAATGACATGATTTTCTCCATTACTCATAGTATTTTTTTTTTTTTTTTTTTTTTTTGTAGACAGGATCTTGCTCTGCCCAGGCTGGAGGTGCAGGTGGTACAGTCATAGCTCACTGCAGTCTTGACCTCTGGGCTGAAGTGATCCTCCCATCTTGGCCTCCTGAGTAGCTGAAACCACAGGCATGCACCACGAAGCCCAGCTAATTTTTATTTTTAATTTGTTGCAGAGATAGGGTCTCACTCTGTCACCCAGGCTGGTCTCAAACTCCTGGGCTCCAGCCATTCTCCCTTCTTGACTTCCCAAAGTGTTGGGTTTACAGGCATGACCCATCATGCCCGGCTGATTTTTCTTTAAATAAAGTCTCTCTCTTAAAGTTTGTTTGTTGTTTATGGGCGGGTGTAGTGGCTCATGCTTGTAATTTTAGCATTTTGGGAGGCTGAGGTGGGAGGATTGCTTGAGCCCATGAGTTTGGGACCAGTCTGGAAAACGTGACGAGACCCTGTTTCTACACATACAAAAAGTGAGCTGGATGTAATAGAATGTGCCTGTAGTGTAGGCTACTTGGAAGACTGAGGCAGGGTGATCCCTTAAGCCCAGGATGTCAAGGCTACAGTGAGCTGTGATCACGCCACTGCACTCTAAGCTGTGTGACAGAGAGAGACCCTGTTTGGAAGGGGGAAAAACGTTTGTTTATGAGTTAGGGATTAGAACAGAAGTACTTTGAAAGATAAATTATATTGTTGAAGGAGTGGTTTGCTAGAAGAAAAAAGACTGAAAAATCATGAAAGGTAAATTAATATTGTTTTGAAAACACTTTAAATATATTTTCTAGTAACAAATTTTGCAAATTTGCTAATAAAGGCATATGGAAATTGAGACAAGCCCATTGTTTGAGTGTTGTCCTCAAACTTCTAACATGTTGCCCTGGGTGAATGAGAACAGTGAGATAAGAGTCAGAATATAGATTGCCAATGTTTGCTAATTTAGGGTTTTGCTGCCTAGATTATATTGCTTATTATTAAGTAGTATTCATCATCTGAATGAGCTTTTTCAAGAAACAGGAGTTGCAGACAGATACTGTGGTGTGTTTCAAGTGACAGGAACAAATGTAAAATTGTGTACACTCTCTTTGCCTTTCAACCTTCCATGTTGCCAAGATAGTCATAAATTTTTTTTCGATTTAGCAATTAGGAAGGGCCTTTGCCAAAAATTACACTACTAGTAATCTGGGTGTTCTTTCTTCTCCCTCCCCATCTGCTAGTCTGGTAGATTAGCTGTGCTGAATTGGGGCTAGGGAGCGCTGTTAGCCTATAAGTGGTTTTATACTTTTTCAGATCCCCTGAGTCCAGCCATGCCGGCTCCCATTTGGCTGTGACTGCCCAGCATGCCCCATGCTGAGATGATCCAGTTACTGAAGGACTGCTCATGCCGGGAGCCGGCCTATTGGGAGGGGGTTGGGTGAGTTCATTTCTTTCGTTTTTAAGAAAAACAAACATGGTATGGCTTGGACAAAAACACATCTTAAGAATAAAAACGGGTTGCTAGACCCTCATGGCTAAGCCATCCCACCCTTTCTTATGTCCTTTCTTCATACTATATGCTTCTAAGTGGCGGAAGTTTAAAGAACCCTATGCAAACTGTGAGTGATATTCTTTTAAAACAGAACTATACAGTAAATAAAGAAGTGTCCTAGTAACTGTAACAGACCCTATTAAAACATACCTATTTAAAATGCTAGAAATGAAACTTAGTCTTTTATTGATAAATTTCATTTTAGGATAACTTTATATAACCTGTTGTTCTGAGCATTAGGAACAATGTCCGTCTGTATGTCTAGACTCTGAAGATTTCCAAGGCTGGCTGAAGAAGGTTGTTAACTTTTTGGGGCATACATTTTTTCTTATTTCCTGCCAGGGTAATAATGGGTCTTGCTCTGTGATTTGTAGGATGGCCTCTGACGTACTGTCTTTGGAGTACTGATAGTATTAACTGTCCATGAGGAGAATGGAATCTTAAATTAAGTTATCTTGGCTTATTCTTCCTAGCATTTTGAAACTGAGTTCTGGGAAACTAGAATGAGGAAATTCTGCATCTAGAGAAAGTATTCCTGGAGTCATGGATAGAGTTTATATGTTGTAAAGCTATAAAGCCTCTTTGTCAGTCCACTCTAAGGATGATTATTGGGGATTGGGGAACAACGCATTCCAGATTTAATCAGGCAACGAAAAGTCCAGCAGAGGAACAATAACCTGCAGTTGCCTGAAACTCTTCAAAGGCCAGTTGGCCTTTAAAGTTAGAGAGCTTAGCCGAAAGAGGAATTTCTTAAGTATATCCTACTCAGCGCAGGCCATATTTTTTTCCTCTTTGTGTTGCCATGGTTCTCTGGACTCGTTTCTCATTAATTCTTTAATGTTTTAATCTTAAGTGGGGCCTGGCTGGGTGGCTCATGCCTGTAATCCCAGCACTTTGGGGGGCCAAGGTGGGCGGATCGCCTGAGGTCAGGAGACCAGCCTGGCCAAGTTGGTGAAACCCTGTCTCTACTAAAAATACAAAAGGTAGCCAGGTGTGGTGGCACATGCCTGTAATCCCAGCTGCTCGAAAGGCTGAGGCAGGAGAATGGCTTGAGCCTGCGAAGATGTCGCAGTGAGCCAAGATTGCAAGATTGTGCTACTGCACTCCAGACTGGGAGGCAGAGCAAGACGCCTCCTCAAAAAAAAAAAAAAAAATCTTAATTGGCATTATGGTATATAGCTTATTTAATTTTACTAAACCTGTTTGCTTTTCTCCTAACAAGAGCATAGGTGTTTTACTGTGTGATCTCTGGGATTTATCTCACCTTAGCCATTTCCCCGTACCCTCTTTTAAGGGGCTCGTAATTCAGTATTCAGTAGTCCTTAGCTGTTTTCTTGACTGTAGTCTCATCTCAAAATAGCCTGACCTACTCGTTGTCACTAGACTACTTCTTTACATGATGCTCTTTCCTGGTTAGTCCCTTCTACTCAAAAACTGGATGTTCATCAAATCTGTGAGTGGCATTGATATGCTTATCAGCTTTTGGTAATAAAAATCAAGTATTCTAGGGTTTATCTTGTCTTTTCCCTAATCACGTGAAGCAAAAGTTTTCCTTTGAAATTGGCTGTATTTTGGATTGCTTGGTTATTTCATTTAGTTTGCATCTTAGCTGTCAGGCTGTTTTCTTTGTAATTACCTTTTTTAAAGCATTCCACTCATAGAGTTTGGTCTTAAATTTTTAATACATATTTAAAAAGAAAAGCAGTGGTATCGTGACAGATGGACTAGACTGTAACCTATTAACTGATTGTGTATGATGGAGATGCGGCGTGGGAGGTTCAAGGACTCGAGATGTGCATCTGGGAAAGTGGGAACATGAGTGTCCTAAGGGAATATGCTGTGTTTGCTGCGTGAGGTAGAGGACCTGCTTGAGGTGCCTGGCAATGACTTTAAAGTGAGACCACGCACTTTTATTGTATCTTTTATTTTAGCCATGTTTAAGCTGAACATATGCAGGCCAGGAATACATAGAGTGAGTTAATCCAGGGTTATGGTTTTTCCGAGTAGATATAATAGAATAAGAGAGACAAGGCCAGGCAGGGTGGCTCACACCTATAATCCCAACACTTTGGGAGCTGAGGTAGGCAGATCGCTAGGTCAGGAGATTGAGACCATTCTGGTTAATATGGTGAAACTAAACGAAAAGTTAGTTGGGTGTGTTGGTACACTTTGTAGTCCCAGCAACTCGGGAGGCTGAGGCAGGGGAATCACTTGAACCCAGGAGGTGGAGATTACAGTGAGCCGAGATCATGCCACTGCACTCCAGCCTGGCGACAAAGCCAGACTCTGTCTCCCCCCACCCCAAAAAAAAGAGAGACAAGGAAACTATAAGTTTATATGAGATTGATTATCATGGTTGACTAAAATTTAATCTGGGTAAAGCAAGACAAGGGGGTTAGGGTGGCGAAAATGTTATAAAATTAATGGATTTAAGGTCCTGGTGAGACTGAAGGGCTGTAGAGTTGTGGGACTAGATGGAGTGGATTTGGAAGATAAGAGGGTATGTTCAAAGAGAGAATGATGTGAAATTAATCATGGAAATGACTTTTTTTTGTTTTGTTTTGAGATGGGGGTCTTGCTTTGTCCCTCGGGCTGTAGTACAGTGGCATGATCTCGGCTCACTGCATCCTCCTTTTGGCTTCAAGCAATCTCATCCCGCAGCCTCCTGAGTAGCTGGGATTACAGGCATGCGCCCCCACACCTGGCTTTTTTGTTTTTGAGATGGAGTTTTGCTCTTGTTGCTCAGGTTGAAGTACAATGGCACAATCTCAGCTCACTGCAACCTCTGTCACCCGGGTTCAAGTGATTCTCCTGCCTCAGCCTCCCAAGTAGCTAGGATTACAGGCATGCACCACTACATCCAGCTAATTTTGTATTTTTAGTAGAGACAGAGTTTCTCCATGTTGGTCAGGCTGGTCTCGGAACTCCCAACGTCAGGTGATCTACCCACCTCAGCCTCCCAAAGTGCTGGGATTACAGGCGTGAGCCACCGTACCCGGCCATGCCTGGCTGTATTTGTATTTTTAGTAGAGATGGAGTTTCACCATGTTGGCTAAGCTGGTCTCCCAACTGCTGACCTCAGGTGATCCGCCTGCCTCAGCCTCCCAAAATGCTGCGATTGCAGACGTAAGCCACTGCGCCCAGCTAGAATGAGTTTTCAGAAGCCTGGGGTGAGGACAAAGGGGAGTTTGAGATACCAGGAGGCCCAGGTCAGGAGGCATCTTTTTCTGTGAGCAGCGTTCATGTTGTTCTTAAACTCACCGATGCTTCTATAAGAAAATATGCCTCAGAGTTTAGACAAAAGTACTTAAAATGATATCATTTCTACTTAAAAGCATAGAATGCCCTGCATAAGAACGAGTAGTGAAAGAATGAAAATTAGTCTTGTCTTGTTTCAGGAACAGTGCTTTTTAAACTTTTCAGATCTTGCCAGTTTGTAGATCAGACATCCTTAATGTGGGATCCATGGATGGATTCTCTGAAACTCTAATGCAGTTTTTGTCTACTATTTCTGGTGGAGGGGTTCACAGATTTTGTTAAAATATTTAAGAACCATTAATATATATAAACAAAGAACTAGTTACATAGCAAAAATGTCTATTATTAAGTCTGGATATCAAGGGAATTTTGTGTTGATATGGCAAAAACATTAGCTAACATTCATTTCTTTGTTTTTTCAGGGACACAGTTTCTGTGAAGATATAAGACTATGTAGCTTTGCCTGAATAGCTGGGGAAGAGAGCCTTTAAGATGCTTAAATGTTGCTTCTTTAAGTTAGTTTAGTTTTTAAAATTAATTTTGCTTCTATTCTTAAATTCTAGTATATGACTCTCAACCCTTCTACTAAGAGGAAGAATACTGGATCCCCAGACAGAAAGCCCTCAAAGAAATCCAAGACAGACAACTCTTCTCTGAGTTCACCACTAAACCCTAAGTTATGGTGTCATGTGCACTTGAAAAAGTCATTGAGTGGCTCGCCACTCAAAGTGAAGAACTCAAAGAATTCCAAATCTCCTGAAGACCATCTAGAAGAAGTGATGAAGATGATGTCACCCAGTAAGCTGCATGCTAACTTTCACATTCCTAAGAAAGGCCCACCTGCCAGGAAACCAGGGAAGCACAGCGACAAGCCTTTGAAGGCAAAGGGCAGAAGCAAAGGCATCCTGAATGGACAGAAATCCGCGGGGAATTCCAGATCTCCCAAAAAAGGACTGAAGGCTCCTAAAACCAAAATGAAGCAGATGACTTTGTTGGATATGGCCAAAGGCACGCAAAAGATGACACGAGCCCCACGGAATTCTGGGGGTACACCTAGGTCCTCTAGTAAACCTCATAAACACCTGCCCCCTGCAGCCCTACACCTAATTGCCTACTACAAAGAAAACAAAGACAGGGAGGACAAGAGGAGCGCCCTGTCCTGTGTTATCTCCAAAACAGCTCGTCTTCTCTCTAGTGAAGATAGAGCTCGTCTCCCAGAAGAATTGCGAAGTCTTGTTCAAAAACGATATGAGCTTCTAGAGCACAAAAAGAGGTGGGCTTCTATGTCTGAAGAGCAACGAAAAGAATATTTGAAAAAGAAACGGGAGGAGCTGAAAAAGAAGTTGAAGGAAAAAGCCAAAGAACGAAGAGAGAAAGAAATGCTTGAGAGATTAGAAAAACAGAAGCGGTATGAGGACCAAGAGTTAACTGGCAAAAACCTTCCGGCATTCAGATTGGTGGATACCCCTGAAGGACTGCCCAACACACTGTTTGGGGATGTGGCCATGGTGGTGGAGTTCTTGAGCTGTTATTCTGGACTACTCTTACCAGATGCTCAGTATCCTATTACTGCTGTGTCCCTTATGGAAGCCTTGAGCGCAGATAAGGGTGGCTTCTTATATCTTAATAGGGTGTTGGTCATCCTCTTACAGACCCTACTACAAGATGAGATAGCAGAAGACTATGGTGAATTGGGAATGAAGCTGTCAGAAATCCCTTTGACTCTGCATTCTGTTTCAGAGCTGGTGAGGCTCTGCTTGCGTAGATCTGATGTTCAGGAGGAAAGTGAGGGCTCGGACGCGGATGACAATAAAGATTCAGCTGCTTTTGAGGATAATGAGGTACAAGATGAGTTCCTAGAAAAGCTGGAGACCTCTGAATTTTTTGAGCTGACGTCAGAAGAGAAGCTACAGATCTTGACAGCACTGTGCCACCGGATCCTCATGACATACTCGGTGCAAGACCACATGGAAACCAGGCAGCAGATGTCTGCAGAGTTGTGGAAGGAGCGGCTTGCTGTGTTGAAGGAAGAAAATGATAAGAAGAGAGCAGAGAAACAGAAACGGAAAGAAATGGAAGCCAAAAATAAAGAAAATGGAAAGGTGGAGAATGGGTTAGGCAAAACTGATAGGAAGAAAGAAATTGTGAAGTTTGAGCCCCAAGTAGATACAGAAGCTGAAGACATGATTAGTGCTGTGAAGAGCAGAAGATTGCTTGCCATTCAAGCTAAGAAGGAACGGGAAATCCAGGAAAGAGAAATGAAAGGTAAAATTTCATACCGAGAGAAACGGGGAAGCTCTGTAGAAGATGGTAAAAGAAAGGAAATTACTGAGGTAATGGTGGGATCTGTTTGCTTGTTTGCTTCTGTATGTAATAACCCAGCACCTATTGGTATGTATTTTACTTTTTCTTAATTCTGTTGATAATTTCATAGTTTAGCTGGAGTGTTCAGCCTGGCATTCTGATTAGTTAATAAGTTAATGTGATACTGGCATCTTTTCTGGGTTCGATAAAAGACCAAATCCACAAATAGACATAGTGGAAACAACAAAGAACTTGGGAATGGACTGAGCTGGGTTCAGGTCCTAGCTCTGACTTAGCTGTGCAGTGTTCCTTTGGGCTGGTAACTTATCCGTGCCTCACTTTCCTCATATGCTCGCTAAGATTGCCATGAAATTGATAGACAAGATATTTGAAGCCCCTAGCACAGTCACCAACTCTGATAAGGAATCTGTCCTTTAAGATTTAAGAACTTGAAATTTTTGGGCTTTGATGGCACCATCAAATCTGAACTTTTTAAAAAGCAGCTTTATTAATAATTAATTGACATACAATATAATTAGTTCACTTAATGTGTATAATTTAGTGTTTTCAGTAGAATCGCAGATAAGGTACAACCATTGCCACAGTCAGTTTTAAAACATTTTTATCATCTCAGAACCCACCTACCCTTGAACGGTCGTTACCCCATTTGCCCATCCTCCCCATCCCTGAGCAACCACCAGTCTACTTTGTCTCTATAGATTTGTTATTCTAGATGTTTTCTGTACGTGGAATTGTATAATAAGTAGGTAGTCTTTTGTGACTTTCACTTCAGCATAATGTTTTACATACTACAGCATGAATGAATCTTGAAAACATTATGCCAAGTGAAAGAAGCCCAGTCACAAAATGGACCACCTTTTTTTTTTTTTTTGAGATGGAGTCTCATTCTGTTGCCCAGGCTGGAGTGCAATGGCATGATCTCGTCTCACTGCAGCCTCCGCATCTCGGGTTCAAGCAATTCTGCCTCAGCCTCCCAAGTAGCTGAGATTTCAGGCGCATGCCATCATGCCTGGCCAATTTTTACGTTTTTGTGGAGATGAGGTTTCACCATATTGGCCAGGCTGGTCTTGAAGTCGTGACCACAGGTGATCTGCCTGCCTCAACCTCCCAAAGAGCTGGGATTACAGGCGTGAGCCACCACACCCAACCAGCCATGGCGCCTGGCCCAAAAACATTTTTAAAAGAAAACCCAAAAGATATACCATGTTTTGTTTATCATTCATCACTTGATAAACATTTAGACTGTTTTCATCTTTTGGCTCTTAAGAATAATGCTGCCATAAACATTTGTGTATGAGTTTTTGTGTTATGTACTTTCATTTCTCTTGAGTATACCTGGGAATGGGATTGTTGGGTCATATGGTTATGTTTAACCATTTGAGAAACTGCCAGACGGTTTTCCAAAGTGGCTGCGCAATTTTACATGCCCACCAGCAGTGAATTAAAGGTTCTGACTCTTTGATGATAGTCATCCTAGTGGGTGTGAAATGGTATCCCATCGTGGTTTTTGATTTGCATTTCCTTGATGGCTAATGATGTTGAGCATCTTTTCATGTGTCTCCTGCCCACCTGTGTATCTTTGGAGAAATACTAATTCAGTTCATTTAAGTTGTCTTTTTATTCAGTTGTACAAGTTCTTTATATATTCTAGATACAATTCCCTGTTAGATACACAGTCTACAGATAATTTTCATCTATTTTGTGTGTTGTCCTTTCACTTTTTTTTTGGGAGACGGAGTTTTGCTTTTTTGTGCCTAGGCTGGAGTGCAGTGGTGTGATCTCTGCTCACTGTAACCTCTAGCTTCCAGGTTCAAGTGATTCTCTTGCCTCAGCCTCCAGAGTAACTGGGATTACAGGCACTCGCCACCACGCCTGGCAAATTTTGTATTTTTAGTAGAAGTGGGGTTTCACCATGTTGGCCAGGCTGGTCTCGAGCTCCTGACCTCAGGTGATCCGTCCGCCTTCCAAAGTGCTGGGATTACAGGCATGAGTCACCACGCCCAGCCTATCCTTTCACTTTTTTACTAGTATCATTTGAAGCACGAACGTTTTTTAAATTTGATGAGGTTCATTTTATCTATTTATTTTTCCGTTGCTCATAGATTTGGGGTTAGGTTTAAGGATCTGTTGCCAAATCCAAGGTCATGAAGATTTACTCCTA
The DNA here is from genome assembly GCF_048565385.1 of Saimiri boliviensis. Classification (NCBI taxonomy): domain Eukaryota; kingdom Metazoa; phylum Chordata; class Mammalia; order Primates; family Cebidae; genus Saimiri; species Saimiri boliviensis. The sequence continues at coordinate 34,378,395 of NC_133468.1, read as the reverse complement.
TTTTTCTTCAGAATGTCTTACAGTTTTAGCTCTTAAATTTAAGTCTTTTATTTTCGGCTACTTTTTATAGTGTAAGGTAAAAGTCCAGCTTTATTTTTTCTGCATGTGGCTATCTAGTTGTCCCAGTGTCATTTTTTGAAATAGCTTTGACACATTTGTCAAAAATCATATGACTTTAGGATACGTTGGCTTATTTTTGGACTCTGAATTCTATTTCATTGATCTGTATGTCTGTCTTTATGTTAATGCCACACTGTCCGATTACTTTGGTTTGTAATGAGTTTCAGAATAGGGAAGTGTGAGTCTTTCAGCTTGTTCTTTTTCAACATTTACTTTTAAATTTTATTTTCTTTTGAGACAAGGTCTCATTCTGTCACCGAGGCTGGAGTACAGCAGTTTGGTCTCAGCTCACTGCAGCCTTGACGTCTTGGGCTCAAGTGATCCTTCTGTTTCAGCCTCCCGAGCGGCTGGGACTACAGGCTTGTGCTACCACACCTGGCTAATCTTTTTTTTATTTGTGGAGGCTGGTATTGAACCCCGAAACACAAGCGATCTTCCAGCTTCAGCCTTCTAATGTGTGGGATTACAGGCCTGAGCCACCACAACCAACTTGAATAGTTCTTTCATTAGGAAATGGATGTTTCTTTTAAAACAGATTTCAGTTTACATTTCTTAAGGCCATAGAAATATTTTCACATATATATGTAATACTGTGCCTGAGTATACATATATAATGTATACATTTTATTTATTTATTTAGATGCAGAGTGCTGCTCTGTCACCCAAGCTGGAGTGCAATGGTACAATCTTGGCCCACTGCAACCTCTGCCTCCCAGGTTCAAGCTATTCTTGTGCCTCAGCCTCCTGAGTAGCTGGGATAACAAATGTCTGCTACCATGCCTGGCTAATTTTTGTATTTTTGGTAGAGATGGTGACTCACCATGTTGGCTAGATTGGTCTCATACTCTGATCTCAAGTGATCTGCCTGCCTCAGCTTACCAGCGTGCTGAGATTAAAGGCGTGAGCCATTGTTTCTGGCCATTGTACTTACAATTTTAAAGACCTATGAAGAGGCCAAGTACAGGGGCTCATGCCTGTGATCTGTAGCACTTTGGGACGTCAAGGTGAGTAGATCACCAGGTCAGGAGTTCGAGACCAGTGTGGCCGACATAGTGAAACTTTGTCTTTACTAAAGATACAAAAAATTAGCTGGGCTTGGTGGAGCTCTCCTGTAATCTCAGGTACTGGGGACACTGAGGCAGGAGAATCCCTTGAATCAGGGAGGCGGAGGTTGCAGTGAGCCGAGATTGTACCATTGCACTCCAGCCTGGGTGACAGGGTGAGACTCTGTCTCAAAAAAAAAAAAAAAAAAACCCAAGGCCAGGTGCGGTGGCTCATGCCTGTAATCCCAGCACTTTGGGAGGCCAAGGCGGGTGGATCACGAGGTCAAGAGATCGAGACCATTCTGGTCAACATGGTGAAACCCCGTCTCTACTAAAAATACAAAAATTAGCTGGGCATCGTGGCGCGTGCCTGTCATCTCAGCTACTCGGGAGGCTGAGGCAGGAGAATTGCTTGAACCCAGGAGGCGGAGGTTGTGGTGAGCCGAGATCGCGCCATCGCACTCCAGCCTGGCTAACAAGAGCGAAACTCCGTCTCAAAAAAAAAAAAAAAAAACCCAGACCTATGAAGAAACTATAACTGTGGCCAGGAGTGGTGGCTCACGCCTGTAATCCCAGCACCTTGGGAGGCCGAGGTGAGTGGATCACCTCAGGTCAGGAGTTCGAGACCAAGCAGGAGGATGGCTTGAGCCTGGATGTTTGAGACCAGCTTGGGCAAACATAGTAAGACCCTGTCTTTTAAAAAAAATAAGAAACAATTTTTTAAAATGGTGACATTGTAAATAGCATTGCTCTGTTCCCTATGGTATCAGGGTTTGTGACAATTATGGAAAAACAAGACAAAATTAGTGGGCCGCTTTTGTTGTTGAGGGAAATCTCTACTGAATAGAATAAACCTAATTAATGAATGATCAGAAATAAATTAACATTTTTATCATTAACAATAACTTGCTGAATAATTAGAAAAATAAGTGTTCAATGTAAAATAATTATTATCCCCAAATGCTCCCCTGCCATTGTTTTTCAGGTTTTTTTTCTTGTCATCAGGGCTGTTAAGCCAAATTACTGTCAGATTCCTTAGGACTGAAGTATATTTTATTTTGAAATAGTTACTTTACTAGTTTTATTTATCGTGATGTTTTTGAGGATCCTGTAGGTGCACCTACCAGAAGATGTTTTGGTTAGTCCTGTTTATGAGCTGTTAACTGTTTCTTCAGGATTGTTTAAAATATATTAAGTGATATTTTGGCCATGTGTGGTGGCTCACATCTGTAATCCCAGAACTTTGGGAGGCCAAGATCGGTGGATTAGTTGAGGTCAGTTTAAGACCAGCCTGGATAACATGGGGAAACGCCATCTCTACTAAAAATGGAAAAATTAGCTGGACGTGGTGGTGTGTGCCTGTAATCCAGCTATTCAGGAGGCTGAGGCAGGAGAATTGCTTGAACCTGGGAGGCAGAGGTTGCAGTGAGCCGAGATTGCCCCACTACACTCCAGCCAGCAAGACTGTCTCAAAAAACTAAAACAAAAAGAAAGCGATATTTTGGAGCTAAAAGATGTTGCATTGAGTTGAGGGATGAGATGTCACCAAAATTCAAGGAGTGCAGGAGGACTAGATAGAAGTTGCTGCCTTACGTGTCATTTCTTTTTTTTTTTTTCTCCTTTTTGTGAGACAGAGTGCCCCTCTGTCACCAGGCGGTAGTGCAGTGGCGCAACTTCGGCTCATTTCATCCTCCGCTTCCCAGGTTCAAGCCATTTTCCTGCTTTAGCCTCGTGAGTAGCTGGGATCACAGGCATGCGCCACTACGTCCGGCTAATTTTTGTATTTTTGTGGAGACTGGGTTTCACCATATTGGCCGGGAGGGTCTCCATCTCTTGACCTCGTGATGTACCCCCATTGGCCTCCCAAAGTGCTGGGGTTACGGGAGTGAGCCACTATGCCTGGCCGCATATCATTTCTTGTAACAGATTAGAATTAGGGAAAGGAAATTAAGATTTGATAACTACTATTCACTAGGCACTTTTTACTCCATATTTAATTTGAAAGCGTGGAAATTACTAGGAAAAGATCTGATTGAGTCTTTTTATCTTTAACAGTGAAGCTGGAGCGCCAAGCTGAAGAAGAACGAATACGGAGGCACAAAGCAGCTGCTGAGAAAGCTTTCCAGGAAGGAATTGCCAAGGCCAAACTAGTCATGCGTAGGACTCCTATTGGTACGGATCGAAACCATAATAGGTCAGTTTCTAAACCTAATTGTTTTCTTGTAGGATGATTTTCATTGCTATTAGTTAGGAAAGTTACCTAAAGTACAAGAATAGACAAGCTTCTCTCTTCAGTTTTCCAATTTTGTTTGGAAACAGAAATGTCGATGATCGTTGAATATTAACTGTGCCAAATGCTGGAGTTGCAAAGGTGAGTGAGGATGTTCCTGCCCTTGAAGATACCACAAGTAGGAAGCTTACATGATGGTGACAGGTGAAGTGTCATCCAAATACAAGTCTTTAAAAATGGCAATAGGTTTTAAATGCATACATTCTGTGAAACCTAAAGAAGGAGAAATATTAGTAGTTACACAAATTAGGGCTACTTGTGGTGGCTCACACCTGTAATCCTAACACTTTGGGGGCTGAGGTGGGAGGATTGCTTGAGGCTAGGAGTTCAAGACCAGCCTGGCCAACATAGCCACCCATTTCCATTAAAAAAAGAGAGAAGTTTTAAAAATTACCAACATTAAACTAGTCTCCAGTTTCAACATTTCTTATATCCTTTGATTTACCTTACAATTTGTATCTGTCTAGAGTTCTGAAGAGGAAGAATTCTGTAAACGCGGTTTTGAATGCTCAGTGATACTCTGTAATTATCTTCTCCAGGAGTAAAATTATCCTGCAGTCCTGATCTGTTGATTGTCTTATTAACACTGGTTGTGGTTTGTAGATACTGGCTCTTCTCTGATGAAGTTCCAGGATTATTCATTGAAAAAGGTTGGGTACATGACAGCATTGACTACCGATTCAACCATCACTGCAAAGAGCACACAGACTCTGCTGATGAGGATTACTGTCCCCGCAGTGAGTATTTCTGTCTATCTGTGAGTTACTTCACCCTGCCTAAGTGGGCTCAGCATTAAGGACTGCCTTTTCTCTGTCCCCTATTCCATTTGCAAAATTTCTTTGTTTTGGTCTTAGATATGTTTGAGTGAAGTGGGTAGATGTGCAATGTGTAGAGAGAAGGAAAGAAACCCAGATTTGATCACTACTTTTGTTCTAAGCATAGTGTGAGAAGATAAAGAGCTTGAATATTAGGGTATTTGGGGATTCGATTTTATAGGAGAAGTTTTCAAACTGTCCCTTAGAAGCCATCGTAGGTGCCTGAATGGCTAAAATTGAGGTATAGAGGCTAAGAAGGCAGTGTTACATTTCCTCCTCTTCTGCCTTTTTTTGGGGGATGGAATATCACTCCTGTCGCCCAGATTAGAGTGCAATGGCACAATCTTGGCTCACTGCAACTTTTGCTTCTTGGGTTCAAGCGATTCTCTGCCTAAGCCTCCCAAGTAGCTGGGACTACAGTTGTGTGCCACCACACCTGGCTAATTTTTGTATTTTTAGTAGTGGTTTTGCCATGTTGGCCAAGCTCGTCTCGAGCGCCTGACCTCTGGTGATCCGCCTGCCTTGGCCTTCCAGAGTGCTGGGATTACAGGCATGAGCCACCGTGCCTGACCCTCTTCATCTGCTTTTAAAGTTAATTTATTCAGTGTTTATGCTGAATCTGTTTGTGAAGCCGAAACCTACACTGAATAATTTTCTGAGTATATATTCATATTCTTTCTTAAAGTATGTATGTTGAATATATTTCAAGAAAGAAACAAATTTTAATTAAAAAAATAAGATGCTTAGGTTAAGTTGGGTTTTCTCAACCTCAGTGTTACTGACATTTTGGGCCAGATGAATCTTTTTTATTTTCTCCCTCCATGATACTGATGAGGAAGATAATTTTTTGTCTTGGGAGCTGTCTTTCGTGTTGTGGTTTATTCAGGAGCTTCCCTCTGCATACCCAGTAGGTGGTAGTAGTGAGAACAAAGTATGTCTTGAGATCCTGCCAGATTTCCCGTGGCAGGCAGTAGTGCTCCCCATTGAGAACCACTAGGTTCAGTGATCCATAAGCTTCCTTCCAGCTCTGCTGTCTTGTAACCTAATGAAAATTGCTTATGTGTTGGTGTCATGTGGGAGATAAAGATAAAAAAGAAAATGGGGCCGGGCGCGGTGGCTCAAGCCTGTAATTCCAGCACTTTGGGAGGCCGAGGCGGGTGGATCACGAGGTCGAGAGATCGAGACCATCCTGGTTAACATGGTGAAACCCCGTCTCTACTAAAAATACAAAAAATTAGCTGGGCATGGTGGCGCGTGCCTGTAATCCCAGCTACTCAGGAGGCTGAGGCAGGAGAATTGCCTGAACCCAGGAGGCGGAGGTTGCGGTGAGCCGAGATCGCGCCATTGCACTCCAGCCTGGGTAACAAGAGCGAAACTCTGTCTCAAAAAAAAAAAAAAAAAGAAAATGGATTCCCGAATACTAAATTACTGTGCTGCTTTGATAAATCTTTTTTTAAAAGTAATTTTTCATTTTAGAGAAATTCCAAACTCAAACTTGAAACTCACAAAATTGTTAAAGAAGAATACTACTGATTTACAAAAATAAACATTCCTTCAAATAAAACTTCAAATTTAAGGTGTTTTCATGTTGAATTATACTGAGCATAGATTATATCACTTAGTAAAAGAATCTAGTTTCGGTAGACGTTATACTCAGGTGAGGGCAGTTACATTTGAGAGCAGTATCTGTGGAGTCTGGATGTTTAGATTTGGAAGGGATTCCAGCAGGATGAAGGAATTTTACTTTATAATATGTTTCAAAAACCTGGTGGCAGTTTTTTTTTTTTTTTTTTTTTTTTTTTTTGAGACAGAGTTTCGCTCTTGTTACCCAGGCTGGAGTGCAATGGCGCGATCTCGGCTCACCGCAACCTCCGCCTCCTGGGTTCAGGCAATTCTCCTGCCTCAGCCTCCTAAGTAGCTGGGATTACAGGCACGTGCCACCATGCCCAGCTAACTTTTTGTATTTTCAGTAGAGACGGGGTTTCACCTTGTTGACCAGGATGGTCTCGATCTCTCGACCTCGTGATCCACCCGCCTCGGCCTCCCAAAGTGCTGGGATTACAGGCTTGAGCCACCGCGCCCGGCTGGTGGCAGTTTTTGAAAGTAACGTCTACACAGTTAAAGCGCCCTAAGAGAAGATTGAGAACCCAGACGCTTTACTTCTAGAGCATCCTGGTAGATGTTGTTTTATGTTTTCCACTTCCAGAATGGCAGTTTCTTTTTAAAATTACCCGTCTGAGGCTGGGTGCGATAGCTCATGCCTTGTAATCCCAGCACTTTGAGAGGCTGAGACAGGCGGATCACTTGAGTTCAGGAGTTGAAGACCAGCCTGGCCACCATGGTGAAACCCTGTCTCTACAAAAAATACAACAAATTAGCTGCGTGTGGTGGTGGGTGCTTGTAGTCCCAGCTACTTGGCAGGCTGAGCCACGAGAACTGCTTAAGCCCAGGAGGCAGGAGTTGCAGTGAGCCAAGATTGTGTCACTGCACTCCAACCTGGGTGACAGAGCAACATTCTGTCTCAAAAAATAAAATTACCCAATGTAAAAGACTAAACAAGGTTATGTGTTAGTATTCCAGAGATGTTTCAGGTTAAAGTGGGGAGAATCGGGAAGAGAAGAGAAAACAATCATAGTCTGAAGTAAGGATTCAAGTGTTGTGATGACTGGCCAGGCGTGGTGGCTCACGCTTGTAATCCCAGCACTTGGGAGGCCAAGGCGGGCAGATCAGTGGAGGTTAGGAATTCGAGTCCAGCCTGGCCAACATGATGAAACTCCGTCTTTAGTAAAAGTACAAAAATTAGCCAGGCATGGTGGTGCATGCCTGTAATCCCAGCGTAGTCGGAACAGGCTAAGGCAGGGAGAATCTCTTGAACTGGGGAGGCGGAGGTTTCAGTGAGCTGAGATTGCACCACTGTGCTCCAGCCTGGGTGACAGAGCAAGACTCCATCTCAGAAAACAACAAAAACCAAATACTGTGATGGTTTTAAATAGGCTTTGATAAATTGGCTTAAGGTATACCTATGTTAAGGTCATGTATCAATGTATAGGAATCGATTTACAAAAAAGTTAGTTGTATTATTTGACTCTTGAAACCTCCAAGGATAAGTCTGTAGTATTTATGTATTCTTGTTGCCTCTGCTTTACTACAGATGCCTTTGCTCTTAACATCATGTAAAAGGAGTAAATTCTTTATTTTGCTTTGATACAAAGATATTTAGTCATGCATCATTCTAAGTTGCAGTACTCTTAAACTTTGGAATGGTGCAACAATTCCACTTCAGAGAGCAAGTATCTGAGGTAACATGCTGTGTTGAAGATAGTTAAGAGAAATTAGCATCTGTGATACATGAAGATACAATTTGATACATTTCACAGGAAGCACCTGTGCTGTTAGGAATTGCTGAATTGGGCAGTGAGTACTGCTGAGGCTTGAGACTAGCCACTGGGTATCTACTGTAGCCAACCTAATGTCTAAATTTTTCTTAGGTAAGAAAGCAAACTTAGGTAAAAATGCAAGCATGAACACACAACATGGACCAGCAACAGAAATTGCTGTAGAGACAACCACCCCCAAACAAGGACAGAACCTATGGTAATGTGAGCATTCATCTGGTTGCTCTTTCTTTTTCTTTAAATGTTAAGGAACAAAGTTTTGATATGGTGATGCCAGCAAGTTAATAATTACGTGCTCAGGATGCTTTGTGTGACTTTGATATTTTGGATATCAAAACTTCTTGGATTAGCAGAACTGATTTTTTTTTTTGTTAAGAAGATACTTGTTTTTTTAAGGGTTGGAATTTTGGTTTTTCCCCTCGTAATATAACTTTGCATATTTGTATATTACAAAGCAGTAGAAATGTAGCTTAAATATGGTTGGGAATAGAGGTATTTAAGATTTTCCTTAATTAAATTTTATTAATAAAAATAGTATGCATAGTTTCCTTTGTATGCAACTCTGCTTTTAGGCAGCAAGCTTGGTTTTGAGAGGATCTGCTCTATGTGATCACCTGTGGTTTAATGGCCTTTCAGTTTTGAATTTTGGGTATCGGTTTACTCTCTGAAGGGACAGGGACAAGTATGCCAATTAACTTTGGCTCCAGAGTCCTAGGACAGAGTTAACATTAGGCATCATGGAAAGAGTAAATCACTTATTCTACTTCTGGATATTAGACTCTGAACACATTTGGAATTCGGTTCTCCTAAGTCCCACCACCAACTCTAGATCGCTCGCTTAGTGTTTGAGCTTGTTTTTGTTTTTGTTTTTTTTTTTTTTTTTTTTTTTTTTTTCAGAGTTTTCAGGTCTCTTTTGCCTCTACAGGTTTTTATGTGATAGTCAAAAGGAGCTGGATGAATTGCTAAACTGTCTTCACCCTCAGGGAATAAGAGAAAGTCAACTTAAAGAGAGACTAGAGAAGAGGTAAGGGGTTTCATCTTCTCTTTAGCATTAGATATAAATATCTGAAGGTTTTTCCCCCTTACTCATTAAAATTATTAAGGTAAAATATTTTAAATGTGTGTAACCGTTTTTTGTTCATATTGCCTGGTATTTTCTTGTCACATTATGCTTATTGGAAAAATATACCTTTGGCCATCTGTATACAGAGTAGCAGGATTATACACTAAAGATTACATGCCAGTACCAAGCCGTGAGCTCCATGGTTGTTAGACAGCCTTGTAGATGCAGGCCCAGATGGATAGGTATCCAGAAGTGTTCTGTCAAAAGATGGAAACAATGGCAGTGCCTATCAACTGATGGGATCGATAAACAAAATTTAGTATATATCCAAGCCTGGTGTGGTGGCTCACACCTGTAATCCCAGCACTTTGAGAGGTCGAGGCAGGCCAGTGTCTTGAATCCAGGAGTTTTGAGACCAGCCTGCGCAATATAGGGAAACTCTTGTTTCTACGGAAAATACAAAAATCAGCTGGGTGTGGTGGTTTGTGTTTGTAGTCTTAACCATTTGGGAGGCTGAGCTGAGTTGATCACTTGAGCCCAGGAGGTGGGAGGTTGCATTGAGCCAAGATCATGCCCCTGCCCTCTGGCCTGGCCTGGGTGACAGAGCGAGACACTGTCTCAAACAAAAAACTCCCAAAATTTAGTATTTTCAAACAGTAGAATATTATTTAGCCACAAAAAGAAATGAAGTACTGTTCTGTGCTACAGCTTGGATGAATCTAGAAAACATTATGCTAAGTGAAAGAGGTCAGACATCAAAGTCCATGTGGTGTATGATTCCATTCAAATGAGACATCAAGAATAGGAAAATCTGTTTCAAACAGAAAGTGGATTAGTGATTGCCAGAGGATAGGGGAAGAGGAGAATTGGGAGTGATGATTGCTAACAGGTAAGAGATTTTTGCTTGGGGTGATGAAATGTTTTGGAATTAGATAGTTGTGGTGGTTCTACAACATAAAAACCACCGAAGGACATGCTTCAAGTTGGTGAATTTTACACCATATGAATTAAAAAGAAGCAAAAAAGTGTCTTCTGTCTACATACAGCATCAATTCCATCTAAATTTGCAGCTGCCATATTTGTTGTAGACATTATTTTTATCAAAGCCAAGACAAGATTATGGCTTAATGCCACCTCTCATTTCTGACTCTGTGCTCAATTTCATGGTTGAATTTAGGTTTGATGGAAGAGAGAAGGAAAATATGGTTCAGTACATACTCTACACCATTGCCAGACTTTTGCGAAGGAAAATAGGTACATTATATTGATGTTAGTCCACTGCTTAATGTGTAAATTAATTAAAATCGTATTCAGAATCTGTTGTCTGAATATACATGTCTAGGCAAATTAAGAAAAAGGAAAATGTCAGTACACAGATCCGCAAAGAAATATAGTTCTATGATGTTCCTTCTTTTTGGGCAGAATATTTGATACGTATGTGTGTTCAAGTGAAAGGACCTGTTTTGTTCACCAAATATGAAGACGGAATCCTTCCATTAGAAGCTTAGCAGTGGCTTGGTGTGATGCGCACACCTGTAATCCCAGCAGTTTGGGAGGCCTAGGGGAGAGGATCACTTGAAATCAGGAGTTTGAGATCAACCTGGGCAACATAGCAAGACCCCATTCCTACAAAAAATAAAAATAGCCATGGGTGGAGGTGCCCGCCTGTAGTCCCAGCTTTGACTCAGGTGCACAAGTAGAAGTTTGAGGGTGCAGTGAGTTGTGATGGCACCTTTGCATTCCAGCCTGGGTGACAGGGCAAGACCCTGTCGCAGAGAAAAATAAAGAAATAGTGAAAACAAAACAAGCAGAGGTGAAAGAGACCTAAGTAAGTTTTCTAGAAAAAAACATGTTTTTCAAGTAATTGAAATTTAAGGTACATCTTCAAAAGTTTCTTTCTTCCCCTTTTCTCTCGTCCCAACTCTTCTAGGTACCAGGACATTATTCACTCTATTCATCTAGCTCGGAAGCCAAATTTGGGCCTAAAATCCTGTGATGGCAACCAGGAGCTTTTAAACTTTCTTCGTAGTGATCTCATTGAAGTTGCAACAAGGTTACAAAAAGGAGGACTTGGATATGTGGAAGAAACGTCGGAATTTGAAGCCCGGGTAAGCATATAAGAAAATCTCCTTTGAGCCGGGCGCGGTGGCTCAAGCCTGTAATCCCAGCACTTTGGGAAGCCGAGGCGGGTGGATCACGAGGTCAAGAGATCGAGACCATCCAGGTCAACATGGTGAAACCCCGTCTCTACTAAAAATACAAAACATTAGCTGGGCATGGTGGTGCGTGCCTGTAATCCCAGCTACTCAGGAGGCTGAGGCAGGAGAATTGCTTGAACCCAGGAGGCGGAGGTTGCGGTGAGCCGAGATCGTGCCATTGCACTCCAGCCTGGGTAACAAGAGTGAAACTCCGCCTCAAAAAAAAAAAAAAAAAAGAAAATCTCCTTTGAAGGTTCTTACTCATGGAAACTCAGTCTGAAGTTGTTCCCTGATGTTGTTCTTGACTTCCTAATATGACCTTGGGAATCAGATGTTTGGATTTTTTGGATTTGTCTTGAAAGACATGTATGGAACCAAAAATACCTGTATTACTTTTCCCTTGTCATTGTTTGCTGGTATCAAGAAAAAGTTAATAATTGGCTTACAACCTTGGTATGAGAAGAACTTCACTACTAAGGTGAATGAAAACTGGTTGTAAAGCTGTAGTCATAGAGGATCATTTAACATCTTGCCCTTGTGATGCCTGTGCTATCAGGTGTGAAGCATGCTTGTGTATCATGCACCTGCCCATTCTTCACATTTCACACTCAGCTCGGATTTCTGTTTATGTTGGACATCACTCATGTTGTCCAGTGGGCTGTCATTACAGTCCTGTCCTTTATTGGTCAGAGGAGTGGTATAGGTGAAACTTTTCAAAAGACCCCAAAACCCATACCAGGTAGGTTTAGGTATCAATGATTGGTGAATAATATCCATCAGTTATTATTGTAAACTGTTTTTTGCTGATTTTAAATCAGTAAGTCCACATAATTCTAGACATACTAGTATTTGTGGGTCTTTTCGAATTCCTCATGCACTATGACATGTTTGGTCTTTTTTTCGTTTTAAAGAGATGAAGTCCCCTCTGTTACCCAGCCTGGGGTACAGTGGCACAGTCATTGCTCACTGCAGCCTCAAATTCCTGGGTTCAAGTGTTTCTCCCACCTCAGGTTTCCAAGTAACTTGGACTACAGGCATAAGCCACCATGCCTGGCTGATTTAAAAAAAATTTTTTTTGTATGTGGAGACCGGGCATAGTGGCTCACTCCTGTAATCCCAACATTTTGGGAGGCTGAGGCAGGAGGATTGCTTGAGCCCCGGAGTGCGAGACCAGCCTGGGTAACATAGCGAGACTCTGTCTCACACACAAACACACAAAATTTTGTAGAGACAAAATCTCACTATGGTGCCCTGGCTGATTTCAAACTCCTGGCTTCATGAGCTCCTCTGCCTTGGCCTCTCAAAGTGTTAGGATCATAGGCGTGAGCCACCTCACCCAGCCAACATGTGTGTTCTTACAGTTTCGTGATTTTTATGAACAGTTTAATTCGCATCCCCCGCATGCCATATTTACTAATTTATATGTACTTTTCAACTGTTTCAGTCTGTTATTCTTTGCTGTTAGAATAAGCAAATTTTATGTATATCTTACATATGCATATTTTTATTTTTAATTAATCTTGTGATGAATTCTTGGTACATTTGCCGGGGAAAGGGATTTAAACATCTTTATGGTTCTTAATGATTTTTTTTTTAAAAACAGATTTACTGAACCCAAAGGATCTTGTAGGTTTCAAATGTTACACGTTTAGTTTTTTGTGTAGCAAATGTTCACTAATTGCCTGCTTTGTGCCAAATTCAGGCCTTTATCTTGCTAATGTTGGGTTATAATTTTTCTTTGTGACTAATAGAATGTTATCTTCTAATTGGCATGTTTTGTGTGACTGACAAGATAGTGTTTAAGGACATTTTTTATTTCTTTGTATTTTTAAATTAATTGATCTTTTCAGAGATAGGTCTTGTTATGTTGCCCAGTCTGAAATGCAGTGGCTGTTCACAGATCATAGTTGACAGTAGCCTGAAACTCCTGCCTCAGTCTCCTGAGGAGCTGGGATTACAGGCATGTGCCACCACACCTGGTTGGGTGCATGATGTTGACAAAGTGATTTAACTTCTGTTTTCTCATCTATCAGGGAGATGTGAAGCTTAAAAGATCAGTGAAGGTTGAGGATCACTTGAGACCAGGAGTTTGAAACCAGCCTGGGCAATATAGTGAGACCCTAAAAAGAATTTTTAAAAATTAGCCAGGCATGATGCCACGTACCTGTGGTCCCAGCTACTGGGAGGCTGAGGCAGGAGGATCCCTTCAGCCCAAGAGTTCAAGGCTGCACTGAGTTGTGATTGCTGCACTTCTGCCTGGATGACCCAGTGAGACCTGTCTCTTTAAAAAGAAAAAGGAGATCAAGTGTGTGAAACATACTACCTTACATACAGTTACATGCTGCAAACAAGTTACAAATGTGAAAAAATAAAAATTAAAAAAAATAGAGAAGAAAAATGTATAGTAAGTTGGAAACTACAGTCTTAATGCAAAGACACACTAAGGAAGTAAAATTTTTACTTTCTTTTGTTTTACTTCCTTAGTGTGTCTTTGCATTAAGATTGTAGTTTGCACGTAGTAGACACTCAGTCCTTATGAATGAATCAACTATGTAACTCCTTTAAGTGGGGGAGCTTCTAACATTTAGTGGATCCCTTCACTGGGAAAAGGGAAATAGTCAAGTGTGTTTTTTTTTTTTTTTTTTTTTTTTTTTTCTGAGACAAGGTTTTACTCTTGTTGCCCAGGCTGAAGTGCAATCTCGGCTCACTACACCTTCCACCTCCTGGGTTCAAGTGATTCTCCTGCCTCAGCCTCAAGTAGCTGGGATTACAGACGTATGCCACCACACCGTTCTAATTTTGTCTTTTTAGTAGAAATGAGGTTTCTCCATGTTAGTCAGGCTGGTACCTCAGGTGATCCGCCCGCTTCAGCCTCCCAAAGTGCTGGAATTACAGATGTGAGCCACTGTGCCCGGTACCCTCCCCGCCACCTTTTTTTTGAGATGGAGTCTTGCTCTGTCACTTAGACTGGAGTGCAGTGATGTGATCTAGGCTCACCGCACCCTCCACCTCTCAGGTTCAAGCGAGTCTCCTGCCTCAGCTTCTGGAGTAGCTGGGATTACAGGCACATGCCACCACGCCCAGCTAATTTTTGTATTTTTAGTAGAGACGGGGTTTTGCCATGTTGGACAAGCTGGTCCTGAACTCCTGACCTCAGGTGATCCGCCCACCTCAGCCCCCCAAAATGCTGGGAATACAGGCGTGAGCCACCTCACCCGACCAGTCAAGTAATTGTAAATGCATAAGCCATGCAGTGAACTGAGGAGCACAGTTAAACTGATGGTATGTGGCTCTTGATTTTGTTAAATGTTATGTGGCATTTGAGTCTAGACTGATTTGAATGTAATTGGGGATAGATTCTTCCTCTGGGCCTTCTCTCAGTCTGGTTTTAAAATCCCTTTCTGTAGGTCATTTCATTGGAGAAATTGAAGGATTTTGGCGAGTGTGTGATTGCCCTTCAGGCCAGTGTCATAAAGAAATTTCTCCAAGGCTTCATGGCTCCCAAGCAAAAGAGAAGAAAACTCCAAAGTGAAGATTCAGCAAAAATTGAGGAAGTGGATGAAGAAAAGAAAATGGTAGAGGAAGCAAAGGTATTTTGTAATTTAAGTTGTTTGTGTTTGTGTAGATGAATGTGATTTGGTTTTAAAATAATGTAACCCTATGCATTCTGGCTACTGTGAGCACTGTGCCCTGAGTGAGTGTTCCTTTTTTTTTTTGATATGGAGTCTCGCTCTATTGTCCAAGCTGGAGTGCAGTGGCGTTATCTCAGCTCACTGCAACCTCCGCCTCCTGGGTTGAAGTGATTCTCCTGCCTCAGCCTCCGGAGTAGCTGGGATTACAGGCACACACCACCACGTCCAGCTAATTTTTGTATTTTTAGTAGAGATGGGGTTTTACCATGTTGGTCAGGCTGGTCTTGAACTCCTGACCTTGCGATCTGCCTGCCTCAGCCTCCCAAAGTGCTGGATTGCAGGTGCGAGCCACTATATCCCTGCTCACCTCCCCTCTTTAAAAATCACTTTCTGCCACCTCTGGTTTTCGCAGTGGTCTGTGGAGTGCAGCCCTGGTTCTGGGTCAGTAGATGGTGGTTACAGTGGATATGATATGGCCTTCCCACCTTTATCAGACTTTCTTTTTTAAGAGGGAGGCGATGTCTTTTAAACACATTAAAAATGTATTTAATTAATTTTTAGAGAAAGGGTTTTGCTCTTGTGCAAGCTGCTATGCAGTGATTCAGTCATAACTTGCTGTAACCTTGAATTTCTGGCCTCAAGCTGCCCTCCCATCTTGGCCTCTCAAAGTTCGATTATAAGCATGAGCCACTGTGCCCAGCCATGCTTGCTCTAGATATTTTTTTAATTGTTAAAAATATGCATAACATACAAATTTGCCATTTTTTTTGGGAGACAGAGTCCCACTCTATTGCCTAGGCTGGAATGTTGTGGCATGATCTTGACTCATGCAACTTCTACTTCCCAGGTTCAAAAGCGGTTCCCGTGCCTCAGTCTCCCAAGTAGCTGGAAATACAGGCGCGTGCCACACACCTGACTGATTTTTGTATTTTTAGTAGAGACAGGGTTTCACCATGTTGGCCAGGCTGGTGTTGAACTTGTGACTTAAGTGACCCATCCATGTCAGCCTCCCAAAGTACTGGGATTATAGGCCTGAACCACCTTGCCCAGCCCAAATTTACCACTTTCATGTGTACGATTCTATGGCATTAAGTGTATTCACATTGTTTTGCAACCATCACCCTCAGTCTCTAAAACTTTTTCATCCACTTCCGACACCGAATATGTGAGTTTTTACCACAATAAGCAGTTCTTCAGTTCTCTGCTGACACCAGCTACTCTCACAATTCAGTTTAATTCTGACTCTGTCTCCTTGGAGTTTGTGTCAGATTTGCAGGTTAATGTGTTCCCTCCCACAAGACTCTTGTCACTTCAGATGTCAGTCACAAGTCCCACATTGCCACCCGTATCATCTATAAATTGAGGATTCTCATGGCCCCTCTTCCTAAGTTTGATAATTTGCTAGAATGCCTGACAGAACCCAGGAAAGCATTTTACTTAGGTTTACTGGGTCATTTTGAAGGCTACTGCTCAGGAATAGCCAGGTGGAATGGGTGCATGGAACAAGGAGTGCGGCAGAGCAGGGGCTTATGGGCCATCCTCCCAGCTTCCAAGTGTGTGACTGGAAGTTCATCATGTCTTGTTCCAGTATCTTTGTACAGCTTAATTTCCAAGTCTCCCCCTCCTCCTGCCTTTCAGGAGCTTGTGGGTAGGGCTGCACATTCCAGCTTTAAAATCATCTGGTCTTTTCTGGTAACCAGCCCCATAACTAGGAGTCTTACCAGAAGCCACCTCATTAGCATAAATTTAGGTGTGATCCAAAGGGGCTCCTCTGAATAATGAAAGACACTTCCATTAAGGCTTTAGGATGTGGAGAAAGGCCAAATATATTTATTACATCATGTCTGTATTTACCACATTTGGGATTACAGGCGTGAGCCCCTGCGCCGGACCTTTGCCAATAGTTATGTTCTGTTTCTTTAATAGTGTCCATCCTAATGGATATGAAATGGTATCTCATTGTGGTTTTGATTTTTCTCTAGTAATGAACGATGTTGAACATCTTTACATGTGCTTATTGTCCATTTGTTTACCCTCTTTGGAGAAATGTATATTCAGACCTTTGCCCATTTTTAAACTGGGTGTTTTATGTTGTTGACTAGTAGTTCTTTATATGTTCTTGATATACTAATCCTTTTTCAGATACGTGATTTGCAAATATATTCTTCCATTCCATTGGGTAGCCTTTTCATTCTGTTAATAGTGTCCTTTGCATACAAGCGTTTCATTTGCATGGAGTCTAGCTTAACCTTTTTTTTTTTTTTTTTTTTTGAGACGGAGTTTTGCTCTTGTTACCCAGGCTTGAGTGCAATGGTGCGATCTCGGCTCACCGCAACCTCCGCCTCCCGGGTTCAGGCAATTCTCCTGCCTCAGCCTCCTGAGTAGCTGGGATTACAGGCACGCACCACTGTGCCCAGCTAATTTTTTGTATTTTGAGTAGAGACGGGGTTTCACCATGTTGACCAGGATGGTCTCGATCTCTTGACCTCGTGATCCACCCGCCTCGGCCTCCCAAAGTGCTGGGATTACAGGCTTGAGCCACCGCGCCCGGCCTCTTAACCTATTTTTTTTGTGTGTGTTGCCTCCACTTTTAATGTCATATCCAAGAAATCATTGCCAGATTCATTATCATTAACCTTTCTCTTTCTTGTTTTCTTCTAAATATTTTATAGTTTGATTTTTACATTTAGGTCTTTGATCCATTTGATTTAATTTTTATGAGTGGTAGAAGATAGGCCTTCAGCTTCATTTTTTTCATATTAGATATCCAGTTTCCCCATTTTTAAATGTAGCATGCTTTATTGTAAGTAAGTAAAATGAGAGGTAAGTAAAATATGTAACTCCCACCCTAGTTTCACTGCCCAAGGTGACACTTTTAATAGTTTGGTGTCCTTTTTTGTATATACAAAGATGGAGTTTTTACAAAATGGAATCTTATGCATACTATTCTTCGGTTTCTCACTTACCAGTATATCCTAGGCATCTGTCCCCTCTCTCCCGTTAGTCCACCCAGATCTACCTGATGTTATATTTGCTCTTTTCTTATTTTATTGTGTTTTTTAGAAACTGGGACTCTACTTGTTGTCCAGGCTGTAGTGCAGTGGTGCAGTCATGGCTCGCTGCGCTGCAGCCTCAAATTCCTGGGCTCAGTTGATCTCCCGCCTCAGCCTGCCCTGAGTACCTGGGACTACAGGCGAGTGCCACCACGCCCAGCTAATTTTTAAATTTTTTGTATAGAGGTGGACTCGCTGTGTTGTCCAGGCTGGTCTTGAACTCCTGGGCTCAAGTGATCCACCCCGCGGCCTTCCAGTGTGCTGGGATTGTAGGCATAAGCACCTCACCCTGCTGCATTTGGTCTTTTAATTTCTCTCTTATTAATGAATGTGAAGCTTATTAAAATAACCGGCAGCTCCATTTTTGTCTGTTTTGTGTATTAGATTTCTGCTGAAGATGACTTGTGAAGAAAAGAGTTTGCGAACACTGCGTTTTGGGAGAGTCCCTAACCGTTATTAGTGCGGAACACTTGTCCCTAAGTTTATATTTGGTTCTCCCTCCCTTCTTTTCTTTGTTTTTTTTTTTTTTTTTCCCCCCCCCACAAAGATCTGTTAAAGGCCTGCTTTTGCCAGTCACTACTAAGTTTGGAGGCTGTATAGAGATGAGTAAAAAAGCCTTAAGTTCGGGGCTTGGCACAGTGGCTCATGCCTGTAATCCTAGCACTTTGGGAGGCCCAGGCAGGTGGATCACGAGGTCAAGAGATTGAGACCATCCTGGCCAACATGGTGAAACCCCGTCTCTACTGGAAAAAAAAAAAAAAAAAAAAATTAGCTGGGCCTGGTGTTGCACTCCTGTAGGCCCAGCTACTTTGGATGCTGAGGCAGGAGAAGAGCTTGACTACAGGAGGCGGAGGTTGCGGGGTTAGCCTAAGTCTTGCCACTGCGAGAGTCTGTCTCAAAGAAAAAAAAAAAAAAGCCTTAAGTTCTTGCCTTCAGGGAGCTCAGTTTGAGTGTGCAAGACAGGCAAGGGATACTTGCTGTGGCGTGACCAGTAATGATGAGAAAGAGCAGTACTCAGGCCCACTGTGAGGGATACCCAGGGCACACTAGAGAAAACTTCCCAGAGGGAAGAGAGGATGGGTTTTGAAGAATGTGTAGGAATGGATCAGGTCATGGGAGGGACCGCATAGGCCTTTTTGGATTCAACTGAAATTGACCTCTTTTGTCACTGACAGCTGGTTGGTTGTCCTCCCCATTTACATAAAGTGAGTCTACTGTTTTTTCCAAAGCTTATCAGATATTTGTACATAGTTGTCATGTTCCCCTATGTTTCTTTCTGAGGCTGAGGATGGTATATGATACGGGGAAGATAATTTTAGGTAAGAGGTAAGCAGTGTAGAGCAAGGAAATTCAGTTTAGATAAAGGTTTAATTTATGATTTAAGCTTACAGTCTTACTATGTGGTATGTCATCTTGCTGGGATTTAGTTTTTACCTTCTTCTGTTTCTTCTATTTAAAAAAATTTTTTTACCAGGTGCAGTGGTTCACGCCTGTAATCTCAGCACTTTGGGAGATTGAGGCAGGCAGATCACTAGGTCAGGAGATTGAGACCATCCTGGCTAACACAGTGAAACCCCATCTCTACTAAAAATACAAAAAATTAGCCAGATGTGATGGCATGCACTTTTAGTCCCAGCTACTTGGGAGGCTGAGGCAGGTGAATGGCTTGAACTCGGGAGGCAGAAGTTGCAGTGAGCTGAGATCACGCCACTGCATTCCAGCTTGGGGGACAGAGTGAGACTCTGTCTCAAAATATTTTTTTTAATTTACTTTTTGGGACAGGGTCTCAATCTGTTGTCTGGGTTGGAGTGCAGTAGCAAGATCATGGCTCTCTGCAGCCTCAAACCTCCAGGTTTGTGATCATCCCACCTCAGCCTCCTGAGTAGCTGGGACTACAGGTGCCTGCCACCATTCCTGACTAATTTTTTTTTTTTCTTGTGTAGAGAAGGGGCTTCCCTACATTGCCCAGGCTGGTCTCATCTTCTGGACTCCAGTGATCCTCCCACCTTGGCCTCCCAAAGTGCTGGGATTATAGGCGTGAGCCACCATGTCCAGCCTGTGTTTATTTTATTTTATTTGTGAATGAATAACAGGGTCTCACTCTGTCACTGAGACTGGTGTGTAGTGGTGTGATCTTGGGCTCATTACAGCCTCAAACTCTTGGACTTAGGTGTTTCTTCCACCTCAGCCTCCCAAATAACTGGGGCCACAGGTGTGTGCCACCATACCCAGCTGTTTTTTGTATTTTTTTTTGTAGAGGCAAGGTTTCAGAATGTTGCTGGTCTTGAACTCCTGGGCTCAAGTGATCCACCTGCTTTGACCTCCCAGAGTGCTAGAATTATAGGCAGGAGCCACCACATCTGTCCCTGTGTTCGTTTTAAATGGTTGTATAATAGCACCTTAGGTAAACTTTTAGATGGTGTCTTAAGATTAAACAGTTAATTAGTCTCCTTAGCTAAATCTCTTCTCATTAAGCATAAGTTTTAGTCTTACTACTTTGTAGGTTTTGTTTTTAACTCAAGTTCAATACAGAAGTCTTTTGATGTGACCCGTCCAAGAGTCACATCTGTCCTGTCCATTTCTTTTCCTGCAGCAGTGCTTTTTTCTCATCGATAACTCACCTGTCACTGTAGGATTCTCATTAACTTTTCAAGTACTGTGCCCCACAGTGAAGTAACCTCATTTTAGTTTGTCAGATGAGACTTATTCTTAGCTTAGTTAGAGAGGAAAATATGAGACTTTGCAGGTCCAGGCACAGTACATAAATGAAAAGCATGGAAGAGTTTCTTGGAAAATCGTCTAGGTTGCCTACCAAGTAGTTCAGCAATGTTATGCATTAAAATGACATTGTGCCCTGTGGTTCCCCACCAGAGGTAGCTCTACTTCAGCTTTGAAATTTTCCACTGTTCTTTGCTTTGAAGGTTTCCACCTAGCAAGGGCCAGAGTTTTTTCAGCTAGGCGATTGCATGAGTTTTTATCAGTCTCTAATCTGGGATTCAGTTTCCTTATTTATAAAAATGGATTCTTTCTCAAATTCCTTTTTGTAGCAGTGGATGATCTCAATTTTTAATGCTTATTTTGTTTTACTGAATTAAATAGAAAAGACTGATGTATCATTTGGCAAAGTCCTGGGTTTCGTTTGATTGTTGACTTTGGTGGTGTGTGTCCTGACAACCTGATTATAGATGCTCCTGAATTTAGAATGGGGCTATCTATGTCCCAATAAACCCATTGTATGACTTATATATTTATAATTTTCAGTGGTTTTATCTGAATATAACCCTATTATAAGTTGAGGAGCCTGCTAAATGTGTATCACTTTATTTTTCTTTTTTGAGATGGAGTCTCGAACTGTTGCCCTTGCTAGAGTGCAGTGGCATGATCTTGGCTCACTGTGACCTCTCCTTCCCGGTGGTCAAGCCGTTCTCCTGCCTCAGCCTCCTGAGTAGCTGGTACTATAGGCGCCTGCCACCACACCCAGCTACTTTTTGTATTTTTAGTAGAGACGGGATTTCACTGTACTGGTCACGCTGGTCTTGAACTCCTGACCTCGTGATTCACCTACCTCGCCCTCCCAAAGTGCTGAGATTACAGGTGTGAGGCACTGGTCCCGGCCAAATGTATATCACTTTTGCACAATTGTGAAGTCATAGGTCTGAACCATTGCAAGACGGGATGATTCCAAATATCCAAAATATGGAAGTAACCAGATATCTGTCAGCTGATGAACTGATAAACAGAATGTGAACTATCTATTCAGTGGGATATTTTTCAGCAGTAAAATTGATTGAAGTATTGTTACATGCTTTGCAAATGAACCTAGGAACACGCTCAGTTGAAAGAAGCCAGTTACAAAGGGCTGCCTATTGTATGATACTACCGAAAATCGGTTCTTAAAAAACAAGGTCAAACAAGATACTAAAATATCTTCAAGTTTAAAAAAAAGTTGTAATGAGGTCAGATGAGCTATTGGCTACTCAGATTTTATAATTCATAGGAAATAGGAAAAAGCAGGACTGCCCATGGCTGTTTTCTTTCACACTGTTTGTACTACATGTGAGTGTCCGCTAGAGGACAGCAAAACCCGTTTATAGTCATTCCCTGCCAGTTCCCAAGCACTTTTTAAGAACTGAACCTAAAATTGTTAACATTTACATTCCATTGAAAAGATTTGAGTTATCCTTTCAAGAAAAGAGTATAAGGTAGTGTTTGTCAGCTCTCCATTTATCAGGGGAGAAGACAGCAAGGCAGCTGTGATTGTGGACCTTAATTTTACTGAGGAGCTCTGAGGAAGTAAGGAAGGAGATTGCTGTTTTTCAAAGCAGATGTTGAACTGTCTAGAGCAGAGGTTGGAGTAAGGAATGAGTCAGTTTCTGGTAGAACTTCAGCAGCTTCTGAAATGTAGATTTGAGTGTGCGTGTTTATATTACTTATCCTTGCTATTTGTACATTTATACACACAAGGCTCCCTGTGATTCTCTGTAGGACAGAGAAGCAGCAGCCCCGTTATCCTCATCCCTCACCCAGTCTGTGTAGTGCCTACTTTGGAACTAACTCACTGTCTTTCTCCCTTGGCACCTGTATTTTAAAGCCCATGGCCTTCCAGGATAACTGGCTCTTTTCACTTAGGAGATTTATTAATTTACAAGGATCTCTTTACTTAGGGCAGGGCAGTGAATTCCAGCTGTGGTGTTGGATTGGTGGTGGTGTGGTGGGTTATTGATTATCTTTTAAATCAGAGTTGTATTAGCTGTATAAAATTGTTGGATGATAGCATTTACAGCATACAGGCAATTCTATTTTAAAGTATATTGAGTCTTTAAGTGGGTTTCCCTAGAAGATGCCTGTTCCCAGTCATTTACCCACTCTCACTGCATCTTTATGTGACCTCTGGCAACTTTTTTTCACCCTTTGGAGCCTGGATTTCTTCCAGAAATAGATAAATGGTTTAGACTGGTGAGGTTGTAGGGGTCAAGTGTCCTCAGAATTCTCTCATACTGTCACCTGTTTCTAGTTCTCTCTCTCTGTCTTTGGTCACTGTAGTAATGCTGGCCTGGTTTGGTCTCTGTTTAGGTTGCATCTGCACTGGAGAAATGGAAGACAGCAATCCGGGAAGCTCAGACTTTCTCCAGGATGCACGTGCTGCTTGGGATGCTGGATGCCTGTATCAAGTGGGATATGTCCGCAGAAAATGCTAGGTGCAAAGTTTGTCGTAAGAAAGGTATGTTTAGATCAAATTTGCTTATGTGGGTATGTTATGTGGGTATATTTCTATTTTCAAGATCTTCATTTCTACCCAAAAGAATTTTGTGTACACAGAATGTAAGTGTGGTAGTATAGATTTTACGCTCCTGAAGGTCTGTAAAATGCCAGTCTTTGAAATCTCATGCCCGGGAATCAGAGCAGGTCCTTTGTTCCTCTGTTTAAAGCATAAAATAAAAGCAATTGATCTCTTCAGTCTTCAGATTTTCTACAGAAAACAAAATTAGGTTAGTTTAGTTTTAAATCCTTTAATTGGCTCAGAACTGGAGTCATCTGTGAAGTAAGTTATGTGCTTCCAGCAGGGGGCAGTCCTCGTACAGTGGGAGGCATGCAGTCTTGTCTGTGTAAAAGGAACTTCATGGCTAGAAGCCCCCTAGTGATTAGCTTCTGAGTGACTAGAGTTGTTTTCTGAGTTAGGTTAGAGGTGAAAAGATTAAAATCAGTTGCTGTAAAGCGTTCAATTGCTCTACAATGAAGGTTGGAGGGAGAAATGACCATATTAAATCGACTCGTGTAACATTTTTTCAAATGTAAGGAAACCACATGGTTTAAGGGAACCCATCAGGGGCCGGGCACGGTGGTTCCCGCCTGTAATCCCAGCACTTTGGGAGGCTGAGGGAGGAGAATTGTTTGAACCTGGGAGGTGGAGGTTGCAGTGAGCCGAGATTGCACCACTGCACTCCAGCATGGGCG
This sequence comes from Saimiri boliviensis, assembly GCF_048565385.1. Classification (NCBI taxonomy): domain Eukaryota; kingdom Metazoa; phylum Chordata; class Mammalia; order Primates; family Cebidae; genus Saimiri; species Saimiri boliviensis. The sequence continues at coordinate 34,354,831 of NC_133468.1, read as the reverse complement.
ACAGAGTGAGACTCTGTCTCCAAAAAAGTAATAAGTAAATGAGGGTGCGAACCCATCAGGCATAAGTTAGGAAACGTTTGAGGAGGTCAAAAGAGCGGCAGAATGTTCTGCTCTCACTGGGGTTTTTTGTGCCTCTTAGTAATTGCTAACTATTCTGTCTTAGCTGTGGGGAGATTTTGTTGGGGTTACAATTTAGGAGACCTGATTCCTAAATTATCTGTAGTCTAAATTATGTTACTTTTTTTTTTTTTTTTTAATAAAAAATGACTGCATTTACGAGACAACTTGGTAGCACTCTATGAAACATGTCTTCTCGTGTGCCGTGAATTGTAGGATGGTTGCCTCTTCCTTACAGCTCATTGACTGCTGCTGTGCTCCCAACAGTTCTGTTTACATTTGTCTCTTTGCAGGTGAGGATGACAAATTGATCCTGTGTGATGAGTGTAATAAAGCCTTCCACCTGTTTTGTCTGAGGCCGGCCCTCTATGAAGTACCAGATGGTGAGTGGCAGTGCCCAGCTTGCCAGCCCGCTACTGCCAGGCGCAACTCCCGTGGCAGGTGAGAACCTTTTCTTTTAAAAATAAAGGAATAAATATGAATAGCTATTTAATTAAGCTTGAGTTATTCAAACAGAATGAGTCTTGGGAGCTTTCAGTTCATCTTTCGGCTACAGAGCCTGATCATTTACAGTACTTCAGTAGGAGCTCAGAGGGCTCTGATCTAATTTTAGCTGAATGTTGACATTTCTAGTTTCCACTGCCAGCCACATTCTCTGTCTTCTTGACCATACCTTCTTCTCAAGTAATGAGATCTCTCTGCCTTTAGCTGCCTGTTGCCCACTTCCATGGTCTTCATGATCACTTCTGCAATCACCCACTACTAAAAATCTCAAACTCATTGCCTTCCTTACCCATACAGAATGTTTTTCTTCCCTGTCATGAGTAGAACTTGGTTGTCAACTTGGACATGAATGTCTCTCCCTCCTCTGGCATCTCTGTTAATTTCCCATGATATCAATCCAATGCCTAAATGTTTAATGATCCAGTTTTTTTTTTCTTTCATAGTTGAGATTTTATTGGTTGAGAATCAGTACAGACATTTCAATTTGTACGAAATTCTTTTTTTTGTTTTTGTTTTTTTGAGACAGAGTTTCACTCTTGTTACCCAGGCTGGAATGCAATGGCGCGATCTCGGCTCACCGCAACCTCCACCTCCTGGGTTCAGGCAATTCTCCTGCCTCAGCCTCCTGAGTAGCTGGGATTACAGGCACGCGCCACCATGCCCAGCTAATGTTTTGTATTTTTAGTAGAGACGGGGTTTCACCATGTTGACCAGGATGGTCTCGATCTCTTGACCTCGTGATCCACCTGCCTCGGCCTCCCAAAGTGCTGGGATTACAGGCTTGAGCCACCGCGCCCGGCCTGTACGAAATTCTTAACATACGTAACAAAATCTAAAAAGCCACGTATTGTAATTCTTTTTAAAAGTTATTTCAGTGACTTTCCAGCTTAAAATTTGGAAGCAAATTTTCCTTAAGAGGTTGTCAAGTACCTGTATCTTCACATTTTAATAAGCTGTTACATACGTCCCAACAATTCACAACTGACTAGCATGTACACTACATATTCAAATGTTTAATCTTTCACAGCACAGTAACGAAGTTATTAGGAAATCAGGACTGCCATGACCAGAGATGTTACAGAGTGCACACAGTTCTGACAGGGAGAGCCACAGTCAAAGAGTGGTTTTCTCTAGGAAACAATTATACTAAAAAACAACATGGGAATAGAAGTAATTTAAAATGTTCAAGACATTAAGTGCAGGACTGACTCCATATTGCCATTTAATATGCTTTGTCTCATAGGATGTAAAAACTAACTCGTGATCTATGGAATGTTAAGCTGACACCTGAGACAGAGCCTCCCATAATTCAATATCCCACACTATTTTCTGGTTGTACCAAAAAATAAACAACCAGCAAATGATTTCACCTCTTGGAAAAAAAAATTTACACTTAAAAAATGGGATGAGGTGGGATTCTCTCCTTCTTAAAAATGTTTCTAGAGCTACTAAAAAACTTGCTCTTACAAAATAGTTGATAAAAATATTCCTGTGGATGGTACAAGAAGGGAGACAGGGACCACTGATAAGACATGGCGTAAGGTTGTCATCAGACTTGGCTGCTTTCTCTCCTGCTTCGTCAGAGGCTGGACTCTGCACTGCTGCCTTTTTCGGCTTTGCTTCCACTTTTTTTGCAGGAGGTTTTGCTGACAACTGCGCCGATCTCTTGGGTTCTTCCTTGTGGGACGGAGCTGACCTTCCTTTTGGGCGTCCTGGCGGTGGGGAGGTGTGTGCTGGGTGCCTGCGGGCTGCGGCGTGCCAAAAGCCTTTGCGAAGCTGGGCTGCCTGGCTGCTGCCACTTCACCTGCCGCCCGAGCTGCTGAGATCCGCAGTGGGGGGTTTATGATCCAGTTCTTGCTCTCCATTCTCCATGGTCTTTGCTGTCATTTGTCCCTCCTGCATCTGTCACCTGGGCTCCTTTGGTGCTTCTCAACTCCTCTTTCTTACATGACATCTTCTCCCCTCTTATTCACCCAGCTATTGTGATAACCAAAATGCTGTGCACAAGGCAGAGATCTGCTCACATTCCTGATCACAAACTTCCATTCTTCCCATTGCCTCTGGAATAAAGTCCAACTCCTGGCCTTGCTTCTGAGACTCTTACCCAGTGCCAGCCTGGGTTTTTATTAGCTTTAGGTCCCATATTTGTGTGCTAGTTACAGTCTGTTTGTTGTTCACCCTTCCCTCTTTTGCCTTTCTCCCAACTGTGAACATTGTCTGCCCAGAATTCCCAGTGGATAAACTGCCCATGGCTTCGCTAAAATTTCACTGCTCTTTTGAAACATGCTTGCATCTTTAGGCTTAATGGTTTCTCCTCTGTGTTCCAGCTGAGCCTTCATTCTCTGAAGTAGAATTTTAGTGCATGTGTTTTATCTCTCTGGTTAGTTTTATACATGTCTGTCTCCCATGAGATTGTTAATGTCCGGAGAGGAGAGGTGATTCTTTGTTCTTTACTCGAGTCTCAGTAAGGCCAAACACAGTGCCTTGTAAAGAGGAGACACCTAAGATTTGCCAAGATGATACTGTTATTTTCCACATTGAAATCTGAGGTTGTAAAACGGGCAGCTTATAGGCACTCTGGCTTGGGCTTCCTTTTTGTCTTTTTTGAGATGGGAGTTTTGTTTTTGTTGCCCAGGCTGGAGTACAATGGCGCGATCTTGGCTCACCACAACCTCCGCCTCCTGGGTTCAAGCCATTCTCCCACCTCAGCCTCCTGAGTAGCTGGGATTACAGACATGAGCCTCCACGCCAGGCTAATTTTGTGTTTTTAGTAGAGGCAGGGTTTCTCCATGTTGGTCAGGCTGGTCTCGAGCTCCTGACCTCAGGTGATCCACCCACCTCAGCCTCCCAGAGTGCTGGGATTACAGGTGTGAGCCACCACCTCCAGCCTGGGCTTCCTTTTAAAGGGCAGGGCTGTTTGATCCTGACCCCACTTTAACAGTACGACCAGGTTCTTTCCCAGCCCATCCCAGCTGCACTTTGAGACGTGTTCCTCCGCAGTGGTGGGGCTTTGGACCAGCTGTTCTGAGCTGGGATTACCACTGCTTTGATGTTGTGGTCATCTGCAAGCTGTTTCAGCTCCTGGAAGGGGGCCATCAAGGTGAAGTCACACCTGTCTAGGCTCTGTTTATCCTTTTAATCCACCTCAGAGGTGGGGACAGCTTTTATTTAGTACCTGATGTGTTATCTGATTGTTTTTGTGAGACAGAAGAAATAGTGTTTTGTATTGCTTTGTGTGGGGAAGGATAGGATTGCATTTCAATTTTGATTTCTGTTGCCTTTGGTATCTTGTCCAAACTGTTGGTGGCCTGTCAGAGGGATGCATGCTGTTGAAACTTGGTTTTTCATTTTTGTGAAAGACTCTCCTGGCTGACATTCAAGTTCCCTCCCTGTATTATCATATATGGTACAACCAGTCTGTGAAGAGAGTGTCCTGATCCCTGTGGGCCTAGAGCCCTTCTTAGGACCACTTTGGACTACAACTGTGTTCCCTATGTTGTTATTTTTTTCTACTCACAGGAATTACACTGAAGAGTCTGCTTCTGAGGACAGTGAAGATGATGAGAGTGATGAAGAGGAGGAGGAGGAGGAAGAGGAGGAGGAGGAGGAAGATTATGAGGTGGCTGGTTTGCGATGTAAGCATTTTGTTTGCCTTTGTAGTGGATTTCACACTCTTCTCAACTTGGAGCACTTGGAAAGGGCGGCTTGGCAGTAGGTAGTGTGGCCAGCTTGCTCCCTTCCATTTCTTTCATGTTGTGACTGTGGCGTAACTTAGCTGCCACGGGTTTAGATGGGTTTTCAAGATGGCGTTTAACTTTCTGCCTGATTGGAGGGAAGGTGGCTTGATCTCAGTAATATCAACCCACTTGCTCTAAGATTTAGTAGAATTCTTGGTCCCAAGTATGTTTATGACAAGGCTGCTGGATCTACGCTTCTGGGTGTGTGGGGACAATGAGAGCTAGGCCCCTTGCTGTCTCCTAACAGCTCTTCTGGCCATTGCTGCATTGCTGCTGTTAAAGAGTGACTTTTTCTCTCTGGTTACAGTGCCTTTTTCCTCCCTGCAGTATGCAGGGCTATAGCTTTGCTGGTGTGAAAAGAGATGACTGACTTTCTTGAAGGCTTAAGTGTAAGGATGTTAGGAAAGTTCAGATCTGTTCTCACTAGATGCCAGTAGGAAAAAAAGGCGTTATCTTTTGTGTTCACTCTCATTCCCTCGCGTTCATGGCTGCTGAGCATCGTGTTCATGGCTGATGTCCTCCAGTCAGAGCCGTTCTTTTCACAGCCTCCCTCTTTCCAGAATACATTTTTTTTGGACATGGTCTCACTGTGTCACCTGGACTGGAGTACAGTGGTATGAACTCAGATTACCTCAATCTCTGCCTTCCAGGTTCAAGAGATTCTCCTGCTTCAGCCTCCCAAATAGCTGAAATTACAGGCGCCCGCCCCCATACCTGGCTGATTTTTGTATTTTTAGTAGAGACGGGGTTTCACCGTATTGGCTAGGCTAGTCTGGAACTCCTGAGCTCACTAACTTAAAAATAGAATCAGTATAGTACCATATTTTATAGTACTATAGAATCTGCTCTCAGAAAAACCAGGCTCAGTGGCTCACACTTGTAATCCCAGCACTTTGGGAGGCCAAGCCAGGAGGATCTTGAGCCCAAGAGTTCAAGACCAGCCTGGGGAACACCGTGAGACCCTATCTCTACAAAAAAGCCAGGCATGGTGGCACATGCCTATAGTCCCAGCTACTCAGGAGGCTGAGGTAAGAGGATCACGTGAGCCTGGAGATCAGCTGCACTCCAGCCTGGGCAACAGAACAAGAGCACCATCACAAAAAAATACAAAATGTTCCCAAACAAAGGTGTGCCCAAGTCACAGACTCTGACCAACAGAAGATGACATCCTTGAATGCAGGACTGATGGGCCATTTGTTCACTTACCCTAGGATACCTGCAAAATCAGGCCCAGTGAACAAACAAAAAAGCCAGCGAGAATGTGAGAGATTAAGTTGTCCCAAATCACACCTCTGCAGAAAGTGGAAGGATAGGAGAAAAGGTGCAAGCCCAGAGTCACTGGGTTTTGGTAGTCTCACTGCAGTAAGAGACCTGTCACGCCAGGCATCTTCTCTCTCACTCCTTATAGCAAGTAAGACCATTCAGAGCTGCTGTGATCTTGGGAACTATACCACCGCTTCAAAACTTCATCAAAATTTTGATCTGTGATCTGTTTTCCACCAACCTATAAAGAAAGTATATTGGCCGGGCACAGTGGCTCAGCCTGTAATCCCAGCACTTTGGGAGGCCGAGGCAGGCAGGTCTCGCTGTGTACTATACTGATTCTGTTTATTTTTAAGCTAGTGATTGCTTTCCAGTTCTACGTTGTAGCTCTCTTTCCAAGGAATTGTTTTTCTAGGTTTCTGTGGCCTCTCCTTGCCAGACGGATCTAGGAAGTATTTGGTACTTGAGAGCTTTTTGTCAGCTCCATCTTTTAGACCACCAAAGATGTGGTTCCCAGGTGCAGCTGAAAGCTCTAGCACCTAAGCGTCCGCGTCTTACTGTTTCTTACTGGCCTGGGCTTGAGCTAGAGACCCTAAAGTAACCAAGGAGGGGTTCTTGTGGTCCAGAAATAGAGTGGAAAGTAGTGTTTCTCGATTCTTCTTGTCACGGCCTCTCTAGACCCCTATCTGTGTCCAGTGTCATCTGCCCACTCCCCAGGGTGTTGGTGAGGGAAGGTGGTGGAAAGCCTGGAGCTAATCCTGACAGCGTTGTTTCCCCAGGCTCACTGAGGAATGCTAGTTGGCTTGACGTTGAGCACCTGTTACCAACCTGAGACACAAGTCATCTCACTGCCTTTGTTTTTTTTTTTTTGTTGTTTTTTTTTTTGAGACTGAGTTTTGCTCTTGTTGCCCAGGCTGGAGTGCAGTGGTGCAATCTTCGCCTCCCAGGTTCAAGTGATTTTCCTGCCTGAGCCTCCTGAGTAGCTGGGACTACAGGCATGTGCCACCATGCCCAGTTAATTTTGTATTTTTAGTAGAGATGGGGTTTCACTATGGTGGTCAGGCTGATCTCGAACTACCGACCTCAAGTGATCCACCCATCTCAGTCTCCCAAAGTGCTGGGATTACAGGAGTGAGCCACTATGCCCAGCCTGTATTCTTTATTCTCTCGTTGGGTACCCTGGGCAGGGCTCTTATGGAGGGGACTAGCTCTAAATTGTATTTAATGAGGCAGCCTTGTGTGTGTAAGGACCAGCTTTTCTCTGAAAATATACTGACGAGAGAGTAACTCTAGGCGTTACAACACAGGGTCCATTTTACAAACCAGTTCCATCTCACATGTAAATGGATCCACTTACTCAGGCTGACCTATTAGCAGATGGCTTCTGCTTCTCAGAGTTTACAGTTGATTTCTGCAGGGGCCTCATGGCTGGGAGTAACCGTGCAGAGTGTGGGCAGGACAGAAGTACTGAAGGGCCTGGCCTTCTCAAGGGCTTTGGCAGTGGATGAAAGATACCCATTCTTCATCTGCTGCTGCTGCTACCTTTTAGTGTCCTGTTAGGTAAGGCAAGAGAAGATAGCAGCAGTGCCTTAAAACCAAAGGAAGCCACCGCTTTTCTTGTCCAGCTTGTCCCTGCACCCTCTTTCCCTGTTTTGAAGATTCTCCTCCTTGCACCTTCAGTTGTTGTTCTGTGCTGAATCTGTATTTTTGTTGCAGTGAGACCTCGAAGAACCATCCGGGGCAAGCTCAGCGTCATCCCCCCTCCAGCAAGGTCAGGCCGGCGCCCAGGTAAGAAGCCACACTCTACCAAGAAGGCTCCGCTGAAGGCACCACCTGTGGATGATGCTGAGGTGGATGAGCTGGTGAGAATTATTTATCGTCCCTCCTCTAACCTTTCTGTTTTTTATTCCCAGCCCTAACATTAGGAATTCATCAGGCAACAGATGGTATGGGAGCCTCCCCCTCCTTCCTGCCCCCTAACTTGGGAGGCAGATGGGTGGGCCTGTAGGCAGATAGCAGCAGCAGGCCCTCCAGGAACAGTTATGTCCGGCATTCCCTTGCTGTAGCCTACAGACTAGTTAGCAGGCAGCCTGCAACTTATTAAGGATTTAAAAATAGTATCCATGTGTCTCCAGTGGGCCCAGAGGGGCTAGGTCTTCACTGTGGGAATGTCAGCAATGTTGGAGCCTCACTTACTGTTGGGTCGACAGTTGTTATGGGAGGGACACTACCCTCCCCTCTGCTCCTTAACCAATGTAATTTTAGTAGTTTTTAGATCTCACTTGAGCTTTAAAGAACAAAAAGGAAACTCTTGAAAAGATGCTTGTTTTGACAGATGAAATTGGAGTTGGGGGCTTAAGGCAAGCCACTCAAGAGATCAAAGGGCATGAGAGGATGCTGGTGTTGGCCCAGCCTTCACCCCTTGGGCTCTGTGGCCTCTGCTGTGAGTCACAGCTTTGTTATGGCTACCTGGAGTGGAGACCCTGCCCCTTCCTGCTTAGCCACTTAGCCCTCACATGTCTGGTGGAAGAGCCCAGGAAGGGAATTGGGCCTCTTGCTTCTCTTCCCAGAGGCACCTCACCTCCACAGAATTGGCTGCTGGTGGCCCAGATAGACTGGCTTTCTGCAGTGGCTTGTTGATGCCCTTCCATGGTATCACTGTAACCCCAGGTCCACCTGTTCTCCGAGAACAGTGGCCCCTCCAGCAGGACTGCTGGGAAAGATAGCCCCTGCTGCCAGCTCTTTGCTGCTTTGATCATCTTGCCCCCAGGGTAGGCGAGTGGACCACTGGGAAGATGCAGGCCTCATGGGCCAAGGGTGCTCCCTGACTTGAATGTCAGGTTTCAGCCCCTCTGCTTCAAGGAAGTAGTTGAACTGTCTTCCTTTTTTGAGCAGATACAGTCATTTTCTGCCCTGTCCACTCTTCCTCCTGTCGTGAATCTGTAATAACATTGTCCTTTCTTTCCTACCAGGTGCTTCAGAGCAAGCGGAGCTCCCGGAGGCAAAGCCTGGAGCTGCAGAAGTGTGAAGAGATCCTCCACAAGATCGTGAAGTACCGTTTCAGCTGGCCCTTCAGGTGAGTACTGTATTCTCAGGCGCAGGGGAGAGGAGTGGCCTGGCAGATGCTGAAAGCTTCCAGCGCCCCTGAGGGTCTCTCAGCCAAGCCCATCTTTCAGGACGTGTCTTAGTGGCAGGGCTGCTGCCATCAGGGCTGTGCAGATTCTCTCCATTTGGTTCTTCGCCACAGGGAGCCCGTGACCAGAGACGAGGCCGAGGACTACTATGATGTGATCACGCAGCCCATGGACTTTCAGACAGTGCAGAACAAATGTTCCTGTGGGAGCTACCGCTCTGTGCAGGAGTTTCTTACTGACATGAAGCAAGTGTTTACCAATGCTGAGGTTTACAACTGCCGCGGCAGCCATGTGCTAAGCTGCATGGCGAAGACAGAACAGTGTCTGGTGGCTCTGTTGCATAAACACCTCCCTGGCCACCCATATGTCCGCAGGAAGCGCAAGAAGTTTCCTGATAGGATTGCTGAAGATGAAGGGGACAGTGAGCCAGAGCCTGTTGGACAGTCCAGGGGACGAAGACAGAAGAAGTAGAGAGGCAGGGCCGTGGTAAGGGAGCTGAGGTGGGGAATAGCAGGGAACAGCTAGGGAGGGTGGGAGGGAGGCGAGAGAGGAAGACCAAAAACTCGGGAGAGATTGCAGGGAGTCCAGAAGTGCCCGTCATCCCGAGCTTATGCTGTTTTCCTAAAAGCTCTTTGGAGGGCTTGATGTTGGGCTGGTGGTCTTTGTCCAGAAATACTCTGGGATGAAGAGGGCCATGACCCTCCCTTCTGAGAGTTTGCAGGAGGAGCCTGAGGGTCTAGCTTTTCTGGTGAACCCAGTTCCTGCTCCTGCCTTCTTTTCTGAGGCCTCTCCCACTCTGGCTTCTGCCACAGTGCCAAGCCCCTTTGATCTTCAGGGGAGGGATCGCCGTGTTACATAGCAAGATCAGGGGTGATCAGGCCAACAGGGGAGATGGTGGCGAGTTTTCTTTTTTAATCTGTATTTATAGAGAGTCTTGTTTCTTTAAGCCCTACTCTGTCTCTTCCCTCATCTTCCTCTCAGGTGACAGTATCAGTGAGTGCCATACAGAATTCTGTATTCACCAGCATCATGAAACGGTTGTGGTCTTTTGAGTTGATCTTGGCAGAGTAAAGGGACATGTCCTGGAGCCATTCCTGAATATCTCCCCTTCTTTGCGACAACCTCCTCCTCCATCCCCCTCCCCCCCCCCAAAAAACAAAACTAAGGCACTTCAGTAAGAGACTGGAGTCCTGCTTATAATCATGCATATAACCTTTACTTTGATGGATCTGGCCAGAGGGGTGTTGGAGCGCAGCCCACCCTCATACCAGACAAGCTCTTAGGGGAGCAGAAGAAAAGCAGGAAGAATTTAAATGTTTAATTTTTTTTAAATTGACTTTTCTAGTTATTAAAAGTTGCTTGTTTCAGCAGTGATATTGTATAAAGAACATCTTGTAAGATACTCTGACATCCCGCTTTGGCACATGTACAGTACAGTTTCTATGATGACGTGTTTGCTCTAACTTCCCCGTCTTCTCCCTCAGCCCATCCCCTCTCCTGCAGAGCAGTTGGGTCGGAGGCTCACTGAGGCAAGCAGCAACATCGGGGGGCGGCTCGGGGGGTGCTGCGTCCGCTGCTTCCCATGCCCGTTCTGACCTCAGACTTGGAACTCCTTGAGAACCTGAAGATTCCAATGGTCAGTGTTGGTGGGGGCTGGGAGGAGAGAGCGGCAGAGAAGCTCTGAGAGCCCCTTCCCATAACAAATCTAGCTCTAGTTGTTATATTTAGGCAAAACTTTGTAGTCTTCTTTCCCTTTTATGATGGATTTTGATAAAAGTACAAAACAGGGTTTAATTTTCTTTTTTATTGACTTTGAATTTGGAAAATTTGAGCACCGAAGCTCTTCTGTACCTATTTAATACAGTCCACCAAGGGGATTGCAACTCCTAGAACATGAGAATAATGCCTCTATTAAACTGCAGAGTGTGGCCTCTGCTTCTCCCGTCCTCCTTGCCCAGGGACGGCGGGGATTGCTCCAGGGCTGGCGGGTCGTTTACCGTCCCTTCTGCAGGCATGCAGTTGGCACTGACATCACAGCTTCATAACCCCTGCCACCGCCAGCTTCCCTTGCCTCTTCTAGATCCAGTCTGTTCTTGTTCATAGTGAGAATCCTGTGTTCCCACTTCAGTGACACCTGAATCTTTTTTTTTTTTTTTTTGTCTTCAAGGAGGAAGGGCCCCATTAAAGGGTGAACTTGTAATAAATTGGTTTCAAATAAACCTCATGTACTTGTGTTTATACAGAAGAAACCATTCTGGTGGCTGTTCTTCGTGTTCTGTGTTGGTTGAGGGTGGGTAGTGCTGTCTCAAGCGCTGCTTTCCCACTGGCTTGTGGAGTCAGGTCCTCTGAAGGCTTGGCCTCCAGTCAGAGGGCCTCTCAGTGTTCTTCACCAAAGAAGGACTCCTCCAAGCCTCTCCTGGCCTTGTCTTCATCTTAAACCCTGAAAAACTTCATTTGAAACTAGGAATTAGGGTGAAAATGGTTTTTTAAGCCTTCACTGTGGGTTATCTCCTGCCACTTTAAAACCTTTTTCAAGGAACTTTTTTTTTTTTTTTTTTTTTTTTTTGAGACAGAGTTTCGCTCTTGTTACCCAGGCTGGAGTGCAATGGTGCGATCTCGGCTCACCGCAACCTCCGCCTCCCGGGTTCAGGCAATTCTCCTGCCTCAGCCTCCTGAGTAGCTGGGATTACAGGCACGCGCCACCATGCCCAGCTAATTTTTTGTATTTTTAGCAGAGACGGGGTTTCACCTTGTTGACCAGGATGGTCTTGATTTCTTGACCTCGTGATCTACCCGCCTCAGCCTCCCAAAGTGCTGGGATTACAGGCTTGAGCCACCGTGCCCAGCTTTTTTTTTTTTTTTTTTTTTTTTTTTTTTTTTAAAGATCCAGTCTTGTACTAGGCTGGAGTACAGTGGCACAGTCTCAGCTCACTGCAACCTCCGCCTCCTGGGTTCAAGCAATTCTGCTTCAGCCTCCTGAGTAGTTGGAATTATAGGCGCACACCACCACGCCCAACTAATTTTTTTGTATTTTTAGCAGAGGCTGGGTTTCGTCATGTTGGCCAGGCTGGTCTCAAACACCTGACCTCAGATGATCCACCTGCCTTGGCTTCCCAGAGTGCCAGGATTACAGGCGTGAGCCAGTGCAGCCAGCCTCAAAAATTTCAGATACGCACAGAAACAGTGAAAAAGTAGAATTCCCATGCACTCGACTCTGATGGTTCTATCACATGGCCAATCTTGTTTTAATTGTGCCTTCATATGTCTTTTTTTTTTTTTTTTTTTTTTTTTTTTTTGAGATGGAGTTTCGCGCTTGCTACCCAGGCTGGAGTGCAATGGCATGATCTCGGCTCACCACAGCTCCACCTCCTGGGTTCAGGTAATTCTCCCGCCTCAGCCTCCCGAGTAGCTGGGATTACAGGCACACGCCACCATGCCCAGCTAATTTTTTTGTATTTTTAGTAGAGACGGGGTTTCACCATGTTGACCAGGATGGTTTTGATCTCCTGACCTCATGATCCACCCGCCTCGGCCTCCCAAAGTGCTGGGATTACAGGCGTGAGCCACCGCGCCCGGCCCGCCTTCATATATCTTTTAAAGTCCAACTGGTTTGCCAGGCACCATGGCACGTGCCTGTAGTCCCAGCTACTCGGGAGGCTGAGGTGGGAGGATCACTTGAGTCCAGGAGTTCTGGGCTGTAGTGCGCTATGCCGATCGGGTGTCCGCACTAAGTTCAGTATCAATATGGTGACCTCCCGGGAGCGGGGGCCCACCAGGTTGCCTAAGGAGGGGTGAAACCGGCCCAGGTCGGATATGGAGCAGGTCAAAACTCCTGTGCTGCTCAGTAGTGGGATCTCACCTGTGAATAGCCATTGCACTCCCCAGCCTGGGCAGCATAGCGAGACCCCATCTCTTTAAAAAAAAATCCAACTGGTTGATGTGCGTAGGGTGCTGCTAGGCAGCCACCCGCCAATGAAATACAGATTTTGCTGAGCCACTGTCCTGGGCCCAGTTACTGAGAGGGCCAGTTCCTGACCAGCTGAGCCAGGTGAAGCTGGCGAAATGGGAAGAGCCTTTGAGGCCTGAGCCTTGGATGCAGCTTCTGTCGCTGACCAGCTTTACGGCCTTGGTAAGCATGGGCTTCGAGTCAGGGTCTACACAGGGGACTTAGGGATTTTTGTCCTGCCTGGAGGAAGCGGGCTTGCCCCAGTAGCAAATTGAATTTGCCCAGTTCATCCGCTCCAGCCCTCCACCTCTGGAGAAGAGACCCATGTGCCCGCTGGACATTTTCTGCATGGCAGCGGTGACACTCGGGGCTCCCAGCCTTCCTCTGTGAAGTCCTGCTCCTCCGGTAATTTTCCCAGGCACACACTAGGATACCACCTTGGGGTCGTCACCTCTGGTCATGTCCTGGTCTCAGCACAGTCTCAGCTGCCACCTCCCTTCAAGGGCCGTGGCCTTGTGGGGCAGCCACTTCACTTTGGTTATTGCAAACGGGGGTGTGGGAACTGCGTCTCTTGAGGACCGGGGTCTGAGTCATGGCTTCTGGGAGTCAGCTGAGGCCTGTCCTTTTTTCTCCTTACATCTCGTCTTTGGGGAGGGGACCTGGTCAGTTGACTTGGTTGGCAGTGAGGTGGCATCTGGATTCCAACAGAGCCACTCAGGGCACCTCTTCCTGCTGGCCAGGGGCCAGGGCGTCTCTGGCAGGACGCTGAGGAGCCCATCTTGTTAACCACGCTCTCCTAATCCGGGCCCTGGGCCTCCCAGTCTTATGACACCCAGGACTGCCATGTCTAGGAGCTGCTTCCTTGAGGGGGCAACTGCCTGGGAATAGGATCTGGGGCCCACCATGCACCCCACAGGGACAGGCTCACCCTTTCAAGGGGCTTGCGGGTGTGTGATGCTGCTCTCTGAAAACCCAAATGCTGGGCACCAGGGCCACTAAGGGGCAGGCCCCGGCCTGGACATGGCGATGCACATGCCAGCACTTGTGGGTTTCCAAAGTATTTTTGCTTGGCCCTAGAAGGTTCCTTAATGGGCACAGGCGGAGGTTTGGCAGTGGGAGGGGCATTTGTCTCCTCCCCACCTGCTTTGCCCAGCTTCTGGGGACATAATTTCACCAAGACGCACCCTGCAGTTCCCCACCAGGACCTAATCGGATCCCTGGTGTGGAAATCACAAAAACTTGAGGCAGACTTGGGTTCAACTCCCAGCTTGGCCTCAAACTGCATGGTCATGAGCTCCAGCAGCCAAGCCATCTAAACACTTCCCTTCCAAAACGGGGTGAGCAGGATCACATGGGAGGCCTGCGTTTCCTTTTTCCCTTTCCTCCAGGGCCTGGGACTTAATTTCCATAGCATCTTCCAGGGTTGAGAAGGCTGGTAGGGCCCTGCCCTCCCTGCCAGGTCCTGGCCTCAAAGCAGAACACCCTGGGGCCTGTTCTGACCTTGCACTGCCCCTCTCTTCCCTCCCATCCCAGCTGCCCTGGAAACCAGCACCAGGCTCATGTCTGTTGAGCAGGACGTGGCCACTGACAGCAAGGAAGAAGGTGCAGGTAGGTGCCCTGGGGCGCTCATCCTGCCCAACCCCCTGCCTTCCCCACACCCTGCCTGCCTCGCTCTTCCCAAGTCTGGAATCCTTTTGCTCCAGCTGCCCCTGTCCTGGTGCAGGCCCTTCCCATCTTCCCTTCCACTGCCTGTGAGTCCAGCTCCCTGTAGCCTCTGCCCCCAGTGTGGGCACTGCTGCCTCCAACAAGCACATTCTGTTTCCCACTCAAAGACCCTCGCATAGCCAGGCGCCGTGGCTCGTGCCTATGAACCCAGCATTTTGGGAGGCTGAGGCAGGTGGATCACTTGAGGCCACGAGTTCAATCAACCCGGGCAACGTGGTGAAACACTGTCTCTACAAGAAAATAGAAAAAATGAGTCAGGCATGGTGGCGGGCGCCTGTAATCCCAGCTACTTGAGTAGCTGAGGCAGGGGAATTGCTTGAACCTGGGAGGCGGAGGTTGCAGTGAGCCGAGATCATGCCACTGCACTCCAGTCTGGGCAACAGAGTGAGACTCTGTCTCAAATTAAAAAAACAAAAAACAAACAAAAAAAAAAACCTATGTGCAGCATCACAAGAGGGGTAGGGTCACTTGGCTCTGCTGGTAAAAGGCACACGGGGACTTAATGTATGCTCTGCCAGAAGGGAAGGATTTAGATGGAGAGGGCATTCCCCGTGAAATAAATGGCCTAAGAACAGGTGCTCGGGCTGCCAGCTTCCCTGGGGCAACACTGTTCCTCGTGGTGAGGGATACCGCTTAACCCCCTCAGCCCACGATGGTCTTGTCTCCTGGGAGCTTGACCCGACCCTGTTTGGTTCTCACCGGATTTTTCTTGGGGTAGGTCACAGGGCTCCAGCCTGAGAGGCCCTGGGTTTGGGGCTCTGCCTCACCATTGATCCTTGGCACCTGAGCGCCTCCCTTCTGGGGCCTCTTGGTGGCTTTAAAGTGAGGCTGGCAGCAGGGCTGGACCTCTGGAATCTCCTGGCACTGACACCAAATGCCGGCCGTGTGTGTAGTAGGCACCCAGGGACAGTAACTAAGACCCTCACCTGGCTGGAGTCACAGCAGCCAAGATGGGGCCTTGGGGTCTGACCCTAAGCCAATAGGGGTCTCCAGATGGCCACACATGCCCACCTACCCACCCAAAGAAACGGGGCAGGCCCTAGGAGCCCTAAGCTTTCACAGCATGCAGATGGGACATGGGGTCTTTCCCCATACCTCGCCCCAGTGTGGAGCTCTGCACACTGGGCTGCCTCTCCCACTGCTGCCATCAGCACCTCAAATCTGATAAGCTTCGGAGCTGGGGGCCCAATTCCCACTCTACTCAAGGGCTTCCCAGCTCCATGAGCATGTCTGTGCTACCCAGAGGGCCACAGACCAGTCCAGCCTCATCTTCGCCCCCCTGGAGATGCCAGAGAGCGGGCTGGAGCTGCCCTGATGGGCAATCTTCCAAGGCCCCAGGACAGGGCGTTCATGACAATGCTGACACAGGCTGATGCCCTCGCTTTCCACACCAATGAGAAAAGCAAGCCCCCGAGAAGGAAAACTTAGCCACAGCCTCAAACTGGACTCCTGGGGCCAGAGGTGCTGCCTTCACTCTGGGAGATTCCCTGAACATCCCGCAGGCGTCTCTGTCTCCATTTGGAAGATCAGAAACGGGTGGGAGGGGAAAACACGCACGCACGGTGTCTGGGACTCCTGCAGCTGTGCCGGGGACACTTCCTCCTGATTGGGGGGTGCCAGTACCCACCGCCAGCTCCACTTACAAGGCAGACTCCCTCGGGGCCCTCACCCTCCTACCTCCCCACTTCCCAGCCAGAGAGAACTCAGCAGTGCCACGCGGGGGTTTATTCCAGTCACAGCTTCCAGAGGAACGCAACAATAAATTACATCATTAAATAAACTCCGGCTGGACCGTGCCCCTTCTGCCCCCTCCTCTCCGTATCCTCTCCTAGGACCCTGTGGGGACTCAGCCTGGCCCAGCCCCCACGTTAGGGGAGCTGGGGACATGAGCCTCACGGGGTACCCTCCCTGATCCTCAGCCCCCTGGGCTCACTTGCCTGACCTTGACAGCTGGGCAGCTGCTAGTCAGCTGTCTTGGGGAGGAGGGGGGCAGGGCGTGGAGGGCAAGGAGGGGCAGCAGCCACCTCGCGCCAGGCCTGTGTAGCTAGAGGTGTGTGGGGTTCTCCAGAGAGGGGTCCGTCTTAGTCATGTGCAAGACCACGGTAGGAGCCTTATAGTGGCAGTGCATGCCACGGCCATAGCCCCCGGGGGTCCGGCAGGCCTTGGCCCGGGCGCGGCCAGCTGCCATCTTTCGGTGGCACAGGCTCTGCCAGGTCTGGAAAGTCTTGGAGCTCCACACCCAGACGCCGCTGGTGATGCCCACCACCAGCGACATGAAGATTTTGAGCATGAAGACGGCCACGGTGGGCACCGAGCCCCCTGGCAGCGAGCAGTCCCTCCGGCCTCCAGCCCCGGCCGCCGCTGCGCATGACTGCTCCGTGGCCCGAAGACGCCAGAAGTCCATGTTGAGGCGTTCATAGACGTAGCAAACAATGACGCAAGTGGCGGGCACCGTGTAGAGGATGGAGAAGACCCCAATCTTGACCATGAGCTTCTCCAGCTTCTCTGTGTTGGTGCCGCCCGTCTTCATGATCTTGCGGATGTGGAAAAGGGCCACGAAGCCGGTCAGGAGGAAGCTACTGCCCAGCACCAGGTAGCAGGAGAGAGGCACCAGCACGAAGCCTGTGAGCGCTGCCGCGTCCGAGCTGGCCACGTAGCAGAGCCCGGTCAGCTCATCCCCGGCCACCTTGCGCAGGGTCAGGATGACGATGGTCTTCAGCGCCGGCAGGCCCCAGGCAGCCATGTGGAAGTAGCTGCCGTGGGCCTCGATGGCCTCGTGGCCCCATTTCTTCCCGGCCGCCAGGAACCAGGTGAGCGTCAGGACCACCCACCAGAGCGAGCTGGCCATGCCGAAGTAGTAGAGCAGCAGGAAGACCAGCGTGCAGCCCGTGTTCTCCAGGCCCTCCTGGATCACGTAGAGCGCGCCCGCCTCCTGGTCACAGGCCACACTCTGCGCCCCTGCCACCGCGCGGATCAGGAAGGCCAGCGAGTAGACGTTGTAGCACATGGAGAGGAAGATGATGGGGCGCTCGGGGTACTGGAAGCGGTGGGGCTCCAGCAGGAAGGTGAGCACGGTGAAGGCGGTGGAGAAGAAGCACAGCGCCGACCACACGGCCATCCAGACCAGCGCGAAGTCCTTGTCGCGCCGGGACCAGAACACCTCGACGCCGGGCCCGCAGCGCGGCGCGCACGAGCGGCTCTTCTCCACGTACTGGAACTTCTCCGGGTTCTTGCAGGTGCCGCCGCCGCCCGCGCCCGGGCCCGGGTCTCCGGGAGGGCGCGCGGGCCGCGGCGCCACGGGCAGCATGCCCAGGCCCTTGTGGGGCTCAGTGGGGCCGGCGGTGGCGTTCTCGGGCGCCTCCATGCACAGCGCTTGCGGGTCGTTGCGCGTGGGCAGCCGGGCGCAGTCGAGCGAGTCCGGCCAGCCGAAGTTGAACTGCTCCATGATGGGCGCGCAGCGCAGGCGCGCCTGCTCGCACATGGGCCGGCAGGCGGGGATGGGCGTCGAGACCTGGTCGGTGCACATGGGCGCGTAGAGCGAGCACAGGAAGAAGCGCAGGTGGCTGTGGCAGCCGTACTGCACCAGGGGCGCGAACTCCGCCAGCTCGGCGGCCGCCTCGCCCTGCGACGTGTGGCCCAGCAGGTTGGGCATGCGGGTCAGGTTGTAGCCGATGCCGCGGCACATGGGGATCTCCACCGCCTGGCACGGCGCCGCCCCGCGCCCGCGCTCCGGGTCGAAGCGGCCGATCTCCAGCGCCGCGCCGCCCGCCGCCAGCAGCTGCCACAGCAGCAGCGCCCCCCGCAGCGGCGCCACGGCCATCCCGGGCGGCGCGGGCCGAGGGCGGGAGCGCGGCCCCGGCTCACTCGGGCCGAGCGGTCCCGCGCCCCGGTGCCTGCCCGCCACGTCGCGGGGCGCGGGCCATCGCCGAGCCGCCACGTGTGTCCGGGCGCCCTGGGCAGCGCGCGGGCAGCCGCCCGAGGGACAGGAGCCGCGGAGCCCGCCGAGCCGCCACCGCCGCTGCCACCCGAGCCGCCGCCGAGCCAGAGCCGGCGCAGCCTCCGGGGGCCGCAGCTACCAGCCCCCGGGGCGGGGCTCCGAGCGGACACGCCCAGGG
Source organism: Saimiri boliviensis (assembly GCF_048565385.1). Classification (NCBI taxonomy): domain Eukaryota; kingdom Metazoa; phylum Chordata; class Mammalia; order Primates; family Cebidae; genus Saimiri; species Saimiri boliviensis. The sequence continues at coordinate 34,336,290 of NC_133468.1, read as the reverse complement.
ACACGCCCCCGCGGGGCTTTAAAGGCGCCGCGTCTCCCGGCCCCGCGGAGCGAGGGGTAGGGTGGAGCCTGGTGGGTGCCTGCCCTCTCGCCTTCTGCTTCCACTCGGTTCTTCCCCTTCCCTTGCCACCTGGGCGAGGCTACGCGAAGGCCTTGTGCCCACACTCTCATACTAGGTCGCCTCATTTTTACTCTAGGCGGGAGGCTTTTGTTTTTGTTTTTGTTTTTGAGACGGAGTTTAGTCCTTGTCGCCCAGGCTGGAGTGCAATGGCGCGATCTCGGCTCACTGCAACCTCCACCTCCCGGGTTCAAGCGGTTCTCCTGCCTCAGCCTCCCGAGTAGCTGGGATTACAGGCATGTGCCACCAAGCCCGGCTAATTTTTTTTGTATTTTTAATGCAGATGGGGTTTCACCATGTTGCCCAGGCTGGTCTGGAACTCCTGACCTAAGGTGATCCACCCACCTCAGCCTCCCAAAGTGCTGGGATTACAGGCGTGAGCCACCGCGCCCAGCCGGGAGACTATTTTTATTTTTAATTATTATTTCTTTTAGAGACAGAGTCTCGTTCCCAGGCTGGAGTCTAGTGGCGCGATCATAGCTCACTGCAGCCTCCATCTCCCGGGCTCAAGCAACCTTCCGCCTCAGCCACTAGAGTAGTTGGGATTACAGGCGGACACCACCACTACCGGCTAATTTTGTATTTTTAGTAGAGATGGGGTTTCTCCATTTCAGTCAGGCTGGTCTCGAACTCCCAACCTCAGGTGATCTACCCTCCTTGGCCTCCCAAAGTGCTGGAATTATAGTTATGCTCCACCGTGCCCAGTAGGGAAGACCATTTCTAAGCCTTCCCACGAGTGGAAGCCTCCGCTTTGTACTCAGTGGCAGCTCAAATGCAGCCTCTGCCTCTCCTCTGGGTGTATGTGACCTGCGGCTCCTCTCTGAGCCTCAGCTTGCTTTTCTGTAATGGAGGCAGATAATCCTACTGTTAAAATCAACAATTCTGCCACGCACGGGGCTCACGCCTGTAATCCCAGCACTTTGGGAGGCCGAGCGGGGAGGGTCACTTGAGCTCAGGAGTTTGAGACCAGCCTGGGCAACATAGTGAGACCTCATCTCTAAAAAAGAAAATAGTAATAGTTAAAAATTTATTTATTTGAGATGGAATTTCGCTCTTGTTGCCCAGGCTGGAGTGCAATGGCATGACCTCGGCTCACTGCAACTTCCGTCTCCCAGGTTAAAGCGATTCTCCTTCCTCAGCCTCCCAAGTAGCTGGGATTACAGGCACATGCCACCACACCCAGCTAATTTTTGTATTTTTACTAGAGATGGGGTTTCTCCATGTTGGCCAGGCTGGTCTCAAATTCCTGACCTCAGGTGATCCACCCACCTCAGCCTCCCAAAGTGCTGGGATTACAGGTGTGAGCCATCAAGGCTGGCCTGAGGAAAATAATAAAGGGAAAAAAAGAAGAAAATCAACAACTCCTGTGTTGGACACCTGAATCGGATTGATCATGCTGCACACTTGACCTCTCTGTATCTTCTCAGCAATCCACGCTATCCTCATTTCCCAGATGGGGAAACTGAGGCTCAGAGAGGAATGACATACCCAAGGGCACAGAGCTACTAAGTGTTCCTTTTGTGACTGTCTGTTCCGGACCCCATACTCATTTCACAAGGCCACCGCACTCCTCTGGGGAGTGGCACCATCACCCTCTCACCTCTCTCTAGGCTGCCCCCCGGAGACCCCTGGCACCTGCTTAGACATTGCCACGATTCCTGGGTAGTTCTGTGGGTGAAATCCGATTGCCACCGGCAGGCCAAACAAGGGGCAAGGGACCCTGATCTGGGACTCTTTGGAGAAGGCCATCCGCCTTCCACCCATCTGTTCCTATTCCTTCGGCCTGGAAACACCTGGACGACCTGACTGGAAGGAAGGAGGGAGGGAGGGAGGGAAGGAGGGAGGGAGGGAAGGAGGGAGGGAAGGAGGGAGGGAGGGAGGGAGGGAGGGAGGGAGGGAGGGAAAGAAGGAGGGAGGGAGGGAGGGAAGGAGGGAGGGAAGGAGGGAGGGAGGGAGGGAAGGAGGGAGGGAGGGAAAGAAGGAGGGAGGGAGGGAAGGAGGGAGGGGGGGAGGGAGGGAGGGAAGAAGGGAGGGAGGGAAGGAGGGAGGGAAGGAGGGAGGGAAGGAGGGAGGGAGGGAAAGAAGGAGGGAGGGAGGGAGTGAAGGCAGAGGGCAGGCAGGCAGGCCAGCCCCAGCTTCGATCACCTGGGCAATGATAATGGCGGGTCCCAAGACTTGAGTAGCAGCTACCCAGAATAAAGTTGTGCTCTTAGGGATGGCAGTGGAAGCTCCTCCAAGCAGAGCCCCCCTCCCCACCTCTTCAGTTCCTGCTACACCCTGCACCCCACTCTCACTCCTTCCTAGAAACGCCCAGCAATGCCATGCCTCCAGGCCTTCGCCCGGCCTTTCTCTTCTTCTGTTCCACCTGACGCCCCAGATTGAAGCGTCACCTCCCAGGGGCAGCCTCCGTCCCTTCTGGCCGGGGCTGGAGGCTCCGCTCTGTGGGCCCAGGGTCCAGGCCGGCCCATCTGTCCAGCACACTGTGGCCTCTGCATCTGTGCCCTCCCTGGGCCCCATGCCAGTCACTGTTTAAAGGCCATGGAATAACATCAAGAAATAACATATTGGCCGGGTGGATGACTCATGCCTGCAATCCCAGCACTTTGGGAGGCCACAGTGGGAACCCAGGAGTTCCACACCAGCCTGGGCAACATAGCAAGACCCCCTCGCTCCAAAAAACAAATAAATAAAACATATTATTTCTCTCTGTATCTGGCCCCAAAGAGGCCTAGGTGCCCGGATGATAGTGATGTGTGGCCCCACCTCCTGAGACCCCAGCTTTCAGGGTGCCGGGGTGGGGGGGTCCCTTCCCACAGACTTGGGAGGTTCAGGCTGCTAGCAACCTCTTACTGTTGGGGCTGGCCTAAGAGCCAGGTTTTGTGGGCCCCCGCCTCCACCTTGCCAGGGTGGAGAAGTGTCGGGGGGCCCTTCCTCTGGCAGCCTCGGTGGGCAGGGTGCCCCAGGGGCTGTGGGATGCCAGGCCTGTCACCATGGCAACGGCCGCGCCTGGGAAGCCAGAGGTGGGGGGTGGATGAGCCCTGCCCAGTGCAGACTCGGCCTGGGAGGGAAGAGGCCTCTGGCCTCCTGCCCACGCAGCCGGCTTTGTCACCCGATCTCCCGCTTCACAAAGGCGGAACAATGCCCCTGGAGCTGGCTGAAAGGGAGACTATGGGAGGACCCCAGGGACTGGGAGGAGGGAGGTCATTATCAATCCCCATCTCCAGCGCCCCTCCCTGGGCCGAAGGGCCCCCCCAACCCCTCCTCCCCCCACCGAGAGATGCCTTCCCTCCTGGGGGCCTTGGCTGGGGCCAGTAGTTGCCCTACACATGTGGGAAGGGACGCCCTCCTGATCTGTGTCCCCGAATCCCCAACTCTCCCCTCCCTGGACACAGGTCACCCCCTCGAGGGTACAACCACCTCTTCCTTTCCTGCCTCCCCCACGCAGCGCCCCCTGACCCTCGTGCCCCGCTCTGGGCTTTGCCCATGTTGGTCACTCCTGAGCTCAAGTGATCCACCCACCACGCTGCCCCTGTGCCTTCGTCCCTACGAGCTGGGGAGGTCAGGGCCCGGCCGTACTCTGCAGCGCCTCAGAGCCTGGCTGGGAGCAGCCCCCATAAATATCTGTGGTGTGTAAAGAATGTCAGAATGAGAAGAGGGCCAGGGATCCTTCTGG